>NC_090448.1:658043531-658677281 GCF_031143425.1 Pleurodeles waltl
TGGGGTGACTTGTGGGGCTCTGACCAGGTTCTGTTACCCAGAATCCTTTGCAAACCTCAAAATTTGGCCAAAAAAACACTTATTCCTCTCATTTCGGTGACTGAAAGTTCTGGAATCTGAGAGGAGCCACAAATTTCCTTCCACCCAGCGTTCCCCCAAGTCTCCCGATAAAAATGGTACCTCACTTTTGTGGGTGGGCCTACTGCCCGCGAAAGGAAATGCCCCAAAACACTATCTGGACACATCAAAATTATCAAATACAAAACTACCTGTTTTTGCGGGGGGCACCTGCGTTTTTGCTCCTGGGCTCAGCATCCTTCTAGGGAAACCTACCAAACCCAGACATTCCTGAAAACTAGACACCCGAGGGAGTCCAGTGAGATATGACTTGCGTGGATTCCCCCTATGTTTTCTTACCCAGAATCCTCAGCAAACCTCAAATTTAGCTAAAAAATAATTTTTTTCCCACATTTCTGTGTGGGATCACTGCACTGGGACACATTTCATACCGCCCAATGTTCCCCTCAGTCTCCCGGTAAAAATGATACCTCATTTGTGTAGGTGGGCCAAGTGCTTGTGAAAGGGAAGAGCCAAAAACATGTTGATATTGAGGGGGGAAAAAAAGGGGGTCCAAAAGGGCAGTTTGCAAAAAAACATTTTTAGGCTGACAAGTGCAGCAGAATTTTTCTCAGTACAGATGAGACAATGCTGGGTGGATGGAATTTTGTGGATTCCTGCAGATTCCGGAAGGTTCCATCACAAAAACGTGGGAAAAATGTGTGATTTCCAGCAAAGGTGGAGGTTTGCAGGGGATTGTGGGTACAAAATGGTGCGGGGTGCATGTGAAACACACCACCCTGGAATCACCCAGATGTTTAGTTTTTAGATGTGTCTAGGTCTTGTGGATTTTTCTACATGGCAGCGTCCCAAAGTCCATAAAGTGCAGCCCTCACCATTCCAAGTGGGACGATTTTGAGAGTAAGCCAAGCTCTCATTGCCCAAATGTAAAATTAAAACCCAAAATAATCAAATGTCTTCTTGCTTGCTGTGGGATAAGATGTTTTAGAGTGCAGGGGAGAGCTGAAAGACTGTTACCCCCTTCAGTTGAGGTGGGGGCGTAACCAGGCCCATACTGGTTGGTAGCCACCACCCCAATATATATATATTTTTTTAATTCCCTGGCATCTAGTAGACTTTCTGCCCCCCCCCCCGGTTTGTGGATCAGGGATAATTGCCCCATCTGCCCACTGGTGGGCAGAACAGCTTTGGCCCCATTTATTTGGGGTGGGGGTATGGCCATACCCCCTACCCTCTTATTTTTTTTTTTTTAAACGTACCTGGCCTCTGGTGGGCTTTCTGCCTCCCCCCCCTCCACCCCCCCCCCTTGGGGGCAGATGGGCCTTCCAAAAATAGGCCCATCTGCCCCCAATGGGCGACAGTAATGTGCCCCCATGGGTAGCGACCCTTACCCAAGGGGCTGCCCCCCCCCTAAAGAAAACACACGCATACACACACACCAATCCCTGGTGCCTAAGTGGTTTCTGCCCCCATGGTGGCAGATTGGCCTAACAAAAATCGGCCAATCTGCCCCCAAGGGGGGCAGAAATGGTCTAAATACAATTTGCCCCCCAGGGGAGTGACCCTTGACTAAGGGGTCGCTCTCCACCTCTAAAAAACAAAACAAAAATCCCCATAAAATGTATCTCTGGCGCCTAGAGGCTTCTGCCCCCCCTGGGGGCACACCTGCCTACTAACAATAGGCTGGTCTGCCCTCGGGGGCAGAAATGGCCTAAAATATATTTGCCACCCTGCTCATCCACCCCCCGCCGCCTCACCCCCTAAATACAATTTGCCTCTCCGGGGGAGCGACCCTTCTGCAAGGGGTCGCCCCCCTTCTGTAAAACAACAACAAAACAAAAAAATTCCCAGTGCCTAGTGGTTTGATCGGCCTAATTAAAATAGGCTGATCTGCCCCCCAGGGAGGAAGAAATGGCCTAAAATAAAGTTGCCCCCCAGGGGAACGACCCTTGCCTAAGGGGTCTCTCCCCTTGCATGAAATTCACGCAAAAAAAAAAAACTCCTTGGTGTTTAGTGGTTTCTGTCCCACTTGCGGGGCAGATTGGCCTCATAAAAATAGGCCAATTGGTCCCCAAGGGTGGGCAGAAATGGCCTAAATATAATTTGCCCCCTAGGGGAGCGACCCTTGCCTAAGGTCCCCTCATGCCAGTTTCCTTTTATAAAATAAATCCTTGGTGTCTAGTGGGCATTTTAGCAGCCGTTGCTAAAAGGCTCAGAGAGACTTCAAAGGGAAGGAAATTCCTTTCCTTCCCTTTGATGCCTCTCAGGCCTCCTCCACGTGATCGGAAGAGAAATGCTGCTTCCAGTGTGATGGGAGGAGGCCTCTGTGATAGTCAGCGTGCGATCGCGCCCTGACGTCACAGGGGGGTGTGGGGGGTTCGGGGGGGCTGTCGGGGGTGGAAGGGGAATGGCTTCCCCTTCCATCCCTGCGTTGGGGGGGTGTGGTGGAACCCCACAGAGGGAGCGCTGGGATCTGTGCCCAGGACGTAATGGTTACGTCCTGGGCACACAAGCACAGTGCCGCAGGACGTAACCATTACGTCCGCGGCACAGAAGGAGTTAAGGCCGCAGAAGTTCCAATTGAGAAGGGTGAACTCTGCCACCATCTTCCGGATGTCACATAGGGAATGGAACGTGAGTGAGCGTACAATGTGTGAAACGTTATAATAGGAAATTAACAGAACTAACCCACAGAAACATCATTTTCCCTCCCTCCACCTGCATTAGATGGAAAAGGAATCCAGTGAATATCAAGAACAAGTAACACAAACAAACATACCCCCATAGATAACTTTACGGTATAGACCTCAGGGGTAATTAATGTTACCAAGAGTGCTGTCTGCACGGTCAATAACTGTTACTAGCAAAGATTAAGAGACAGAGTCCGGGCGCCTAATGTTCATGGATTCAGTCATGCCCAGTATACAGATATTGGGCCACATGTACGATTGCCATATTTTTCAGCTTCCTAATTGAGACTTTTTGTGACTTCGCAAAGTGATTCCCAGTTGGTCGCAAATGGAACTGCCTCATCAGTACTCATGATGGAGGTCGCGATTTGCGACCCATTGTGAATGGCCAAAATCACAGGGATGATAGGCTGCTGGTGTCAGCAGATCACCATGTCTGTGATTGCTTTTTAAAAAAGCCTTTTATTTGTAATGCAACCCGTTTTCCTTAAATGAAAATGGGATGAGTTTCAAAAACACAAATTAAAACTTTTCTTCTCATTTTTAAAAAAAAGGCAGTGGTCCGTAGGACCACTGCCAGCCCTTAAAAAATGTTTGCGCCCCCATTCGCAAAGGGAAAGGTGTCTGTTGGGGACCCCTTCCCATTTGCAAATGTGTTACCACCAACTTGAAGGTTGTGGTAAACTGCAAATGTTTTAAGACTGCATTCCGGTCGCAAAACATTCATAAATCCTCCTGCAACTCGCTATTATGATGGGACACCCTTAACACTCCCCTTCCTAATAATGATTCGCAAGCCTAGTTTGTTATTTGGTCATAGGTTACCAAATCGCAAAATGGTGTTGGTGCATGTCAAAAGGCAGTTGCAAAAGGCCCAAATCTCCGTTTGCAACCGTCAAACCCCTTTTTACATGTGGCCCATAATGCCTATGGGATTGGGCCTCTAAATCCGGTTCGAAGTTCGGCCATTATGGCAACAGTACGGTTAGTGGCTTCAGCACCAGTGTCCCAGTCCAGAAGGTCTACTGCATCTGAATGATGGCTCTGATGTCATGCGGGCTTGGACAGTTCAAAGTGTAATGTACTCTGTTTTGGATCACCACGGCCCATCATAGATGCCAGCTAGAATGTGGTTCATGGGCTGGGAGAGCGAGCAGTCTGGATGGCCTGGTAGCGGCTGCAGAGTGTAGAAATAGGGACCCAGTGCTCTTAGGTCAAAAACAAAGCCTGCGGCCTATAGAGTCTGTTTCCACAGTCCCTTTGGAGTTCAGGGTGGTGCCAGATAATGAATAAGCAGGGCGCTCTGCCAGGATGTACAGAGATATCAGACGCAAGGAACAGCCGCACAGACATCGAGATACAGTCTGTGGGCGGACAGTGCTCCAGTAGCATCCATCAGAAGGGAAAGAGGTACAAAAGTCAGTGTCCAACCCTATGGTGTTTCCCCGGCCTCACCCTATCACATCTCTTGCAGCAGTAATTGTGAAGTCAAAAGCTGTGTAGTGATGGGTAATGTAGCTTGGAAGCAAGGTCCGGTCGTCAAGTGGGGTCATGTAAATGGCTTGAGGCATATAGGTGAAAGAGAGGGCATTGAGTCACTTCTGTGCCCAGGGTCCACAGAAGACAGGCCTTCAGTTAGGTGATCATCAGTGAATGAGCGGTTTTGTCCATCACTGAGCCCAGGGGGGAGAGCGGTTGCCTGGTTGATCGGATGTGGTGTGCCGGGTTTGCAGTAGCATTCTCGATTGTGGGGGAGAGGGGGCGCACTCACCAACTCTCTGTCGCATTGCCTCCGGGTCGAGGGTCACAGGTGCAGGGACCCAGTTCACAGCAAAGTAGCATTATAGGGCCCTCGAGAGTAGTAGCCCACACAACAGGCGGAGCCACCAGACAGCTGGCACCTGTAATAACTGCAAGCGTGTTGGTGCCCAGTGCATTTGGAACTCACACCAGGTGCCCATAAGGGGTAGCCTGCTGCACTCAAATTTAAGTTTAAGCTCTGTTCCACTGCACCCTACCTCTGACGAAATCCAGATTTGAAGAGGCACAAAATTTTATATCAGTTTGCCCATGATTTTAAACAATTAAATATCAGCCACCCAATGACCTTAACCATACTATCAATAAGAGAAATCGGACAGTAAGATTTGGGTGACATACAGTCTACTTTTTTTAAAATAGGAATTATTGTAGAAAATGACCCGGAGGTGGTGATCTTGCTTCCTAAGGAGTTATTAAAAACATTTGTTATCGGGGGACCCCAAAGGTCCATGTTAGACTTAATTAGATCTTTGAGGACCCCGTCCGGCCCAAGCTTTTCCATTCAGGCTATGCCTGATAGCTATCATAACTTCATGCAGACTGACAACCATTGTTGGTGAATGAGATAGTTTGCCCCTCAACTATTCCTTCAAGCACCCATCTTCCGCCAAGTCGTAAATAGCTTGAAATTGTGTAACCCTGTCTGAGCCTGGGATGCTTCAATTAAAAAAAGGGATTAGGTGAAGACTCCCTTTGTTTGATCTTATTTACCGTGTCCCATAAAATCCTACTTTTCTTAGTAAGGAACACACTTTCCAAGAGTTCCCAGTCCCTATTATACAAAGCCTTCTTCCTGGATCTCAAGTATTTTTATAGGACTTATGGCCTCACACACCAAAATGGGACCTTTCAGAATGCTAGGAAGGCCCTTCCTTAACCTGTGTTTAGCTACAGAGCAGTGAGTATCGGACCAATGGGGGTTTGCCTATCCACGCCTAATTGCCTGTAATATTAGCTGACTAATTCTCAGATTTAAGGTGTTGAAGTGGGCTAGCATTTAGTCCCCACCCCACACATCAGACAGGCAGTGCAAAAATATCGTAAGATAGGACTTTAGCAATGTGACAAGAATGGCCCCTAGGTCTTTCATATGCCACATGAGCCTTAATCCACCGCTGGTGTACTGGGCAATAGGTATTTTAGGCTCAGGGGAGATTGGTTTATGCATTGTAAATTGTCCTCCTGCATAAAGCATTTTGGTCACCCCATTCTGTTGCTAGGATAGCACCATGCAAGAACTGTGTTGAGATATTTCTTGTTGCAAATATATAGTCCATAATCAAGGCCCTACCATGCCCCTTAAACAAGGCCATCATTGCTCCATTTGTACCAAACAATTCAACGAAACCAACCAGATCATGCTCATTAAGGTACCTGCTTACCTCCTCCCCTCTGCTATCAGGGCTCACCCAGAATGCAAAACGTTCCAGGCCCTGTGCCTTATCAATCAATCAATCAATCAAAAGTTTTCATAGAGCGCGCTACTCACCCGTGAGGGTCTCAAGGCGCTTGTGGGGGGGGGTTACTGTTCAAACAACCATGTCTTGAGGTTTTTTCTGAAGAGTAGGAGGTCTTTGGTTTTGCGGAGGTTGGTGGGGAGGGAGTTCCAGGTTGTGGTGGCGAGGTAGGAGAAGGCCCTGCCTCCTGTGGTGGTTCGTTGGATGCGGGGGACTGTAGCTAGTGCGAGGTCGGCTGATCGGAGGTTGCGGGTGGGAGTGTGGAATTAGTCCCTATTTTGGAATTGAAATCCTCAAAGTGGGGAGGTTGTTAGGACATGTGCCAAGCTCCTGTGGACTTCAACTTTGCAAGGAATACAAACAAACATTGATGATAGGTACATACAGGATTTGAAAAATCATTACTGTAAAAGTTAATTAAGTAAAATATAAAAAGAACTTAATTTGTCCTTTATACGCAAGGCAATAAAGACCGAACTCTCGGTGTCTGAAACGGAGACTTCCACTTTCAGATTCAAATTGACCCATAGCAAAAGACCCCTCTTAGGTCTACAACGTTCAGAGGGGATATCAGGGCAAGAATAACATGCAAAACTGGAACAGGAAAGATAATTAGTGTCCCAGGATTCCTGTAATACCACAAAATCATATTTTGCAACTAAATTTAGCCAAGCAGGGTTAATAACCTTATATTTTAAGGCAGCAATGTTAAAACTCAGCAAAAAAAATAACCCCTCATACTGATATGCTTGGGGCTCTTTGTACAAACTCTGTCACCCAACCAATTAAAAGTCTCGAGAGTACAGGAAAAAGCTAAAATACGCTCTTGGGTTCTATCTGGAAGTCAATCCACATTGGGTAGGACATTGTACCTGAATGAAAGGACCAAGAGGGGTGGCCCAGGTCAGCCTCCACCGGGCTCCGCCAGGTGTGGATAGACCCGCCTTTGGCCTGTGGTTTGCCTGGGCGCGTCCCTCTCTTTAAAAGACCACTGCCCCCTATGAGTTCGTACAAAGCAGTTGAATCCTGGTGATTGAAGTCCTCTCCCGCCACTGTGCGGGGAAGTGTCCTGCACCGCAGGAGACCATTTTGCCTTATGAGGCCATAGCAAGCAGGTGACATCCTGGGGGGTTGAAGTCTGCTTCCCCTGATTAGCCAAGATCACTACTTCGTGCAGTGGCGCATTATTTTTCAGTGGCCCATGGCAAATGGTTTTGAGGCATATTCAGATGTCTTCATTCTTGCTTCATCAGTTTGGTCAGTTTGTGAATTTCCAAAAACGCCTTGAAGCTTGATGCCCTGAAAGTTGAGATTATCTTCAAGTATTCAGCACTGGTCAAGGATTCCTCTTTTGGCTGTTAGCCGCCACAGTATTAGTATTTTTGTGTGCTACTTGGAAGGTGCTCCCAAAGTTTTAGCTATCAAATTTGCTCAATCACTCTCCTCCGCACCCCTCCAGTATCCCACCATAATCCTCTCGACAGCCATCCTTTCCCTCATTGTTGTATCTCTCTCCAAAGTCCTGCTATCTCTTTATTTTTATTTTTCTATCCCTCTTCTCTCCCGTTCTGCCATCTGTCTTTCTTCTGTCCCTCTCCATTGTCCTGCTTTCCTTCTGTGATTGTCATTTCCGTCTCTGTTGTGCGCCTCTCCGCCATCCTCCTTCTTTCTGCATTTGCACTCCTTAAACTTTGTGTTTCCATTCAGCAGCAAGACAGCACTCTGGAATGAGAAAGTTAGGTAACAGCAACACAGTACTCAAAGATCTCCTCTGGCTTCCTGTAGAAGCCAGAATTTGTTTCAAATTGCCTTGTATTATTTCCAAGGCACTTCATTCCTGCATCCTTTATACATCGATGCTCGTTTAAAAGTCTCAAGTGGAAAGAAAAAAGCATTAAAGACAGAGACAGCATAAGACCAGAATCCACAAAATTCAGTTCCCATGAGGCTGCATCACAAAATATTTCAGGGACAGCTCGTGAGCTAATGATCTCTGTTCATGAATACCTTATGCACCGAGATGATCTCCTTCAGCTTAGGGAAAAAATGAACTCTCCTCAGTCGCTTTTTATGTTATAGTGGTCATCACTTTCCAGTTACCCATGAATTCCTCCACTCCCTGAGTTCAGTGAGACTATTATTTTAACTCTCCTTTATGAAGTCTTAACCTAATTTCTTTTGTTCTCCTGCACCACAGGAGTTTGCCTCTCTATGTTACCTATTATGTAAAGTGTGTCGTAGTTTGGACTCTTGCTCTGAGCAAGACTGCTGGTTTGGGGATGACAGTACTTTTGTTTGTAAGCAACTACGTCTTTCCTACAACAAGTCACAACTGTTTTCCCAACCTTACCGGCTCACTAGCAGTACCTCACCAGGAACACAATAGTAAAAGGTGATTTATGGCAGCCATTACGCATGGACTCGAGAATAAGATATCTCAGGGAGTGTTGTGGTTAAACGGAAATTACCCTTTTCTCACAGATTTATCATGTCTCATACAAACACAGGCAATGACACAGATGCAGTAGAGTTACAATAGTTTTTATTTAACATAACTGCAATTTGCGATAAGTTGCATGGGCTGCAATGATTAGGATAATAAAGAATGCAAGAAACAGAATTGTGAAGACGAGAGTCATTATTACAAAGACCCCCACCATCTTGCAGTAGATATATGAGATGTAATATGCCCTAATACCCTAATGTGAAAGGCCTAACCTCCTACCTAAAGGAGAGCTGGGTTTGTTAAACCTAATCCGCCAATGCCATGTCCTAAGAGGAACCCCCAACCCTCGTTTCCTTGGAATGAGGTCTCTATCTCAGACTCCGCAGGGACACGAAGACTGGGTCAGCGTCAAGACGACTGCAGCATCGGTATTAGCGATGGTGGCAATGCCCTCTGGTCGGAATCCCTCTGATTATCTGTCTAAAGTGTGATGTATTTATACAGATCTACAAGGTCCCCTGTCATAGGTGTTTTCCTAAACAATAGATAACAGACAAGCTTGGGACGGCAATTAATATCAACAATCCCTCGAAAGTATAGAGAGGGAAAATCCCTAAATGTGAACACCTACTGTTTGTTTGTCTTTGGTGCTTGATCTTGACGCCTTGGCGCGGTGACACTGATAATGTTACCCATAACAAGTGGCCTAACTATAAACAAGGCAGCCATCTTAGAAGAAATAAATAATTAAATGGGCTAAGACAGAGCAAGCTAAGTAGGTTAAAAGTCACTAGGTGACGGGGGCACGAGTCTACAAGCCAGGGGCTAAGCTAACTCCTGTTCTCCCATTAAAACAAACTAGGATTCACTACACCCTCCCCATTCCCGTAACAGGTATGACGAAGGTATATGAACCCAAATGCTAAAACTTGCTTCTGAACTAAAAGCAAAAAAACAAGCAAAAAACCTCTAGCATGTGTTAAAAATATGTTAAAACAAATCTGTTAAAATACATACAGAGATGTTAATGTCAACCATGACAAGCACAGCGTGCAACAGCAAATGTCAATTTAAATGCATAATTTGGAATCGGGAATGGCAAGTCAATTCATCAAATTATTTGTTATACGCATGATCTTGAAGAATGTCATCGAAGTCACCAACCAAGGACCTCAAAAATGAGTCAACATCGTCCGATGTTAAGTCGAGTGCTGGGCGGACAAACAGATCCACAGAGCAGAAGTGAGCCGTACTTCCTGGTGCATCCTTATCCGTTGTAGTGTTCTCATCCATGGTAAATCTCACAACGGAAGGCTCATAGGTGGCCTCGCGGAGCAACCTCAGTCTCAAGGGGCATGACCATGTATGAACCCTCATCGGGGACATCAGCAGTTCGTGGTCCACAGGAGATGTCGGTGCAACAGCAAGACAGACCCTAGGCAGATGTTCAAAGAGACACCAAATGCAGCAGAAGACTGGTTGTACACACCAGAGAAGGGGTCGAAATGACAACGACCAGTCAAGCTCCAGTTCCATCAGCAAAGGTGCACCGAAGATCCGAACCATGCTCTCAAGGCACAGTGGAGTTGATGGGAGCGGCTCCATTGCTCTGTGTTGCTGGAAAGAAACAACCACTGCGAATCAGAAGAAATAGCAGTTGTAGTCCGCCAATGAAAGCCAAAATAATTGGAAAGCCACCAAACACACTTGAAAAGAGAGTATGGATGGCTGATGGGATGACTCCAAAGACAGTCTGGAAGATGGACACGAAACCAGACCCAACAGCCTTAAAGAAATTAACAATCCCAGTGGTGCTCGAAGCATTGAATATTCTGGATACCAGTTCTCCAAAGTGTTTGGGGAAATTGGTATTTAAAAGGGATTGTATCTCAGCTGATGATCTAGCAATCTGGAGAGCATACGTCTCCTTTGCGGATGTCAAGGCGACCTGTTTTTGAAACAATAGCGCCTGTAGCCTACTCAGCTTGTCATAGTTCACATTAATGGTATCTATGTGTGGCCACATGTCAGATTCTCTAATCTCTCGTGTGGGGGGAAACAAAACATGTCCACAACACGTAACGGCCTTTGTGACCGAGATTGCGAAGGCAATTCCAGGTCGCATACAGCAACAACTTTGATCGTTCAGTACTACATAACTTCCATTGGAAAGTACATGAAATACCGGGCGAATCAAAGGGACGGGAGTACCCTTCAGAAAACAGGCCTGCTCGAAATAAAGCCTCCCTACCCTGTATTTGCCAATCTTGTGTTCCCCATACACTTTTCAAGTCAACAGTGCTCTTCCAGTATTCGTAACCCTCAACTGCGAGCTGGGAAACAAAGGGATCTGAATAAATCAATTTTGTATCAGTTAGCAAAATGTTCCTAATTTGGGCCGGATGTATTTTAAAATAATATGACTCTGCTTTTCTTGTGTCATGCCCAGAAAAGTATGTATATTTATCACTATAATACTTTGGACTCCCCACCAGTGGTGTAGAACAGTGTTCCCACTGTGTGTAGTTCAAGACTGGCCTGTATCTAGTGGCACGGTGTAGGTACTGATGTCACCAATTGTTATAGCAGAACATTTCCCCATAATTCATTGTATAATCATATACATCATCACTTTCAAAAGCGGAATAGTCCTTCATTTCAGTTAGCATGGAATCAACTGTTCGGACATCCCAATCATCAGAAACAACATCAGGTGTTATTACATCAGTCATTTAAATTTTGAACACGTATGGTATTTGAATAATTTCTGTAGGCCCGTATATATCGAATGGAACTTTGTCCCACACAATCCCATCAGTAATCGGTATTGCTGTAATATTTACAGGGGGCAAATCTCTGCGGACCTTATGTGAAGAATGATGTGGTGTTAAAACTTCATCAACAGACTCCACTGAGGAGCGATCAGGAATATAGTGACCATTTATAAGCAAAAAGAAAACAGTCACAAAACCAATCCATAAAAATAATGCAAAAAATGTCAAATAGAACCACAAGTAGTTCCATGGGTATTTCAAATAGTTCTTTTTAAGCCATTGATACAGCCTACTACTCTTTGAAACATTTTCAATCACAGTAGTGGATGAATCTGAAGAAAAATCATCAATGTCAATGAAATAGCCAGAGGTAGTCTCTGCAAACACAGGAGTCTGTATACTTTGATCCACTGCACGTGGAGGCTCTTGGTACACAACGTCATCTGTTGTTGAAGTGTTTGTGTAAAACACAGCTAAATCTTGAAGCAGGGTGACTGGAACCAACAAAAGTTCATTTTCTGCCCTCCCCATGGTCGAGGAGGTGTCTGGAACAGCAGTCGACATTGTTGCATAGTCTGTAGTATTGATGTTCATCCTATTATGTAGATGGATGTCCTGTTGGGTAGTGAGAGGGGATCGGGAACCACCCAAGGGACCTCCTGGTCTACTGTGAAGGATCAGCCACATGGTGTAATTTGATGTCATCAATGGAGATTAATCTGTTCGTCTTAGAACCAGACAGCGGTGGTAAGATGACAGTCCTGGTGCCTTGTATTCCCAAGATTGGTACAGGTGCTCTGTATGATGGACTGCACTCCTTCTTCACAGCGATCTTCTCTCAAACCAGATCCCCAATTTTAGGAATCCAGCCAGTTGAAGTTGTCGCCAAATCCCTTATTCCTAAAGTGGCAGCATTTGCAGATGATTTATCATCCTGAAATTGTTGAAGCTCCTGTAAAACAGTGAGACGTTCTTTTATGTCAAATGGTGTTTCTGCTGCCACCATACCAGGGGCATCAAGATCTGGGACATACATAGGTATCCCAAAGAGAACCTCATATGGAGAGCGTCCCCCCAAGGACCATCTTGGCAGATTATTCAGTGCTCTCTCGACCCCATACAGGTGATGTAACCAACTGCGGCCTGAACCTAATACTCGAGCTGTTAAGGACTGCTTTAGATCACGATTCCGCCTCTCCACGACTGAATTTCCCTCGGGATGGTATAGTGAGTAGTAATGGAGTACAACACCCATCGTCCCCATGGTGTCCCTGAACGCCTTAGAGGCAAATGCAGGGCCCTGGTCCTAATGGAATGCTGCAACCGCATATGTACCGATAAAGATCAGCAAGTCTTTTATAACAGTCCAGGCGTCAGCCGACCGCTGTGGCCATACCCACAGGAATCTAGAACAGGAATCTACAGCTACTAAAATGTATTTGTATGCACCATCAGGCTGTAAGGGACCACAATGGTCCAGGTACACACACTGTAGTGGCTTGTTGGACACTAAGAGGGATGTCTGCAGTGGGCGTTTGATATTAGAGCCCTTGATCTGCTGGCAAATGTCACAGCAAAGGACATACTGCTTTGTTCGTCTGCAAAGACCAGGCCATCAGACGCCTTGCTGTAGGAGTGTTATCGTGGCCTGTATACCAGCATGTGCAGACGCGACACCCTCATGCGCTGCTTTAATTGGATCTAATCTCTGGTCTTCATTGGGGATCACTCGATCTCCAACCCCAGGAATCGTTGTGTAAGCAACATTCTGTGCACTGATATGGTAAGTATAGTTTGTAGGGTATTCTTTCGGAAGGGGCTTGCCTGCAGCCGAAGCTTTAACGGCAATCAGTATTTCATTTTCCAATCTCGTCCGAGAACGAGTCACTACAGCCACAGAAGCCGTAGCTACTGATGCTTTGCCTGCTTCATCAGCCAATGTATTACCGGTAACGTGTACTCCTACATGGTGGTGTCCCAATGTATGGACTACATGGACACACGGTAGCTTATCCTTAAGTTCAGCCACCCTTCCCCACAATGTCTTATGTTTAATGGTGTTCCCTTTAGAATCTCTAAACCCGTTCAGTTTCCAATGATTGAGATATTCATTGTGCGACTGGACGCAGTAATATGAGTCACAGGCTATCAAAGTCTGGCTTCCTGTCTCAGTATGTTCGAGCGCTAGAATAAGAGCTTTAAGCTCAGCCAACTGTGCCGTGCAGTCCCCTAAGGTCTGCGTGTAGGTATTGTGAGGGTGGAAAACTCCATCTTCCATCACTCCGCTCACGGCTGCGCAAGCTGCCGAGTATTGATGTTTAGTACCTACAGCCGGTTGTGCCGAACCATAAGTGTATGTGACAGTTTGATAGCTGTCAAGTGGCAAGATATTCAGAGGAGCGGGGTACTCTTGTTCATACTGAAGAAATTCTTGGGTCTGAAGTTTGGGATCGAATATATAATCGACATCAGTGGCGGTCAGAGACGTTGCCCATTGAATCCAACGTGGATGTAATGCTTTTGCGTTAGGAACGCTTGCTTTGGTGACAGTCTCTAAAGCCAGCACCGGGGAGACAACTATTATACGCTTCCCCTGTGCAAGTGGCCTCTCCTTTATGACGGCCATCTGAACTGCCATTAGAATCTTTTCTGTAGGTGCAAAACGCTGTTCAGCATTTGAGTATAAATGTGATTTATATGCTATTGGTACAGTGTCATTCTCATTAAAGGTGACATAAGTAAATCCAATGGCACCAGCAATTATTCTGATGACCAAGTTTGTTTTATTGTCACGTGTGTGTCAGTGTTTAGCTTCTAGCATGTCCTGTTGCATGTCTCTAAGGATGTGCGTGTGTTCAATTGTCCAGTGTCTGCTAGAAAATTTAGGCTGAACTAAGTCATAAAGTGGCTTTTTTATTTATTTATTTTTTAATATATTTTTATTAATAGTTCGCTGTTTACTTTTCACAGTTACATTTATGGGAACATATAATCCACGTTATTTACAACACTTAAAACGATACTTCACTTTGCATGTGTTCACAGATGTTTCATGCCGTGTTTTAACGCACAACTAGGTCTGTATCTAATTTCTGTTGCCTGTTAGCTCTAGGGTTCTATATTTATTTCCTTGAGTGTCTAATTCCTTGTCCCTTTGTTACCCAATTGTTTTACATGCTCATTTAACAGCTTCAACTTGAACTTAACTATGTACATACTTAATGGCTATTTGTGGGTGGTTTTTGTATTAGGTGGTGAGAGTCGCTCCCTGTGGGGGCTATATCTGGAGGGATAGTCATCTGCTATATGCGTTCTCCTATTGCTCCTTATGTGTGATTGTACTCAACTCAGCTCTGCACCTTGCAGTTTATCATGAGTTGTCAGTGTTCTCTACTAGCTATTTCAGTGTTATGTTTTCTCACTCTCGCCAGCGGTGT
This sequence comes from Pleurodeles waltl, assembly GCF_031143425.1. NCBI lineage: Eukaryota > Metazoa > Chordata > Amphibia > Caudata > Salamandridae > Pleurodeles > Pleurodeles waltl. Next base: position 658,058,235 of record NC_090448.1, read on the forward strand.
TCCTAGGTTTATCCCTTATCCCCTTACAGTATCTGTTTAGGTTTCCATTTCTGCTGGTGCTATATTGGGATTTAATGGTTCTTCCCCTGTGCTATTCCAGCCCAGCAGTAGTTCTTCCCATCCTGGGGCCACGGGGGTCTGCCGGATACCCTTTGCTTCTTCGGTTTTTAGGACCTGCAATTCTGCCCCAGCCCACCTCTTGACGTCATTTTTCCATTCAGCTAATGGGGGGGGGGGGGGGTTAGCAGCCTTCCAACCCCTCATAATTAATCTTTTGTAGCGGGCCAGGGCGAGATCCAGGAAGCGACTCCTAATCTTCCCTAGATGGATATCTGTCTTTAGGCCCAACAGACAGACATCGGGGGCGAACAGCAGTTTCGTGTCATATAGTCTTGATATGCTCTCTATCACAGCCCTCCAGCCCGTTTGTAACACTGCGCATTTCCACATCATGTGGTCAAAGTCTGCCTCGCCCTCACCACATCTGGGACATATCTTAGGGGTTCCCCCATATATTCGGAACAGTCGGTGAGGGGTAAGATAAGTTCTATGCAGGTAGTTATATTGGATATATTGTAGCCGGGTGTTACGCGAGATCCTCCGGGGATAAGCCAGAGCTCTGTTCCAGTCTGCCTCAGACAGTGTATGTCCGATCGTTTTCTCCCACTTCTCCCTGAGTGAGTGCAGGGGATCCAATGCAGCTTCTATCTGGGCTCGATATATTTTCGTGATTAAGTGGGATTCTTCTCCCGAGGTCAGCAGGAGGTGCAACACTCCGTGGGTCCCGGGCTCTGCATTAATCGTATCCCAGTGGCCTTTCAGAGTGTGCACCAGCCTCCTGTACATCAGAAATTGACCCTGAGGGACCCCCTTCCCTACCAATTCGTTGAAGCTCTGTAGTGTACCTTCCCTGAAGACCTCCCCCACCGTCACCACTCCCGCATCTCTCCATGGGCCCAGTCCCCGGCCCCCAGCCCCGGTTCCCTTCAGTTCCACGAGCAATACCGAAATCGGTAGTGCCGGGGAGTAGGGTGGACCAGCTCCAGTCCTGCTCGCGCATCTTTTCCAGCACAACTTCATGGTGTTAGTCATTAGGTTGTCTCCAATGGGGGACAGTTTCTTCTCTATCATACGTGCTATTATTCGGTCTATGTCCATCGAACCGTGGAGGTTAATTAGGTCCAGCTGCCCCTTGCCCACCATCCATCCAGCCACCCACTCTAGTTGGGATGCCAAGTAATATGCCTCAAAGTCAGGAGCCCCTAATCCACCCGCTCGCATCGGTCTGCACATGGTAGTCAATGCTGTACGTCTTCGGCCCTCATCCCATACCAATTCCCGGAGCAGGGTGTTCAGTTCACGGAACCATGCAGGGGGGACCCATACCGGTAGATTAGCAAAGAAGTAGAGGAGGCGGGGCAGCATCACCATCTTAGACAATGCCACTCTGGCCATTGTTGGTAGTTTGAGCGACCGCCAAAACCCAACTGAGGCGCGTAGGGATCGGAGCGCCCCACCCAGGTTGCTATCTCGAAGGTCGGCCAGCTCATGAAATATTCGGATCCCTAGATATTTGATAGTCCGCGGGGCCCAGTTCATATCTTTCAGACATGTTTCAGGGCGCACAATGTTTGGTAGTATGGGGAAGACAAATGTTTTGCCGCGGTTAAGATGAAGTCCCGACAATTCCCCGTAGCTCTCCAGTATCTTTAAAACCCACGGGAGGCCACTGGTTCCGTCTCTCAAATACACCAGAATATCGTCTGCATATAGGGAGATAATATGCTCGTTTGGCCCCCAGTTAATTCCTCTACCGACTCCTTCCTGTCGCATTTGGGCCGCTAGAGGTTCAATTGCCAGGGCAAACAGCAGCGGTGATAGAGGACATCCCTGTCTGGTTCCTCGATACACCGGGTATGTGTCGGATATCGTTCTGCCCGTCTTCACCCTAGCCAATGGGGAGGAGTACAGTAGATCCACCCACTTCACCCATCTTTCACCTAATCCCATCTTTAGCATCACAGCCCTAAGGTAGTCCCACCTGATCGAATCGAAGGCCTTTTCGAAGTCCACCGCTAATAATACCCCTGTCGGAGGCTTTTCTGTTGCTGGCATGTGTAAGATGGCAAAGACCCTCCTCAGGTTCAATGAAGTGCTGCGACCAGGGACGAAACCATTATGGTCTGTGTGCACCAGTGTGGTCATTAGGGGGATCAGCCTGTTAGCCATGATCTTACTGAGGATCTTAAAGTCACTATTTAGCATTGATAATGGGCGGAAGTCGGTCACTGGTGCTTCCCTGTTTTTTGTTTTAGGTAGTGGTATCACCAAAGCCTCCCGTAATGTGCCCGGTAGCTCTCCTCTACGTAATGCCTCCGCGTATACCTCGGTCAGCTGGGGTACTAACAATGTCCTATATTTTTTGTAAAAGTCCATTGGAAGGCCATCGGTACCAGGAGTCTTTCCAGGAGCCAGCTGCAATATAGCCTCACTTATCTCCTCTGCTGTTACAGGTCCCCCCAGGCTATCCCTCCCCACATGGTCCAAGGCTGGGAGAGCGATTCGCTGTAGGGAGTCTCGGAAGGCCTCCACCCCCAGGTCGTGGGGTTTCCTATACAAGTGCATGTAGTATCCCTTAAAAGCTTCGTTGATTGGGCCTGGGCTTCGCCTGCATATTCCCCTTTTGTCTTGTACACTTGTGATGGGCTCTCCCCCTCCGCTTGGGCGTGTCAGCCAAGCTAGGAGCCTTCCCGATCTACCTTCCTCTGATTGCACTGATGCCAGGTATTTTTGTGCGTTGTGGCACCTAAGTTGTGCCTCGATCTGGGAGTGTTCTCTGCGGGCCCGCTTATATTCCTCATCCTCCTGGGGTCCAATGTCTTGTCTCACTTCCCATTCGTGTATTTTCTTCTCTAAGGAGATCAATTCCCTTTCAAGTGTGCGTTTCACCCCCGCTGTTTGACCCAGGCAGAATCCTCTTGTTACTACCTTAAGTGTTTCCCATTCTGTGGCTCTGGTCGTGGCGGATCCACTATTAATTTTGTTATGTTCTGTCAAGTGGCATCGAAGGGCCTCTCTATACGACTGATCCTCTAACGCAGTGGGGGACAGTCTCCATGATGGGATTGGGGGTCTGTCCTCTATAATACTCAATGTGATCAGCAAGGGGTTATGGTCTGATAGTGTGCGGCCAAGATACTCTGAGTGGGTTACATAACGTGCAAGGCCCGCAGTGCATGTCATTCTGTCAATTCTAGTGTGTAGCCGGTGGAGGCCTGAATAATAAGAATAGTCACTGTCTTTTGGGTGCTGTTCCCGCCATACATCCACCAGCCCCCAGGAGTCCAGCCATTCACAGAGTTTTTTGGCTATTCTAGTGGACCCTGCGCCCTGTAGTGGCGGGGTCGATCTGTCCTTGTTAATGTCCATTACTGCATTGAAGTCCCCTCCCACTATTAATTCTCCTGTGCTGTGGCGGGTGAGGTGGCTTGATAATTTGGTCAGGAAGGGGACTTGATCCTGATTGGGAGCATAAATACAACTCATAACAACTGGGATACCGTGTAGTCTCCCTTCTAGCACCACAAATCTGCCCTCTTGATCTATGTCAGTTGAGTCTATTATCAGTGGGACCCCAGCTCTGACCCATATCAATGCTCCCCTCGCATATGCTGAATACTCTGTGGCAAACACCTGTCCCCTCCATCTGCGTCTCAGTTTCTCAACCTCTCCAGCTATCAAGTGGGTCTCTTGTAGCATTGCCACCTGCACCCCTCTTCTCTTCAAGTAGGAGAGGACTCTGTGTCTTTTGGTCGGAGTGCTCATCCCCCTGACATTCCATGTTAAAAGATTATAGTTTGCCATGTTGATAAGTTAATTTTATAATAGCATCCCTGGCGCCCCCAGAGTACAACTCTACTCCCACCCATGTTCAAACCTTTACTGCTATCGTATATCGTCACCCACTTAGCCAAGTTAACTAATAACTGTAAAACCCAACTCCCCCACCCCAGGGCGCCTACCAATCTGTAGGCAGCCCAGAAAATCACGCAAAGGTGCAACATATTTAAACATATAGTTACAGCTCGCCAGGCTAGCTTCGACCAGCGAGTTACTGGTTCGGGGGGCGGTCAGGTCCGGAGGGGCCACATATTCTTCTGTTGTACCGCTAAGCCAGGCCAACTTGTGCAATGTTTATCCAAGCTCATCAGCGGACCGCGGCGTCACCCTGGGAGCACGTGTCGAGCAGGTCGAGTCTCCAGCCGAGGACACCATTGTACCTTCTGAATCTTCTCCTGAGTCCTCCGGGGGGGGGGGCTCCACCACCAACTCGGGCCGCCGCCTCCAGAGCCGCCCTCTTATCTTTTTCCTTTTGCGTTTGTGTTGGCTCTAACTTCGACCGGATCCCGGGTTTTCGCGCCCTTGGAGCTCGGCGAGCTCTGCCCACAGTCGTGTTCTCACCACTGGGTCGCCCCACTTGGAGCCCTTGTTTCTCGAGCCATTCCCATGCTTCCTCTGGAGTTTGGAGGAAGGAGGTTTTCCCCTCTAGTATCACTCTGTCTGGCAGGATACAGCAATGAATATTGAATCCCTTCGTTCCTAAGGGCCCTTTTGACTGCCAGGAACGAGGTTCGCTTGTTCTGAACATCCAAAGTGTAGTCCGGGTATAGCGTCACCTCCCCATTCGCTATCTTAAACGGGCCCATCTCTCTGGCCTTCTGTATGAGAGTGTCTCTGTCCTTGTAGTGCAGTAGTTTGGCAATTACCACACGAGGAGGCCTACCGGGGGCGAGAGGCCTTGACGGCATTCGGTGCGCTCGCTCCAGCGTGTAAAAGGGAGTTAGGCATCCAGGTGCCACCGTTGTACTAAACCACTTCTCCAAGAAGTCCACCATGTTAGTTCCCTCGACTCCCTCTGGAAGGCCCACCACGCGCACGTTGTTCCTTCTGTTTCTGCCCTCCGCGTCCTCAGCTCTTCGTTCTAGTTGTGTTACTCTAGCAGTCAGGGAGGTCACTTCAGCTGTTAGATCCTTTTGTTTCGGTTCAACTATTGCCAATATGGATTCCGTTTCCTTGACTCTGTCCGCCAGTTTGTGGTGTTCTGCCCTTAGGAGGCCTACTTCAACTGCTACTTGGCTGATTTCGTGTTGTAGCGTTGTCTTTGTATCTTCAATCGCCCCCAGTATTCTGTCCAGGGTTTCCTGTACGTTGGTTTGTGAGTTGGACTGTTCTTCCACTTCTTTGCGTGCTGGAGGGGGCGCCATGTCCGTGACCTTCTTCTTGTGACGGGCCCTAGGGGCATCAGCCAAGCCGCGTGGGGGAGACCGCACCCCCAAGGCGTAGGCCCGAGTCTCTTCACAGGCTCTCTTTCCACTGTGATTTCGTGCTCTGGCAGGCGCAGACCCAGTCTCAGTCCCTGGATGGGCGTCAGTGAGGACCTGTCCATCCCCTCTGTACTTTGTTGGGCTCTGTTTTCGTCTATTATGGCAATCGCCCCTGGGTGGCTCTAGTCTCAGGGCCAATCGTTCTCTCTTGCTGGGGTGGCGTCTTTTTTTCTTTATTATTTTCTTTTCTTTCTGGGTCCTGTCACTCTTCTATTACCTTTTTTTTTTTTTTTTTTTCTTCCCACTGTCTTCTTTTTTTTTTTTTTCCTTTTTTTTTTTTTTTCCTTTCCGCAGGATTCTTTCACATGTTTTTTTTTTTCCCCCGGCGGTTTACTTGCCCCCGTGGGTAGTGTCTCGTTGGGGGGCCTTCTGCCGCTCAGTGTCGTTTCCGCGCTCCCGCGGGAGCGTCCCTCGAACCCCGGTCACTCTCCCAGCAAGATGGCGGCTCCGTGCCTCCTCCACCAGGGGCTTCCAGCCCACGCTGCGTCACCCGAGACCGAGCGCGGCTCACCTTCGGCTTCACTTCCTCTCAGAGGGGGTTCCCGGCCCTCCGTCCCCCGCACCAGGGCCCCATCAGGTGGGACCGCCTCTCCGGCCCGGGCCGGCCGCGCACGCTCGTCCGCAGCACCCCGCCTCACCTGAGGCCGCGGCTCACCGCGGGAGGAGAGGCCGCAGGCCCGCTCCGGCGCCAGCGAGCCGATCCCGCTCTCTCGAACGTCCCGGATCCAAAGCGGGGAACCCAACCGCTTCCAGGCTCGGTCCGCGGATCAGCAGCAGTCTATTGGCGTTGGCCCGCCCGGAGACGGCACGCTTACAACTATAAGTTAAAGCGGCCCCTCCGGAGCGAGCAGATTAAGCGTCCGCCATCTCCCGCAGTTGGCCACGCCCCCAAGTCATAAAGTGGCTTGATGGATTCTGCATAATCTGGAATGTATGTTCTGCCAAAATTGAAGAAACCCAGTAATGACTGCAATTTCTTAAGTTTGTTTAGAGGCTGTAGTTGAGCACATTTCTCCAGAAAGTGCGGGCCAGGCTCTTGCCCTTGCTTGATAGCTCATATCCCAGGAATAATACGCTAAGAAAAGCTAGCTTGTTTTTCTTAAAATTTAATTTATAACCGAGGTCTGCAAACCCCAAAATGATCCGATCGACCCTCGCAAGATGAATGTCGAGGATGTAATCTCTGAGATATATGTCATCCACATAGGACAATGCCTTGGAATCAATATCATGTAATATTGATGTTACACAGGCTGAAAACAGGTCTGAGTTATTTTTATAGCCTTGAGGTAAACAACAAAAGCGTTTCTGAGAGCCAAATGAAATGCACTTAGGTCCCGGCTTTCATGTGCTAAATTCTGGCAGAAGAATCCATTAGATATGTCTAATGTTGTTTTATATTTTTTACGCACTATGTTGTTTATTAGTGCTGTGCTGTGTGAATTTTGTATAGCATACGTGCGTGTATGACTATTTAAGTGTCTATAATCATTGACTATTGTATATGAATGGTCTGGCTTTGCAACGGGGAATAACGGATTATTCATTGCAGATGTATAAGGCTCAGTTACTCCCTGGTACTCAAGTTGTGATAGGATCTCCTTCACCAGAGCTTTCGCTTCATGTTTAACAGGGTATTGCGACTGCGGTTGGGGTGTAGATTGCGATATAGTGCAGGTGCCTGCACTGAAGCCCATTCAGAAGCATAGGGTTCTTTATCTGCTTTTGGAACAAGATCGGAGAAAGAAGGCAAAATGACATCTTCCCCATGCAGGAGCTTGTGGACGTGTTTAGGTGGCCAATCTCTTTCGGCCAATAGGATATCACTAGTTAGTTCATCCCAAAATATCACACTAATAGTGCGCTCCACGTCTCCCTCTATCTGAATTTTTAAACCATAAACGCTATCGGGGAGAAGAACGCGGCCATCCGCTGTTTCAACCGCGATGTAATCGCTAGTTGCTGTTGCATCCAGATGATCTTTCAGACTCTGGTGATATATTGTGACTTCTGCCGCACTGTCTAACAGACTCACTGCCCACGTCTTGTTCCTCCACAGCGTTCTCAATTTTACTGGCATTTTTAACTGTCAGAGCTGCCACCTTCTTCTTTTTAAACTGTGGCTTTTGCTCAGGAGTCTTTTCTCCTTTTTTAATGGTTGACTGTTGTGAGTCTTTCTTCTCTTTCATGTATTCCAGACGTCGATCTTGACGGCCCCCTCTCTCGCTACGTCTATCCGGTGCGTCCTGAAAGGAACGAGAAGGACGTGAATCAGTATATCTGTCTGGAGTTTTAATGTTCTCCCTATTTCTGAGATTATATCTCCTTTCGGAGTTCTCCGGGTGTGGAGAATCAGCTCTCTTATTCCTTCTTTCTTTGAAATCTTTTTGTTTGTCCCAGCGCTTCTTTGAGCCCTCTTGTGCCTGCTTTGTACCCTCCTTGTGGGCAGTACCTTGTATTTCCTATTTTTTAGGTTTGGCTCCCAAACTATCCCGTCCTATACTAGTATAGGTATCGGAAATTATTTTTGGTAGCTGTCTCTCTTGTTCCTGGTGTGGAGTTTCCCAGAGACGCTGGCGTATTGCTAGTGCTACCGCTTCCCCCTTAATATTACTGAGTATTATGGAGGATACGGCGTCAAAGTTACGCATTAATTTCATCCCCAGATCCAGGGCCGGTGCTGCCCCATGCTCATTTTGTATCTGCTTCAACACTTCCGCCAAGTTGGCAAGCGTCGGGGTACCATGTGTGGTAGTATATATGGCAGCGAAGACTGTACCCCATGTGGCACAGTCATCTACCGAGGGAACCATCCCAAAAGGCAAGCACATAGTGAGCAATCTATGTTTTTCCTGTGGTCCCGTATGGGGAAACACTGCTTCCAGCTGATTCGTTTTCTGGGCAATCCAGAACGGTATTTTTTCCCGTTCCGTGGGCACTTTACCCATAATAGTATGCACTGTTTGAGGATTAATCCCAGTAGCCAATTGATGACCACCAGCTACTGGCGGTGCTGGATGCGCTGGTGTTGTGTTTTAATGTTCGTAGTACGAACTGGACTAATCGTCTATATAATGCCACTAATTCATTATATAAAACTCGTAAATCTGCTATTGGCATATTTTGTAAGCCTGGGTGAGGTGTGTATGTGGCAAACATAGGCCACGTAGGTCCATCATTACTTAAGGGACCTAACCTTACTCTCTGTAGTACATGTGGTAGTGCGCCTTCGAAACCAGTTCTGATGCTCCTGGTATGTGAGCGATATTTCATGATACTGGTATGCTTTGTACCGTAAAGGTACGTTTGCAACTTCATATGTGTGAAATGTGTGCGTTCTTTCGTTAACCTCAGGAAAGGTGATCCAACAGTAAAATGTTTCTATTTGATATGCTTCATTAGCTTCTATGATCAGAGTAACATCCCCGCCCTCATCTGTAAAGCCATGCGTTAATAAATGTTGTGTTAGTGCATGTCTAGCATTTTCAGGAATGTCCATGGCATCAGCCAGATTTGTTTAGAGAAATGGAACACCAGATAGGGGAAGTATTTTCCTTTTATGAGTTTGAGCTCGAACAACCTACAGCTTAATCAGATGTTACCCTTTCAGCTGAGGAGGATTCTCCCAAAGACCACGGACGTCTCTGTATAATGGTACTAAGGGTACCTGATGTCTGTGAGACAGTGACAGTCAGGGTATCCGTAAATTAGTGCCTAAACACCATCGTTGGTGGCGCCATGTCGTAGTTTGGACTCTTGCTCTGAGCAAGACTGCTGGTTTAGGGATGACAGTACTTTAGTTTGTAAGCGACTATGTCTTTCCTACAACAAGTCGCAACTGTTGTCCCAACCTTACCGGCTCACTAGCAGCACGTCACCAGAAACACAATAGTAAAAGGTGATTTATGGCAGCTGTTACGCATGGACTCGAGAATAAGATATCTCAGGGAGTGTTGTGGTTAAACGGAAATTACCCTTTTCTCACAGATTTATCATGTCTCATACAAAGACATGCAATGACACAGATGCAGTAGAGTTACAATAGTTTTTATTTAACATAACTGCAATTTGCGATAAGTTGCATGGGCTTCAATGATTAGGATAATAAAGAATGCAAGAAACAGAATTGTGAAGACGAGATTCATTATTACAAAGACCCCCCCATCTTGCAATACGTAAAAAAGATATACGAGATATAATATGCCCTAATACCCTAATGTGAAAGGCCTAACCTCCTACCTAAAGGAGAGCTGGGTTTGTTAAACCTAATCTGCCAATGCCATGTCCATGAGAGGAGCCCCCAACCCTCATTACCTTGGAATGAGGTCTCTATCTCAGACTCCGCAGGGACACGAAGACTGAGTCAGCGTCAAGACGACTGCAGCATCGGTATTAGCGATGGTGGAAATGCCCTCTGGTCGGAATCCCTCTGATTATCTGTCTAAAGTGTGATGTATTTATACAGATCTACAAGGTCCCCTGACGTAGGTGTGTTCCTAAACAATAGATAACAGACATGCTTGGGACGGCAATTAATATCAAAAATCCCTCGAAAGTATAGATAGGGAAAATCCCTAAGTGTGAACACCGACTGTTTGTTTGTCTTTGGTGCTTGATCTTGACGCCTTGGCGCGGTGACACTGATAATGTTACCCATAACAAGTGGCCTAACTATAAATAAGGCAGCCATCTTAGAAGAAATAAATAATTAAATGGGCTAAGACAGAGCAAGCTAAGTAGGTTAAAAGTCACTAGGTGACCGGGGCACAAGTCTACAAGCCAGGGGCTAAGCTAACTCCTGTTCTCCCATTAAAACGAACTAGGATTCACTACAAGTGTACTTACCCTCATCTTGGGTGTAGTAGCAATTTATACAAATGTTAATTTCCTAAAAATGTGCTCGCTTTTTTCATCATACCATCTCTCTGCTAACTGGAGAGCTATCACACTGGTAGCAGAAGTAACATCATGCCTCATAAGAGCCTGATGACTTCACAGGGTTACTTTCTTAGCTCCTCCAAAACATCCTGTTTGCTACTGAGGTGCTTGGAAAAGGAGGCGGACCTGCAGAAAGTAATTAGGCTGTTTTCTGTTGTATTTATTTCAGGAGATGTTATGCACCCTGCACAAGAGGAAATAACTAAACTAGAAATTGGCCTAAAACGATGAATGAGTTTTGCCAGTTGTCTATCTTCTACCTGCTGGCACTGCAATCAGGAGAATGCAATTCCTCATCATTTCTTCTACAATTGTGACGTGAAAGTTTTGAATGAATGAATGAATGAACAAACAGTAAAATATGTTTTTTTTTAAATGTGCTTTAGAGGGAACGTGTTTGTAAAAAAAATATATATATATTGTATATCTGTCACCTCCCCTATATTGTTTTTTCATAACCTTGGTCACAGTCCGCGCATTTTATCATTTGTTTTCAGTGCGTTTCTGCTTGCTGAACTAGCTGTCGCTCATCTAGGGATCAATTTGACCCCACCCACATTGAGTCATTGGTGGTCTGTGTTACAGAGGCTTTGAACAGCAAAAATGATGTAAGGCAGGGGTATCTTCATAGTAAATGTTCTTCAATTTTCTTAACAACCTTTTGAAGTGATGCCTTTTTTGAGGATTCAAAGAGACGAGTCCTGCAAAGTTTTCAATAAATGTTTAATTTTGGCCTCCTGAATTGAACTTGCTACTGCCTATAATGAAATAGTTTGTGGTAAAAAAAAAAGAAAAAAGGAAATGTTTTGCATGTAGCTTTCTAGACGTCTGGATTCAGGGCCCGACATCCTATGCCCTCGTTAAGTCATCCTCCAAAACAATGTCTTGCTGCTGTGGCCTTCTCCCTTTCAAGTTGCCCTGTTTGTAGGAAGTGCAATCCGTTATTCCTAGTTAAGAAAGGAATTTAAAGACTACTGGGTGCTGGACGCCGTGGTTCTTTGTCTTAATTTCCCATTGAGTATAAAAAAGCAGCAACAACAAAAAACAGTTCTTCTGGTCAACAATAAGGGACAGGAAGCCAAAGGAGAGAATATAAAACTGTAGATGCTTGACACATTTGGACAAAAAGAATGTTGCAATAGATACATATTACAGTTCATTGCTGACCATTATTTTGAGAAAACCCACATCAGCCTCAGATCTACCATGCTTATTTTTGTTTCCTTGTAGGAAAAGGTCACATGTGCTTTCATGGTATTCCTATGGACACTGGCAATTAGTTATAAAACATTCTATTTTTCAGTTTAAGCCCAGCATAAGATTTTCGTATAAAGTTCGTAATATTGGTGGCAGCCCACCTCACAAAGCAATGTTTTCACATGTATCCCTATCTAGTTGGTGAAAGAATACTTGAGCCATATTTCATTATTCACACTAGTTTAGTTTCCTCTAAACACTACAATTTCTGCCTCGTATACAGTAATCATGTCTCCTCTTTGGAAGTGAGAATTGACACAGGGTCTATGACACTTTATCCCTCACTGGGGAAATGTCTGTCTTTTCAGAAATACAGAATCTGCTGCCAGAGTCTTTTTGCCACAAGAACATTCGCCTTTCTACTGAAATTCATTTTGTTGTACATTCAGTTTCTGGGTCAAGGAAATTTAAACATGACATATTTACACAATTATCAATAGAGGCAATGGAGACACATTTCAGTACCATGGGGTCACTAAGATCATCAGCTTATATCCGGCTGTTCACAACCTTCTGCGGGGGACTGTTCTACACAAAACCACACTGATGGATATCTGTCTGAAAAGTAAGGGAAGCAAGCTCTCACCGTGGGGAAATTCCCAGGGCTCTCCATCCGTTACTTCCAACTCTCACTGGGTAATAGTTGTTTATCCAAACAAGCATTGTGAACATGGCGTTCTGTATCAGGGCACAATGCGCTGGTTGGAAAGAAACCCAGTTCGTCATGACTGCCATAGTTCTCCTACTTGTCAATAATAAATCCCAAATTGAAAAATGATTCGTCTTCTTTGTTCTAAAAAAGTGTTCTCAATTGTTTATTAATCTTATTGGCTTTTCAGTTTCTCTCCATACTCCGTGACCAATCACTTTAGTATGAAAGTACATATATTGTCAATTCATTTCACAGTGCGTTAGGACTGATCTCTCTATTTGTAGTGGAAAGAACAAATAACAGTATCAGTTAGCATTCACTGTAGAATAAATTATTACTATTCAAATAAAAACAAAATGTATGTTTCACTTCTAAGACATACATATTTATATGTTCTGCGATAAATGTTTAAGTGATTTCTGTCAAAATAAAATAGTTTGCAAAGAGGAATGTTGGATCCTTGCATCATGCACAAGTTTTAGTGCCATCCTAAGCACAGGGGAGGTCACAAGCAAGGAGCAGAGATTGATCCTGATCTTTAAGAAAGGTGACCTACGTCTTCCTATGAAAGGTTGCCCAATTTCTTTAACGGATATGATGGCAAAAAGTACTCTTAAAGGTACTTTTATCTCACATCCATGGGTTCCTTGATGAAAGGGAAATATTTACCCCTGTTAAAGAAGGATTTGAGGAGGGGATGGTACTTTCAAACTGAATTTAGGACTATATTTAACCTAGATCAAATATATAGTTAAATAAATGTCAACTATTTTTAGCAGTTGTGAATTTCATCGCTCCTTTTAACTCTATCAACAATAGTCTTTCTGGATATCTTGTCCAAAGATTGTGATGGGTGAGCCTTTGGTGCAGTTGATGGCAGGCATTTATAGCAGCTGTTTTGTAGGGTTCGGATTTGATCACATTTTGAAGCTTGTGTACATTAGGGATGCCCTCTTACCCTTATTGTTTCTGATATATTTGTATACGACCTCTCTGATAAAATCTCTTCCAACTTGGACCTTCACTCAAACTGAAAGTGTGCTGTATGCGGTACTAAACATATTCTCGAAGAATTGCAAGTAAAAATTGTTAGCCAGCAATTAATCAAACACCAGAACTATGATTATGGGTCCAAAATACACTTATTCTTTTAGAGTATGTGCTATGTAACTCATTACTTTATTTTCTATTTAAGTATCAGGGTCTCTATTATGGGTTTAGTGAATCTCCACTTGGAAAAACGAGCTTGACCTTGTTTCGAAACATGTGTAACATCTTGAAATACTAAGTCACACTTTGGGGGCTATTCTGTTTCCAAAATGATGTGTGACTGTCCAGCTAAATGTGTAGCTGATGCCACTCTAGGTGCTGTGCTCTGGGACATGCAAATTGCACCCACCTGGTTAATTCTCAAATTAGAATTTTGAGGAGCCACCTTCAATGTGGACAGGGTGCTCCAGTTGTCTATATGATAATCGAACTAGCCGTTTATAATATTGGAATGGTGGTGGCACTAATCCCATTCTATTTTGTGTGAGACTGTGGAATTCGAAGGAAGAGGTCTTTAATCTTCATATGGTGCCAACTCTGTCATTTAGTGGAACATCTGGGGCCATATTACAGCAGTGCCCCGGGGGGGCATGTATGCCTGCTTTGCGCGCCCTCGGGGCACTTTGGTATTACAGAAGGGGCTGCTACTGCTTGTGAGGCCCCTTCTGTAATACCGATAGCGCTGGTGTGCATATAGCACCAGTTCTGTCACAAGAGGGTGTTCTCTCGCTCACATGGGGGCGTGGCCCCATGCAAATGAGGGAATCCTTTTGCCTCTGTGCCCGTGCTGAATTATTGACACAGGTGCAACAAAGCTGTCAGGAGGTGCACTAACGGGACGCCACATTCAATACGCCCCCTGATGGAAGCCCTGTGGTGGAGGGAAAGGGGTTCTCATGGACCCCCCAGACATCCCCTTGCAGGTGGGTGCAGTCACTCACTATACCTGTCTGCAAGAGGATCTCTAATCCCCCTGAAAAGTGCAGACGGGTTGCCGACTGCACTGCACAGTCAAAAACGCAGCAGCTTTAAAGCAGCCGCTATGTTTTTCACATGAATGCGCTGCCCTGAGGCAGCACAAGTTCGTGTCTGCCCTGGGGGTAGTACATTCATGCTCATATGTCACATTCTCCTTGTTTGCACCAGCAACACCTTTTAAAAAGCGCACCTTTTGCAAACATAAAAAATGCGTCATATGTGTGATACGGCCCCTGGACTACTATGGTTCAGACAAGTTTAATCAGATTTAAGAAATTGCGACTTGACCTATGTGTAGCTTCACCTAGAAAATATAATGAAAGGGAAGCATCAAGTCTTGAAGCCATCATATTGGGAAAACAAGTGGCTTTACGTTTTTTTAGTTGGCATCGAAAACCACCACAGGGCCAAATTACTTATTAATACAACCCTTGCTTAAGGAGTATGTAACCCCCTACATGACCCATAAGTGTATTCCCTTTAGCATCATAACAACGCATTAGAATGGTATCAGTTATAATTATCTTGTCTGCGACTTGCAGATTTGATTGTATTTCCATTGAAAAAAATATCACTCCTGTTTTTTGTACCTTAGTTATGTTGTTTCCTATGAGTTTAAGACAGTTGGGGAAACGGTGTGTTTTTTCTGTGCAGATAGTGTATTTGCTTTTGAAAAGCTTACATGAAAGTCTTTGAAAATTGGGAATAGACAAAATGCTCTTTAGAGTTTAACATTGACTCCTGAATAGGGAAAGAAGCTTTATGCACTTTGACTTTGTGTAGTTTATTGGTGTCAGGTGTGGGCTGAATCAATCCATTGTTTTGATTGTCTTTTAAGGTTTTAATATTGTATTCTTTATTACAGATATTGATAGTTATTTGCAATATGTATTCATATTCTTAGTGTTTCTGTGTTATTTGCATGTTAATGGCTTTTTAAACACAAAATTAAATGTGACTATGACCTTTAAATTAAAAGAATATTATTAAGTGAACCTTTAGCCATTTCTGTGAAAATAAAATGTTTTATCATCAGCCTGAGTCCTCTGTGGTGTACAGTGTGAATCTTGCAACAATAACTGTCCCACAAGTCATTTCAGTTTGGTTCCGGTAGTAATATGTGTTCAAAACGATCTTTTAATGTCAGTGTCAATATTCTTAGTGCTAGCCATCCAGAATTAAATGGGCTGAAAAGAATTGCCTATCCTACCTTTCTTTGTAATTTCAAACAATCAGTCAGAATTTGTAAAGCGCAACTAATCACCCAACAGGATATCCAGGCGCTTGCAGGTCGCAGAAAAAGCAGGGCATATGAGGGAAAAGCTAGGAGAAGGCAGTGAAAACGAGGGAAAAGCAAGGAGAAGGCACACAAAGAGTGGGGGAAATGTAAGGGGAAAACAGTGAAAAATGAGGGAAAAGCCACAAGAAAGCACAAAAAGGGGTAAAAAGCAAGGAGAAAGCAATAAAAAATGAGGGAAAAGCAAAGAGAAGGCACACAAAAACAGGTAAAAAAGCAAGGAGACAGCAGTGAAAATAAGGGAAAAGCAAGGAGAGGGCACACACAAAAACAGAGGGAAAAAGCTAGGAGAAAGTAGTGAGAACGAGGGAAGAGCAAGGAGAAGGCACTCGAAAACAGTGGGAAATGCAAGGAGAAAACCGGAGCAAGAGCAATGCAGCAGCACAGGGATAGCAGGGCCTTCATTCTCTACCTCACAAAACACTAGACCTCGGAAGCATTCTTTCGTGTATGTACAACAATGGTCCATCCATTCTTCTCTTTATAAACAACACATTTAATCTTTTGATGATATAGTGCACAACATATTAATTCAATGTCTCATTTTGTGAGGGTATTATATTTGTGTTCTCCTTTCCTTAAAGGTCTGATACATTCTGCAACTCAGAACCTCATTTTCATTTAAAAATGACATTGTTACAGAAAAAGTTTACCCAGAGGTGATAAAGTGTTTCCTATTCTGTTGTTGTACTTATATTCTTGGCATTAAAATTTTAATTTAATAGCAGTTTTATTCAAATAATAGAACCTAAAGGAGCAGCAGATGATTTAAATAACAAAACTGCTATCACCATTGTAGCAGAGTTTGATTCTGGTTGCTCTCAGAGCATGTGAGTGAAAATTGCATCCCTTTTGTTATATTATGAAAATTATTGCAATTTAATTCACACCTCTCTCAGTCTCAATTAGGAAATGCTTCACGTTCATTCCCCTTTCATGAACAGGTTGTTGACTTGATGGAAATAATTTGTTTAAGCTATTGTCTTGCTTGAGCTTTTTGCCATGTTTAGGACAACATTTTTAATGTTATTGGTAGCTGTTGATGTATTTAACATTAGCCTTTCATTTTCTTTTCACATTGTCAATTTTGTGATCCTTTTACTTAATTTAAATATATATTTTCTTTTGTTCATGTCTGCTTAAAAACTTGGATTAATAAACTTTATGTTCGAGGTATGTGTGACTGTAAATCCCCTGTGCATACTCCTGCCATCTAGTGTTGGGTCCGGATGTGTGCAAGTTGTTTTTCTTTGAAGAATTCTTCTGGAGTCACAAGGTAGTGTGAGTCCACCTCCTGCTGGTCATGCACATGGTCATTGGCTCCATTGTTAGATTGTTTCATTTTCTCTGTCCGTTTCAGACATGTGTTACAGAGCTCCAGATCAACTCTGTTGCAGTGTTCTCTTTGAGTCCTCTTCCTTCCATTGATATGGTTTTTCTATCTTGGTTTCCATTTCCTGCATTGCCTTAACGCAGGCATCTTCGATCGAACGGGCATCGGTCTGACTTCGAGCTTCAGAGGGTTATAGCCCTTCGAGGCCTTCCCTGTCTTTTTTGCTCAGTCATTTCCATGCCCTGCCTGTGATGTAACATACGCCTTTGTAGTACTGTCCTTTGTGTTGTGCAAAATACTGCTGGGGCGATCTACAACAGGTTTGGAACCTCGGTCTCTTGGCTGAGCACTGCAAAAACTCCTGCAACGCTTGCCGCTCCTTCCGGTTGAAGAAGACTTTTCGAGACTATCTAGCCTTGAGACAACACCCAAGACCTCTTTGGCGCCGAGGACCTCGAGGCGGAACATTAGCTGGAGCCACCAGCAGCCGAGATGAAGGCCTTCCCACCCAAGCCAGGTTCCAGCTCCATCTCCGACATGGGGTTCAAAGCCCTCTAGCCCACCCAACTAGTTCTGAATACGTGCAGTCCCTCTCCACTACCACCTTGACACTGCTCACACTCCAAACAAGCCCCTCCCAAGGGCCAAACAGCTGCGCCTAAGGCTCAGAGACAGGCTTCCAGGCTGCCACTGCCATTGGGCCATAATTGGCACTGAGCATATGCCACTTCGGACCTCGCGCTCAGCCATGGCTCAGCACCAAAGGAAATCCTAACCAAAAGCCCTTCGGAGCAGAAGCCTTTGACTCTGAATGTCCGCTTGGCGCTGGCGACTCGTGTGCCAACACCGAAGCCCTTGGCGCCAAAACCAATGTCTTCCACCTGCTGTCCAGAATCTGTCCTCCAGAAGTTTCAGGATGAACTTTGCATCCCCGCCGGTACATCATGATCCCCACACGGGACGGATCCCCGCCCCGCTACCAGTGCCCTCCATGCAGACATCAAGAAGACTGCCCAACTTCGAGGAGGCTCTAGAACCTCCACCACCGAAGCAGAGGACGCGATACAACAAGGCTACCAGCCCTCTTCCACAGCCTCAGCCACTTGTCCCCTCCATACCTTCTCCCCGGCTACAAACCCATACTCCCCACCTCATCTCCCTGCTGACCCCCTTCTTTACACACCAAGGGTCACTACACTCTGAGTTTGGGGATCAACAGATCTGAGGTTTACCATCAACACTGTAAAGTGCAACCTCCAAACCCTTTTTAGGGGCAATTTAATGCAGAAGTGGGCAAGGTGTTTCCCAGCCCTCAAGTGTCTAGTTCTTCTGTGTGCCGATCCCTCTTTTTCAGCCTGATCAACAGGTCACAGTCCAGATGGTCATGCATCTTCTTGGCATTATAGCTTCCAGCATTGCTTTGGTTCCCCACTTCAGATTACACATGTTCCCATTTCAGGAATGCTTAATGTATCAGTGGTCTTGGACAGAGGTTCTGCAGTGGTGGAACACCAACAATCTGTTGCATGGGCAGCCTTTTCTCAACCCAGTTCCACAGATTACCATTACAACTGACACATCTCTCACAGGTTGCAGTGCACATCTACAGAACCGAACTGTTCAAGACCAGTGGAATCCCAGTCAGTGTAGTCTCCACATCAGCTATTTAGAGCTGTTAGTCATCCATCTAATACTGGAGGCCTTCCTTCCCCACCTGGTGACCAAGGAAGATTTCATCCACATGGGCAACATAAGAGCCATGCATGACCTACAGAAACAGATAGGCCTTGGCTCTCCCCAGCTTTCTCTGCTAGTCCAGGCCATCAGGAGGTGGGCTCTCTACCACAAGATCCATCTGCTGTTGGAGTACTTGCCAGTAGAGAACAACACATTTGCCGACCTCCTCAGCTGAATGCGGCAACAAGTCTACGAGTTGGAACTCCACCTGCCAATCCTCCTGCCAAACATCTGACAATGGGGGTTTCCTGAAGTGGACCTCTTCACGGGGAAAAAAACAAAATGCTCAAACTTCACCTGTAGATTCCCACACCCACAATCCATGGGCAATGCTTTATTGATGAACTGGGCAGGGATATTTGCCTATCCTTTCTTCCTCCCCGTTCCTACCATTTGTGGTTCTGAGGATTCAGCAAACCTCTCTCACCCTCATCTTAGTGGCCCCCACCAGACAGCCATGGTTCACCACTCCTATCGAGCTTTCAGTGGTTCTGCACAAGAGGCTCAACTTTGGGCTCCCCAATAGGCCAGACCTTCCCATGCTCAAGCATGAAGAAACCGGGCACCCCGACCCCAGGAGTCTCAATATTGCAATCTGGCTCCTGAAGTCCTTGGCTACCTTAACCTATCTCCTGAATGCATAAATAAACTCAATCAACCAATCAGTATTTGTAAAGCATGGCTACTCACCTGTGGGGGTCTCAAGGCGCTGGGGGAAGGGGGAGAGGGGCCTCCTCCGAAGAGCCACGTCTTGAGGTTCTTCCTGAAGAAGGCAGGTTCTTCCTCAAGGAGGCACGTAGGCCTACTGCCCATGACTGATATGCTGCAAATGGAGAGAGTATTTCTGTTGCTACCCCTCAATACACACTGACCATTTAGCAGCTAAAGTCTAAGACATCGTCTGCTACCTACTTTACCTACAGAGTTGTTGGCTAGATTTCACCTCCATCTGACTGCATTTAGCTGATGTGGCTGCTAAACTTTAAAGTAGGTTACATGTCCTTCTTTAAGATTCAAGTCTTTAAAACTTTGTAGAGGGCCTCAAGGGGTCATTCCTCCATGGGTCCACTGCTGTGGAATCTCAATAGCATCCTTACAAGACTTATCGTCCTCCATTTGAGCCCCTTCATTCATCCCACCTTCAGTTGCTATCTTCAAAGGTGGCATTTCTTGTGGCTATCACCCCACTCAGGCGTGTAATTGAACTCTAAGCTTTAACATTGGAAGAACCCTTCTTTCAGGTTCATAGAGATAGGGTTGTCTTCGCACTAAACGTACATTTTGTCCTAAGATGATGTCTCTATTCCACCTTAATCAATCTATTGAACTCCCAGTTTACTTTCCTCAACCTGACTCAGTTGCAGAACAAGCCCTTCAAACCTTAGATGTTAAGTGAACCTTAATGTGTTTTGTGGATAGGACAAAACCCTTTCAAAAGACTAAACAACTCTTTGTTGTCTTTTCCAAACCACATAAAGGGAAAGTCTTATCAAAGTTAGGTGTTGCCAGGGGAATTGTTAAATGTATTGAGACACTTAATGCAAAAGCTAAGAGTTTTGATTGTTCCTCCAAGATCCCAATATACTAGAAAAAAAGGGACCATTATGGCTTTTTTCGAAAACCTCCCCATAGCTGACATTTATAACACAGCCAATTTGTCTACACCACAGACTTTCACTAAGCAGTATTGTTTGGAAGTACTAGCACGCTAACGTTGGTCAAGCTGTACTCTTCAACCTCTTTCAGTCTTCAGCAAACCCACAGGCTAGCCACCACATATGGGAGGACTGCTTTACAGTATATGCACACCAGGTTTATCTACAGCCACGCATGCCTCGAATAGAAAATGTTATTTACCCTCTAGGCATCTGTTCCAGGCATGTAGTGCTGATATTCACAGGCGCCTATCCTCCTCCCCGGAGGCCTATGGCTATTGCAGTTATCTTTCCGTCTTACTTCTCTTGCATTGTCATCTTTTTTCTCTCTCCTGTATCGCTTTGCTGCAGCTCCATCCTTACCTGCTGTACAGAAAACAGTTTAACAATGGAGTATGACTAAGCGCATTACCAGCAACAGATGGAGTCACGCTACCTCATGACTCAAGAAGATTTCTTCAAAGAAAAACAACTTGCACACATCTGGACCCAACACTAGATGGCAGAAGTATGCACATTATGTGAATCTACAGCACTACATGCCTCATACAGATGCTTACAGTGTAAGTAACATTTTCCTTCTTCATGCTGCAAGAGATCTCAGATTTGATAGTCAAATAAAAGGCCTTCTTAGTCCTAATTATTCCTTAATTGTTTTGTTGAACCAATTTATAACAGTTAGACCTAGCATCCTTGGCATGGTTTCCCCTACCTTTGTACCTTCAGACCTCCTGTGTTTGCCCACTTTGTTGTTGATGTCCTTAGGACTCTGAGCACTTTATTACTGTGAACCAGTGCTAAAGTGCATGTGAGGGCAGGGTGCAGTATAATTAAAAGGTTAGACATATACGTTGAACTCTGTCATCTGTAAGTGCTGCCCTCCCAAGTGGTGCCACCCCAGTCCTAGACCCTTGGAAATGGGCCTGAAAGTGCTTCTGTCAAGCCCTGCTGTGGTCCTCATCAGAAGTGTTGCAAAGCAACGTGAAGCGCCACAGAGCCTCAGTGCATAGCTGTCAGCCACACCTGATTCAATGCAGAATGGTGCAGAACCCTGCAAAGCCTCGCATCACAGCTGCCAGCTCATCAGAACTGGTGCACAGTGATGCCAAGCCCTGCAAAGCCTTGCTCCACAGCTTCCCGGTACTGAAGCAAAGAGACACCAAGTATCGCAAAGCTTCGATGCACAGCTCCCCAGGACTGATGCAAAGAGACACCAAGTACCGCAAAGCTTCGCTGACAGCTCCCCTGGACTGGTGCAAAACGAAGCCAAGCCCCTCCGCGCAACTTCTCGGAACCAATGACACGAAGCCTCGCAAATCAATGCTGTGCAGACTGCACACCAGGATTTAAGATTCTGTGTTGAGTGGTCGCAAGTGGGTCCCTGTATCTGGCCCCCACTCCATCGCAGTTGGCCTGAACGTGTGACCTTGTCCCAGTCTGTTGCGACTAGATAACTGCAAGTGGCGCTTTATGCTTTTATGTGGTATTTTTATCTAAATCTTTAAAACTGCATATTTCAGGATCTAATGATGGGAATATTTTTGTTTAGGTCTTGTTTTATTTATTAAATGAAGCTCTTTCTTTTTTTAACCTGGTGTGGGATCTTTTTGTATGATGTTGTCACAGTTTTACTGTTTGAAGGGGTGCACTAATGCTAGTACCTTACCCTGACTAGGATTGTGGTTGTTGCTTGATCAGGGCTTACACCTTAGTCAACCAGTAATCCAGTTTCTAACAATAACGAGTCCACTTGATCTGTGTGTGCCATGAACAATAGGTTTTCGCATCAAACATATATTGTCAATACAGTTACGTGTATTACATCTCTTACAAACGTTTCAGCTTCGTTAAGTGTAAACCTTTAATTTTTCTACTGTTCATAGAGGGTAATGTATTTTGATATCCGATAACGTTTGTGTGCAAATACAGAATTGCAGCTTTGTTTTTTAACCATTTAGACTGAGACAATTTTCTTAAATCCATACACATAGTCTACAGCAAATGTTTTGATATTGCAGCAGATCTGTTGTAGTCTTTCCCGTCAGTTTAAATATAATTTGTGTCATTAATGTATGTGGGATGTATTCTGTTATCCAATTGAAGTAACTAGTGTAGAGGCTCTGTGCAGATATTGAACAGGCAAAGTGGCAAATAACACCGGTGGTACCCGTCCCGTGACCAAAAAGAAAAAAACACCGATGGCCACATAACTCAAGAGGCCAAACATAAAAGGCAGAAATCTATTCCTTGTTGGGTGAGACATCTACCAACGTTACCAAGCGCTGGCTGTTCGGCAAAAGCTATTATAAAAATGTTCACAGGTCCCTGTGTGGAGAAAGCTGTACACATTTACCTTCTCTCAGAGATATGCAGCGTGAGTAAAAGTGTCTGTTTGAATCAGTAATTCTTGCAATGGTTTGCAAATTCAAGTGGGCTGAATGAGGCAGACTTTAAAGTCACTCTGGATAATTAAGAAGCCCAAAAAAGCAAGGTATGGTGCACAGAGAACATTTGTAGCCTCTGCTTGCCAGGCAGCTGCACCCTGTTTGTACTGAGTAAATGGCATGATACATGCCACGCTGTGTGTGTAAAACACTTCAGTGGTTCTAGTGGGGTGATATAAAAAAAAAATCTGAATTCAATACACAATATAATTTGCCCTTCTATATTTTTCATTTTGTATTTTTCCTCGCTGGTTGTAACCTGCCAATCACCTGAGCTTCGTCATAGCTGGGATTTAGCAACCTATTTCATGGATCTGAAGTCATTTTCATTAAATAATTGATTTAAAGAGACTAATGAATGTTACGCAATATTGGCCATACTTGTAGTTAAGTAAGTTGTTAGTGTTTGTATACAGCTAGGTAATTGTATACTTCGGAAAGAATATGGGTGTACATGTAGCTTTTTGAACTTATATAGCTATCTGCTGAAAAAAAACATTTACAAAACATTCCCTAGTGTTATGTCCCCTTACTGCAATGTCTGCAATACTTGCTTATGTATTTATTATGGTGTAAAGTCTTCAGGTGGCTTGTCTTTGTGCATGTAAACCATGACAATATTTTCTATTATACGTATTCTAAATGGATACAGAGTTGAAAAGGAACAAACATATGTGGTGTTTTGTTGGATTTACCACCAGCAAGGGTATTTTCTTTTATTTTCCTGTAGTCATTTTCTTTAATTAGGCTGCTTACAGTCTTTCTAGTTGAAATGCCCCCTTCGTCCTCCAAATTCACATTACTTTCTATCCATTTTATTGCAGATTAATGAAACTATTTATTCTTGTCATTCTCTTCCTCAGCTGGCCATTGGAAGAACCAAGAGGAGGTGGATATGAATGTTGTACGGCTGTGCTTTCAGGCCTCCTACCAGGACCACAAAGGACAGACGCACCAACTGGAGCCAGTCTTGTCAGATCCCATTTACGACAAGAGTAAGATGTCTGATGTGTCATGTATTTTGTTATTGTATGGAATCTGCAAAATGGTATGTACTGCTGAATAAAGCAGGCCATTAATTGCAACATAGAGAATATCAAAGTGTGTAGTTAAAGTGTGGAAGTTTCCTGGTTTTATATCCCGAGAGAGTAGTTTTTAAGTGATCTCAAGCAACCCCTCATAAATAAAGGTATTTACAATGTACCCACTAATTTTATGGAGCTTTGTAGTATCCATATACTTACAACTTAGTGTACCGTTCAAACAATCAGTCTTCCTCCAAAACCAGTAGATGTGTGTTCATGAGCACAACATGGCTGATACTTGGAAACTCCAGTATCTCCCATAACTTTGAAATTGGACTGTGCAAGCTTCTCTCAGACCCTATAGCAAAAGGGCACATTCTAGAGAGAGAGAGGAGGAATGGAAGAATATTTTTCTCTGCCATTTAAAATGGGATTTTACTTGAAAGGAGTCACCTATAAGGGTGAGAGGCTGAATGTTTCACAATTTTAATTTTAAATGTGGTCTGCTAGAATTGATTAACTATGGGTGTTAGATTGAAATTTAATTTCCAGTTCAATGTCTTCCTTCATCGACCCTTAGAAAGACGACCAATAGTGGATACTTGAAGAGGATCCTTAAGCTTAGAATAAAAAATGGACAGTCCTTGTTCTTTATTCAGACGTAGGCAAAGGTTAGTACTTTATTGGTGCCTCTGTGGTCACCGCCATGGATGATGGTAATTTCCTGATGTTTGACTTTAATCACCACTCTTGACAATTTGCAGTGAGTGTGCCCATTGTAATCCAGTTAACTGTAAAAAGTTAGGATTCCAGTGACCTGCTTCGTTAGACAACCCTTTGGTTTCTGATTTATGTTGTAGTGCCCTCATACTGTGATTCCGACCTTCATTCTGTGTGCACTAGTAAGAAATTGCCACACATGAAATGACAGACAACATCATTAAATGGATGTGAACCAAAGTTTGAGCAAAGCCGGTTGTGTAAATCAATCCTATATCTCATAACCTACTTTTTCTATCTTATTGCCCCCCCCCGTCTTTCACAGAATCCACCAACACTTCAGAACTGAAGATTTACCGGCTTAATAAAAACATGGGGCAGTGCTCAGGTGGTGATGAGGTGTATCTCTTGTGTGACAAGGTGCAGAAAGGTGAGTAGGATTGACTGAAACAAGGAACTTGTTCTGTGACAAGGTGTACAAAGGTATCTATGTCTGAGAATCTAGCTATACCTCTTGCTAAATGTGCATCACGTTCTGTCTTTCAAAGAAATGAGATGTCCTTCACTTCAGTGACTGAGAATGAGTCTAAGGTTCTTGTGTGGTAATTGGTGAAGTCAACACTTATCACTTCTCTCTTTGGAATTGCCACCCAGATGCACAGCCCTGTACTTAGTGGCATGCTGTTTTCTGGAAAGCTGAAAGGAAAGCATCACTAAATAATCATACAATTTACTTTAACAGAAATCTCCCTATTTACTGGTGCATTTTCTGTTGATACTATCTGCATTGGAAGTAGCTCTAAAGTCCGGTGTTTTGCAGGTGCTGTACTCCCCATTGCACGTGAGAGAGAGATAGGAATAGTATAAAGTTGCAGGAAAGTACACTCCTTCTTGGCATGGTTACCCCCTTTTTTCTGCCTGATGTCAGTGTGTTTGACTGTGTTCACTGGGATCCTGCTAACCAGGACCCCAGTGATTATGCTCTCTCTCTCCCAAAACTCTGTATTTCATCCCACAGTTGGCATACTGATACCCCCATGTAAGCCCCTAGTACATGGTACCTAGGTACCCAGGGCATTGGGGTTCCAGGGGATCCCTATGGGCTTCAGAAATTATTCTGCCACCCATAGGGAGCCCATGCAAAGGGCTTGGCAGGACTGCCATCACAGACTGCGTGAACCGGGTGCATGCACCTGTTTTCACTATAGGTCCCTGCACCAGGTCACTATGAGTCACCCCTAGGATAGGCCCACTCAGCTCAGAGGGCAGTGTGCAGGTACCTGTGTGTGAGGGTACTCCTGCACTAGCAGAGGTGCCCCATAAAAGCTCCAGAACCACTTTACTGGACATTGTGAGTGTGGAGACACCATTTTACGCATATATTGGACATAGGTAACTACCTATGTCCAGCTACATAATGGTAACTCCAAAACTATGCATGTTTGGTATCAAACATGTTAGAATCATACCCCAATACTTTTCCAAGTATTGGTTGTATGATTCCATGCACTCTAGGGCTCCTTTGAAGACCCCCAGCATTGCTTCCACAGACTCCTGAGGTTTTCAGGCAGCCGCAGATGCTGCCATCTCACAGACAGGTTTCTGCCCTCCTGTTGATTGAGCAGCTCAAGCTCAGGAAGGCAGAAAAAAGGATTTCCTTTTGGAGAGGGGTGTTACACCCTCTCCTTTTGGAAATAGGAGTTACATGGCATGGGAGGGCAGCCTCCCTAATCCACTGGTATGCTTTGAAGGGCGCATTTGGTGCCCTCTGTGCATAAACCAGTCTACACCAGTTGAGGGACCACCAGTCCCTGCTCTGGTGCAAAACTGGACAATGGAAATGGGAGTGACCACTCCCCTGTCCATCGCCACCCCAGGGGTGGTGCCCAGAGCTCCTCCAGAGGGTCCCTGCGTTCTGCCATCTTGAATCCAAGGTTGGCAGGGATCTCTGGGAGCATCTGAGTGGCCAGGCCAGGCAGATGTTGTCAGAGCCCCCTCCTGATATGTGGTCACCCAGCTAGGTGATCAATCCCCCTTTCAGGGCTGTTCAGGGTCTCTCCTTTGGGTGGTTCCTCAGATCTGGCTTGCAAGATTCCAACAGGATTCCTTTGCATCCCTTTCTTTGACTTCTGACCAAAGAAACTGCATCTGGACTCTCCAGGACCCGACAGTCTGCAACAAAGATGAAGACTTCGCCTGCAACATTGTTTCTCCAATGCCTTCCAGCTTTTACAACATTTCCCCGGTTGTGCATCTTCTGAGGACAGCCCGTCTTCAGTATGCACAGGAAAGAAGTAGGAATCTCCCTTGAAGTGAAGGAGTCACTCCCCTGAATCTGCAGGCACCAACAACAACGATGACCGGCTGTGTGGCACCCTTCTCCTTCTGAGCTGCATTGATCCGGCAACACAGGTGCTGGTCGAAAATGGTCCAGACGGTCCTCTCTACCAGGTGTCCAACTTGGGTGGAGGTAAGCTCCTGCCTTCCCACGCAGGACAGTACCCCCATGCACCACATCCCTTGCAGCTTCCAAGGCTTGTTGTCACTTCTTCCAAGAGTTCTTCAGTCTTCGTGTAGCTCCAGCCCCCAGCACTCCTTCCTGTGACGCACAGCTCCCTGAGTGACTCTCCTGCGGCGTGGAACTTCTTTTCGTAGTACTGCGTGGGCTCAGTTTGCACCTTCTGTGTCCCCGTCATGTGGGACTCCTGTGTGTGCTGCCTGGGCTTCTGTGGTCTCTCTGCGACACTGAGGGCCCCATCTGATTACCCCCTCCTGATTTGAGTCCTGGGCCTTTCTGGTCCCCGGCAGCACCACTTTCCGCCAACTGCGAGTTTTGCCTGTGCCAAGGCTTGTTGGTGGAATCCAGACACGCAAACCTGACTGCAATCTTCCTTCTGAGGTGGGACATCACCTGAATCCTCAAGGAACTCGAATCCGTCTCCAGAGATGCAGTGCTGACTTTCCTTATGCACCATCGACCAACTCCTGCAATCCTCAGCTCGGTGGGTAGGGGCTTCTGCCCCCATTGAACTCTGCTGTCTTCTGGACTTGGCCCTCTCTTTCTGCAGGTCTTCCTCTTCAGGAATCCACCATTGGTTTCTTGCAGTCAGCTCTGGGTTATGCAATTCTCTTCTTCTAAGTGTGTGTTATGGGGAAATTCTAGTAATTTAATCCCGCTTTCCTGGTTGCTGGGGGGTGTTGTGGTACTTACCTTTGAGTTTTCCTGGTACCCCCAGCGCCCCTCTGCACACTTCACTTACCTGGGTGGGGATGACATTCTCGCATTCCATTTCTTTCAGTATATGGTTTGTGCTCCCCCTAGGTCCACTATTCTCTATTGTGTTTTACACTATTTGCACTGTTTTCTAACTATTGTAACGCCTATTTCTGACAACTAGTGTATATAACTTGTGTATTACTTACCTCCTAAGGGAATATTGCCTCTATAGTCATTTTGGTGTTGTGTTACCATAATAAAGTTCCTTTATTTTTGTAACACTGGGTGTATTCTTTCATGTGCTGTGTGGCTACAGTGGTATTGCATGAGCTTTGCATGTCTCCTAGATAATTCTTGGCTGCTCATTCACAGCTTCCTTTAGAGAGCCTGACATCTAGACACTGCCTACATTTCACTAATAGGGGATACCTGGTATAAGGTTGTTAGTACCTTAGGTATTCACCACACACCAGGCCAGCTTCCTACAAAAGTCCTCTGCAAATCTGCAGGAACAGTGATAATACCCATTCAGCATTATATAGGTGTACAACCTCTACAACGTGTCCCATGTGCACAGTAGTAAGAACCATCTGATGAAAGGATGATTACCTTTCTCCACATCCTAAGGTGGTAAAAAAGTGGACCATTTTGTGCTGTGTGTTTTTTGGCTAACCATACTTCTCTGGAATAACACAGCAAATTGTTTTGTTCTCCCCTAGCACATGCAGTTACTCTCTTAGACAGCGATAAGATCATGGGTGAAAATGCTTGAATTCATCGGATTCACCCAGACTTAAAAAGGAGCACTCCATTCTGTGCTCTAATAAAGAATAGGAGGCTATCGTGTGTAAACACCAGCTATGGTACAGCCTCAAAAATGGCATTCCAGCCCGATCTGCAAGGCCGCTTTCCTTCTGAATTTGAACATAGGAAACCCTCAGTACATTTCAGTCTTGTAGGGCCTTGTCAGTGAGGTGCAATTTCTGTTCCTCTGGAATAGCAAGTCTCAGTGGGTGAAGTTAGGAATTCTACTAAAAATCCCTGTAAATAGGAAAAAAGGTCAAAGATCTATGTACCATACTCTACCACTTCATTTCAACCATTTCTAGTCTTTGGATGAAATGAATTTGTCCATTTAGGAACACTACTCAGTTTGTACCACAGCTGTTTAAAAGGCATACTTCTGCGTTACTGTTTCACAACCTCAAGTTTCATTTGCAGGAGACGTTAATTATTACTAAACACTGGTACCCTTTGTTAATAATTCTGGACCTAGAACATCTTCAAACGTCATGACAAGGATACTTATTTAACAACCTTCTTAAGGCATGACACACTTCCCTATTCAGAGGACTGCTATGTATGTTTACATCTTTTGAACACAGCCCATGGGCCTGCCCTTGGCCCTGAGACAATGCAGTGTACTTAGTACATTGTATTGTCTCCGCTGATGATGTTTTTACCACACCTATCAGGTATTCCCCCCTCTGAAGACAATGTAATCACTCAAGAAAATACTGATTTGCTTGAAATACTACTTGTTGATTCTGGGCCACCAGTCCTCGGTGTTCATGTTGTTTCTCTCAACAGGCTCCAAATGCTGGAAGCAAACCTTTATTTGCTCAACCTCAAAGGGTCCTGAATCCAAACCAGTTGTGAAGGCATCACTAGTTTGGATAAATTAACAGCAGAGCTCATCAGAGAGCACAAGTCTCACTTATTGAGAATAAAGATTTCACATTTGGAGGTTCTGTTGAGCATTGACTCGGAACAGGCTAGATATCATACATTCTAATCAGGGCTAGAATCTCAACTCTAAAAGCAACCATTTTCACAGCTTTGCTCTGTACACAGCAGTGCATGGGAACGGAAGAAACTCCAGACCTCTCCACACACTGCTTCAGTTATTGTAAGAAACTGCTTAGAACCCATAAGAATGCTGCTTTGCTGCTTTATACTTTAATATTTATGTCTGTTTTATTCATGTTATCATAGATCACAAAGTTTGTGTGTCATCACTTTCTGTGATTTCATCAATACCATATACTTCTCAGTCCCATGAACTAATAACACTTGAGAGCTCTGGGGTTCTGTTCACTCCAATCATAACAGAACCCCAAGGCCACAGTTGCCATATATTGCTCAGTGGCCTCTTAATACCTAATTGAAAACAGCTCCCAAATTATCTCTGAGTAGAATCAGAATGCAGTGGAAAATTGCCATACAGAAAGAGCTCAGTAAAATAGTCAAACTGAAAAAGCCCTACAAAATAGGTAGTTTTTGAGACAGCCCTGACAGTACTTACAGTGCTAGACCAGTTGAAAACAACTCCCTCTCCAGAGGCAACAATACCTAATCTGGAATACATGTCTGCGGGCCCATAGCCCACGCTAGAACCATGTGATGTTGGAATCAACTTCATCAGTACACACAAATCTACAACTGAAACAGGAGCAGCCAGAAGCAAAAAATGCAATTTCGTATGGTCACCGCCCGCTTTTCCAGACTAGAATGTTAATGACTTCCTCCTTTTAGAAATAGACACAAAAGGAGGTGCATCTGATAGAAGATTCTAGCCATAGATTCCTTAGCTTAAAATATTCCCAAAGTGTCAGACTGGATCCGGAAAATCTTGAGAAATACTGCTGCGCTCTGGTAGGCGGCACCGATTAGCTTTGTAGGCACCATCTGCACAAGATGTCATGTTCATGGTGCCTATATAGGGGCAACCTGGAGCCAGACCACAACGCCCATTCCTGCCCTGATTGCTGTGCAAAGAATCCCACAGCGGTCCATGTAGGAGGCTGGCCTGGCTTGTAGTGGGTACCAAGGGGTACTTACACTCTGTACCAGGTCCAGTTATCCCATATTAGTGTAGAAGAGGTGTTTCTAGCAGCTTAGTCTGGTAGAAGGTAGCTATAGCAGTGCAGCTTAGGCTGAACTAGGAGACATGCAAAGCTCCTACTATACCACTGGTGTCATATGCACAATATCATAAGAAAACACAATACACAGATATACTAAAAATAAAGGTACTTTATTTTTATGACAATTTGCCAAAAGTATCTCAGTGAGTACCCTCAGTATGAGGATGCCAAATATACACAAGATATATGTACACAATACCAAAAATATGCAGTAATAGCAAAAGGAAGTAATGCAAGCAATGTATAGTCACAATAGATTGCAATAGGAGCACATAGGTATAGGGGCAACACAAACCATATACTCCAAAAGTGGAATGCGAACCACGAGTGGACCCCAAACCTATGTGACCTTGTAGAGGGTCGCTGGGACTGTAAGAAAACTGTGAGGGTTAGAAAAATAGCCCATCCCAAGATCCTGAAAAGTAGGTGTAAAGTGCACCTATATTCCCCAGAGAGCACAGAAGTCGTGATAGGGGAATTCTGCAAGGAAGACCAACACCAGCAATGCAACCAAAGTGGATTTCCGGACGAGAGTACCTGTGGAACAAGGGGACCAAGTCCAGAGTCGCAACAAAGTCGAGATTGGGCAGATGCCCAGGAAATGCCAGCTGAGGGTGCAAAGAAGCTGCCACCGGATGGTAGAAGCTGTGGATTCTGCAAGAACGAAGAGGACTAGGAACTTCCCGTTTGGAGGATGGATGTCCCACGTCATGAAGAAGCTTGCAGAGGTGTTCCCACGCAGAAAGACCGCAAACAAGCCTTGCTAGCTGCAAGGGTCGCGGTTAGGGTTTTTGGATGCTGCTGTGGCCCAGGAGGGACCAGGATGTCGCCACTTGGATGAGGAGACAGAGGGGGCACCCAGCAAGTCAGGGAGACCTCACAGGAGCAGGCAGCACCCAGAGAAGTGCCAGAACAGGCACTACGAAGAGGAGTGAACCGGAGCTCACCCGAAGACACAAAAGGGAGTCCCACGACGCCCGTGGACAACTCAAAAGGTTGTGCACTGCAGGTCAGAGTGTCGGGGACCCAGGCTTGGCTGTGCACGAAGGAAATCCTGGAAGAGTGCACAGGAGCCGGAGCAGCTACAAATCATGCGGTACCCAGCAATGCAGTCTAGCGTGGGGAGGCAAGGACTTACCTCCACCAAACTTGGACTGAAGAGTCACTGGACTGTGGGAGTCACTTGGACAGAGTTGCTGAGTTCTAGGGACCACGCTCGTCGTGCTGAGAGGGGACCCAGAGGACCGGTGATGCAGTCTTTTGGTGCCTGTGGTTGCAGGGGGAAGATTCCGTCGACCCACTGGAGATTTCTTCAGAGCTCCTAGTGCAGAGAGGAGGCAGGCTACCCCCACTGCAGGCACCACCAGGAAAACAGTAGAGAAGGCAGCAGGATCAGCGATACAAGGTTGCAGTTGTCATCTTTGCTACTTTGTTGCGGTTTTGCAGGCTTCCTGCGCAGTCAGCGGTCGATCCTTTGGCAGAAGGTGAAGAGAGAGATGCAGAGGAACTCGGATGAGCACTTGCATTCGTTATCTGAGGAATTCCCCAAAGCAGAGACCCTTAATAGCCAGAAAAGGAGGTTTGGCTACCTAGGAAGGAGGATAGGCTAGCAACACAGGTAAGAGCCTATCAGAAGGAGTCTCTGACGTCGCCTGACACCTTCGTTAGATTTATTTTCCGCTGTCAGGTTCAAATATGTGTGCCTTTTCTCTGTCTATCGACTCTCTTCAGTTAATTGTTTCCTTACAGTCTTTCCTTCTCCAATCTGACGGTATTGTTATCATTCAGGCTTCTCCCACCTTAGTGCTTTCACCAATCCAGAGGGTTGGGCACCGATCAACTGCCCCATGTGGTGCCTGCTTCAGGCCTAGCTCCATGGGGCTTTGGCATCGACGGGAATGGTTCCCTGGTGGAACGAACTCCATTCTGCTTCTGTCCTCGGTAGCAACCCAAGTTCCTGCACACTGAACAACATCTTGTGTGCAACCTCTGTCTCTCTCCTGAACATCACAAGGCCGACTGTGATGCTTGCAAGACTTGCCGGTCCAAAAACATACTTACGGATCGTCAAGCTTGTCGGATGCAAATGGCCCACAAGACTCCAGACAGCACCCCAGATATCTTCGGAGAGGAACATGCTCAGGAGGAAAAAGCCTTTCCCTACAGGACAGCTCCAACTTGGACGTCGAATCAGATATTGAAAACCGCATTGTCTTCTCTGCCCAGCGCATGGGTACTGTGGCCCCTGCTGTCCCACTCAAGTCTTTCAAAAAGACTTTTACAATTCATCCTTTAGTTCGCCAGTCTGCCACTGACACCCAGCCTTGGTCGATACTGAAAAACTGCTTTGGTCGCTCCCCTGTCTGACTCAGTGCTGAAAATGGCCGCTAAGGCTAAAGCCACATCATCGGCTTTGAACTCCATATTTTCGACTGAGAGATTGTTTCAGTGTTGATCTGAACTTTGGGACCGAGCCACCAGCCATAACTTTGGTATCAACCATGGTTTCCAAACACAAAATCTCGGCACCAAGGATTTTGAACCCAGAAAAAACCTCAGAAGCCAAAAAATCGGGCCGGGCCAGTCTTTCATCAGCCATTTCCATTCAAACCGATCCTGGAGTAAATGGACTCTCAGCAGTGCAAGCTCCAGATCCAAGAGGGCACAGGTCGGATCATTGCCACTCCTTCCTCTCCTGTGCTTCCTAAAAGTAAACTCTCTTTTCAAAAGGTTTTGAACTTTCCTGTCCCTTTCAAAAAGAAAGCCTAGGACAAGGCTACTAGCCCTCCATGAAAGCCTTCGCCTCCTCATCCCCACTACTTCCTCTATCTTCACCTTTACCCCTCCCACTCCACAATCTCCCACATCACATATACCAAGGGATTACACTCTACAAGATTGCCCACAACCATTCTCTTGGAAACTGAGGGATCCTCAATGTGACACTGACCCGTGGGATGCCTACAACACTGATCCCATCCTTGTAATGACCCTAACCCCTACCCTGCAAGGCCCTCGTCACCAGAAGACACTACCTCTTACCAACAGGTAGTTGCTAGAGCAGCTGCATTCCACATGTAGCTGCACAAAGATCCTATTTAGAAGTATTTCTTGTTTGACACTTCTGCCACAACTCACAGAGAGACACAGTACCTCCGTATGCTCCCTGTCAGGCTTTGTTCTGCTGAAGACATATTTAAGGTGCCTGTCTGCTCCTGGGGAATGACACCATGGGTTGACAAAAAGTACAAGGACCCTCTGACCCTCTTTACATCAGGGCACAGGTACCACCTTATTCCATTGTGGCAACCACCGCTCGTAAACGGGCTAACAGCTAAGCTACTGGGGAGTCTCCTCCCCCAGAGAAAGAGAGTAAAAGAATCAATGCTGCTGGCAATAGGGTAGCGACACAGGCCACAAACAACTGGCGTATAGCCAACACTCAAGCACTTTAGGCCCGGTACTACCTGGTCCATTGCGATGAGATGGAGGAGTACATTTCCGAAGAGCATCGCAAGACAGGCCAACAAATTGTTTTGAAGGGCCAGACTTTCGCCAGAAATGCTATCAGATGCGCCCTGAATGCCACCGACATAGCGGCTTGCGGCATAAACACCAGTGTCCTTTTTAGATGGCATGCCTGGCTGCGTTCCTCAGGTTTTAAACCTGCGGTCCAGGCAGGCAGACCTCAGCATCCCCTTTGATAAAGAGCACCTATCTGGGCCACAGGTAGACACCACCGTAGAGAAGCTTAAAAAGTACACCAACAGTGCTAAGGCCATGGGTGTCCTTCAGACTACTTCACAAAGAGCTTCCTTTTGCCGTCCTAGGTTCAGGGGATCATATCCACATCAAAGGTGTCTATCTCACACTATAGTCAGCCTCTGTCCAAATTCGTCAGAGGTTGTTACAGAGGGTCCAACAAGTGGAGAGGAAAGACCACTGCCACAGCGGGTCTTCCTCCATTGTCAAGCAGTGACTACCTCCACATTCCCCCCAATAAACCAACACCTGTCGGGGGAAGACTCCAACAGTTCTACTCCACCTGGGATGCAATTACCAGGGACCAGTGGGTCCTTGGCAGTATTCAACATGGTTATTGTCTGAAGCTCACTACCACTCCTCATAATATCCCCTCTCGCACTCACAGGCTATCTCAGGAACACTTAACCCTTCTAAAGGTCCAGGCCCTTCTCAAAGGAGCCATAGAACTAATTCCTCCACAGCATCAAACGTTAGGATTATATTCCCTATACTTCCTCATTCCCAAAAAGGATAAGTTTCTCAGACCAATACTAGACCTTTGACCTCTTAACACATAAACCCTCTCAGAACTCTTCCATATGGTTACTCTTCAGGACGTCATTCCACTTCAACAATAGGGTGACAATATGACAGCTGCATTTCTAAAGGATGCCTACTTTTATATACCTATTCACTCTGCACACCAAAAATATTTAGGATCTGTCATTGCATACGAACATAACCAGTTCAAAGCACTTTCTTTGGGAGTTACTACCACTCCCAGGGTGTTCACAAAATGTCTAGCAGTAGTTTCAGCATACAAAGACAAAATGTCCATGTCTTTCCTTACCTGGGCAACTGGCTCATTAAAGCCAGTACATTACACCAGTTCCAGATGCACACTCAAATGACACAAGCTTGGTTTCACTCTCAACATTCCCAAATCTCATCTCAAACCACTTCAGGTTGAGTCTTAGCTAGAGACCATTTTGCACGCAGAGTTAGGGTTAGCACACCCCAATCCAGCCTGTATCAAATGTTTTCAGTCACTTCTTCCTCAGTTTAGGGAAAATCTGTCATCCACATTCAGTTACATCATGCGTCTGTTTTGGGTGATGCCTTCTTGCATCACCATAGTTACCGATGCCAGACCACAGATTAATCCTCTTCAGCAGTGTCTGTCTCATCGGAGGTCCCAGTCACAGGATCCCCTGGAAGATCTAGTGTTGTTAGACCTCCAAACTCACCGTTCTCTGCAATGATGGAACACCATCAATCTCCTGAAGGGGCGGCCTTTTCTAGACCCTGTGTTTTACATCACATTGACCACAGATGCATCACGGACGAGTTGTGGCGCTCATCTCCAGGACTTGACAGTTCAAGGTCTCCTAGATGCAAAACACCAGTCACTACACATCAACTACCTTAGGCTG
Source organism: Pleurodeles waltl (assembly GCF_031143425.1). NCBI lineage: Eukaryota > Metazoa > Chordata > Amphibia > Caudata > Salamandridae > Pleurodeles > Pleurodeles waltl. The sequence goes on from NC_090448.1 coordinate 658,094,026, forward strand.
CAGGAAATATTCCTAGCACTGAAAGCTTTTCTTCCTCACCTGTCTGACAGCCTTGTAACATTGATAAAAACACAGCGGGACACAGACTTCACAGCTATCACACCTCTCTTAGACCATCTGGAATTGGCCTCTTCACTACCAAATTAACCTGTTGGTGGAGTATCTCCCGGGGGCAGACAATGAATTTGCAGATCTGCTCAGCAGAATGCAGCAACAAATCCATGAGTGGGAACTCCACCTGCAAGTCCTCCAGTCATACTTCAAAAGTTGGGGGGCTTTTCACATAGATCTTTTTACCATAACAGAAAATGAAAAATGCCCAAGCTTTGCCTCTAGGTATCCACACCCAATATCAAACGCTCTATGGATGAGTTGGTCAAGGATATTTGCCTACGCTTTTCCACCTCTCCCGCTTATTCCATTTCTGGTTTGGAAGATCAGGCAAATATCCCTCACCATGATCTTCGTGGCTCCCACCTGGGCACGCCAGCCTTGGTTCACCACACTCCTGGAGGAGTGACTCCTCCTCTGGCTGATATTTCCCCTGGGCATTGACTCCTTTGTTAGATTGTTTTCCTGCAGGTGGGTGAGAAAGGAGGGAGTAGGAAAAGAGATGTTTCTGAGACTGCTGTATCTGATGGCCTCCTGCAACTTGGCAGAGAAGTACACTTGATGGCTTACGTGGACTTTGCCGAACACCAGGGTAATCTCTCCGACCTGGTCTAGATATTGATGGGCACTGTAAAAGATCTGCATTGGTGGCTGACAAACTGCGATTAGGTCAGCAGCAGACTCCTCTCCCTTCCCCACCCAGAGCTTACAGTAGTGACAGATGCATAATGGGGTGGTCATTCGGCAGAGCTGGAGATCAGAAGACTGGTCTCCGGTAGAGTCTAAGCTCCACATTACCTTGTTGGAATTGACAGCAATTTGTTTGGCATTGAAAGCCTTTCTCTGATCCATCAAGGGAAGGCTTGTTCAGATGTTCAAGGACAGCACTACCACCACATGGTACTGCAACAAGCAAGAAAGAGTGTGTCCATGGACCCTGTGCCATGAAGCCCAGAGTTCTGAAGAAGATAAGGTCAGACTAGGCCCACGTCATTCTAGTGGCTTTAGATTGGGCATGGAGAGTATGGTATCCTGAACTCCTCAGCAAAGCATTGGTCCTCCTGTCAGGCTCCCCCTTCTGGATGATCTCATGTCACGGCAACAGGGCAGGGCCCTTCACCCAAACCTGCTTAGGCTCCGCCTTCATGCGTAGAGTGTGAGCTGCAGAAGTTGAGTCTTCAGTTTCCCTCCCGAAGTTTGTGAGGTCATCTTAGCAGCCAGGCATCCTTCAATAAAGAGAGAATATGCCTGGTATTGGGAGATGTTTCTGACTAGGTTTGCTGAGAAACATATTGATCTACTTTTAACACCCCTTTCTGAAGTGGTGTTGTTTGTTCTCTCCTTGATTCTGAAGTTGCACAGGAAGTATCTCCGTTTAATGGTGGGGTCACATCACTACCAGTTTGTGGTCCTTCTTTTTGGTCTTACTTCTGCACCTCCAGTTTTCACAAAGGTGATGGCAGTGGTTGCAGCATATCTCAGAAGGAAAGAAATATCTGTATTCCCTTACCTGGATGATTGGTTGATCAAAGCCTAGTCCCTAGATTTAGTGCTGTACTATTTGCCGGTGACAACCCAGTTGTTGTTCAACCTGGGCTCTTTGTTGAACTTGCCCAAATCCTACCTGGAGCCCTCTCAGTGCCTCTTGTTCATAGGGGCGGTACTGGACACATCTTTGAATCATGCCTACACTCCTCAGAGGATTCTGGACATTCAGGCTATGATTCCAATATTTAAAAATGGAGCACCCTAACGGTCCTACACCTGCTCGGTCTGTTTGCTTCCTGTATTCTGTTTTTCACTGAAGCACTTTGGCACATGAGGACTCTCCAGTGGTGCTTCTGCAAGCAGTGGTTTCAACACAAAGGGGATCTGTAGGAATTAATGACAATCTCCAGAGTTGCTGCAGCGGATCTTCGATGGTGGAGTGTGGGTGGCAACCTGTCTTAAGGAATGCCTTTTTGTCTTCCACCTCCGGTGACCTTAGTCATAACAGATGCTTCCACTCTAGGAAGGGGGGCACATCTGGGGGATCTGGAGATCAAAGGTCTTTGGTCTCCAGTAGAATAGATGTTTCACATCAATCTGTTGGAGTTGCGGGCGATATGTCTGGCTCTCAAATCCTTTCTCCTGTCCATTTGCAGTCAGTTGGTTTCGGCCTTAACAGACAACACTACTGCAGTGTGGTACATCAACAAACAGGGAAGAGTAGGGTCGCACCATCTCTTCAAAGAGGCTTTGCGGCTCTGGTCCTGGGCTTGGGACCATCGGATTTGCATAGTAGCAAACCATTTGGCCGGAGTTCTCAACGTATGTGTGGACGGTTTCAGCCGATCATGAGTGGCGTCTCCATTTGGAGGTAGTTCTTCAGGTCTTCCAATTGTGGAGAGCGCCCGTCGTTCTGCAGCCTCCAGTATCAGATACAGGGTGCATTGGGGGACAAGTTTCAGCTGAACTCGAGCAACTGTCTGATTTACGCGTTTCCTCCCATACCTTTGATTCCTGAGGTTCTGAGGAAGATTTGCCAGGACTGGGCACAAGTCACCTAATAGCCCCGGATTGGCCAACAAGGGGGTGGTACACGGACCTCCTTCGCCTCTCGCTGTGCCCTCTGCTCTGTCTCCCTCTCAGGGCAGACCTCCTCTTGCAGGGGCAGGTTTTACACCGCTACCTCCGGAGCCTGCACCTACAGGCCTGGAAATTGAACGGGGCAATCTGAATTCTTTTACTCTTCCCCCTGAAATGGTAGATGTTATTTTATCGGCCAGGTGACACTCCACCAAGACTGCTGGTAGATGGGCAAAATGTGTTAATTGGTGTGAGGAGAGACACATTGATTCTTTAAAGGCCTATTTGTCAAATGTGTTACAATTTGCCCCTTCCTTTGTGCAGTTGCAACAGTGAAATGTTACCTATATGCACTGTCTGCTGTTATTTGTTTACCTGATCAACCCTCCTTGTTTAAGTCCCATATAGTATTAAGGTTTCTTAAGGGTTTATCTAATAGGTTTCCTGCCACTCCATCTGTTTTTCTAAGTTATCACATCTGCTAGGCGTGTTAGCAAGCTTCAAGCTCTTAGTGTTAAACCCCCTTTTACTACCTTCCATGCTAATAAGATGGTTGTGATCACCAGGGCAACTTTCCTACCTAAGGTAGTGACACCCTTCCATTTAGGGCAGTCTATCACTCTTCTGTCCTTATACCCTCCTCCCCATTCTTTGAAGGAGGAGGAAAGACTGCATCATCCGGGTCCAAAGAGGGCCCTGAGCTTTTATGTGCAAAGGACAAAGGACTTTAGATCAGATGATCAGCTCTTTGTTGACTATGTGGACAAGATGAAGGGCAAAGCCGTCCACAAGAGAACACTGTCAAGGTGGGTCACTCTTTGCATAAAAATGTTATTCGCTTGCAATGAGGGATCCTCCTGAGGGCATTAGAGCTAATTTGAGGAGAGCTAAGTCTGCCACTTCTGCTTTGGCTAAAGGTGTGCCTGTTGTTGGCATTTGTAAGGCAGCAACTTGGGCATCCCTTCACACTTTTGCAAAACATTATTGTTTAGACTCGAAAGTGAGGAGGGACAGTCATTTTGCTTGTTCGTGCTACAGGATTTCTTGGTATAGCCAGACAGGCACCCACCTCCTAGTGCGTGACTGCTGTAGGATTCTGTTCAAAAGGTGAGGAATCCACAGTTATATGTAGTCATCAGAAGAACAAGTTAGTTACGGTTGGTAACACTTTTTCTGGTGGATACAGTATCTACGATTGGATTCCTCACGGTTTCAGTGATTCATACTCACGCAACACTACATCTCTCCCTCTGTTAAATAAAAATGTAAAAATTTTTTACAAACATCTACACAATCTTAGCTCTTTAATAAGCCTTCTTGGCCCTTTGATTACTTGTCCCGGTCATGTCTTCGGAAACTGGGAATCAGCAACAGGAGTGTCCCTGATCAGTGTTGGTAATGTGGGAGCAATGGCAGTCTGGGGTTTTCCAGCTGTCCTTTTCCGAACCAGTATCTGTGTTAACATCACTATCTGACAAGTGATGAGCCACATGTCTGAAATGTGAGGAATCTCACATGATGGATTTCCCAGGATGGTGGGCAGTCACGATGTGTCCTTTGCTGGTTACGACATGGAATGGCTTGGCATCAAACGGTGCTCGGCATCAATTGGTTTGGTGTAAATTTGTCACAACTGATATTGTCACTTGAACTTGTGGGCATGCGTCAAACGTTGCTTCAGGAACGTTCCGTCGGCCATTTTGTTGCCTTGTAGTGAGGCACCTTTTCTTTCGCCTTGCAAACCGTTATGTACTGGTTCTTCTTACTGCAGCCTTTGCATATCTTTCCAATAGTATAACATTTACCTTCTTGTGGAAACAGCAGTAGGCACGGAGACACAAGTTCTTTATTTTTTGGAGACATCACCTTGTGTCCTGCAGCTGTGTGTTTGCGATTGCGTTTCATGTTCATGACTGACTCACTTTGGGCACCTCCAGCCTCCATGTCAGAAGCTTGTCGATCAACACACTCTTCAGCTCTGGCAGCCGTGATAACTTGCTCCAGACTAGGAGTTTCTCTCAGCATTCATCTTCTGAATGAATCTGACAGGCATCCGTCAATAACTCTGAGATGTATTGCTTCCTCATCATTAAATTAGTTGACTCAGCAGTGTTTGATAAGCATATTGAGTCTCTCAACTAATTTGTCTATGGTTTCACCAACTCTTCATCATTCTTGACTAAAAATGTACCTTTTGTAATCTACATTCAGCATTGGATTGAATTTGAGATTCAAATTTTCTTTAATTTGACATTACGTAGCTTCATCAGCTGGAGCATTTTCTTTGACACACCGTCACACCAAGATTCCCCAGGTACTTGATAATCTTTTTGTTATCGGTTTTTCCTAGCGCATAAATTAAATCATCAAATGTCTCTAACCAAGCAGCCTATCTATCGGCAATATTTTGCTTTTTGGCAGTATTGAATGGTGGTGGTGGTTTTAGGAAGACGGTTATAACCATTTGCAGGACTTTCTGACATTGATATCTGAGAGCTCTTAAGCTTCATCTGCTGTCCATCAGGACCTGTTCCATTTATACACCAGCCAGGCCCTGTGACTTGCTGGCCTCTGAGTCATCTTTTAGAACTGCAGGGAATGTGGCTTCTTCCTTGTTTTCCATTGGAAGAATAGCTTTCTACAGTGCCTCTCGCCGCTTCTGGTGTGGACGACTCCATAAGCACTACCCTGGGCACTTCTCCTTGGGCCACTTCCCAGTGCTGTGGTGTGATGACTCTCTTTAATCAGTTCTGGTAAGCAGATGACCTTTACTTGTATTTGAACTGTTGCATTTTCAGGTGTTCTTTTGCACTCTTTGACACCTGGTTGATCTGCGCTTTGCAGCACTGCTTATTTCGGTTTATCACGTACACTTGCTGCACTTTCAAAGCCTGGTTGTATCCTCCTTCAGCAGTAGGGCTCTGTGTAAAAGCCCTCCTTCATTCAAGTGCTCCTCTTCCAACAAACACTACAAAATATGACCACTTTAACTCCATTTATTTTGAGAGACCTCCATTACCTACTGCTGGAAAAATGGATTATTATATCTGCCTGTTTGACCTTCAAAGCTTTGAAACAAGGACAATTGACCTAACTTCCCTCCTTGTTCCACATATCCGGTGTAGAAAAATGTATCAAGTGCAAGGAGCCTTCTGCCTCGAAAGCACAAAGTTGAAATCCTTCTAGGCTTCATACCAATCCTTCACTGGTTCAGCCTCCACATTTTGGAACTGTCTCCGCCAAAGGGGCAGATGAGAAGATGATGTTGGCGCGCCTGGTCCTTAACAAGTAAACTCACAAGGGGACGCGCATAGGTCGATGAACCTTTAGATTTGCATGGAGTATCCTAGCTATGATGTGACCAATATTTCTCAATAATCAATACACAAAATTCAATAACCATTAGTTTGTTCGTTAATCAGCAATTAATAGTCATCCCACCATGACCTTTCAGTCATGAATAACCACAACTCAGTATACGTTTTAGCAATTTTATTTCCCTATTAATTACAATACTAAGTCATGGGATTAATTCAACTTTATTCAATTTGAGAAATTCTCATTCATTTATTAGAAGACGCCAAAAACATAACATCACCAAAACTTGCATTAGAATACACTCTAAAGCATTAGCATAAGTCATCAATTGACTCAAAGGCGAATAGGTCAACATAAATAGTAGGGATCAGCAATTCAGTCTGTCAATCATTTGTCTCTGTAATCCTGTCTGTGTCGTAGAGTAGGAACCTCACCTAACCCAGATTAGCATCAGCATGTGGGACTTCATGCAAAAAATAGTTTAAAACAAGAATTTGGAAAACATCTAACTAAGGGGAAACATTTTAGACAGCGCAGTTGGTACCTAGAAAGGAAAGGCACAAAAGATATTTCAGTCACATTGTCATATCTACCTATCCTCGGTATGGATCAGGAACGAAGTCAGTCTTCGTCTTCAGGTCATCTGTCGATCAGCATCACATCAGGCTCTCTAAGGACTGAGGTCTTTCCTCTCTGTCACGTTGTTATATCAAAGTCACCCAGACTATCCCCCAATTCCTAATTTGTCAATTAATCATACGATTTATCTCCACCCAATAATTTTTGTAACTCAAATCTATGAATTCTAATATTACACAGTTCTCATGTCGCTGATTGGTTCACTTTACAATGTCCTCATCATCCAGCTCATCAGGTATCGAAAATGTTGCATCTTCTTCTCCAGTCAGTGTCTTAATTGTTCAAGTTCTGGGAAAGTACACTCAGTGTGCTTTACACGTTAGTTGTTACATTTCTGGTTCCATCATCTCCTGTCTGTCGGTTAACGCAAAGGGTTCAGCTTAAACAAATGTTATTAAACTATTAGCAGTTCACGGTTAGTTCAGTTTGTCAGCATTTTTCATTGAACGTTAAAGATTCAACTTCTGCATGAGGCCTGGCAAGACTAGGCCAAGACTTTAGCTAAGTTAAGCCCTACAATTCAGTGCAAAGCATAGGATATATCTCTCAATATGACTCATTACTACATTAATCTAATACATTTTCAATATTTCATATATGTTAGTTGCGCCTTTAATATAATTTGTGAATTCTGGTGGTCGCTCTCCGAGGTCACAATTTCAAACGTGCCCATTGTTTTCTACGTTAGTCATTTTCTACATTTTTCATTATTCAGAATACATAAACATTCATTAATAATTTCAATGTTAAATATTTGTGTTAACAAGGGCCTGGGTGCTTTCGAAAAAAAAAAAAACGAAAAACCTTTCACTTCAAACTGCTCTAAAAAGTGTGTTTGCAACTACCATCTCCTTTACATTCTACCCAACTTTCCCCTCCATCCATATGCTTTCTTTTGCTCAAGAGTCCTTGATGGCGATAACCATCCGTTATTCACTTCCAACAGGTACATGTACACCATTGACTCCTCAGGTTCACTTGTTTGTTTGCAAAGCGCTCTGACACTCTGAAGGTAGAAAATAAATATAATTTTAATTGAACCTGAGGCTACGTTCTTGGCTCTCAGAGAAATGGACTAGTCCCCTAGATCAACATTTTACAATATCTACTGTGCACAGGCAAGGTGCAGTCACTCGCCTCATCTATGTGCCATTTTACTTTCCTTGGGGCTTTTTAGCCCTAATAAAAAAAATAAGCAGAATGTAGATGACTTGATGGCGGTATCTGGAATTATCTTATCTGGTCTTTATTCCCGCACCTACATCCGGCTTTTATTGTCAGTGCAGGGAATAAGGGGCCAGATGTAGGTAGCGTTTTGCAGGGCGCAAACTGAAAAAATCGCAGTTTGCGCCATGCAAAACGTTCATTGCGATGCTCATTCCCATTTTGCGAGTCGGTACCGACTCGCAAAATGGGAATGCGACTCGCAAATAGGAAGGGGTGTTCCCTTCCTATTTGCGACTCTCACAGCGATGCTAAATTGCTTTGGGACCGCGAACGCGGTCGCAAAACAATTCGCAGTTACCACCAGTGTCACACTGGTGGTAACCCATTCGCAAAAGGGGGGACCCCTTCCCCTTTGTGAATGTCGCCGGTAAATTTTTTTTCAGAGCAGTAAGTGGTCCAGTGGACCACTGCCTACTCTGAAAAACCGAAACCAAATGGTTTCGTTATTTTTTTTGTATTGCAACTCGTTTTCCTTTAAGGAAAACGGGCTGCAATACAAAAAAAATAACTGCTTTATTTAAAAAGCAGTCACAGAAATGGAGGTCTGCTGTCTCCAGCAGGCCACCATCCCTGTGAGTGCAGGGAATCTCAATGGGGTCGCAAAATGCGACCCACCTCATTTATATTAATGAGGTGGGTCTTTGCGACCCCATTGATATTCGCAGACGGTGTCTGAGACACCGTTCTGCATCTGATTTTGCGACTCGGAAATTGCTACATCTGGCCGAAGATAAGGATCTGACATTGTGGGTCCAAATCAGCATGTGCAACCTCCCTTTCACTCCAGTTTACCACCTACTCAGGTGGGTCATGGGTGTGAGGTCTTGTGCATGAGGGTATGTGATGTGGTTGTGCCAAGCAGAGTAGAACGTTATGTGCTCCCAGTGGCTCAGAAGAGGCTTGGTCAAAGGCTGGGCTGTTTCTCCAGCCTTATCATCGTATGATTTAACTGATCTGTAAAATCAGGCCTGTTCTTTCCTCACCTACCGGGTGCTGGAACATCAGACCAATTATGATGGGGGCCTTTCTGGGCTTACTGAACTTGGAGTTACACAGGCTCAACTGGTTACCATTTTGTGGCACATAAGTGATATCTCAATTATGCAGTGGTTGGTGTGCTATCCCACAGATACATTCAGCTGCTAAAATACATTGCAAATGCCCTCTTTAATATTGTAAATTAGCAAGTATGAGACCTCTAAGATGTCGTATTCTGTCTTAATCATATGAATGTCTTTATTTAATTCTTCTAAGTTCAATACTTCAGCATAACATCAGAAGATTTGAAATTGCATAGAGTCGTCTTTTGCCCGGCTTTTAGTCTATCTTCTAACATTCTGCCGATAGAAATGCCATCCTTTTGTCTAAGGTAGACAGCGCAGTTCTACACATTGACTTGTGTAAGCGGAGGCATAGCTGTCAATAGTGCAGCAGATGGACTAGCACAGGAGCCAATAAGTGAGAGGGGGTTTGTGCATCCCAGTAATGGTTATATGGAAGTATTAAACAAAGGAGAAGAAATATCTGTTTTGCTTGCTTTCAGTAGTCCCTGTCATTGCTGCTGCTACATTGTGTTTAAGTCATATTTTTCAGTCTTTGATAACTACAGAAATAGATATGAACCTTTAATGTTAGAAATTGGGCAGGTCAGAGACGTTTTATGGGATTTTACATATTTGTGAGTTAGAAATTTCATCCTGTAAGATTGCAATATTGTTTTACCTGTGTTCGTACGCCTTGAATCATTCTTGTTCCCAGTCACTGAGTAACCTGTTTTCTACTTGGATGACTAGAATTTTTTTTTCAAGGCATGAGGATTCTTACGTGGTTACATCCTCTTGTCCTGTCTAGGTTTACACCTTCACCAGCTGCCTTTCTTCAGTGCTTTGAGTGAGGATGAATCTACTATTTCACTCAGTGCTCCAGGCCTGCAGTTTTCCCAGATTTCCATTTAGTTTCTAGGTCTGACATAAAGACAGCTTTTACTGCTTCACCAGCTTCATGTTATCTGAAAATCCATGAAAAAAAAGTACACACTTGTATGTACACACCAGTGGCGGCCCGTCCTTTAGGGGGGAGGTCCCCCCCCCCCACCTTTTGCCCCCCATGAAGAGTGTCTGTCAGGCTGAACAAAGGTCAGCTTGACAGACACTCTTCATGCTCAGGTCAGGCAGCCAGGAGCAGACATGCGTGATTTGCGCAGACTCCTGGCTGCCTGAGCTGAACTTTGCTGGGCTGAGGAGATCACAGCTCCTATGGGCGTTACCTCCTCGGCCCAGCAAAGGTGCCTTGAGGCCCTCCCCTGGGTGACTAGGAAAGCGTCACCAATTGACACTCTCCCTGGGCGCTTCAGTTTAAGCCCTGAAGTGCCCAGGGCGAGTGTCAATCAGTGACACTTCGTCACAGAGTGGGGTGGGGTCATCAGTCTCACTGACCCCATCCCACTCTGTGACGAGGCTGGGACTGCTGCCTTCCCTCATTGGCTGACCTAAGGTCAGCCAATGAGGGAAGGCAGCAGTCCCAACCCCCCTGGGACCTGGAGGCCGAAGGTAAGTGTATGTGTGTGATGTTTCAGATTGAATGTTTGGTGCATGCGTGCATGTTTGAATGGTATGACTGTTGTTAATGGATGTGCGTGTGTGAAAGAATGAGTGTGTGCGATGTTTTAAAATGAATGTTTGGTGCGTGCGTGCATGTTTGAATGGTATGAGTGTTGTTAATGGATGTGCGTGCATGTCTGTGTGTGAAAGAATGAGAGCGTGTGTGTGGGTGCCCCGCCGGCCCCCCTCCCTCCTAAAGCTGCCAGCCGCCACTGATACACACATAACTGGCTTTTGCTCAGTCGTTTTCATCAATTGGCCTGTTCAAATGTAATTAACGTTTTGCTTCTGACCACTACAGTATATCTCAGAGCAAAAAGCCAGCCTGCTTCTGCCATTTGTTCTCTTGCCTTATGATTGACAGCATTTTTCCTTGTCTGTGCATGTCTGTCTTAAAAGAAGTGCATGTCATTAGCAGAGCTAGTGGGCCAATATTTGCCTTGTGTTGCATTTCTTTCCGTTCTTTATCCTTTGCTATTTATTTTTTAGTCATTTGTGTGTGTTAAAACTATGTTTTCAAAGCTAATAATACCTTTTGTATAAACCAGTAAGAATTATATTTTCATGCAATGTGCATTAAAAATAAAAAAGGTGTTTAAAGTTGTTCTCTACACCTACCAGGTAGGAAGCACTCTTACTTTTCTACTAAAATCCTCTGCAATGGTTATTTTTTTAAATATATTTTTTATTGGAAGCACGTGTCTGCCACATTTAGGTGACATGTTTTCTGTTTTTTCTCTTTTAATTTTTGTGGCATATGGGTGCAGTAAATATAAAGTTACCATTTTACCAGACAAGGCCACACTAATTCACTTTTCCAGTGCTTGTTTTTGTTGCATGCCAGCTCTCTATGTGCAGTGACTTTGGTAACATCACAAAATAATTGTCTGGTGTGCATGCAGAATCCAGACACTCCTCTACCACAACTGGTATTCAGTTCAATGTTTAGTGCATGTACTGCCCTTGCAAAACCTCTTATAAACAAAACAAAATAAAAGCTTAAGAGGGATTTAGAACTTGCTGGTTACATACCATTGGTTGGTTTGCACATCTTTTTGTTTCCTTGCTTTTGTTGGTAAGCAGATTGCTTGGCTTCTTTCTTCCACCTTGGCTTCAAGTTTCAGTCCTTGCCGTGGATCATAGACCAACTACAATTTCATGTCTCCAGCCAGTGTCCTTCCACTGGCGACAGGCTCCGTCAGGTACATGTTTTTTGTTTTAGACATGCACTCTTGTAGAGTGCATGTCTCTGCAGTGTGACTCCCTCCCTCGTCCCGATCCACCGTATAGCTTTCCCCACTACACACCCCTCCTTCCACTGTCTAATATTGGCGATCCTACCCCTCTCCCCCTCCACCACCACATCGGTTGTTGCTCCTCCATCTAACATTAACAAAACCAAATAGAGCTATTTGGCTTTGTTAGTGTTTTGCGAAGTTGTTACACAGCAGTGTCGGATGCTGTGCAACATAAATTAAAGTAAACAAAATAAGTGCTATAACGCAGTCAGCGCTGGCCGTGCCATAGAGCTTTGTTTCTTTTTTTGTTTCTTTTTTTTGTTTTTTAATACTTTAAGCCATGTTGCACAGCAGCTCAAGCTACTGTGCAGCGAGGTTAAAATACATTGACAATGGCAATAGAACTTGCATAGGCTAAACCTGTTGGCAATTACAGGGACTGGGACACTTTGGTTGACAGTAGACACTTCTTCAATCCACGAGAACTGAGGCACCCTTTCCAATGGTCAACCCCTGCCACGTGGGTGTTACCTACATTGGCCAAACACAACCCTTATAGTATGTGTTAGGAACCCCCAGCATGCCGCAGACTTTTCCAAGGTTCCTTTTGACTTTTCCAGCAGGATACACATGGCACGGTCCTACAAAAGGAAGAGGAAGACATTGCTTTTAAACAATCAGTCAGTCTTTGTACATAAGAGTCACCACTAGGATTTATTTTTGCTTTATGTCAAATATCACACATGTGCTGTACTTCAATATACACAACCCACTCTTCTAGACTCACCTCAATATCCCATTTGTCAAACTTTCTGAATTGTTAAAATATTATTTACTCAATCTCGCAAACTCTGTCTTTGCTTCTCAAACACAATACATAGATCTAAGAAATTGGGTTATTAGTTGAGGGAGTTAAGTGCCCAACACAAATAACAATCATAATCCTTGTCAGGGTGAACCACTAAAGTTGCTAAATTAACCTGCGCTTAACCCTCAGGTAGCTATGGCACAAGGCAGATTGGCTTAACTTAGAGGCAATATGTAAAATATTTATGCAGTACTAAAACAGTAATAAAGTTGAAATGCAAAATAATAAAAAACCCAAAACGAATTAGAATATCAGTGTATAATTGAATAGACAAAATGACACCAAATGACAAAAATCAAGTGATGGGAATCTGAGATATGAGTTTTTAAAGTTTAAATTAGGAATAGTGCCAAGAAGCACAAAGTGTCAATGGTCGTAGAAGAACAGGACCTAGGCACAATATGAGGTTGGCCGCAATGGAGCTTGGGTCACATATTCCGACCAGATTCGCCATGGACAAAAGATTTTACCTTCTGAGTGCTTCTTCATAGGCTTTCATGAAGGGGAAGGGAATTGTAAGGGTAGGTGCTGTTGAGTATATGCTCTGATATGGCTAGTGGCTAGAAAATGATGTATGTTGCCTTGTCCAATCAGACATGTGTGAGTTTAGGCTTCAAGGGCAGCATCATGGATGACCACAAAGGACAAATATCGCTTGGAGGAGGACCGCCATCTTGTGCATCACTTTTACACTTCATTTTACCCCCGTCGTACTGCACGTGGTTTCCCAGTCACACTCACATGCATATTACAAACACACACTCTCTTTCTCTCACAAACTTCGCTTAGCTCCACTCCACACGTTTAGGAGAAATGAAGATCCACATTTTGGGAGGGGTGAGACAGTAGACTTACAACCCACCAGTACTACTTGTAAAGAAGACCATGCCCCTGACCTAAATGACTGAACACATTAATAGCTTCTCTGGACCAGGAGAGGCCGAAGTTGGGCTAACTGCATGCCATCAATACATGGAGCATCTCAAGTGGACATGGAGATTGGGGTAACTTCACAGAGTAGCCAGAAAAAAGGTTGATAGGGCAGGGTGACACACTCCCTTAGTTATATATTCCCTTGCGATGCAAGGGCTTTCTTACTTTGCATTTTTGTAGAACTGGCTCTTCTAATAGAATGTTTCCTGGAAACAAAGTCAGACAGGAGAGGCTAGTCATCATTACAAAAAGCAAGCTAAAAGTGACTAGCAAACTGGTGTAGGATTTTTCAAGGCAATAGAAAGAAGCAACTGTAGAAATCTGAAGGAGTGTACAAAATAATACAAACCATAGCTGGCTGTACATTGAAGACAGAAAAACAGTAGTGAACTGTGGCATGGCACTAGAGATGAGCTCTACAATTGCAGTCATGAGAAGGACTAGGAGAGAAAGCTTGAAACGTCCTCAGATGATGCCAGGATTTCTCACTGACCTAAGGAAAATACTCCGTAGAATGCCAACACATTCCTGAGATGCATAGCTAGTGTCAAAGACACTTGAAGTCTGCAACTACTTGTTGGAGACGAGCTGTGGATATGCTTTGAAAATAGTCTTCCTGGCCTGCAGAGAGATGGGGAGCAGAGCATACCCTGAAGGAGGACGTCTGCCCAGAAGAGAAGCCCTGCCACTGAAATATATGAGAGAATTGCCCTGAAGAGCAGACTCATTGAGGGATGTCACAGGAGCTAACACGAGTGCTGGAGTGGGTGTCTCCTTGTTTGAGACAGGCATTCTGTTCGAAAAAGGCCAATTGTCACTGCTGCCTGTGGTCACACCCATCCAGAATGGGCACCCCAGAAACCAACACAAGTGCTGTAGTGGGTGTTCTATTCCTTTGTGAGCATAGAGTACTGCACAAAAAGAAGCATGCCTATCCTCATTTGGTCGTGCTCCTGCTGTGCCCTCCAGAACTCTGATGTGTCCTGACACCAGCCTTGACCTTTGACACACCAGGGCCCCCTATTGGACTTACTGGTAAACTGTGGAAGGTATCTCATCACCTTTTTGGGTTAGGAAGGGCATGTGTTTGGAACTGAATTACACGATCGAAGATTGCAGCCTTCCCTGTTGAACATCCATAGCATCATTGATTTCACCGTTGGTGCTGAAAGAATGTGCATCGCATCCAAAGACCGAGATCCTGCTGCACATAAGAAGCTAAATGTTAAATAAACATTGCCCAAGATACGCCATTGGCTAAGAACTAAAACGTTGGACCTAATTTCTAACTGCTAAGAAACCTGATGCCATTAATAGATTGACCTACGATTCAAGTATTCGGTGCACAGTAATCTGGTTGCACTTCTCTCTGTATCTGTAATTTTCCTTCATAGATTGTGTTAGCCTGATCTGCAGCACCTTGGTAGAACCTTGTATTCCTCTGCATAATGAACTTAGGTTGTAATACTATTACTGGCTTAGTAAAGTACTTTTCCTTTTTCATACAGCTAAATCATCGGACTAGACATTCAACAGTGAAGTTTCTTATGTGATTATTGAGTTCTGTGTTTTTTCCCTCACACAGCCTTCCTAAAAAGTGCTTGCCTCACAACTCTGATAGACATGTGCTGAACAAGTGTACTTGGTGCTCAGGTTTCCATAGCACAACAGGTCAGCAGTGGGACATCAGTGCATAAAGCCCCCAACCCTTTAGCTTTGGCTCATTTATCAGTGTGTACCTTGGGACCACCACAGCAGTTCTGACAATTGTTGGCTAGCAGTACAAGATCACTAGATTCTAGTTCAGCTATTTCAAATAGCCCTTTATAAGTTCATCAACATCTTTATGCCAAGACCTGCATAAAAAGACGGCAGATACAAGATGGGAAGGAGTAGACCAAGACTCCCACCTAACACTTTGCTGACCATAATAGCAATACCTACATTACAAATCTATATCCTTTCTGAAAATGTTGATCCATGAAGGAGCACCAGGCAAGGCACAATAAAATAACAGCATTTATGCAGGGGTTTGGTGCATTTCTGTTATATTTGATTTTCTTCTCTGAGTGCTACTTGGTGATTCAAATTTGATCCATTAAAATATTTGAGGCTTGCATTACATAGGGTTATCCAATTACAACACGTTTAGGTTATTTTAAAATTTTGGATGACCATCAGTTTGTAGTCTGATTAAAATTGTATTTTAATGGAGTAGTACAGTGGTTCTTAACCTGCGGTCCAGGACTCCTGGAGGTCCATGAAGTCTCTTCAAGGGGCCTGTGACTGTTTTACAAAATTAAATTATATTCATTAATAAATAAAATCAATAAAGTACATATAAATAATGAAGCAGAATTGAAAATGTGTTGATTTTCCCTAGTTTCAATATGAATTAAACTAAACATTCCTATATTTGTGCATTTGTTTTATGTATACATGTTTTTGTGTATTGTTTTGAGGTTCAAATCATAGAAATTACTTAGGGTTGCGGGTCCCTGGCTTCTAATGATGACTCAGTGGGCTGCCCTGAATTACAGTAATGATTTAGTGGGGTCCACATCAGTCAAAAGGTTAAGAACAGCTGGAGTAGTAAAATAGAACACAACTTATTCTGCAGTGCTACTGACAATTATTTTAACTACCGACTCCAGTATTTTACATTGCTTCTTTTTCAGGAGATTGTGAAAATGTACAGCTATATGAGTGGCTCTTCGTGAAAACTGGAAACCCTACTGTCTTGTCTATTTTATAGTCTGGATGAGGTTTGGCCAAGCAATGCTGCACAATGTCTCTTTTTAACTTTTCAGTAATTTGCTTGGGACCTTCCTGTAACCACTTCCCAGACATGCTTCTGTTTGTAACTGCGAAAGGTAGTTCATAATAGGAACATCATTTGTTACCTGAATGGTTCAAATTGTTAGCCTCTTTTCAGTTACCAGCACCCTTTTCTTAATCCCAGCTATGGGAGTAGATGATATATGAGGAGTGCGCACAGCATCTGTCATCTTTTTCAGTAGCAAGATTAACTTTAGAGTCCCCGCCTTGAAGCAGTTTCAGTGAATTGCAAAGCTGCATTTTTAGATGAGTAATCGACCCTGTTACTCTCTTGCTTGGTGAGAATAAATTGTCTGTTGTTTGCAGGGCGGCTCCTCCGTTAGGTCGGGGGAGCGTCTGTCCCCCGCCAGCAGAAGCTGCAAACTTTCACAACGAGGGCATAACTAACTATGTTTATTACCCCTCGTTGGGAAAGGGTGGTGTATCTCGGATGAGAGCTCAGCACTCCCCCTCACTACGCATGTATGTTTAGCCGGCCAAACACACGTGCGGTAGGCACTCTCCCACCCAGCAACACGGTTGCTGGGCTGGAGAGGGCCTTCACAGGCTCCCAGTTTGCCTGGGAGCGCCCATCCTGACACTACTTTGAGCATCGTCAGGTTTGGCCACAGGGCAGCCAGCAGGGTAGAGGAGCGCGGCGCGGGACGGCCTGGAAAAGGTGTTTTTTAAAATTAATTTTATTCAATTTTAGAATACCCCCCCCTCCCTTTTCCCCTGGCGCCGCCCCCTCCCCGCTTCTTTAGAAAGAAGCGAGCCGCGACTGGTTGTTTAGGAGTAATGATTCCTTTTCTTCCTTCTTTTCAGAGGACATTGCTGTGGTGTTTCACAAAGAGTCCTGGGAGGCTAAAGCAGACTTCTCCCAGGCCGACGTACACCGTCAGATTGCTATTGTTTTCAAGACGCCCAGTTACCAAGATCTTGACATCACCGAGCCGGTCTGTGTTGAGGTGTGCTTAGAGCGAGTGACTGACAAAGTCCGAAGTGAAGACTTCTACTTTACGTATCTTCCAAAAGACCATGGTAAGCGGCTCCAATATTCCAAAGAGATGTGCTCACAGTTTCTCTGTTATGCCTTAAAGGATAATTGCACCCCAGTTCATTAAGTACTTGGATGTGTACAGCAACCAATCATAGGACAAAGGGTTATTCCCTGTTGGCCTCAGATACCCAAAAATCATTTCCAATAAGTCAGTTTTACTGAATGCAATGACTGTCTCATAAACATATATATTTGAAGGTCATAGAAATTGTACGCCCCTTGTGAAGCATTTCTTGATTGGGGTCTTAGATCAATGTTATAATCACAACTCTAAGTATATAACTGTCTCCTGAGTTACTGCCAGAGTTGAGTCATTTAACATAGGCAACTATTGTGCGTTTTACATTTTAGAAGTATGTTTTTGGTATCTGTAAACTCAGTACACAAGTGAGGTGGAGAGCTTTACAGAAAGCTGGTTATTTTGTATCACCCCAGGTTACAGGAGCACATGTGGACTTGTACAAAATCTTAGTAGAAGCAGGACAAATTACAGTTTCTGTTAGACGCAGAATACACAAAGACATAAGGTACAATAATTATATAATTTACATAATTCACATTATTTATGTGGTAGATGAATGAGGATTTGGGATTAGATGCAAAGGATGCATTGAGAAGTGTAGGATCTTGAGTTGTTTTCTGAATGCTGCTTGTGGTGAAGCAATCATAGGTGAATGAGTCTGTTCAATGGGTAGGTAGTGAAGGAGGAAAATGCTTACATTCTTGTTTTCTTTTCAGTATTTGGGTACATCCAGCAGCACTCAGTTAGTGGCGGGGCTGGACCATGCATGGCCAGTGGAGGCATCTTTTTCTGCTAGGCAGTATACCTTTTATAGAGTTTGTATATGGTTCTGTGGTATTGCTGTTGATGCACCATGTTTTAAATTTCATGTCTGTTGGTATTTGGAGTCTCTGGAATTTTCTGGTGTTGTAGGAATGATGTGGCAAAATGTTGGTTGTCATGCCAGTAGGTGGTGTCTTTGATGGACGGATTTGAATTGGATGATCAGGGATGCAGTTCTATGTCAGTGTAGGATAGCTCTAGGGTTTGTATGGTCATGGGGAAGCTGGTTCTGGTTGAAACCATTATATTCTGTGTCATATGCTGATAAGGTATCAGAATCTTTGAGGCACATTAAATCATATTAAATGTGTCCTTCACAGAAAGACTTGAGTCCCTTTAAAAGACAAAGGATTTGGCATTTTCACAAATGGAGGAAGTGAAGCTATGTAGGTACATTTAATTGAATTTCATTCACCCAATTTATAATCCATAATTGTAAGTTTGCTTCCCCCGAGAAGTATGAATTCTGTTGTTCTGGGGTTTAGTTTTAGATAGTATTTGGACAATGTTGAATGAATGGAATGTATGCGATGCTTGAGAGGTTACTTGTTGTTGGGGATGACTTCTTAAAATTAAGTTAATCTCATAATGATGTTGGTGAAGGGAGATATGTTGGTTGGCTAGAAGCATTATGAGACTCTCCATGTTGAGATTGACTGAGGCAGAGGGTTATGGAGATTTTGAGGAGTCTATTTAAATATTTGCCTTTTTTCTATAGAGTCAAGTGTAGAAGTTGAGGATAGTGTCAGAGATGCCCTTTTATGTGAATTGACTGTCAAACAGTAGGTGGTGGTTGACTGTTTTCAATGCCAGTGAGAGCTTAAGCAGGAACGTAGGCGGGTGGCGGGGGTAGGGGGGCTATATCAACTTTCTAATTCAAAGGACATAAGTGAACACTTTTCGGATAGCTGCCTGCCTTGACAGCAGATGTTAGGTTGTGGTGCTCAGTGGGATTTTTGGAGCTGCAGTGCTACTGATTTATCCAGAATTGTGCCAAGGAAGATGATTTGAAACATGGACTCGTAGTTTGCGGCATTGCCAGAGTCCACGCTGGACTTTTTCTATAGGAGTGTTTGATTTTCAGGACTATTACAGAGAGGCATGTTTCACTTCAGATGTGCATGATATCAAGAGAAGGAGAGATAAAAGTGAAAGAGAGGAATTTGATGATGTGAGGGATATATGTCACTGGAGTGATCTGACATGTGCCAGTATTCCCTTTGGGTTGTTTTCCCAAGCGGATATGTGGGAAAGTAATGTGAGTTAGGTATAGGTATTACTTATAATTCGTGTTTCAAAGGTGAAGAAGTGCTTAATATTAATCGCTTGTTCAATTGGGGGTTGGGTAATTGGGGGTGTTATATTTGCAGAGTTTAAACTTCTTTGACTAGGTCTTTGCTTTTGTTCTCACTGTTGGCGATGATTTTAGAAGTATATTCTGAGTTCGACAGGCCTTTGGAATGTGTGGGGCAGAGTTTGTGGTTCTGAGGTCAAAAAGGCCTTCAAGTGAGCAGGATGAAAACCAATCCTTTTCTAGCTTCTTTTGCATATAGATTAATTCCAGGCAATGGATAACTGTGGTGCATTGGACTTTGGTTTCATATTTTTGATATAGCATGGTTGTCTGGGTATCAGTAAAGGATCTTTGTGTGGAGCTAAGTGTTTCTAGGATGGTATCAAGTTCGGAATAATTGAAATGAAAGGTGGATAAATTATGTTGGTGGGACTTTAAAGGGACTGGATGTGGCTGGTGCGTTTTTCAACTGTGCTTTGTGAGAAAGCTTGGGCAATGTATCATGGGACCATCAAAAGGGAGTAGGGTGTGTGCATGCAAGGGTTGAAGTATTGGAAATATAAGGTTGACATGTGGATGTACCCCTGATGTGTGAGTGAGATTGAGGCTATCACGTTTAATAGGATGGCTCCAGCAGTCTGTGTTTTGAGCGTCATAGAGATCAAAGTCAGCTATGTAGGTATAGTTGGTGTTGAGAGGGAAAGAGGGAAGAGAGAGACTTGTTCAGGGGCACTTGAAGCTGCATGATTTGTGTGATTGGAGAGAATGGAGATAATGAGTTTGTGGGTGATGGAGAACCCGCCACAATTTTTATGTGGGTAGGTCATTTGTGAATATTTTCTTTGTAATCTTCTGGTATGAGATCTTCAGATATTTTAGTAAAGTCCCAATACCCAAGTGTACGGTGGGTTTGAGGCTTGTCAGCTTAGTATTTGTGGGTGGAATTTGAGTTGATGAGCATAAGAGAGAGTTGTAGGTCTCTGTGGATGCCTTGTTTAACATTCTGTTGGGATGCATATATGGTTAGTGGATTAGTGTCTGCTGCTATGCTTGGATCTCTCATGGTTTTTTATGATTGGGTCAGGGAAAGTTTTAGTGGGTTGTGAGGCACAGGCCTTTGCCATTTAGAATGCTGGAGTGTTGCATTGTGTTTGATGTAGGTAATTGAGACTTATAGTTGATGCCATTGCCAATTTGTTAGGGTTTAGCCATATGAACACTCAGAGTATGTTGAATTTTTTCAGATGGGTACGTTCTTACTTCACTTAACTGCAGTGTTTATTAGGCAGCAAACAATAGTTTCATAGTTCTCCTAAATGAGATCTTGAATGAGGAGTGCACTAGCACGATTTGCTTTAGTTCAGACTGTAAGAGAGGATATATACTTGAACAGATAACTGTAGGGCAACTCCCAGATAGTGGATGGGGACCTGGCACAGCTCCTTCTGATTGTATGCAATTAGATGCAGCCCCTGTATGGTTGGCAATGCTAGTCTTGGTTAATCTTTGTTTTAGTGCTGCAAGTATTTTGAGGTTAGAAATGGCCCAAAAGGCAGGTAAGGGTGCAGGAATGAGAAGTCAACTACACATCACTCCCTACATGGTGAAGGGGAAGCCTGACTCCAGGTCTAGGTGAAGCAGTTAAATTGATTGTATCCTCATATTGTTGGAAATGCACCAGTTGTCTTTCAATGCAGAGTCTTTCAGTTTGAAGTCAGGCATGCAATGAGTAGAGATGTAGCAACAACCAGTCAGGTTTAGTTCGGCATCCCAGATGGTGAAGAATTATCCTCTATCTCATAGACTTCAGTTCTAGAAGAGGAATTTAGAAAGTGTGTTTCAATTAATTATAGGCATATAAATTTAGCCCTTGAGATGCCTCACAGTATAAGACAACAATTCCTATGCCCAAAGTTTTTAATACCACATCACATTCACATGCCAGATACTCATGCAAATAAGTGCAGACAATAAAATGACAAGAGGAAAACGAATAAAGTCCAACATAAAAGATAAAGTGAATAGCTAAATCTTGAAGAAATTTTTAAGCATATAAATCCAAGAAGAGCTATTAGGTTGCATTATAGTTGCAAAGTGTAATTTCTTAAAAATAAAATCTTTCTAACAGCCAAAAAAGAAAATATTTGAAATCCATGTACCCAGAACCAGTTTACACAGCTTTACTTTCAGCAGCATCAGATTAAACTCTTAATGCAGACATATGCTCATTGACTTTACACTTTATAGTGTTTGCAGGCAGTCAAGTGAACAAAATCACTGTCCTCAAAAGCTTATACATTATATTTCTGGATAATAATTCAAGCTTGACATTCCTGGGGGATGATTTTGATGCTCATCATATATATCCCAGACATGAATTCCAATCGGTTAGGGAGTTGGTGTAACCATCTGGTCTTATGGCAAACAAAATATTTGGCCAAATATCACTTATTTAAAGGCTTGCGTTAAAATACAATGAAAAGGGGAACAATCCAGTGTTAATACCATTGGCTTTAAATGGGTTTTCAATGTCACAAGAGAAAGGAGATTATTGTAAAAAGGAGATTATTGTAAAAAAACAGATTATGCAGTTCTTCCTTTTTTGTTCCGTAGATGCCTATGGAGTTAATCTTAAGAGGAAGCGAGGTTTTCCGGACGTCATTGGAGAACTTTCCAGCTGTGGTAAGCACATCTGCTCATTCCACCTTTGACTCACACCTGCAAGGACGGTGGGCTGTGCGGTGTAGCTACTTATTTACTTTCAGTCTGAAGTATAAGCCCTCATTGCAAAAGACTCGTAGGCCTCTTATTTACAGAATTGTGTGCAGAGATTCCCAGAGACAGCTGGCAGCTAGAATTACTGTAACCGTCTGAATATCCACCTGTAAGTCCTGCAGAAAGAAGTTAAATGCCTTGTATTGGGAATAGCTATATTAACTTGGATTTAGCAACCAGAATTGTGCATGAGATGCCGATTGTCTTAGTGATTTCGAAAGAGGCAGTTATCGCATCATTTTAGAATTTTCATTTTTGACCACCTGTTGGCTCTTTTACATGACATTCAAATTTACACTATCACTGGTGAATTCATTTTGTTGATTTTCTAGAATTCTCTTCAAGAATGAAGACTGGCCATCTCTTAGTCATGTAGCCAAGTACTGGGTGACGGGGGGTACCATGCAGTGTGATTTAGCTCTGTGACACACACTTCTTGTTCAAAAAGTTAATCAGTTAAGCAGCTGCCACCATATCTTATAACATCCTTCACTTATACAGAGATAATGGAATTGTGTATTACTAGATATGCCACTCTCATGTACAGTAATCACTAATGAGATAATGGCTTTAACCATTTTCATGTGTCAATGAAAAGTAATGCACATATGTTGTTGTTGGAGCTTTGTCCACCCTTCATTCATGAAGGTCCTCTAGTTCTGCAACTCAATAGTTTGGGGTGTCAGAGGGGCGGTGGATAATTGTTGAATGGGAGAAGGGGGAATTGGAAGAGAAGGATACGAATGGCAGTAGTTTGTGGATGTACAGTGTAGGACTAATCGAGTCATATTAGGTCATACAGGATGACATTGTTTTAAATATTTGGGTGAAAAACAAAAGTGTTAAAGCACTAATCGTTTGTTACGTCTGTTTTTCTTACCAGACAGGTCAGAGAGCATTTTTGATTCCAAAAGCACATACACATCACATAATACATAATTCATTAGTACAATTTGTGTTTCCCACTTAATGGGAGGAACGTCCAAGTAGTCATATAATTAAGCTTTGTTATCTGGTTATGCCATGTCACTTTAATTCTATAAAGCAAATTCAAAATAAAGATGACCCACAAACCATACATAATGAAAATCAGCACAAAGAAGGGGTCTAAAAGAAAACAACAGGTTAGAGATTGGAAGCACACCCTAGGAGACCTGTAAATGCTTACTCTCATTACTGATTTATCATAAATCAGTAATGAGAGTAAGCATTTACTGAGAACTCAATTCCATCACTAGTACCCCTTCCTCTTGAAACTTCTATGTAGATTTCTCTGTTCCTCCAGGTGCATAACTCTATATACGTTAGACATTTTCTTAGTTCACTGATGCATTCAAATAAGACCTAAACTGCTTATGTGGTCGAAAAAGTCCCCTGCATGGTGACAGATTTGCACCCATGCCCTGATTGAAGCAGCTGTATGGATATTGAGATCCCTGGTACTGATTTACGGTCACAGATGAACATGGAACATGTGTGCATGATGATTTAGGCCTGTCTCATTGTAATGTGGATTGTTAGACATAGAGGGGTACAGTAAGTATTACCTTTATAGTGATAGAGGACACTGCTCTTGCCAGGAGTGAGGTGACACAAGTGTGGTGGTGGATGTACCCCATTTTATGTCAGTTATCTGTACCAATGGAGTTGTGCCTACTAACCCAATCATGTAAAATTTTGTTGCTGTGTGCTTAACTCACCCTTGGCCTACATGGTGACTGTGTGTAGCGCTTTCCTGCTCCGATCATACAAATAAGTGGATGCAACGTGGTCACATTTTCAGTCATCTATTGCATACAGCAAGGCTTATTTAGCCCACCATTAGGAAGGAATATATTTGCCACCAAATGAGACGACCTTACAGGCGAGTGATACGCAGCTGAGAGGTGCTTGGTCAGATGGATTCTCTGTCCTGATGGTACCTAATATAATTAATTTGTGGGTCTAAACGTAGACACTTTGGTCATCTGGTTCAGTATTTATGCTGGACTGTTTACTTTGAATGATTGGATACCTACGCTTATATATGTATCATATTTTCTACTACTGCACTATGAGCACTGCGACATCTGCTTCGTAATGATAAGTTGTCTAGCACCTGTTGTAAAGAACAATAAAATTGTGATCTTGTAGATATTTAAACATTGAATTGCAATTTTACCTAATTGGGATGTTTTAGTGAGTCCCATGGAACCATTTGCCATTTATGTTTGTATACCCAGGTTCCATTGATTGGGCAAACTGGGGTTTGCTTCTGTGGTATTTCTATGTGTGTAACACTGGGTAGCGCATGATGCCTGCTTGTTAGTGCTGGGATGTACATGTGCCTGTTTATGGTACATACCACAGAAGCCTGTAGATTCCATTTTGATCGCCCAGGGCTTTGAAAGGCTAGTGGAGTTAGGGACTGCAATCCACAGACAGTAGACGTAGATCGCTGACATTCCTGAGGGCTGGATGGGAACACACAATTGCAGTAAGGGGTGCAGACCATCCTCTGTGCACCTCAGAGGTCTCTGTAATTCTAGGAAGAGTTACTAGTTTATTATAAAGCGAGATGGGGGTGGTCTGATAAGGTCGGCACTGTAGCACCAGTTTCTGTAGACCTTTTGTGAGGCATACTTAAGTGGCTTCTGACAGCCAGGTGGGATACACAGGCACTTCCTGTGGCATAATCAAAATTAGAGCCACTTGTTGTGGCAGACTGTCCTTTTGGCAGAGGACAGGACAGGAAGGAAGGAATCTGAAAGAAATGCACACCCACAATCAAAGGATCAGACTCTCAATTACATACTTGCTTGATTTGGACTATAAAGGTGGGAGCCTGAGTGCAACAAGTTGCTCAACAGCACTGTTCGACAGGAGTGATGATCACCAAGACTTCTAGCTGTTGAAACCAGGACCAAGAACCAAGGTTTGTTGGTCTCCCTGCTGAGTGGCGGCGGCCATCACCCAGGAAGTCCAGACCAATTGCCTGGAAAACAAGCCTTCTGCATGCCTGCTAAGACTAGTGGACCCTTTGAGGAGGAGGAGAGCACCTGGAAGAAGGAGAGGCTCAGTGGGGATCTTGTCGAGTGTATCATGGCGAGCGACTTGTGAGATAGCCAGTCTGGTTGGGGCTGCTGCAAGAATGCAGGCTGCGTAACTGTTCTTGGGAAGTCTGTGATCCCCGTATGCCAGGAAGAAGGGCAACTTTAAACTAGGGCCATCGCCCTTATGTCAGCAAAGTTGGTGACCACCTTATGCCCGGAAGGGGTCACTATGAAACAAGGGCTGTGACCCTTGTACCAAAGTCGGTGACCCCCATATGCCAGGAGGGGGCTACCATGAAATTAAGACTGTCTCCTTTGTTCAGACATAGTCAGTGATCCCTGCGTGCCGGGAGAGAGCCTATGTGAGTTATGGTCGTTGCCCTTGTGCAAGCCCCGTGTGCCAGGAGGGGTCCACAGTGAAGTGCTGGGCCATTGACCTCGAGTGCTGTACCATGGCTGCAGAGAAGAATACTTACTATTAAAGTATTTACTGATTGTTAAAGGAGTAGTGGAGAGGATGTCTGACACAGCCTCTAGACTTCCGAAGACTGAGGAGGTCCAAGATGTCATCACGATAAGACAGTGAGAGGTCGCAGACCATTAATATTGGGACACCAGAGACTAGCTATGCCCCTGTCCTGCACTTGCACGGCAGCCACTGGGTTAGGTAAAACTGTTAGAGGCTGTCATGTCTGTCAGGGACTTGTATGAACTGAGCACATTGTTATGCTGAAGTTGAGGTCAAACTTAGACTTTTCTTATGGTGACTTACATGGGCCACACCTGAAAGTAATCTCCATTATCAAATCAGGAATAACAAGCCCCTTTAGAAAGGACAAAGGGACTAGGGGATAGCACCCAGGATGACAACAGTTCACAGACTGGGAATATTGTTTGTCTCTATGCTTTGTGTACTTATATTAAAAACGATTTTTTAAAATAAAATCAAGTATTTGACTGGACAGTCAGCATATTGCATTAATGTATTTGCATTACTGTATTTACTTTAAGCCTTGCACCTCTGTATGCCTCACTCTTACCCCCACCTCCACCCCTCGCCACTCCCCCCACCCCCAATCGAAGAGCTTTACACTCCTCAGCCCATGTTCTCCCGGAGAGTCAAGTGCTGAAAGGGGTAATACTTGCCCCAGATAAACAGGTCTCATAGAAGGTGGGGCCCCAAGACAACAGGAGTAAAAGGTCACAGCCCGAACGGTTGTGCCCAGAAACCAGTGCCTGTCTAGTGGCCCTCTAAAAAGTGTTTGCCATTGTTCTTTTTGCTAAAAGCTAATTCAGGTTTTTCTTTGGTGTGCTCATGCGCAAATGTTTACAAACCAGATTACAATAGTAGCACTTTAAAGTCCAATACAGCTGACATTTGTGTATTGCACATTTTATAATTTTACCAGCTATCTTCATAAATATTTGTAATTCAGATGTATAATGGGGGAAATCCTGTTTAACCCTGGCCAATAGTACATATGTCTGGTTTAGGATGAGATGAAAACAGATGCTGTGTCTGTAAAAGCAGTTATGTTAAACACTTTAAATACCCATGAGGTTTTGTAAATATGGTTTCTTATTCCACCCCTGTATTATATTGATCCACCATAAAAATTATTAAAACCAGTTCTTCAAGTCACCATTAGGGCTGACTTTTAACACACACCCTACAATATGTCCTTGAACATACAATGTAGCTCAACAGACTACACACAACAAATGTGGGCATGGGTAAGCTTGAAATGTGTTACTATATCTTTTATACATCTAAATCTATCTTTTGCAATTTGAGGAGCCTAATCATGTTAGCTTGTTGCTGCAATTTGAAAGTTCAGTAGACCGGAAACGTATCCCCTTTGTCACAAAGAATTGCCTATGTCTTGTGAAGTATTTCTCAGTTCTATCTGCAATTACCTCTTTTGGGAGCCCATAACCTCTACTGAAGGGCTTACATTCTACAGCATTTCCATCCTTAATATGTGTTTGTGGCAGTTTACTGGGGGGAAGCATCTTTTTGCCCAGAAGTCATTACCCTTTTTGCAGTAGGAGAGGGACAATTTGTTATTTGTCCAACTGCAGCCAAGACAAATCAATCATGGGCACTTTATAGCCTTCTTTTTCCTGGCAGATGTTTCATAGTAGTCCATTTTAAGCAGTCCTTGAATTGCGCCTTACATCTGAAGCCTTATTTTCGTTGCCAAACTTCTCACATGTCAGATATCTTGAATGCCAACTATATAAGAGGGACCAACTCAGAGTCGGACTTTGAAAACGAGATGGTCAAGCTTAACAATCAACAAGGTGGCAGCCAGACCGGGAGGGATATTATGAAGTCTCAGAAGCCAGATGATATCAGCTCAACCACTTGCGTAAGAGAAGCCTCCGAAAACCATATTTGCATGATACCTGGTTGCTACTCAGGAGAAATGGACCCCATTTGTATGCTAAAATAGCACGCCACATTCCACTACAGACAAGCAGCCTTCTTTGGGATGACTCTGTGCACCAGTTCACATCTCCCCACCACCATGGTAATTTTAAATAACAACCAAATACTGGACAATTGATTTCAGATAGCTGATTCTCCCAGGAGGGATACAATGCCTTTTAAAATCTTATGAGACGATGGACAATGCTATATATGTTCTTCTTAGTTCACATTGTCAAGAGTATAGCAAAGACACAACAGCACAGCGGATAACAAATCTTAAGATACAAATTGTGGTATGAAGAATCTCAAAATAAGTAACTTTGTTTGGCAGTTGAATCGATGCAATAGAGAAACATATAAGCAAGCTCGAGGGGTCTCACTTGTGAGCAGATATCTAACCAGGAGAAACAGATCAAAGATACTGAATTCAAAATGAAACATAAAAAACCAAAAGCGCTGACAGTATCTGAGAGTCCAGGGCATAGAGAAAGGCACGGAGGGTGATAATCCAAGTGGCTTTGTTGTACAACTAATTCAGAAGGCCATCCCCATTCCTTTAAAAAAAATATATATATTTCTTTTTAGATCCAAGGCCACACCTATACTGATATATAGTGGCAACTTTATTTTTCAGCAGCTTTATGAAATTGCCTGCCCAACCAACCAGCCAAAGAGGGCTCTCCCATATTTTTGTTTCGCTCAGATTTCTGCCAACAGACCTTACAGCGTTTTCAGGCTGCAGGGGCACAGGCCTTTCTGCAGGAACCATCCAAACTCAAAATTATAACAGACTCACACACTCAGTCAGAAGAAAAAGCACTTGCATTTCTGGAACCCTGACCAAACAGTGGCTTTTTCAGTAATGACTAAGGGGATAGGAGATAGGGGTCTCTCAAAAAAGGAGGA
The DNA here is from genome assembly GCF_031143425.1 of Pleurodeles waltl. NCBI lineage: Eukaryota > Metazoa > Chordata > Amphibia > Caudata > Salamandridae > Pleurodeles > Pleurodeles waltl. Next base: position 658,122,690 of record NC_090448.1, read on the forward strand.
AATAACCTCTTTTATGATTAGATCCTGAATCAAGTGCACCATTATTATACGCCATACAAAATGTATTCATATTCAGCTTGCTAAAACTGGTATTGCATATTTCTTAGAATAGTCTCTGTGTTAGAGGTAGTTCTAGTAGGTATAAATTGAATAATTCACTTATCTTAGTAATGGGGTGTCTAGAGTCACTCCTCCTTTGCCATAAATGGGTCAACAAGAGAATGGGTATGACAGTGGTCTTTGACCTTTTATACCCCAAAGATGAGGTGTGTGGGGCATATAGATGCCCGCAAGGGCAGTTTGGTTGGGGCTGGAAGGTTGGAGGAGGGCTATAGGTAAGGAGGAGGATAGTTCGAATTCATGGAGATATACAGAAAAAAAAGTTGTGTCTTTTCTGAAGGTTTATGTTTTTTTTAAGCTGTGGCTTGGTCATATATAGTTTCATCAGGTGACGCCAAGCTCTTCACTTGGAATGTCACTGGACTACACTCCACTCAAAATCAGGCTGATTCAGGAAGAATTCAGTGGTAAAATATTCGAACTTGTATGTTTTCAAGAAACGTAATGGACAACAATAGATAAGAGAATTTGTTTTGGGGGGTATAAAACTATTGCAGCTACTCAACAACATTTTCCTATTTGAGAGGCAGTGTTATTGGTCAGAAACTCCAGAGGGGCTGTGTGGAAATGTTATACTTGACTCTAAAGGCGGCTGGTTAATCTGGAAAGGTTCTTTTATAATCAGAGTCTGTAACCTATATGCCCCTAACATTGACAATTCAAGTATGTTTAGAGACCCTTTTATTGAATTCCTGCCTGGGGAAGATTCCCTGGATTCATCGGTTATTCGTGGAGATATAAACCTATCTCTTGAACCAGTTTAAAACTCAGCCAGCCCAGCTACATCTTTACGGTTGTAGTAGTCCAGAGCAGCTCTACTACATATCAAGGACTCGCTTAGCCTTGAGAATGTTTGAAGATCCGAGTGTGCTGAACCAGGATATACTTATTACTCTGCTAGATACCAGACAAGCTTTATTAGATCTGTGTAATCCCTTGAGGCTGTCCCTAGCAGGCAGGGTGCTTAATGAGCCAGTGAGTTTGTTGACAATGTTTTTTTTTTATCATAATCTTTTAATGGATATTTTTCTAAAATATGACAGACCCAATTTCTGAATATATAGCAAATATTTTTCATTAATCGCCTACTAATGTGGTAATCAGATATCAGAGCATGGACAATATAGAATTTGGAGAGACAAAGAAGGAAGGCAGAACCAGGAGCGACTTAATGAAAAGCTACCACATAAGCAAATGATTTGGCATTCCCACTGCAGGGAGGCTTAAATAGATCATGAGTCTCTGATGAACAAGCTAACATCTAACAAAATGAGTATTTAAAAATTGTGCTGGGGTAGGTTTTGTCGCAGATTGACTCACAGCAGATTAAAGAACTTTAAGAAAAGCTAATATTAAAGAAGAAGCTGCTAAGAGCAACATCCCTGGCACTGAATGAGCAGAAGATAAAGTTACTCGTGTTAAAGGGCAAATAATATCAACCTTCAGTAATTATTATTCCAAATTGGACGAGCAAAGCAGACAACCATAAAATATGGGCATTAAAACGTACATTAAGACAACTAAACTATATAAAATCTCAGAAACTCAATGCAAGGCGTTAGAAGCTTCCATGATTAAACAGGAGCTGGAAAAGGTTGCTAAGAAGCTTCCCTCAGGGAACATTACAGTACCAGAATTGATTCTGGAATTTTATATGATTCTTTTCACACCCTGGGCCCACTAATGCTTATATTGTTAAATTCAGTCTGCAAAAATGGTTTTGCGATACCTTAATTTGAAGAGAAACTAATAGTGCAGTATTTCTTAGGAAGGATAAAAAATTAACTCGGCTGCAGTTCATACTACCCTATCTAAATTTTTGGCTGACAGGTTTTCCCCCATGCAGTGCAGCTTTGTCCCCCAAGGAGATACATACCATTCATCATACTAATCTGGCTGTCTTATTATTCGAGATTGCTAGTGTACAAGGGATAGAAGCTGATATAACACTTATTTACGCTGAGAAGGGGTGCAACTGAGTTTAATGGTAATTCCTCTGGCAGGTTATGGGTAAGCTAAGAGTTGGTCCTTTAAATGTCAGTCAGCAGGATTAAAGCCCTGTATTGGGGTCAGACAGATGAATTATAATAGACACAAAATTAGAAAGCTTTAAAATTCAAATAGCCATCCGTCAAAGATGCCCTTTTTCACCCAAACTATTCTCACAGTACCTTACCTGAATTAAAAAAAAATATTCTCCATATCCCCTCCTACCATTATAAATGGCCAATTTTGTAAACTTGCTGCATATTCAGTTGACATCTCCATAATTACTCCTCACCCCCATACTCCCCTATGCACTACCAGCAACTGAAAATGCAGCTGTAACATTAGGAGATGTCTGAGGCCATCTCCTCAATGGTACTCAAATGAGTGTAAGATGCAAGTACTCTATAACAGAAAACAGTCACCTGACTGATGCATGTTATGTTACATCTACTACCTTCCTTGGGATTCAAATTTCAGAGGATCATGAGCATATTTTTCGCTTAAACTAAGAAGCTTTCATGTTAAAAAATGTTAAACCGCGTAGCCAAATACAATAAATTACAATGAAGTGTCATGGGCCGATGTAATATCAATTACTCAAAAAGTTTTCACTGTTATTTGTCAAACACATCTCAAACAGTCCATCAATACATAAACAGATTAAAAAAATGATTTAAAAATCAATCATTGATCTTAATTCAACATATTTGGATAAAAATCTGCCACATGATAAACAATTTTTCTGAACTGTAAATTCAATAAGGCAGGTCTAGCCTGGGTGAAGTTCTTTTCTTTCAAGTAGGGAAGTAGGGAACTAAAGCAAGGTTATTCAACTACTTATAAAAACAGCACAATGAAATAAAACAAATATTTTGTAAAGAGAGAGTCACATTTACAAGGAGCTAGCAAAGAGTTTTGGGGTCAACTTTAGGAACAACAAGTAAATAGTGAATACTTTTTAACCTGAATCGTGGTAGCAAAAAATAATGTGCATTTCTTGTAGCAATGAATAAGCAAAATAAAAGATCTCACAGTGTGTTTACATCATTTATCTGACTCTTGTGAGAAATTGGGCTGTTGATTGACTGGGGTGTGAGCTAAATTCACTTGAGCTTAATCCTGGGTAGACTGGCACAAACATTAGTCAGGCTTAACTTAGAGGCGAAGTGTAATGTATTTTTGCAGTACACAAACAGTAATAAAGTGAAAACACAACACAATAAAAATCCCAAACCAATTTAAAACCCTAAACATTTTAATAAATGATTTGACACCAAAACCATTAACATTTAATTAGTAGAACCAGAGTTATGAGTTTTTAAAGTTTACGTTTCAAACTAGCAAGTCCTCAGTTTTGGAAAATGGCCACCTGGGCACCTTTAGCACCACAACCAAGGGTTTGTGAGTGGATAGAGACCTCTTGGGGTTTCAAGACTCACTCAGGCTGGGTCCAGGTGCGGGTCCAAGATGTCCCCGTGACTCTGAACATGAGGCCAGCAAAAACTAGCTCTTGAAATCCTGAGTGCAGGTGAAGATGCAGGTCTGGCCTCTAAAGGTTCAAGGCAGGCTCCAGGCAGCAAAGCGGTCCTTCCAGGTACAGCAGCAGTCTGGCACAGCAGGTCACAGAAGTAGGCTGTCCTCTTAGAGTCCTTCCACAGGTCCTGTAGTAAACCAAAGAGTGGGTCTGAAAGCCCTATATTTATACCCTTGTGCCCTGCTCCTAGAAGTTGGGAGAAGTTTCCAGAAGAGTTCTTTGACATTTCAGGAGTTTCCTGCCTCCCCTAGCTCCTATCTGGATGCACTGACAATACAAGATCATTATGCCTATTATGTGATGGTACAGCCCAGCCCATTTAGGTGCAAGTGCCCGTCTCCCCCCAGCCCCCCCCCCTCCCAAAGTCAATGTTGGGCCTCACCTTACAGGGCTTACTCCCTTCTCTCTATCCTATCTTTCCACCAGGCCTCAACGGTGATGGAACAGACTCCATTCTCGTATTGTCCTGGATGCCACACAAAATATCCTCGGACCGACCTCCATCAGGTCTGCAGTCTGTTCCTGTTCCCAGAACACAACGAGGCGGCCTGTGACGCTTGCCTCTCCTTCTGCTCTAAGAAGACACTTTTGGACTGTCAAACTTGTCGACTAAAGATGTCGCATAGGGGTGGAGACAACACCCCAGACCTCTTTGGTACCGAGGACGTCCCCTCTCTTCTGGATGATTCCACGTTCTACCACACCAATACCTCCCAGAGAAGCATAGAAAAAGGGTACGAGAGATAGTTTCTGTGGGTAAGCTGATATCTATCACCTCTACTCACTGAGCCCTCGATGCAGCAGGCACTGCTGCTGGAGGTGGGGGGTAAATCCTAGTGTTTTGCTATGCAGACACTCATGGCTCCATATGTCTAGCTTCAAGCCAGAAGTTCGACAGAACCTGCCCTTTGATGGAGAGCATCTCTTTGGTCCACAAGTAGACCAAACCTTAGAGAAGATCAAAAAGGATACGGAAACCGCTAAAGTGACGGAGCACTTCAAACACCTGCTCCCATAAGGCTCCTTTCACCGCACCCCTTACAGTGGAAACTCAAAGACCACCTCCTCTGAAGCCTCCACGTCCTATCAGCTCACCCAGGTCAAGCAAACCTCCCCCAAGAGTTATTTTACAGGGTCCTAGAGGGCCAACAATTCCAGAGGCAATGGTAGATCCCCAAAAGGAGCTACAACCGCCACCAAACCCATACTTCCCACTTCTTCTTCACCTTATACACAGCACTGGTCAGGGGTGCCTACAAAGCTTCTGTCCCACATGGCAGACCATCATCTCAGACCAGTGGGTGTTGAATATTATCAAACATGGTTATTGCTCACTTCCACGCCTTCCACAATTCCACCTCGGAAATACAAACTCTCAACAGAACACCAAAGGCTATTCAAGGATGAGGTCAAATTGCTCCTCGTCGAAAGCGCGATAGAACCCATGCCACGCCATCAACAAGGCATGAGAGTGTACTCACTGTGTACTTCCTAATGTCCAAAAAAGATCAGTCTCTCAGGCCCATTCTTTTTTTTCATTTAAATAATTATTTATTGGTGTTTCTGCGGACACAAAAGCTGGTCAGGGCAGGCTGCCCCACTGTAGGCATGCATAAATCAACAGTTGTGAGGTAGTCCTATGGCATCACCCACTCCCACCAAGAGTTACAAATTGCTGAGTAGTGACGGCAGTTATCCAGTACATCACAAACAATGAGCATTACACCTACCCCACCCCAGGTGGGTGCATGTGGGAGCCCGATCACCAGAGAAGAAAACACACATATAAACAAAGAAGTAAAGGAAAGAAAAGGAGCAGAAAACTTGACTCAGTACTTGGCCGGCATAAACCTCTGCCCTTATCCATTTGTGCACTATATTCAGCAGAGAGGGTGGAAAAAAGAAAGAAGACGTTGCAGGGAAGCTGTTGGGGTGGCGGGGTAGGTCAGTGCCATCTAATGGTTCTGCATATGGTGTTATTGTCTGAACAGAGCGAGTAATGATAGTGAGACTTTACTCTAAGAGATGTCCTGCTTAGGTCCTTACGTGTTGTCACGATCAATAGCTAGGAGCTCCTCCTTGTCACTAACCAGAAAGTCCTCCAACACTTCCAACCAAAGCCCTGCCATAGCCCCCCTCCTCCCCACCCTCCCTGAGTCAGCAGAGTCGCGGCTTCTGACCCAGAATTCCTGAGATGAGTGCCAGAGAGTGGGCTGGGGACCCTCCTGTGACCTCCAATGTAGGGCAATCTCTGTTTTGCCAAGACCATGGCTAGGTCAAGAAACCTATCCATACTCTGTGCTGTCTTTTCCCCGGTTAAATGCCTAGCAAACAGACAGCCATGGCACCAATACCCTTCCTACCGAGCAGGCGCTCCACATCATTGATCACTGCGTTCCAGAATCGCCTGATCTCAGGGCATTCTCGCTCCGGCCCATTCTTGACCTCAGGCCACTAAGTGAATACATCCTGTCAGAGAATTTCCATCTGATTACCCTTCAGGATGTCATTCAACTTCTCATGCAAGGCAACTTTATGACTGCTCTCAACCTAAAGGATGCCTGTTTACACATACCAATACATCCGGCTTATCACTGGTATTTCAGGTTTGTGGTCAGCTGAAAGCATTAACAATTCAAAGTTCTCCCCTTTGGGGTCACTACTGCGCCTCGGATGTTTACTGAGTGCTTTGCAGTGGTGGCTGCACACCTGTGCAGACAGAGCGTCCACTTTTTCCCATACCAGGACGGCTTACTGATCAAAAGGTACCTGCCAGCAGTGCTGGGAACACACAGAGGTCACAATAGACATTCTTTATTGCTGAGGATTTACCAACAACGCTACAAAATCCCACCTTCAACCCCTCCAGATCCAACCCTATATAGGAGCTACTCTCAACTTTAAGTGTACAAATCCTTTCAGGCAACTGCTCCCTTTGTTCCAACCATATCAATAACTCACAGTCAGAACAGTCATGCGTCTTCTAAGCATGATGGCCTCCTGCATTGCCATAGTTCGTCTTGTCGGGTTCACAGTTGTCTGCTGCAAGAATGCTTAGTGCAACAGTGGTCTCAAATGAAGAGAATGCTTAGTGCAACAGTGGTCTCAAATGAAGGTCATTGGAATGATCTAGTGTTGATTGGCGTATCACTCTCTGCATGGGTGGAAAACCATCAACCTGTAGCGTGGCGGCCTTTTCTCGACCCTGTTCCGCTAAGGATTGTTACTAAGGATGCCTCCTTAACAGGTTGGAGAGCACACTTACAGGATCTGACTGCCCAGGGTCAGTGGGAAGCAAAGCACCAGGGCCTCTACATCAACTACCGGGAACGTCTAGCTGTTCACCTACTGTTGAAGGCTCTCCTATCTCACCTGATAGGCAAGGTTGTTCTCGTCCAGACAGACTATATGACAGCCATGTATTACCCTCAGAAACAGGGGGATACACACTCCACAACTATCTTGGCTGTCCCAGAGCGTTTGACGTTGTGCTCTCCACCACAACATTAATTTGCTTTCAGAGTATCTTCCAGGGATGGACAACAAATTTGCCAACCTCCTCAGCAGGATGCAGCAACAAGTCCACGAGTAGGAACTCTACCAGGAAGTTCTTCTTAGCTACTTCCATAGATGGGATTCAAACAAATAGACCTATTTGCAACAGCAGGAAAGCCAAATGCCCAAACTTCACACCCAGGTTCCCACGCCCACAGTCTGGCGGCAATGCAGTATGGATGAAACAGTCAGGGATATTTACCTATGCTTTTCCTCCTCTCCCTCTTCTTCCCTTTGTGGTTCAGAGACTTCGACAGATGTCCCCCACGCTCATCAAGGTGGCATTGACCTGGGCCCACCAGCCCTGATTCACTACTCTGCTGAAACTCTCTCTGGTTCCAGACAAGAGGTTCCCCAACAGCTGGACCTTCTTATACAGAACTTTGGAGAAATCAGGCACCCGGATCCCAACTTCGTCAACCTTGCGATCTAGCGTCTAAGATCGTAGAATTTGGATACCCTAATCTTCCATCTAAATGCATGAGCATTCTCAAAGAAGCGCGCAGACCTTCACCAACGCCTGTTATGCAGCCAAGTGGAAAATATTTGTGTACTACTGTAACTCAAAATGTATCAATGCTTTGAAAGCCGCAGCACAGAGCTTTGTCTGTTACTTCACTTGCAGGTTTTAGGTATAGCCTTTACCTCCATACGATTACACCTGGCCTTCGTGGCTGCCGACTTTCAGAAAAGATAACATCTCTCTTTCTTCAGAATACCAATCATTACAGCTTTCATGGAGGGTGTCAAAGGGGTCATTCCTCCCAAGGTCCTACCGGCACCCACATGAAATCTCAACATTATATACACACAAATCATGTGCCCTCCTTTTGCACCTATCCATTCCCGCCCCTTTCAGTTTCTGTCTTGGAAGGTGGCTTTTCTGGTTGCAATCACTTCATCCAGGCATGTCAGTGAACATCAGGAATTAACCCTAGAAGAACCTTTCTTCCAAGTACATAGGAATAGGGTTGTCCTCTGCACCAACCCTAAACTCCTCCCTAAGGTACTGTCTCACTTCCACCGTAATCAGTCTGTTGGCCTTCCTGTCTTCTTCACATAACCTGATTCAGTTGCAGAATGGGCTCTCCATACTTTGGATCTAAAATGAGCCCTCATGCACCATGCTGATAGAACCAGACCATTTAGAAGGACACAACAACTTTTTTTTTGCTTTGTTCAAACCCCACAAAGGGAATGCTCTAGCCAAGTCAGACATTGACAGATGGATAGTTAAATGCACCAAGACATGATATGCTAAAGCTAAGGGATTCGCCTTACTCATCATAGAGCACACTCTACTCAAAGGAAGAATCCTCAATGGCCTTACTGGGTAACGTCCCTGTAGCTATTAAATGCAAAGCAGTTATCTGGTCCACACCACACAGTTTTACAAAACATTACTGTGTGGATGTACTAACCCGCCAACAAGCTAATGTTGGTCAGGCAGTTGTCTGTACATTCTTTGAGTCTTCTGCAACACCCACTGGCTAACCACCGCTTTTTTGCTCTGTAGCTACTGCCAGACTTGAATTGAACAGAAAATGTTAAGCATCTGTTTGTGGCATGTGGTGCTGTAGATTCACCTGCGCCCACCCTCCTCCCCAGATGTGTGGGTGTTGCATTATCTTTTATGATCTTTTTCCTCTTATGCATAAGACACTCTCTCTCTCGCTCTCGCTCTCTCTCTTTCTATATATATGTTTTATATATATATATATATATGTGATATGAGAGTGTGTGTGTGTGTGTGTGCGTGTGTAAAGATATATATATATATATCATCGTTTCCCATTGCATCCTCACCTTGCGTGCAGGGAAAACAATCTAATGATGGAGTCGATTGCCAAGCGCATTATCACCAAGAGGAGGAGTCACAGTACCTCATGTCTCGGAAGACTTCTTTGACGAAAAACAACCTGCACATATTCGGGCCCAACACTAGATGGCAGGAGTATGCACAGGATGTAAATCTTGAACCTACAGCACTACATGCCACAAACAGATGGTTACAGAGTGAGTAACAGTTTCCTTTTCTTTGAGTCTCCACTGTTTTATATCTAGTTGTGAAAGCAACTACTTCTGATCCAACTCTGAGAGCCATTATGAAATCATGCTGTGCACAGAACGTGGATGATCAAACCACCTGCATACAATTGTTGAACTAGACTTTTTATCAATAGCCAAAAAAGTATTGTCACTAATGCAAATATACTGAAAGGAAGCAAGCATCCCAACCAAGAGGAGAAATCAATCAGAATCACTAGAAAATCAGGCAGGAACTAGTAAGCATTTGTTTGGTAAAAAAAAAAAAAAAGACATTATTTATTAACCCCTCCGCTGCCAGGCCTTTTCCCCCTCAGGTGCCAGGCCTTTGTTTGGCTATTTGGGGCAGTTCACGCTTAGGTCCTCATAACTTTTTTCCACATAAGCTACCCACGCCGAATTTGCACCCTTTTTTTCTACATCATAGGGTTTCTAGAGGTACCCAGAGTATGTGGGTTCCCCTGAAGGAGACCAATAAATTATCCAAAATAGATCGAAAATTTGGTTTTGTTTTTTTTTAAATGGGACACAAGGGCTGCAGAAGAAGGCTTGTGGTGTTTTTCCCTGAAAATTGCATCAACAAAGGGCTTGAGGTGCTAAAATCACCATCTCCCCCAGCTTTCAGGAACAGGCAGACTTGAATCAGAAAACCCAATTTTCAACACAATTTTAGCATTTTACTGGGACATACCCCATGTTTACTATTTTTTGTGCTTTCAGCCCAAAGCTGAAAAGTCGACAAAATTCTGAATTCAGCAAGGGGTAATTTGTGTAGATCCTACAAGGTTTTCCTACAGAAAATAACAGGTGAAAAAAAAAATAATGAAATTGCGGTTAAAAAAACAGCCATTTTTCTCCACGTTTTACTCTGTAACTTTTTCCTGCAATGTCAGATTTTTTAAAGCAATATACCCTTACGTCTTCTGGACTCTTCTGGTTGCGGGCATATATAAGGCTTGTAGGTTCATCAAGAACCTTAGGTACCCAGAGCCAATAAATGAGCTGCACCTTGCAATGGATTTTCATTCTATACCGGGTACACAGAAATTAATTTGTTGAAATATAAAGAGTGAAAAATAGGTATCAAGAAAACGTCTGTATTTCCAAAATGGGCACAAGATAAGGTGTTGAGAAGCAGTGGTTATTTGCACATCTCTGAAGTCCGGGGTGCCCATACTAGAATATGAATTAAAGGGCATTTCTCAAGTAGACGTCTTTTTTACACACTGCCTTAGACTTGGAAGGAAACAATGTAGGGAAAGATGAGAGGCAATAACACTTTTGCTATTCTGTATTCCCCCATCTCTCCCGATAAAAATGGTACCTCACTTGCGTGGGTAGGCCTAATGCTCACGACAGGAAACGCAACATGGACACATTTACATTGCAAAACACATGTCAGATTTCAAAGTGCCTAGCTGTAGATTTTGGCTTCTAGCTCAGCCGGCACCTAGGGAAACCTACCAAACCTGTTCATTTTTGAAAACTAGACACTTTGTTGGGCTCGCCCCAGGTTCTGTTACCCAGAATCCTTTGCAAACCTCAACATTGGCCCAAAAAACACTTTTTCCTCACATTTTGGTGACAGAAAGTTCTGGAATTTGAGAGGGGCCACAAATTTTCTTCAACCCAGCGTTCCCGCAAGTCTCACAATAAAAATGGTACCTCACTTGTGTGGGTAGGCCTAGCGCCCGCGACAGGAAATACCCCAAAACACAATGTGGACACACCACATTTTCCCAAAGAAAACAGAGCTGTTTTTTGGAAAGTGCCTAGCTGTGGATTTTGGCCTCTAGCTCAGCCGGCACCTAAGGAAACCTAACAAACCTATGCATTTTTTAATACCAGACACCTAGAGAAGTCCAATATGGGGTGACTTGTGGGGCTCTCACCACGTTCTGTTACCCAGAAACCTTTGCAAACCTCAAAATGTGGCCAAAAAAACACTTTTTCCTCACATTTTGGTAACTGAAAGTTCTGGAATCTGAGAGGAGCCACAAATTTCCTTCCACCCAACATCCCCTCAAGTCTCCCGATAAAAATAGTATCTCACTTGTGTGGGTGCGCCTAGCGCCCACAACAGAAGATGCTCCAAAACACAACATGGGCACAGCACATTTTCCCAATGAAAACAGAGCTGCTTTTTGGAAAGCGCCTAGCTGTGGATTATGGCCTCTAGCTCAGCCAGCACATAAGGAAACCTACCAAACCTGTGCTTTTTTTAAACTTAGACACCTAGGGGAATCCAAGATGGGGTGACCTGTGGGACTCTCACCAGGTTCTGTTACCCAAAAACCTTTGCAAACCTTTTGGTGACAGAAAGTTCTGGAATCTGAGAGAAGCCACGCATTTCCTTCCACTCAGCGCCCCCCGAAGTCTTCCGATAAAAATGGTATCTCACTTGTGTGGGTACGCCTAGCGCCCACGACAGGAAATGGCCCAAAACACAACGTGGACACATCACATTTTTCCAAAGAAAACAGAGCTGTTTTTTGGAAAGTGCCTAGCTGTGGATTTTGGCCTCCAGCTCTGCCGGGACTTAAGGAAACCTACCAAACCTGTGCTTTTTTGAAAACTAGACACCTAGGGGAATCCAAGATGGGGTGACTTGTGGGGCTCTCACCAGGTTCTGTTACCCAGAATCCTTTGCAAACCTCAAGATTTGGCCAAGGAAACACTTTTTCCTCACATTTCGGTGACAGAAAGTTATGGAATCTGAGAGGAGCCACAAATTTCCTTCCACCCACCGTTCCCCCAAGTCTCCCCAAAAAAAGGTACCTCACTTGTGTGGGTAGGCCTAGTGCCCGCGATAGGAATGCCCCAAAACACTATCCGGACACATCAAAATTATCATATACAAAACTACCTGTTTTGCAGGGGCACCTGCGATTTTAGTCCTGGGCTCAGCAGCCATCTAGGGAACCCTACCAAACCCAGACATTTCTGAAAACTAGACACCCGAGGGAGTCCAGAGAGGTGTGACTTGCGTGGATCCCTCAGTGTTTTCTTACCCAGAATCCTCAGCAAACCTCAAATTTAGCTAAAAAATTACATTTTTCCCACATTTCTGTGTGGGATCACTGCACCGGGACAAATTTCCTACCACCCTAAGTTCCCCTCAGTCTCCCGGTAAAAATGATACCTCACTTGTGTAGGTGGGCCCAGTGCCTGTGACAAGGAAGAGCCAAAAACATGTCTAAATTGAGGGGGAACCAAAGCAGGTCCAAAAGGGGAAGTTTGAAAATACAATATTTAGGCTGACAAGTGGGGCAGACTTTTTTTCCGTATAGATGAGTAAGAATTTTGTGGATTCCTGCAGATTCCGGAAGGTTTCATCACAAAAATGTGGAAAAAATGTGTAATTTCCAGCACAGTTGGAGGTTTGCAGGGCATTGTGGGTAAGAAAATGGTGCGCGGTGCATGTGAAGCACACCACCCTGGACTCACCCAGATGTTTAGTTTTCAGACGTGTCTAAGTCTTGTGGATCTTTCTACATGGCAGCGTCCCATAGTCCAAAACGTGCAGTCCTCACCATTCCAAGTGGGACGGTTTTGAGAGTTAACCAAGCTCTCATGGCCCACATGTAAAACCAAAACCCCAAATAATCAATTGTCCTCTTGCTTGCCATGGAATAATATGTTTTAGTGTGCTGGGGGAGAGCTGAAAGACTGTTACCCCCTTTAGTTGGGGTGGGGGCATAACCATGGCCATACTGGTTGGTAGCCACCACCACACTATTTTTTTTTTAATTCCCTGGCATCTAGTAGACGTTCTGAAAGCCCATTCCCCCCCGCCCACTGGTGGGCAAAACAACTTTAGCCCCAATTATTTGGGGTGGGGGTAGGGCCATACTTCCACCCTATTATTTTGAACAAAAACGTATTCCCTGGTTTCTGGTGGGCTTTCTGACCTTTGGGGGCAGATGTGCCTTCCAAAAAATGGGCTGATCTGCCCAGGGGCAGATAAGGCCAACATTAATGTGCCCCCATGGGGTGCGACCCTTGCCCAAGGGGCTGCCCTCCTAAATAAAACACACACATACACACACACCAATCCCTGGTACCTAAGTGGTTTCTGCACCCTCCTCCCACCCCCTGGGGGCAGATCGGCCTAGTAGAAATAGGCCGATCTGCCGCCAAGGGGAGCAGAAATGGTCTAAAATAAATCCCACCCCCCCCCAACCCCCAGGGGAGCGACCCTTGCCTAAGGGGTCGCTCCCCTTGCATGAAATTGGCGCAAAAAAATCCCTGGTGCCTAGTGGTTTCTGCCCCCTTTGTGGGCAGATCGGCCTAATAAAAATAGGCTGATCTGCCCCCAAGGGGGGCAGAAATGGCCTAAAATAAATGTGCCCCCCTTGGGAACGACCTTTGCCTAAGGAGTCAATCAATCAATCAGGAATTTATAAAGCGCACTACTCACCCGTGAGGGTCTCAAGGCACTGAGGAAGGGGGAGGAAAAGAGAGGGGGTGGTGCTGCTACTGCTCGAACAGCCAGGTCTTGAGAAGTTTCCTGAAGGTAAGAAGGTCTTTGGTCTGGCGCAGGTGGGTGGAAAGAGTGTTCCACATTTTGGCGGCGAGGTGTGAGAATGATCTACTGCTGGTTGTAGTTCTTCGGACGTGTGGGACGGTTGTTGGGACGAGGTCGGCGGAGCGGAGATGCCAGGTCGGGGTGTAGAAGGAGAGCCGTCTGTTCAGGTATTCTGGTCTGGTGTTGTGCAGTGCTTTGTGGGTGAGGAGTTTGAAGGTGATTCTCTTCTTGGCTGGGAGCCAGTGCAGGCGTTCTGGATGCGTTGCAGCCACTTCTGGAGTTTGGCCGTGGTTCCTGCGTAGAGGGCATTGCCGTAGTCCAGTTTGCTGCTTACTAGGGCTTGGGTGACTGTTCTTCTAGTTTTGGTGGGTATCCATTTGTAAATCTTTCGGAGCATGCAGAGGGTGTTGAAGCAGGAGGAGGAGATGGCGTTGACTTGCTGGGTCATGGATAATGAGGATTCCAAGATGAATCCTAGGTTGCGTGCGTGGTCGGTGGGAGTCGGAGCAGATCCGAGAGTGTTAGGCCACCAGCAGTCATCCCATGCGGAGGGGTTGGAGCCGAAGATGAGGACTTCCGTCTTGTAGGAATTGAGTTTGAGGCAGCTGCTCTTCATCTATTCGGCGATGGCCTTCATTCCTTCATGGAGGTTGGTCTTGGCGGAGTCCTTGGTGAGGGAGAGGATCAGCTGGGTGTCGTCGGCATATGAGATGATGTTGAGGTTGTGGGATCGTGCAATGTTAACGAGCGGGCCATGTAAACGTTTTTCCAACATTCATAGTATTTCTTTGGCCTGTAGAGGATAAACCATGTTCTTCCACACATTAATTCCTCACTGATTGCCCACCACAGCAGAAATTAAAAAATATATATTAGGAGGCTTATGGGAGGTGTCCTTAGGATCATTACTAAAAGCTAATATAGCTTTTCTTTGCCCCTCTCAGGTCTCGGATTGGTGCTGATGGGCCCTTTCTTGGTTTAGGCATGCCCCACGCTGTAGGAGAGAAAGCTTCTACTTATGGCGCTATGTTGCTCACCTTATCTTCCCAAGCACGCAGCAGGTTGGTCCTGATAGTCCTTCAAATAGCCCTCCAAGGCATCTGAAAGCAATTAGGCGTCCTTGATCTAATGTCATAAAAATTACAATTTTACCTACATTTTTATGTGTGTTTTGATTGCTACCCATTTTAATAATTAATGAGGTTGCGCTCTGGCATCATTAAAATACCATTATTGAGCTTCCCTCTCCTCGAGATTGTCACAAATGATCGGAATCACCAAGATTTCATGGACCTTCCAAGGCTTTTACCTTGATTTACACAGCAACACTGGATTTATTTGATCCGTCCTACTTTAAAAAGACCAGGTTTAAAACAGTGTCTGTTTGTCCTTATCTTATATCCAAAAAGTTGAAGATGCCTAAACATACATGCTCTACATTACTGTGGCACAATGCTAGTCTTCCTTGTTTCTCCCATGACAACTTTGTGAATCAGTAGTCCAGCATGCAGTTAAATAGCATTGGTCAGCTCTTTACGTCTTTGGTGCTGTTCCCTCTCAATTCCAACCACTGGGTTTTTAAGTACTTGCAAATGCATTTTTTTTGTTTTGTTTTTTGGCAAGAAATTAACAGCAGAGGTGTTTCACTTTTGTTTATACTGATGCCAGATTTACTTTCATCCACTGTTCATAAAAGAATCATACACTGTGTCTGTCAGCTTTAATCGATGATCATGAGGATAATTTACAACAGCCGTCTGATCATTGGCCTTTTGAAATGGACACAATATCTAAGCCTAGTACTAGAGAAGAACTGGTATCCAGTGTCTCTTACTGTTAAGAGTACTTAAACATATCCTGGCTAAAAGTACATCACTACAAAGTAGTTCAGAACATTTATTATTCTACCAAAAGATTTAATAAATGGGACAGCTGAAATAATCTTAACTGTTTTCAATGCTTTGACTCAGATTTAGCATCTACCCACATTTGTATTGACTGTAGGGCAAACCAGAGTTTTTGAACCCAGGTTTTTCGAGAAATCAGTAAGCTCATTAATTTTAACAGTCTTCTGACACCGGCAACCATTAAACTTGAATCAGGGCTAACAGTCCTCCCACATAACACTGGGTTAGTAGTCGTCTCAGCTAGATTAGTCATAGCTCATGAATGGCTAGAAAAGAACTATCCTACTGTTAGCGAATGGTGGTATCACTTTATCAATATTGGTGGTATGCAGATAGTAATATTAGAGGCTATTAAGCAAAACAAGAAGCAGAGATAAGCTTGGGCACCTATAACTAAATGTATTACATTACAGCTCATATAAGTGCATTCAGGGCAGGGGATGAAAAGAAAGAACTAAAAAATTGGAAATGTGAATATAATTTATGCGCATTATCCAGTATGTCACTTGATTGCTTTGCTAAATGATTGCCATATGTTGATTTTTTATAATCTCCTTTTGTGTTGGAAGTACATTAGTTACCAACAAATCCCTTATTTTTGGACCTATTTATTATCATCTAAACCTCCACTTCAAGCCTTGTTTCTGTACTAGAGTTGAGTTTGACCCTTAAAAGGTTCACTTGTAGGGTATGATCCACTTTTGTGGGCTAAGATGGACGCTCTTTGCATAGAAGATATTATTTAAAAAGGCAGACGCATTTTTATTTTCATTTACAAAAGTGGCTATGGTAATATTGTCCTCTACATCGATATCTAAGAAGATCACCAGTTTTTTATTTATGTGGTTATTGAATTCTAGATTTAAATCATTGTCATTGTACAGATCTACAAATATTTTCACCTCCTTGTTGACCATTCCACATAAAAAATAGATCATCAAAGTATCTAATCCAAACACAAACCTTTTCTATGTATGCATCCAAGGATGTCCCATGGAGTGCCTACTCCTCCCACCAGCTTATATGAAAATGTACATCGCTGGGGCCTATGCAGGTACCCATAGCAGCCCCTCTTAATTGCTTTACAGTACATCAATAAAGAGAAAAAATCTCATCTAAACACTCATATGTCGTTTTCAGCAAAATTATAGACTGATCAAAAAGTCTTGCTGTTCTTGAACTGAGGAAATATTGGCAAGCTCTCAGGCCAACTTAGAACCTAATACGTGTATACAGTGATCTAACATCCATAGTGTCCAATATGTACTCCTGATCCCATCTTGCATCAAAGATTTGACTTAAGTAATCTGCAGAATCTCTGATGTAGTAGGATAATGTTTCCACATGTGGGCATAAGCAGGAATCAGCAAGAGGTATTTCCAGTAGTCTAGCTTATCGGTCTACCTGGGAGTTTCCTATTGTGTTTGTGTACCTATGGTAAAAGCTATAGGACTGGTATTTTCGGTTAGTCATTCCTAAGAAAGTAGTTTTCATCTCTTTCAAGTAGACCTATTTCTCACCAATTCTGTACGAAATTTATGCCATAACTCAGTGTAATACATATTTGGTATTTCACCCTAACATTCTTTCTCAGAAATCTGTTGTATGGCTTCTTCTAAATAGAATTCTTGTGACCAAAACACCTTATTGCCACCCTTATCAACTGGCTTCACAAGTATACTTTTGTCTATTGCTAAGTATCTAATAAAGGAATGGAGTTTGTCCTTCCGTTTTCTGATTTATTTTTTATTGCTGTCTCTTTGTACAGTTTGGAATAATATTTTCATATCAGATATTACTAGCTCATTAAAGGTATCAATAGACTCATTTGTAATATATGGAAAGAAAGTAGAGGAAGGATGAAAGTGTGTATCAGCAGTCTGTAGCCTCAAGACCCAATTCTCTGATAATCTCAGAATCATTTATCTCAAAACCTGATTTTGACATTGTTACCCATAATGATTCCTGGTCTAATGAGATTAAATCATACGATCTTTCTATATCATTCATGCATAATTTTGTGTTGGTGCAGAACATTTGTTCTTCTGCTTTACGTTCGATATAGACATAGCAAAACATTTTATCAGTTTAAAATTTCTAATAAATGGTTGTGCATCCACCCTAGTTTGTCTGTATGCAAATGACATCCCTGGAAAGTATGATAGCCCTATACGTAGCAATAGTGGGCCTGATTCACAAAGGTAAACTTACACATATATGTAAGTTTACAATTGTTTGCTGTTTACAAAGATATTTTACGAGTAGTATCTTTATGACTGCAGCATCTCTGCCTAAAGATTGTACTAGTGAAATACCTTTGTGAATACAAACAATCGTAAACTCACACAAAAGTGTAAGTTAAGTCACTTATCTTTTTTTGGACTTCTGACCCCAAACCCCCCTCTACAGGATATGTTTTAAACCCAGAGCTGTTGTCAGAAATTAAAATGTGTTAGTAAATTTCTAATATAGTCTATTCATATCCATACTTTTCTTCTTCTTTAATGGTATGAATTGCCTCGCAAAGTTATATACATGCCCAAACTCATAATCTTGTTTATCCCACACGTATATCAATTATTTATTCTGTTCAATTGTTTAATCTTTTTCAGTCTTAGGTGCATCACTTTTTGAGATATTTCAATTACCCTCTGATGCTTAAAACATTTGCGTTCCTCCCATAGTTTCACTATTTCATCCAGCATTTGCTTTCTGACTATTATGGCATATGTGATCAAAATCTTTTGCGTTGGTGTTGAGGCAGACACATTATTTTCTGCCCATTTGTGTACCAATAACTAGTTGAGACTTCCATAACTGGGGATCATGGCACGTGGCCACACCTGCAAAGTTTTGTACTTAGCTATTCTATCACCGCTTCAACAGTTCACATTTGATTAATTTCAGCAATTTTCATACTTTTTTTCTTTAATGTTCTCTTTGGCTTTGGAGGGTAGCTTCTCATTCATTTCAGTATTATTTTGTCTTCTGAGAAAAGTGTCACCACTGCCATCTCAAGGTCTTTTTCCATATCCATGTTTGTGCGTTTATTTGAACAACATTGTCACGCACTTTGTGATTAAAGTAAGAATGTTCTTTTTAAAGCAATCGCATACCTTTGCTCCGAGGGAGCTTCCCAGTTCCTGCAGATCCTCGACCGTCAGGGACATGCATTGCTTCCAACATGTTTCGCCTGTAGATTCAAAAGCAAAAAAGAGAATGGGGGGGGTTGTTAGGGGTTTTAGGGTGTGGGGGGTGTATTGCGCTGGTAAATCAGTCCTCAAAACCAAAGACTCTGGTTACTCCGTAGAGGCCTGAACCCAGCGATTGCCAGTATACGTGAAAAGGAGTAAACTGCTTTTTCAAAAAAAAAATCAGTAGTTTATTAAGTGTAGCACAAACATCGGATGATCAACACTTTATGTATGTGTGTGTATATATGTATATAAAATATTTTTTTTATATGATTACTGCAATGTAAGATATATTTTATGATGTAGTTACACACAACATAACAGCTGTAATTTGTTTGTAATGACTTAACCATCAAGTGGACATAAATGGTGATTGGTGCTGCAAGTGATTAACTATATCTCTCTTTTATACCACCCCTCCCATGACAGGAAGAATAAGCTATCCCACAGGAAGAATCCATGCCCCTCTTCTCTTGGTAATCTCTACTGCTTGTTACATTTTGGGCCTCATTATGACCCTGGTGGCCGGCGGTAAGCTGGCGGTAACACCGCCAACAGGCTGGCGGTGTTCCACCAGCTATTATGACCACGGCGCAATAGCCACGGCCATACCGCCGGCCCCTCCACTATACCGCCAGGCTTTCGCCTGGAGGTCATAATCCCCAACCGCTAGCCTTGCCACGGCAGTAAACACCGCCATGGAAAGGCTGGCGGTAAGGGGGACTTGGGGTGCCCCTGGGGGACCCTGCACTGCCCATGCACTTGGCATGGGCAGTGCTGGGGCCCCCAGGCATAGCCCCGTCGCGCATTTCACTGCCTGAATATAGGGCAGTGAAATGTGCGACGGGTGCTACTGCACCCGCTGCACATCAGCATTGCCACTGGCTCTATTACGAGCCGGCAGTAATGTTGATGTGACTTTTCCACTTGGCCAGCGGACGGTAACACTGTTACGATCCACTGGCCCAGCGGAAAAGTTGAAATAGGGAGTCAGAAATACCCCCAGCACTGGCGGTATTCTGGTGCCCGCAGCCTCTTGTAATGAGGACCTTTGTCTGTTTGTGATGCCTCTTTTGACTGCATAATCACTAACCCAGTAGTGCACTGGTCACTGACTACCCTGTTAGGAAATTATTATCAATAACATATTATGCTGTTAAGGAGACAGCTTTAATATGTGTCCAAATATTATTTATTTTTATTTTTTTGCATTGGTCTGAAAGTAATCTAAAATCATTCTGTGAGTCTCATAAACTGTGATACCTCTTTTGTGTAATAAAAAAAAAAAAAACATGATGAAGAGTAGTCTTAGTCTTATGACACGGGCCTCAAGCCATTAAACGTTCTAACAAATAAAGAGTAATTGTAGAAGTAAAAGGAGACTGTTTTCTTTAGATTCGAAAAGTTAAAGAAAGATAATTGTTTCTTCCCATCCTGGCATGGGATCACACCGATTTCATTTGTCTCATCAATAAGACCACAATGCATTGTTTCATGAAGCAACCTTAAAGCATACTGCCTGTGCCAGATGTGCTTGTACTGATCCTTTATTCTCTTTCATGTTAGATCCACATGGTATTGAAGCAAAGAGGAGAAAAACGAAGCCACATTTTAAGGATCACTGCAGTCTAGGCTCCGAAGAAGGTAGGATGATTGTCACAAGCTCATGTGCTGCTCTGGGCATTTCATTGCATAGAGATGTATACTTCCAAGCGCCGGTTGTGCCTGTGTATCATATTAGGTGTAGAGCTGGATGTCAGTTTCCAGTTGCGATCCCGCCATTAGTAACAAAAGCTATATTGAGCAGCTTTACATTGATAATTAAAAGTACGGACTATGTTTCAGATTTCAAATACCACAACATACATAATGTTGTTAGATCTGCACCATACTTGCATCATTTGAAAACTCACACTTTACTTCATCAAGTTGCATTTAACATTCTATTACATGTAAACTGCTCAGTTCTTAAATCAATCATAATGCATAGTGTTACTAATGCTTAGAGTTCACACTAAAAAAAAAGTAAACTCTCGGTCTGGTACTCCTATTATAAGGAACACAACTATTGGGGGAAAAACTGTGACTTTCGTGTTCTCCAGCTTCACAAAGGGATACGGGTGGGGCAAGCTTTCATGCATCATAGATCCTTTCCGAAAACAGTCAAGGCAGTACACAGTGATAGGTTGAGGTGTTTTGACATGATTAGGATAAGAATGTTTCTTAAAAGCTACTCCCTCTTATGTATTACACAGCGATTAGCACTTAGTCGCATGCCTTTGTTCCGAGGAGCATCCCAGTTTCTGCAGGTCCTCTGAATCACAGTTGGGCTAGACCTCGACCATCAGGAACATGCATTGCTTCCATCATGCTTCTCTTGTAAATTCAAAAGCAAAGAAGGGAGTTGGGGGTGCACTGCTAAATCAGTCCTCAAAACCAAAGACTATGCTTGCTCCGTAGAGGTCTGAACACAGCTGGTGCCAGTGTACATGAAAAGAAGTACACATTGATAGGTTGAGGTGTTTTGTGATGCTAACCAGATTGCTTGACGTGTGCACTTTAATTAGCATCTCTGACCCATCTGTGTTAATTTGCAATATCCCATAGCAGAAATACTGACAACTTCACCCCCTGGGATAACAATGGTGAGGGAGTGGTTTCAAATCAGTAATGGCACCTGAAATTAACACAAAGAAACCAAACTCAGGGCAGAGCTCAACCCCCGCCCCACCCCAGACACACACACCCACAAACCCCCTCAAAACAACTGGATGGTCACACTGAGGTGTAGTTATTTGGACATACTGCATATGACTCATTTAGGAAACGGGAAATACATGTATTAGCCCTCCCCTTATTGTTCCTTCTCCCTAATAAACTTCTTCTTGATCTCTACCATTGAGGTAGTAGGAACATGCATCCTTCTAAGAATTCTGTCAAACCACTCACTTCTAGAGATACACCTGTCCTCCTCAAGAAGAGATCCCTGGGGATTTTGACACTTCTTCAAAACTCACTGGCTATTAGTAGAAAACTTCTTGGTGTTCCTCCGGGAAGAAATTGGGGTCTTCTTTGCTTTAATTCTAAATACAGTGCCCTCAGAGACCACATTATGGGGGGCCTGTAAAACTGTCATCAGGACAAAGGTTATTCTTTCAAAACAGAAGAGCTAAGGAAAGAGAATGCAAGATCATATCTTTTGAGAATATAGTATCATTAATTCTCTGAAGGGAAAACTCACATTAGTGCACCATAACATCCTCCACCAGCCGGAGGCTGCCAGATTGTTCCTCAAACAGCATCTGCTCAACGCTGCTAGACTGGCCTGCGGTGCATCCCAGTACAGAATTTAGAAGGCAGGAGATATGGCTGGTCAAATTATTGTATTGGCTTGTTAACCGAGCAGTGGCAACTAGGATTATAACTATGATCCAGAACTCTTTGAAGTTCTAGTTGGTGGCTCTCTTGAAATTGCAGGCACTTATGCGAATTACTGTAAGTGCACATGGAACACTGCCCACCAATACTCAACACTGAAGATCCTATAGTAAATGTTCACAAATTGCGTGATGTAAACAAATTCCAACAAGACATTCCTTTAACACCATAAGACATCCATTACACAGTCACTACAATGGCAAAATACCCAGACCAGACTTTTCCCCAGTAGAATATATTTTGCTGGCTATATTCGAGGAGACCCTGCTGACTAAGAACCTGCCAGATGATCTCCATGGAGTCACAATTACTGTTTTACTACAGTAGTCCTGGGAACCCCAAAACTGATTGTGCCTCATACCAGCCCAAATAACTCATTACTATAGAAATTAAAATCCTGCCCAAATTTTCTTCAGTGGGTTAATTAAAATATTCTGAGCTTTGATCCACAGAGATCAAAATATCTTTATGCCAGGACATTCCATTAGATACCTACAACTAGTTCTGGCGAAGGCAAAAGAGTTTCAGGATTCCACCACACCTGTCCTGCTGGACTTTGGAAGGGCTTTCAACTCGGTTGATTGGCATGTTCACCACCAAGGTCTGGAAAAAATGATCTGTGGAACCCATGTTCTTGTCAATGCTCAGGCCCATGTTTATAGAATACTCCCCTCTACTCACCCCATAAAGCAAGGCACCAGACAAGGGTACTCTTATCTTCGCTTTTATTCATGCTTATCATTGAGTCGCTCACTGAGTGGATTAGACGAGATGCTCAGATCTGGGGGTTTAAGTGGAAAGGGGACTACTAAAATAGGTTATCATTATATGCAGATGATATGCTCCTTTGCACCCAGAAACCTAAAAGCACTGTACCAAGACTGATGCACATGTTGCAGGTCAGTAACGCCTCTGGCATAGGATAAATTGAGAGGATCCTTCCGACGTCCCCATAGATCGCAACTTGAAAGCACCATACCAGCGTTCGTGAAGATCTTCAGGTGTATGGTGACGTCCCTGGACTTAGGATAAATTGTGAAAAGTCTATATAAGTCCCAATCAGTGGCAACAATCTTATGAATCCAAACATCTCAAGACTACGATGGGTGGCAGATCATTTCAAATTTCTGGGTGTATGCATAGTGACAGATGTGAGGTTATCCTGGGACCTTAATATAAAACCATTGCACCATGTGAAGTGTGATTTAGAAATCTGAAGCACAGCTCCACCGTGCATACTTGGAAACTATGAACTAATCAAGATGTTGCTTCCCCGAATACTGTATGTTCTGCAAAACGTCCCAAATATTAGTCCCCCAGGCTTCTTTATGGGAGTGCAGTTCCCTCTACACAACTACCTAGGGGCACGTCAAACCATCAAGGGGTCTTTTTTCTGAAATGTGTATAGCCTCACTATGAGGGAGACCTAGAGACAGCAGGACTGTATACTGGGCTGCACAGTTAACCCTAATTAATGACTACCTATTTGAAAACAGAATTGACCCATCCTGTAGACTTGACCTAGACCTTTGTGAGAAACAGTGACTACTTGACCTATGGTATAGCTCTTCAATCATAAAAAGCATTTTCCCTGATCACTAGAATCCCTGTTGGATGCTGGTACTGTCCAGTGAAATGGATTAACTGGGAAGTACACTCACTAATGAAATACCCCCTGTAGCGCAGTACTTGGTTGGCTGAAGTGTAATGCCTGTTCCACTTAGGGAATTGATTGGAATATTGAAACTTGGAGATGTGTGGGGGTTCAGTCATGTTAAAACTTTTTAGTAACTTTTGCTAGAGTTCCTCGTCCATAAATTGAAATGTTTCCTCTGTTTACAATTATGTCATGCCCTTGATGCATATAGGGACCGAGCTGTAGCTATGCCCAAATTTAAACCCCTAAAATCTAAACTAAAACTGCAATGACTTCAAAGTAATGTATTTTCAGATTTTGTTAATCCCTACTGCTAAGCACACCTGTCCCCCTGAAAGACCTCCGGACCCATTAGGAGATGGACTTGGGCACTTTAAAAGAGGAGAAATGGACAGAGGCTACGATGCCTCTGTATGTTAGCAGTATTGTCCCACCTTCGTTTGATCCAGTTGAAGTACTGCCATAGAGTTTATTATCACCCTGAACGACGCTAGGAAATGGTTAGCTGTCTTGCATCTAGCTGCTTGATATGTAAAACGGTCATAGGCAGTTATCATCCTTTAAAATGGAAATGTTCCATTATTGAATACTGCTGGTCATGTATAGACGATACACTAGTGCGGTTGACAAGGAATGCCCATAATGGCATACTCTAAAATAGCACTTGTGGGAGTAACCATCCTGCTGTTCTTGCTTACTGATAGCAATGGGTCTACTTATGAGGGGCCTTGCCTGCCACTGGCAACTCAACGAGACTCCTATATATGAGTGGCTGAGAGAAATTGACCTTTCTGCTTACGGCACAGGAGTCTGCATATAAGCAAGGATCTGTTTAAAAAGCATCAAAGAACAGATGTATCCCTGTGAAGTTGCTGTATCATTATAAATGAAAAGGTAGAAAGATTTATATTCTAAGAATTTTTTTATTACATCACGAATCAAGAAGTAAATGTGTAAAATTAAATGCATTGTAATACAATCCTCAGGAAAATGTACTTCAATTAATTTCCAACTTTAAATTGTACCTAGTCTCCTCTCTGCCTCTGCTCAGCTATAAAAATACCCCTCATTTCTATCCATCCCTTAACAAAACCAGACAATCCCAATCAACTTGTAACCTCCAAGTGTTGACACCATGTGGTCCAGACACAATTACTATCTACAGGTCTTTTCCCTGCGCCTCCAGCCTGCATTAAAAAAACAGATGACTGAGTGAATGATCACCGGCTTCTCACTTTACTTCATCATTTCTCCCATTTTCTTCAGAGGCAGCGTTTAAAATAATCTTTAGCAGGACTCTGTATGTATGACTCTGGAGTATAAGAGTCATACATCCACTCCATTCCAAACCAAAACACATGGGTAAAAAACATGGTCGTCTACAACGCCAATAGCTCTGACTCTAGCAAATGCGAGACCTATTGCATTGCAAATACTTGGTAGTTTTCCCATTCAAATGGCTCAGTTTGAGGATTCAGCACAAAACTTTAGTCACATAGCATATGGGGCTAAGGTTCGAAGGTCAAGCCCCAGGGCACTAACACCCCTGGTTTGGTAGAACTGAGGCTGGCAGCACCCTAAGTGTGCTGTGCACTGCCGAAGGTCGCGCACAGCTGCTTCAGCGGTACAGTACGTGAACGTACGTACGTTAAACAACGGCGCAACGGTTGGGCGGTGGCCTGCATCTACTCCTCCTGTGCATAGTTGAGAGGAGTGTACAGCGAGTTACGCCGAAGGGCTTAGCGGGAAGGCATTGAGTATAACCAAAGTTGGGAACATGCCGGGATTGATGTCATTCAGACCGCTCCGCCCCCACTACAAACAGCTAAATAATGTATGCTGTCAGGTTTTGGGCACATTGGAAGTTGGTCACAGTGTCGTCAGCTAATTCCTTTTGTGCATGCACTATGCAGCAGGGTTTAAGGAATGAAGTGTGTGCGCAAAAAAATACAGAAAAGCCTTTGTTAATGCTAAGTGAATTTATATATGTGAGTATGTAGTTGGAAGATGAGTGATTACAAAATTTCTGTCTTGGTGTACCTCTTTTGTGCCTGTATTTGAAGATAGTGATATTGCTATTTGCGCGGTGCCTGTTGTGATTGTGACGGAAGCTTGCACCTCTGTGTTCCAAGCTACACTGTTTCTGTATGTTGGTGATCCTGTGCTGGTGCTGGTGCTGCTGTACCTCACAGAGGAGATTGCATGGTAGTTGTGCTGCCCCTGTGAATCTTGTACTATTGATGCACTGAACATTTTCTATCCGTGTTTATAATGCATGCACTTGTTGCTGCCCCTGAACTTCCTGTTCTGAGGCTGGTTGTGAAGTTTGCACTCTTGCTGCTATACCATATCTGTCATTTGTGTAAGTGAAGAATGCTTTGTTGACACCTATGCTGTAACTGTTTTGTTTGTATGAAGTGCGCTTATATCACTGCTTCTTGTGCCCTTCCTATTCTGTGTCAAGGAAGTCTTAATTGTTATTGTCTGTACCATCTGTTATCTGTGTGTGTGGAGTTTACACGGCTGGAACACTTGCTACATCTGTTCTCTGTGTGTTGGGGTCACAATAGTTTTCAAAAATTGCTTGGGGTGGGGAATTTGTGTTTTGTGAAGCATAGAGTGTCACCTCGCAGTAGCTTTGAAACATTATTCACAATCTGAGAGATTTCCCACAAACTAAAATAGAGGTCTTCGAAATTAAGGAGAGGGCTTACATTGCATAAAACAATGTGCTGCATAAGACGCTTCGCACAGTCACCTTGTCTTCGGATGAAGAAGCTGATGTTCTCTAGGTTCTTTGCTAGCCACTCTATCATACCCTGGTAGGTTATCCCCTGTCAGGTGAGACTTACGGCTGCTCTTAAAAGCAGAATGACCCTTTTGTCAACTTGCTTGGGGGGGAGGGGGGCAGGTCTGAGCGATGGGGTGTCTATCATTGCTTTCACATTGGTATGTCATCCATGATCAAGAGGGTGTCATACCTTGCTGCAAGTTTGCGTCCAGACCGACATTGGCAAGTGCAGGTTTTTTTTGGCTCAGTAGTTTTTATTGGTTCTGCAATTATAACAAAAAGAAAGTAGAATGTTTGGATTGATAAAAAAGATAGAATACATTCCCACCTGCCGGCCCTCCATCCCACAGTGCTTTACAGTCATCACTCACTTATGGTAGTAATGTCTATCCACTAAGTGATCTAGTCCCTGTTTGTGTTGCAGCAGTATCAAAGTGGGAGAGGGGATGTATCCCAGCACGCCTTTAATATGACTAAAGACCTCTTTCCAAAAAAGGATATACCACGGCATTCCCACCAAATGTGGATGAAGGTGCCAACCTGTTTTGTGCATCACCAGCACTTGTACAATACTGTGGAGAAAACCTGATGCTGCCTTTCTAATGTCATATCCCATTGATACAACACTTTATTAATTGATTCCCTCTATGAAATACTGCTATAACACTTAGGTAAGCTCTGCCATATTTCCTCCCATTCTCCCTTCTGGATCTCCGTTTCAGTGTTGCGCCCTATCTCCCTGGTATTCCCAGAAGGACCCCTTTGCCTCCTTTGGCAAGTTCAGATATCCCCTAACAAACTTTTCAAGTGGCATCACAGATGTTGTGGTAGCTTTTTTGTGTGCCCATAGGATCCTGATCCTTAGTTGCAGATACTGTAGTCAGTTTCTTAAACCTGAAAGTTTGCTTTATTTTCTTGAAATGTTTGGATTTGTCCCGGAAAGAAAACTTCTGAGATTGTTCTGCATTTGCCACCTCTCTGTTGTTTAAGCTACTAGCCCTTGAGACTAGGTGTAAAGTTTGAGTTAACATGCACCACCCATCAGTAGATCCCACAATTTCATGACCTGACCAGAGTAACTAAACAAGCTATGGGGATGGAGGAAGGTCCCCTGCAAGGCTCTGTAGTGCACAAACCTCTGCCTCCAAGTCTCCATTACACGCTTTAGTGTCTTACCCCCCGCCTCCAACCCCCCAGCTCAATGCGCATGATTATCATGCATATGCGCTGAGACTTCCAAGAAGCAGGTTGAGGCCCAGATTAAGACTCTGTGGTCGTGAAGGCCCACAATGTGTGCGTCATCTCACTGGTCTGCAAAGGACTTAAAGAAAAGTCAAGTAATTGTAGTTCCAGGACAGGCCTTTTTTCCTATCACCTATTTGGGTGAGCAACCAACTGGACTCTCTTATTTTTCTAATTATTCTGCCAAATCCTTACAATCAGGTCCTTAGCTCATCCTTGTAGACTTGGCTGTTTTGTGTATGTGTGTGTATGTGTACCACTAGTGTAAAGTGGATACATACAGAACGCAAATGATACATGTGGCTGTCGCCACAGTGGGTTACATTTTGAATCAGGCATATTTATATGTATTAAATTGGAGGCATGGCTGGGGAGCCCCAATACAAGATGTATATCACCGTGCCCCCCACCCCCAGGCATTCTAAGGATCTTTTTCAGTGTGTCAGATAGAGAAGTGCTGTTGGTGTTAGGGGAAGAAAAAGAGGGCCCCTTAAATGTAGGAAGTTTGTTCTTGCTCCACTGTTCTGTTGGGGAGGTTGCCTCCCACAGGTTAACGGGTGCTTAAGTGGGGCAGCCTCACTTGCTTATGTGCTCTTGTTTTGAGTTTCTTCTTATACCAGACTCCCAGCTCACCCCAGCTTCCTACTCGGTTGCAAGTAAGGCTATAATTGGACCAGTCTGTGTTGAAATTGCAAAATTGCAGAACTGGCCAGAACCCATCATACACCTGAACTGTTGGAATACACATGGACTGCCAGTTAAAAGATGGGAAAGAAACTTCCAGTCAGTGTACCAAGATATCATGAGTAGAAGTTTGGTGTCCATCACAGTGGCGATCGGTAGAGTCCTTCAAGTTCCCGGTTTGGTGTATGTACCACCAGCTCTTCTTGCCAGATTTCATACGAGTAACCTAGGGAAAATTTTAAAAGCCTGCCAGAAAAGTGAACAAATATCCTACACGCGGGATGGAGCTGACTGACTGCTCAGGCATTGCATTGCAGGCGCCCTTGCATGGAGAAGATACTGCTTAGAAGAAGCGGAAGTCTGCATGAAGCTCAGGCGAAGTGAAGCAACCACTGCAACATGGGGTGGAACACATGCTGGGATATGGGGAGTGAGATCTGGAGATCCAGGCGAGTCTTCCCTGTAGAGGTGGCATTGACGTGACTGAGGGTGCCTAGGAATTAGACAAGACCTGATTTGAAATGTGAGATCTAGTACCAAGACTGTGGATGCTAGTTGTAGTCTGAGCTACAAGAAACTTCAAGTACCAAGAGAAGACCAATAACTTCAGAGGAGTGTGATTGCGGTGACCCAGAATAGGCATTTCCTTGTTCCTGGCAGGTGGCGAGAAGTCTGGATTGCGGTTGCAGGATTGGGTTTTGGCCTGAGGAAAACACAAGCTGCTATAGATATCTGTGACCATGAGCTCCACGACCCCAGCCCACCTGTTGATCAGTGGTGCAGGCACTGCTATGATTTGCCTGAGATTGCAAGCTCCATCTCGTAAGCTTCAAGATGGACCTCAATTGGCTGCACAGAGTGTGGACACACACCACTGGAGCACTTCTGCCTCCTCTGGCAGCGCTGCCTATGGAAGGACATTCACAAACTCTGCAACCAAGACAACAAAGGTACTGTGACATTAATCCTCAAAGGAAGGGAAGGGTGCATACCAAGATGAGGGCTGAATAATTAATTTGCTGTGGTTAAGTGTGTTGAGAATAGCAAAAGCTACCCCCAACAATGCACTTTGATATTCCCTTCTCAGCTCCAAGAGCCAATGCACCCAACTAGTTAGGACTGTCCCCCCAGTATACCATGGGTACTGTTCCAAAGTGTGCCCCATTAGAACAGCTCTGTGTTAAATTGTCTACAGTGACATTCATTGAGTGAGCAGCAAATAACCTTTCTTTTTCTTTTATGAACAAAATGCTAGCTGGAAAGTGATGTATTGCTTGCCACCTGGTGTCTATTGAGTGCTCCGTCTCTAATCCAATATTGCATTGCTGAATAAGCCTAGGACTGCTCTCGAAGTCGCTACTTTAACAGTCCGGTGCTAAAGAGGTGTATCTAGTGATCAGGTTTGCAGCTCTCCCATGTCCCTCTGGGTAATTATTGTATTCTAATTATACAACAAAAAAGAGGCAATGTTTTTCCAATCAATTACAAAAAAGTTCTTTAGTTCAGAGTACAAATAATAAAGCTCCAAAAAGTTGTCTGTTCATGATAAAACAGCCATTGGCAGCTCAAAACAAGGACTCATGGGGTAGACGCTACACACAGCATCTCCACATACTGACAAAATCTTTCAATGAGAATATGCACAATCACTCATTTTGAAATCAGAAGCTTAGATGACAACAGGCTTGTTATGTTATAATATGTGTAAACTGCAAGCCCTGCCAAATTTCTTGTATGAGCTAAACATATTGGCTGGTTTGGATGTTCTATCATGAAGAGACAACTAATAAAGAACGACTTAAAAAAAAGAAAACCCGTTGGGAATTTCTGGGACGTTATTATTTGGACTTTGAACTAAAGAATCTTTTTGTAGTTGATGGAAAAAAATACTGCCTCTCTTGTTCCTTCTATAATTCTAAAAACTGAAGTGTTGATCAGCTATCCCAGAAAGGTGGACAACAATCTGATAGAAATAGTAAGGGAAATCTATTGGTGTTGTGGTGCATTGGTGTATAGCTGTCCTAGACATATGGCTATTTCCTAATTAATCTGTGTCTTCGTTCCTCCCCAAAGTCCATAAGGGCACACTGTAGGGACTTAAATTCTGCTGTGGGTGTGGAAGTGAGAAGATCTTGGAAGAGATTCAGCAATCTGGTTATAATGTTTATTTTATAAGTGTTAAATCTTCCCAGCCACAAGAGGTATCATGATTGCCACTTCTTCAAATTCACCAGTATTTGCCTAGGCATGGGCATCCAATTTCCACAACATCAGCTATCACATTTACTAGTGAGCTGGACACCCAGATATTTTATTGCTTTTGTTGCCTAGCTGAATAGGAATATTTGTTGTAATCCACTTTCAATATTCACATTGAGAGATCTAGAGGATCACTGGATTTTTGTTTGTAATTAAGGCCTGATACAAGATTACGGGGGTTATTACAACTTTGGAGGAGGTGTTAATCCGTCCCAAAAGTGACGGTATAGTGACGGATATACCACCAGCCGTATTACGAGTCCATTATATCCTATGGAACTCGTAATACGGCTGGTGGTATATCCGTCACATTTGGGACAGATTAATACCTCCTCCAAAGTTGTAATAACCCCCTACATTCCCCGAATACCCTTATTACATTCAGCGTGGACCACCCTGGGCCTTGTCAATTCAAGAAAGATGTCCTCATCCAAGAAGCACATCTTATGTTTGTCTACACCAATGGGTGCCTCCATCCCCCCATCTGCACCTGAAGTTTGATTGCTAATGGTTAAACCACTAGTGTGAATAGCAGAGGAGATGGCAGGCACCCCTCACTTGTGCCCACCTGCAGAGTGAAGCCACTTGACTGTACAACATTTACTCAAATTTTTAACTTTGAAGTGTTGTAACCAGGAATTATTCATCCCATCCAATAGCCTCCAACACCACTTTCAGGAGCAACTAGCTAACTGGCCAAATGCGTTTTCTGCATCTAGACGAAGTACAAAGGCTAGGATTATTTTCTGTCGGCTTTCTCTATCCTTTGTGCCACTCTCCTAATGTCATGTCCTTGTCTACGTCTTTAAATCGGACCTGGTCTGAGTTAACCAGATATAACATTGATTTGACTGATGTATTCCCCAGGATTTTAGTGAACACTTTGGCATAATTGTTCAGCAAGGCTATTGGCCTTTATAATGAACTCTCACCTGGGACCTTTCCTGGTTTAGGGATGTATGATGTTTACCTCACACATTGATGGGGCTAGACCGGTCTGCAAAGAAAATGTGTTAAACAGGATCATCAGCAATTTTTAGATGTGTACCAGAAAGGTTTTATAAAACAAAACCTGGAGCCCGTCTGGCCCTAGCGTTTTGTTTAGGTGCAACTCCTTCAGGGCTGCACCTACCTCTCTTTTTCAGAATGTTTTCCATCTCCTCGATCCAGTTGGAGAGAATTCAGGGGATTTCTCAGGGGTACAAAAATCCTCAACTTGTATTCCCTCATCCTCTCCTCCAGTCAATAACCATTAATAGTATTTCCTAAAGGCGACTCATTTATACCTCTTGCTTATTGGTTCAAGTTCCATCATACCGCCTGACTTTGCATAAATATGCTTTGGCCTTGCACAGGATTACTAAAGGAAGGTAGCTTACATGAAAGAAAGGATGTTGTTAAAATTCACAATTTTAAGGGGTGCCTTGCCCTTCTGAACCATCAGCACCAAAACAAATGTAGGAAATAATCGAATATGGTGGAATAAAACTTACAGGTTCAAGACTCCCAAATCAGGATTATCCCACAGGCTACACAGATCCAGATGTTTTGTCTTTAGACCACAGATACAAATGCTCTACCTTTAGACAGAAGAAATATTCCTTAGCAGACATAGCTCCCACATAGTCAAGCACCACACAACAGAGCTATTCCTTGGATGACAGAAAAAATATACAGCCTCACGCCTCACAAAGCATAGCCATTCTTCTGGTTTGACAGAGCTTACATGCTTTAGGTTTAGACAGAAGAATGATCCCTCAGGTTCACAGATCGTATAGGCATTGGTATTTATATAGCAGAACTGTTGCCCATTTTTGATAAACATTATAGATCTTTCAGTGTGATGTTCATCAACAGGGCCATTCATCAACTTACACAAAAGAGCCATTCATCAGCTTACACAAAACCTAAAGCTACAGGCTTTAGATTGGGGAACTAGCCCTCATATAAACAATTTGCAAGCTCAGGCCTCAGAAACCAGAGGTATCTTGGAGACTCGGTCATGAGACAATAAAGCTAACTCACTCATTACCCATATTTAATAATCAAAGGGCTCAGGCAACAGAGCTATACCTCAGATTACACTGTTTCTTTTATGAGATTGAATAGATATAACATAGATCAGTCAAGTGAGTTACTGAGTATCACTCTCAATGTCAATCTGGCACTTTGTCACTTGAAGCACATTCCTTCCTATTCTCTGGTAGATGGGCCTCCAAATACTCAGTGCATCACATGAAATTAAAAAGCACCTGACAAAAAAATCATAAATGTTGCATCACTGCTCCCAAATCCAAATTTCCTCAAGATCTACTTGCGTTGTCCTCTAATCCATCTACATGTGCCCTTACTTCCATTCTAATATCACTCCTGTCAGATCTGTGTCTATTAAACAAATCAGTATCCTTCAGTCAAAATGTTGTCAGTCATTGACAATCTACCTCATGCTTCATACTCAGAAGCAATACCTCATCCTCCGATGGAATATCTCCTCTTAAAACTATCAGTGCCAGGACCTCCTGTGTCCCTAACAGCACTGAGGAGCATACCTTGACCATTAAACATCTGACACCTACCAACTACTAACAGCACATCTCAGTTGCAAAAATGATCAAATCCAATTTCCCTTTCCTAGGGAATGTTTCATAACCTGCTGAAATATAGCCAGATTACATCCATTCTGAGAATATCTCAGATCCCCCTTGCTCTCCCGTTATATACATGTCCCTAACCACAATTGTTTGTCAAAGCTGTTGAGAGATGTACATCTTTTCAACTTTTAGCTTTCATTATCAAAGGGCAGTTCCTTAAAGTTCTTCAATCCAGATTCCAACTGTATCACCGATGTAGCCATTCAAGACAGTGTACATCAAGTATTGTATTGTGGGAGGGGGAGGAACTGTCTACTGACAGTTTCAATACTATTGATCATACCCACTTAATCTCGAATTTGGAGCATCAAATGAGTCTGCTGTCAATTCATGATTTGGTGCTCCTCTTTTTTAACCAACCATTCTGAGTTGATGCACCAATATGCACTTTTAAAACAGTAGTGAAGGGGAGTGCACTGCCTGTCTATGTGCACGCACCAGACCTCCCAATACATTCAGGTAGATGCAGTTCTTAGTAGGGCTAATCATGTGTTTGCCACCCAGTCTTGTCACAGCAGTTTTTGGATATCCTTGGACATATGTTTCATGCCAAGTACATGCATCAATAAGGGGCAACCTGTTAGTTAAGGGGAGCTTGGGAAGATGCTTTCAATATATTGGGTTCTGACACACTCCAAATTTATAGATGCAGTCCCAGAGTTTGTGAACCCACCATTCTTAAAGAAATGTAAACAGTGGTAAAGGGTAGCACACTGCCTTCCGGCACCAGTCTCCTGAGTGCAGTCCTGTAGGTGCTGTACTCAGTAGTGTTCATACTCACAATCAAGTGTTTGTCACCCAGTGTAGGCACCTGTTCAAGAATATTCTCCCAGGATGATAAAACTGTGTTACAGGTAAGTAAATGATCATGATTCACAATCAATGTGCCAATTCTTCTCAGTGGATTCATTCACTTTAAGAGATATCTCCAACTTTGCAGGGTTCAGCTCCAACTAAATATACATTTTTAGCATGCGTGGCTGCAGATACGCAGGCTCTGCATATTCCTGCCATGCATTGTTGGGCTCAGATGCTTGCAACGTGTTTTTCTGTGAAGAAGTTCTTTAAGTCACAAGATGTGCTGTGACTCTTCCCTTGACTCACAACGTATGTGAACACTGACTCCATCTTAGATTGTTTTTTTCACGCCATCAGGTTTGGACATACACCAAGAAGATTCTAACTTTGTTGTGTTCCTTACAAATGTTTCTGGCCCATGCTGTTCAATTTTGACACAAACATATTCAGAAGAACAGTCAACATCTAGGCCACACTTCATCTCGCTGCTTCACCAGACTCCTTAAGGAGATTGCCAACCACCTATCTAAACCCTGGGTAGTGCAACTCAAAGTATCTACAGTCAAATCACCACGCCTGTAATCTGTTCCCCTCACCTGACCAAAATCCTACCTCTCCTTCCTTTCAAAGACAACCTTATGGCCAGAGAGAGACAACCTTATGTAGAGAGAGGCACTGGACGCATCACAAAATGACACAACAGACATCCTCTGAAACTCCAGATATTTCTGGAGAATATTCCTTCAGGGCCAAAGACACCTACTTCCGTATAATCATCCACCCTGTTGATCAGTGTACCTTCACTTTGTGGTAAGTGGACATCACTGCCAATTCAATGGGATTACTTCCTTTTGGGATTGCCATGGCTGCTACTGGTAATGGCCGCCCATCTGTGAAAAAGCTGGTTAAGAGCAGTGGTAGGCAGCAATGCCTAGCCCACGCTCAAGCAGCAATCTCCCTTCTCCAGAGTTTGGGATTTACTAAAGATGCCACCAATTGATATCTCCAAATGCAGCAGGTCCAGCCCTACCCGGGAGCTCTGTTGAACACAAATACAGGGGAAACCTACCCCAAACAACAGAAATAGCTAGTATTCTAGCAGCTGCTGCTTCTTTTTCAGCCTAGTTATCAGCTCATGGTCAGAACTGTGATGCGCCTCCAGGGGATGATTGCCTCCTGCATCTCTGTTGTACCCCACACAAGGCTCCCCTTGCATCCACTACAATACTGTCTTGCAAAGCAAGTGTCACTGGGAGGTCTAGAGTGGGTAAAGGCTAGCACTTACTGCTGTCTAAATTGAGGAGACAGCAACAACTTGTTGCTGTGCAGACCTTTCTTAGACCCCATTCTGCATTTGGCCATTATCATGGATGCCTCCTTCACTGGCTATGGCCGTGAAGGGAGTGTGGCCCTCTCAACAAGAGGTCCACCCACATCAATTACCTATAAATACTGATGTTATGCCTATACCTTAAAGCCTTCTCTGAGGCCCTTTGAAGGAAGGTAGTCTTCATTAAGACTCAACATGATTTCTGTGTATGACCTACAGAAACAGGGTACCATTGACTCTACCCAGCTTTTGTGATAGTGCAAGGGAGTTGGCACTGGGCAGTCTGCCACAACATGCAACTCCTAGAGGAACATTGACTTTACAGACTCGTTCAGCAGGATGCATCAACAAGTCCACAGTTGGGAACTCCACCTACAGGTCCTTCACAGGTACTTCCAGACTTGCAGCATCCGGCAAACAGACTTGTTTATCTCCTCTGAAAGTGCAAAAGGCCCAAATATGTACTTCAGTTACCCACAGCCCATGGGCAGTGCACTATGCCTGAACTGGTTAGGGATCCTTGCCTAAGCTTTTCCTTCTCCTTTTACCATACATGGTGAGTAAAATGAGACAAGCATCCCTGATGCTCATCTTAGTGGTTCCCATTAGAGCCAGGCAGCCCTGATCCTCCATTCTCCTGCAAATATCCATCTGGCCCCACTCAGGCTGGGCCTTCTCAAACAGGGACCAGGCCAGATGAGACAGCCAGACTCCAAACAGCTCAACCTAGCCATCTGGCACCCGAGGTCCTAGAGTTTGGCTATCTAATTGTCCTCCAGGAATAGGTGCCCATCCTGCGGGAAGGATCTAGGTCCATCACACAAGCTTATTACACAGGAAGGAGGTAAAGACTTGTCCACTACTGCCTTTCTAAAAACCTGTACCCGATAAAGTCTAACATCCTTGACAATGTCTGCTTTTACATTTTCAGGCGCCAGGCCTCATCTACACATCAGTATGTCTACACCTAGATAGCCGTGGCTGTTTACAGGCAAAACAGGGAATTCTCATCCCTCTTTTAGCAACCCTGTAGTCTTTGCTTTCACTGAGGGTCTTACCTACTCAAATAACTCTCTCTCCCTGTGGAACCTTAATGTAGTCACAACGAGGTTCGTGGAGCCACCATTTGAGCATTTACACCTATGCCCCCTAGGGTTCCTTTAATGAAAGGCCGCCTTAGTGGCCATAACTCTCCTCAGACATGTTAGCAAACTGCAACCACTCACCTTACAAGAGCCCTTTCATTCAGGCTTACAAATATAGAGTTGTTACACAGATACCTCTAAGTTTCTCCCAAGTTAGCATTGCCCTTTATCATCAGTTACACTATAGCGTTCATAGCCTTCTTTCTGCAGACAAATTGGTAATAGAAAGAGCTCTACACAAGTTAGGTGGTAAAAGAGCTCGTATGTATTACATTAAGAGGACCAAGTCCTTTTGCAAATCTGACCTCTTTTTAGCAGTTGTGAAACCTAACAAGGGGCCTCTCATCACCAAGGCAGGCATTGCTAGATTGATAGTCATATGCATCCAAACCTGCTACCACAAAGCCATCTGGTGAACACCAAACACTTCTACTAACCACTACTGCTGGTTACTGACATCTGCAAAGCAGCCATCTGGTGAACACCAAACACCTTTAGTAACCACTACTGCAGGGACATCTTAGACTTACAGCAGGTTATTGTTGGCCTCACAGTTTTAAGGACTTTGCTCCAGACATCTGCATCATTTACTCGCTAGCCCTCACTTAGAATTGGCATAACTTATAAATTGATGCATAGCATGTCTATCTACAGCCACACATGCTATGAGTGGAAAATTGTACCTAGCCTCACAGTACTGTAGATTCACATGCTGTCACCCTCTTCCTCAGAAATGTGTGATGAATGCATATTCCTTCCTTTATTACCCATTTCTCACAGCACAATACGCATGGTGCACCAAACTATGCCCCGTTTGACGCACAATACACACTCTCACCTGTTGTGGGAAAACAATCTAAGATGGAGTTGGTGCTCATGTGCATTGTGAACCAGGTGAACCGGTAACACATCCCATGACTCACAGGACCTCTTAAAAGAAAAACAACTTACAAACATCGAGGCCCAACACTAGGTGGCATGATTTTGCAGAGCACCTACAGCACTAAACCCTGCAAACAGATGCTTACAGTATAAGTAACATTTTCCTTCGCCAGGTTTAATTAAACATTTCAGAATTTAGACATAGGGTTCCATAGGACACAAGTGCAGGTGGGCATTCCAAGCATGGCTCCTTGTTCTTTCACCATGTATGTTTTTAAACTTGTGTCATTTTACGTCCATTCACTTGACTTGAGAAGTGTTAACGATTTCAACCCTGATTACGAGTGAGATGGATAGGACTAACGTATTTACTGCACTTTATAAATACCAACACGTCAAGGGAAGGCTTTGTATTCTGTTTTCACTTGCTGAATGGTGCATAACATTTGTAGTTTAATGCTTATAAAATTGAATTTCACGTGTATTGGCATGTACCTGGCATTGTCCCGTGGTAAATTTATGCAGGCTGACCTTCAGATGTTGCTTGGGAAAAATTGCAGGTGGGGTACAGTAAAGACAGCCATCAGTGCTCTGAATTCCAATATGAGCGGTAACATAAGCCCACTCATGATCAGGTCATTAGTAATTCATGTCAGTGTTTCTATGAAGGCTGCAGGTACAGGGCCTCATTTACAAACATTGGGCGTAGGCAGCACCTCAAGCCTTTTAGCTGCACTGCCCTACGCCAAATCGAAAGCGCAAGAATGCACCATAGTTACGTGGTATGGTGCATTCCTGTCCTTTCAGCCAGCGCAGAAATTGCTGCCAAACACCAATGCAGGCAGCCTTTTCACCATAGTGCACGGGTGCCTGCATTGTTGGTACGATTGTTTTTATGAAGGAAGGGATACCTTCCGGCACAAAAATAATCAATGATGGCGTTTTCCTCTTTCTATGTGTGCTGCAGAATGCAGCACATCTAAAAAGAGTTAAAAATGAGGAGACATTGTTAGTTCTCCTCGTTACGCCTCCCTGGTTGAGACTGCATTGCAGCGCTTTGAGCTACCTTGCCTTACTCCATAACTATGAGGCCATGTAAAATCATGCAGGGTGGCTTTGCCTCGCCTCATAGATATGATAGAGGGGCCTGCGCCACCAGAGCGTCATAAAAAGTGACGTTCCGGCGGCACAGGCCTCTTGTAAATGAGGACCACAGTTCTTAATATTCATGGTTCTTTGCACATTGCAATTACTCCAGGCATGGTTTAATATTACATGACAACTGTCCATACATTCCCTCATATTTTTACTCTTTCCTTTCTTGTATTCAGTGTGTTTGCCATCTTTTGGGCTTCCAGTTGAATCCGGAGAGTATGAAGACGCCTTCAGTTATGTTGAGAACAATTTGAACCAAGGGCCAGTGGAAAGTACTGTGGAGGATTTCTTCAATTTCCCAGAATTGGACCCCATGAACCTTTATCACTCTGAATACAACGGATTGAGCTCTGACTTCGATTTGTCAATGAGGAACTTACCTGGACCTTTTCAAAACTTCATACAGGACTGTGATCCATCCCCGTTTCTTCTTTCTGCAGTGGAACCATCCTCCGAGAACACTGCATTGAACAGTGATGCAGATCATCCCAACACTGCAAGCCTCATAGCCAACAGCATGTTTCCAAGTCAGTACAAGATGGAGGGCTTTGAGTTCCAGGCATGCCTGGATCACCAAGAACGCAAGGAACTAACGTAGCAATTACAACCCTGCTTGTGACACTGTGGCTCCAGGGCTGCTTACCTATGACCTCACTGCCTCTATGGCTACTACCAAAACGCTAACTGGAGACAGAAGCTTTCCCTTCAGTACAAAGACCCGGGAAACACAAGCCCCCTGGGGCACTGTGAAGGGAGGTTTTACTTTGCTGGGCAGTGCATGTTTTGGAAATTGGTCACTGGATTATGTTAGTGGCCCATTCTGATCCGTGTTCAGGATCACTGCCAGCTACTAGGCTGTATACAATTGCTATTCCCTTGCTGTGTGTTCACTATGTGTATATGCTATTAATCATCTTGTGATCTTAAAATCTGTTTCCTTATGTCTCAGATCACACTTTTACATGAAGACAATGTAAACCTTTCTAGTAATGTAGCTATAGGCGTGCACAGATTTGAAAACTGTAAGAAGAAAATGGAGATGAAACTGCTCTCATCCCTAGGGGTATAACTGCCTAGACCAGTGGTTCTCAACCTGTGGTCCAGGGACCCCTGGGGGTCCATGAAGCCTCCTCAGGGGGTCCGCAACTGCTTAGAAAATTAAATAATATGAACAGATTAGGCCGCCAGCTTTTTGTAACTACTCAGTTGGAGGGGAGGGGAGGGGAGGGGAGGGGGAGGAGGTCCCTGGAATCCAATAATGATTCAGTGGGGGTCCCTGGTTCCAATAATAATAAAATGGAGGTCCACAGAAGTCAAAAGGTTAGAACCACTGGCCCTAGATAAAGGCCACGATTTTAAACACGTTCCAAGAATAATCTTCCCTATCACTCTGATATGTTGCCTCCTAAAAACGGAACAAAAGTGCCTATCATCTGTAGAGTTGGGGTCATCAGAGAAGAATAAAAAACGGTGTTAGGAGTAGGAAAGTCGGTTTTGTGCCTGTACTTCAGGTAAATGAAGGACATGCATTTCAGTGCATTTAAGGCCAAAACCTTTAAGTGTACTCCATTAAATATGTATGCTTTATATTTAAAGAAATGGACTTGGCCTTGATTAGCTGCTGTTCAGCAAACCTAAGTAGTTTGATTGGCCACAGTAGAAAGGGTCATCCTAGACAATCAGCAGGCTAAAGTTCGTATACGTAGCTAGTGAAGTGTGAACCATAGCTATATGATTTCTGGCGTGTTGCCTTTCTACTGGCTTATCAGAACCTTCTGGTTCGCAGAAGCTTTATCTTCGTTCTCTTATTTCGACTTGTATTTTAACTAATCCGACTTGCTGAGACTGCAGCTCATTGTGTTAGAGCCTGCACTGATTCTGTATGCTCACACATTTTATATTTGTTGGAGTAGAATAAGTGATTCTCCTCTGCCCCTCTCACATATATTCTCCTATTTTTAAGAACTATGTATTTTGTTCAGGCGAGACGTTCTAATTTTGTTATATAGCACTTTAAAATTGTTACTTTTAACCACAGTGGTTTTCCAAATATGTGTTTTCAAATCCAGGTTAAGAGGACTCAGTTGTTCACAGTCTAGCAAATGATAACCAGATTCCAGTAGGTCCCAGTCTAAGGAAGTACCGAGGCATTTGTTTTTGGGGCTGCCCTCCATGATATTTTCGCATACCCACACTACTAAGCATTACCACCTGTCAAGATGACAATGATTAAAAAATTCCACAATCTCCTCACCATATAAGCACATGTGCACACCTTCCACCAATAATTACACTAATCCCAAAACAATACTGAAGAATCGGTCACTAGATGATACAAGTGCCTTGCCGGAGGTTATTATTCTGCCTGTAATATTGTTTGTGCAATAGCTGATAGACCCAGCAGTCTGTGTTTACCGTTATTTGCATGTGAAGAAGATCGGTGTTTCATCTAGTCTCTCTTGGCATCACTTAAAATAGGATTGTCTGTGTTGTTTCTCACATTGGAGGCTCCAATGAAGAAGGTGCCAGGGGGGTATTCCTAAGTATTGGTTGAAAAGCATTTCTGTACATTAGATTATGAAGTCTAGCTTACCTTGTGCATTACCCTGGATAAAACACTATGCGTTCTCCTGGAGTGTCTCAAGCTGTTTTGTTGTGTGTAATTGTGTTGTGACTTCTGTGTTTCCTTGCTTGATCCTCTAAACCAGCATTGTCATTCCTTTACCTAGGTAAATCTTCTAAGATGAAATAAATAAGCATTCATTACGAGTTTGCCCATTGCTTGGCTCAAACATGAAGTAGAATTAAGACAGAATGTGTTTGCTTTTCGATGATCTCACTCTCACTTAGCTTATGAAGCACAATTTTGAGAAGTTGGACTCTACCAGATGTGGTGGCTATTCCATAATTCTAGCACTGCTTTGGTGAAGTGCTTTATAAAGAGGGGAGTGTTCCTATTTCACCTCCTTTAGGTCCTACTGGTCCTCAAAGCACATTCGACCAGAGCAAATTAGTGAGCCAAGTAAGCATGTGTAGACCTAGTAAGTTTGTGTACGCATTTTGGAAGTATCACAAGCAACGCTTTCTCAATAAGAATGTGAGTGGTTATTTTCCCCTGCATTACTTAATGTCTGCTTACTAGGAGACGACCTTTGGCATCTAAAATAATTTAGTATTCGCGCTTTCATTAATTTAATATAAGCCTTTATTGTTTTCAGCCAGACATTCTGGTATAGCTATTTCAGCCATTTGCTGGATCATATTAACTTCAATCACCTATGATGCAAGGAAGGGGCACCTTTCATTTGGCTTGTGACTCCTTATTTGTCTAGGGACGTGAAAATAATGTGTACTCTGAAATATTTGCTGCTTTTATTGTGGAATCTACATGGGTGAACAATTCAGTTTCAGAACCCGGAGTATGCACCACCAGGACAAGTGCATGTCTTGAAAATGTACAGAATTGAAATGACTTTTAAAAACGTAAGGGCTTATTTACAAGCCCCTTGCGCCGCCGGTGCATCACTTTCTATATGAGAAAAAGTGATGCACCCGCGGCGGAAGGGGCTTGTAAAGAAGCACCTTGCGTTCACCGGCAAATATTGTTTTTGAGCTATGCAAGTGTAAAATTGCACTATACCATTACATAAGGTCATGATGCCCAAGTGGGGAATGATTCTGGGGTGATCATGTATTCTCTACAATGTGACTTCGGTGGGGAATGATTCTGGGGTGATCATGTATTCTCTACAATGTGACTTCTTCTGCAGTCTAAGTTGGAAATAAAATAGCTCCCTTTAACTTCTCTGGTACTCCTAATCCTTCATCTTATCACCCTTTTTAGATTTATTTAGAGTGAAAATGGAAAGGCTATTGAAATTGCTTTAGAGGAGAGAGTTTTGTACTTCTTTTATGGAAGTGATATCTATAAGAATTACAGCTTGTGGAGCCGAAGCAGCCCAGATAAGAGAAGCAGCGTTTTACAAAATGGCATTCAAATTCTAGGTTTCACATAGACTGTCCGTTGACAGTTGTAAGTTCTACAGTGCCTAAGAATGAAGAAACATGCTATGGAAGCCTTGAGGAAAGCCAGATATTTAAGGAAACTACGAGGGTCTGCCAGCATGGAATGCGTGGTCTTGCTAACCATTAAAAGTTCCAGAACAGGCCCACAGAATCAGGACTGTAAAAAGAGACAAGCAACATTTTTATTGGATGGCAGTGGATAAAAAGGGGAAGGATCTTCGTACAAAGATTAATTTTCTAGAAAGGTATACAGGATGCCAGAGAGTGGTGGAAACCTCTGAAACAATATTAGAAGTTGTTGCGATTCCTGTTCCTGAAACTAGAAAGAGAGCAAAAAGCTGCTGCGATGATGGAGAGCTGCTTTTAGTGGAAACCAAAAGGAGAAACAAAGGAAAAGGAACCCCAGTGTGCGGAAGGAGCGAGTTTTTTTTATGAGAAATGCTTAAACAGTGATGGTAGACAGCCATTTTGAGTATAATGTGCCTTTTGAATGGACCACAGCAGAAGTGAGGCCCACGCTCCCAAGAGAACTTCTGCAGGAGGAAGTCTGGGAATAATTTTGCGAGATAAGCTGTTGAACAGGATAGATTAACTGCTTAAAGAAGACACCATCAGATGGGTGTGCTGTGAAAGAAGAACCACTGGAAGAAAGTGTGTCGTAGGAGACTGGTCTGAAGACCAAATAGATGTTGCATGAGGTGATAAAAAGGATGCTTTTATTGGTATCAAGCCGTCTGTGTTTGCTAATAGTAATAAAATGTCTACACCTTTAGGTTATTTAATGCAAATCCCCTTTCCTGGAATGAAAACATGGCTGTAAAATGAATGTGCGAATGTTGCGACACAATTTGTTGGTCGACACCAGAGTTAAAATAATCTAATTATATACTTTTTTTCTGGTATAATGCAGTAAAGCCACAAGTAAAAACACATTTGCCAGCCTTTTCAAACACCTGCAAACATATCGATATACAATGTAAAGCTGTTTATGTCAAGAGGCTTTTACCCGAGGTACCATTTTCAATGCTGGTACTGGTGGAATTTGAATTAAGAATATAGGTAGCAATAGCAGAAATAAGACAACTAGAACTACCGTTATGTAGGCTAATATTTATTTTGTTGTGTGTCAGAAATTCTGTGCAGAAATACACTGGATATGCCTGCTCGCTCTAAAAGGTAGATGCTGGTGTGTTCACCACACATTAGAAGCGGGTGCTGTCTTACAGCAAAGGATCAGCAGACTGTGAGGGTTACAGGAAGAGGACGAATCCAACCTCTCTCACCTCCATAATGACCTGAGATCCCAATAAGGAGGTTATGAGAATTAAAAAGGCAGAGACTTCATTGTGTATGAGGCACAAATACTAAGAAATGTGAAACACTAAAGAACACGCTTGCAAAACTACTAATACTTGCCTGTTAACAGCTATCAAGATTCCAGCACAGTACCACATTAAAATGGGATCATCACTCTCTGTTTAGAAAGCCAGTATAGGCCAAGGTCTCCAGTTTTTCCACTATTTA
Organism: Pleurodeles waltl; assembly: GCF_031143425.1. Taxonomy (NCBI): domain Eukaryota; kingdom Metazoa; phylum Chordata; class Amphibia; order Caudata; family Salamandridae; genus Pleurodeles; species Pleurodeles waltl. Next base: position 658,167,145 of record NC_090448.1, read on the forward strand.
TTAACTTTTACATGAGACCTTCTATTCTGATCATCACCCATTACTGACAGTTCCAAATGTACGTAGATCATATTCAAATCTACTCCACCTGGGCAAATCGTCAGAGGAGGAAAGCAAGTAAAACAATGACCCGAAACTCATCCACCCTTGCTTGAGTTGTCTTCATTAGAATGGAATAAAAAGAAAAAAGGGTGAGCTGGTTGGGGGGATCTTCAAATTCTGTTGTCACCCCTGTTTGCGGCCTCAAGCCTCGAGGTCACCAATAAGAACGTGATGGGTCCCACTAATGGTGTCTACTCCAACAAACAACTAAATGATGTAAATCATTCTTAAACTACCCTCAGTTACTGGTGGGTGCTCTGGGCACATTCCTGTCCATTGCTTTTCTCCCGTTGTGCCACTCTAGACAGAGATCAATCCTATTCAAATCAACTTTGGTCCTTTCCGAATAGAAACAGTGTAACCACAGTGTAGGATGATTATGTTTTTGCCTGATGGTGACTAATTTGGCACTACAGGTTAGAAAAAGGGTTGAATTTGAACACAAATGCTTGGATCTAGAATTGGAGAAGGAGCTATTTGGGTCACCAGATTGAGGAAAGATACAAACAGTTTTTAGTACAGAATAGCCAAGCTGTCCGTGGAAATGGGCTTTAATGGGCACAAATTTATCAATATATCAATATATATGTTATTAGCACCTGCATGGATCCAGAACTGATATTTCAGACAGATTCTAGTAAAGTATGGACAGTATATGCAGGGATTATCTAGGTGGTTTGGGCGGCCATTAAGAATGGAGGCAGTGATGTAATGAAATCCTTGAATGAGTGGAATGATCTGGAGAGCAGGGAATGAAAACTGTCTGCTGCCAGTTTTAGAGGAAAATAAAACGAGCAGAAATGATGGGAGGCCTGAGAGAGGCATCCAAAAGTTAGTTAAGACAGAAGGTCGCGATTGAATATAGGAATTGGCAAAAATCCGGGGAAGCAGTTGCCGAAAAAGATTATAATGTTTTGGAAAAGAATGGGTACAGAAGACGTAGTCCCCAATAAGTATTCAGCAACTAGTGTGCCTTTTGATATTGAGGTATTTCAATTCTTTAGCCTCTATGAACAAAGAAAGCCAGAGAATGATGTGATAAAGAGTAGTATGGCTCTGTGTGTTGTGCCTGCCTACACCATAAAGAAGGTGGAGAACGTCTTAAAGGCTTCAAGGCCTAGTAAATCTGATGTTGACTTAGTTACTATACACTTTAATAAAGCAAACCTTCACTTATGAGAGCTGTTCCTGACCATTGTATCAAATGCTGTGTTGAGATGTGAAACATTCCCCTCTGTCCTCCTACCCGTTCATGAGAATGACAATAATAGTACCATTATTAACAAAGAGGCAACATGTCTGTCCAGGCCTGTCATTGGGCAGTCTCTCTATTGGATGCGAATTCTAATGAGATTGCTAGCATATTATAATCCAGGATACAGCAGTGTGGGAGGAAGAGGAGATTATGATGGAGATTGTGCAGACGGGCTTCAGAGAAGGGCCTGACACTTAAGAAAAGTGTATGATGCTAACCTAGTACTTGCAAGATGTGTGATACTAAATAATTCTCCCTGTTCCTACCATTCGTAAAATGCCAACAAGATTTTGATTTTACATCACTTGGTTTGCTTTAGGCATGGCTTGTGAACTATGGCTTTGAGAACCCCTTACTGAACTATTTAAAACCATTTATACCAATAATAGTGCTTGGGCGAGATGTGGTCCAAATTTGCCATATTCTGGTCTTGCTGAATATTCACAAAGGGTGTGTGCTTGCACCCCTCTTTCAGAATGTCCTTCAAATTGCCCTGTGAAAGATAACCCAAGATGTGCCCCAAGTGGAACGGAGCAGGCTTCTGGTGCAGTACTAAGCAAACAAGCCCATCCTTGAAACTCGAAGAACCAAGTGCGTGGAGTAAAAGGGGATAATGTTACAGTAAAGGAAGATTTTAGACCTCCCTTAGTAGAATAACATGCTTAGTGCCACACCAAGTAGTATAATTTGCCTTTTTGTTTTACATTAGGTCACTATGATGACAAGTCTCTGCTTTATTTCACTTGGAGCAGTTGCCTGTTTACTTGAAAACTACGGGTTGGGTATGGTCATTGTATGGGAGTCCTAACGTTTTAGTGTGTTTCCTTCATTGTGCCACAGATTTTACTCAGAAAATTAGGAAATCTGTAGTTATTCTGGTTGCCGACTTTGATTTACTTAACAATATGTAACTTATTTTTAAGATAGCTTTAGAACACACAGAACCACATCCATGGTGATAAGTAACTACGTTGTTACCACAACGTGATCCATTTATGTACGTTTGTGAACTCCCAAGGCAGCAGTACGTAGGAGATAATCATAGAAAATAAATGTGTTAGCAAAGAAGCCCATATATGCGTTACTCACAAATTCAAAAATTATAACCAAAATATTCAGCATATTAGTCCATTTCGGTATTATGCTTCAATCAATGAGAGACCAAGGCGCGCCACGCTCACACCTGTATTTTGTAAGTCTGCACCGCTTTTCCGTGAAAACATGACGCTAATGCAACGCACAAAAATAGTATAAATCAGGGCCTAACTTCTAAGAAGGGAAGATAAGTATCTTTCCTTCAAAATGTAATTGAGCGAGACAGCTCTATTGTCCATCCTATAGCACTTTCCTAATACTTGTGAGGCCCGAGGAGCTTTTACATCAGAAACAATTTAAGAAGGATTTTGTATTCTGATTAAAAGTAAAATAAATGTTTATATAATATTAGAAGATAAATGTCATTGAACTTTTTTTTTTTAGTGCCTTGAAACTATTCCTAACATAAGGCACTATTCAAATAGAATCTTCAATAAAAACGTTGCATTCTGTCATGAGGTTCTATCAATGACTTTTATTAATGACCCAGCGCTCCACATCTATCCATTCTTCTAAAGTGCAACATGTTTGAGTGAACTATGAAGTGTATCTGGCATTTTTCTTCCTTGGAAGCTGATTTGTGGGTAATTGGTTAAACTTATGTGCCCTTTCACTATTTGAATCATGGGGCCACATGAACGAACCTTTGGAATTGCGATTTCCTAATTGTGATTACATGCAAATCGCAATTAGGAAATCTCAATTCCAAATGTATGAAACTCCATTGAATTTGTCTGTGATTGCTTTTAAATAAAGCAATCTTTTTCTTTTTAAACGTAGCCCGTTTTCCTTAAATGTCAACAGCTATGAAAAGAATAACTCACACACCAAACATCCTAGAGTCCAGGCGCTCTTGCTGATGGTTTGTGGACCACAGAGGCTGTTCTGAGGATGACCACAAACCCAGCCTCATGGCTAGCAAACTTGGTGGCAAAATTGTAATTTTTAAATAAATAAATAACATGTTGGCTTCCTTTGGGGCCCCTTACCTGAGCCAACTGGTCAGAGGATAATGCCCCTACATCTTATAAGCTTTCATGTTTTTTTTTTTTTTCAGAAGGCCAGGACGAAGTCCCTGTAATGACAACTGCAGTATTTTTGTTCAAAATGCAGTCAGAGAGCTCAGGGTCAGCAAACCCAGCATAGGGATTACAGGACCAAAATGAACAATGAGAGAAAAAGCTTCTTGTTCAATTGGATTTTTTTTTATTTGGATCTTTCAGATATTTCACGAACACAGGTTCATAGACCAACTAACAGTCCAGATAAGTCTATGCTCCAAAGCTTGACTTAACAGAACAGCTCAATTTGAGGTCTACAAAACCACTTTTCTAATGCTACGTTTTCAAAACATTTGAATGGATTTACACTAAACTAAGGAAAGTTATTTCTTGAGTAAAGTTCTACTAAGTTTGGTGTAATTACATTCACCTATTTTTTAAATCTCCATCAATAGCTACCTGTAAGAAAAACAAATGAGAAGCATCACTATTTGTACTTTTTTGGACGCGTCCCCATTTGTTTTGTCCCCAGTTTATCCCCATATATCTTCTAGGCCTCTCACAAGGGAGCAAATCAATGGAGGTGGTTGTATGTCTTAGACCTCCTAATTGTGGCAATAATTTGCATTTATGTTTTCACTTGTTTTATGTTGCCCATTGACACCACCCTGCTGCAGCACAGGTGGATAATTTCAAAAGAAAGTTGAGCAGAAGTGCAGTCCTGAAGTTCATCTCTTCCTGATGATATCTCCGGAATATGGGCTAGTATGAGTTGACAGCAGAATACTGGAGTCCCTGGACTCTGAGCAAATGTTACCAAACCATAAATGTCTATATTTTGCAATCTGTGAAAAATCGATTGAAAAGCATTGACACAACCATCCCTAATTTATTTCCTTTAAGACTGTGCAGAAATAGCTATTTTGAAAATTGCTGAAATGGTGACCTTTCGCTATAGCCCCCTCACCCTGGAGCATAGGTGTTTTGAAGGTCTGTGTTCCCATTTTCTCCTTTATTGTGTTTTGTTATATGGATTTGTAGAGTACACTATCGCCCGGGAGGGACAATAAGCAGGTGAGAGTCTAGGCTTGCCTAGGGCAAGGCAAGGCTATTCGAAGGGCCGGGTCTTTAGCTACTTGCGGAACCCAAGAAGAGGAGGGTGTAGAAGAGGAGCCAGCCTCCAGATCCATTTCTGTTTATGCGTGGGATGCTGCAAGTAGGAGTCTAGCTGAGCAGAGGTGTCTGGAGGGTTTGTGGAAGGAGATGTGACGGTTTAGGTAGCCAGGGTTGATGTTGTGCAGTGCCATGAAAGTGTGAGCGAGGAGTTTGAACTGAGCATGTTTGTGTATTGGGAACGAGTGGAGCTCCATGAAGTGAGGTGTGGTGTGATTAAGTTTCTGCGTGGCAGGTTGAGGGTGAGTCTAGCTGCCATGATCTAGATGGTTTGATGCCTTCTGGTGAGTTGCTTGCTGATTCCTGCATAGAGGGAGTTCCCATAGTCTAACTTGATGGTGACTAGGGCATGTGTGACTGTCTTTCGGGTGTTGCTGTGAAGTCATTGGAAGGTTTTCTTCAGCATCTTGAGGGGAAAGCAGGATGCTGTGATGGCATTGATTTGCCTGGTCAAGTCCAGTTTATTGTCAGTGAAGATCCTGTGGTTCCTGGTGTTGGTGCTAGGGGTGGGTGTGGGTCCAAGGTTGAAAGGCAACCAGGTGGAGTATCATAGTGAGGTTCTCTTGCCAAAAATCACTCCTTCTGTCTTCTCGATGTTTAACTTGAGATAGCTGAACTTCATCCAGTTGATGACTTCAGTCATGCAGGGTGTGAACTTATTCCGTATTTTGGGGGTCTTGTCTCAGAGAGAGAGTATGATTTGCATGTTGTCAGTGGAGGAGAAGTTGATGTGGTGTGGATGACCCTACTCAGAGAGATCATGTAAGCTTTGAAGATGGTGGGGCAGAGAGACGAGCCTTGTGGCAGGTACCAATACAGAAGCATTACACAAGGAAAACACACTTCTTTGTGCACATGTTCAGTTTAAAAAAAATAAGTGTGTACAACATATGTTCTCCTTTTACTAGTATAGATGTTTAGGACCACCCTTATAGAGAATGTGGACATTCTTCCAGAAAGCGATCTTAAGAAATTAGTAACAAAAATATGCATTTTTTAAAGCACATGGCCCATCCAACATTTATTCCTAATTATTTGTGTGGGTTTGACACTATTTGCTCTGGGTTGTAGAATAGAACTGAAAGCTGGTTGTTATAATGTATTCTATGACATAGTACTGTCTTTCGGAGTGACGTCCTCACAGGAAAAAGCACCAGATTGGTGGCTTTCTTCATGGCTATAGCTTAATTATGCATTCCGTAAGAGAACTGCTCAACGTGGGGTGCTCGCATCAGTTTTGTTTTTAAAATCGTTCAGATTCATGGCAAAGCGATTATCAAGTCATAGTATTGCTAATTAACTGAGTGAAATTCAGCCCATCTCTGGTTTGATTCCAGATTCATCTTTCATTCCTCCTGTCACTTGGCCAGTTGTAGACCCCAACCAGGTGTGTTCACCCACTAATCTCAGTTTTTGTAACTTGTGCATGAGTGCAGAATATCTGCCTGATGAGCAGACTGTAATCAAACCTGGGGTTAGCAATCAGGCAAGAGCACCTTTCTGAACATGCAATTATAAATACTTAATGAGCGTGTTATCCTGCCAAGAAAGAATTGACTGCGAGCTGCGAAAAAGGGCCAACGTTTTGAAATAACTGTACAAAAACTGGCTTTAATATGCTTTGCACTGAACTCTGATAAAACTGTTTGTTACTTCATTTCTCTCAACCCCTCCTTTAAAGTTCTCTGTATGTAGCCTACAAACATTGTAAAATCCACAAAACATGTTTCTTCTAATAGAATTGTTTTTGTCCAATATGTTTAAAATACACAGCTCGTAACTATTTTGTATTGGTTCTGATAATAACTCCGCCCCAAACTGTTTGGAATATTTGCTCCCCCTCGATTGCTTGTTGTGTTAGCCCTTCCCCCTTTGTAAATTGGCCCCTAGTGAGATTGAGACGCATTGACAATATATGAAAAAGACAAGCAATTGGAAATATGGACACCAATAAGATCAAAATTCATCCCTGTAAATTGGCCACCAATAAAACTGAAACCGGCACACGTCAGTTGAGGCCTCTGGCATTTATCTTTTTGGAAGGCAAGGGTTCTTGCAAGTGTGGAGTAGCCTTCTCTGCAGGTGCGGACAGCAAATGTGCCTAGAAGGCTTGGATTGGGTTTGATCCTTTGGGGCTGTAGTGGGTTGAACTTGGTAATAATTCGGAGCGAGGAGTAAGTGGAATAGTTAGCTAAACTCCGTTCTCCTGTTTTAGAAAACTGGAGAACAAAGCACGGTCAAAGTTTTTTTTGCAGTAAGTCATCCTGGATAAAGAGGAATTAGGTATTTTTTATTATAAAAAAGGAGCAATTCTTACTCGATTCACTTGGGGATTTTTTCACTCAAAGTTGGGTTTTATAAAAACTGCTGCAACTATTCGCAAGCTCCGGGGGACTTATAAGAAAGAAAGAAATCTACTTGAGAGAATTTCCAACTGCCTGGTGAGGTATAGAGGAGCGTAGATTGCTGCATTGCCTTGAATGTCTGAACCTGAATGAAATGGTTCTCTGAAGGCCAGGAAAGATGATATTTTCTGACCCTCTGTGTGAAGGGGTGCAGGCCTGTCTAGAAGGATTCTGCCTACTTTGGAACATATTTTGATGTAACCTGAAAAGTGTGAAAGATCCAGCAGACCAAAGGAGCTGCATCACTGAAGAAATAAAAAAGCATCTCAGACCAAATGTTTAACCCACAACCTAACCACACAATCCCATGGGTTGAAACTACTCCTCTGTATTACCCTCACAGCAAAATACTTCTACACAGCAAAGGCTTATGACTCATCAGACGATTCATGTATGTATTCTTCAGGACACACTCCTTAAAAGCACTCTGGCTGCGGCCATAATCAATCACTCCTTAGGAATTGGAGCCTTCCCATATAAACTTAAAATTATACATATCAAACCTATTTTTAAAAGCCTGGCTCTGATCCTGCAGCCTCAAATAATTACTTACGGTGATTGCCCCTTTTGTTGTCCTTTATTGAGGAGAATAACTGGCTTTCTATCAAAATGGACTCCACCTTGGACCTGGCACTGAGCCACCACTGATAGCAACATGGGATAACACCAAAACCAAAGTTGGCTTTAAAGGAGTAGCAGATAATAGCACTGCATCTTTTATTGACTTTTGACATGGTACACCACCACACACTCTTCGATGTGGCACAAGTAAATCAAATAACCAAAGAACGTTTTCACCTGATGAGCTTGCTCGGACTAATTTTTCCATTCCTAGTATTTCCAGAAGAGGGCCACGCCACCATCACATTAATACTCTCCCACCTTGACTGCATCTTTGGACTGTACCATGGAGCACCTCTCAACACTACGGAGACTACAGGGAATGCAAAGACATTTGTTTAACCAACTGGCTGTTTCCCAAATCACACCTAGCCTCTTTTCCCTACACTGGCTACCAGTAGCTAAGGTCACTCTGAAAGCAATATGCACAGCTTACCGAGCTTCCCATAGCTCTGAAGCACTCTTCCCTGATGATGATAATGAGTCTCCTGTCCTAGAACGATAGCTTTTGGGGATAGTCAAAAGAAAACAGGAGGAAGAATGAACATTGCAGAAGGGACGGCAGGGAGAAAACGATTTTTCAGAAGAGAGGACTGGTCTCGTGGATGGCTCTGTGAGCCAAGCACCTGGCTTTAAAGTGTATTCGGGCAGGGACAGGAAGCCAATGAGCCTTTGGAAGAGCAGGGGAAATTTGGAAGGATTTGTGGAGGTTGATAATGAGTCTGGTAGCAACATGTTGGATGCAGTAAGATGATGGATGAGGTAATAAAGTAAACCAAGATAAATTGAGTTGCAGTAGTCCAGTCTGGCAAGAATGACAGATTGGACCACAAGTTGATGGGAAGCTAAGGGTGGTAATGAAAGAACTTTCTATAGCAAACAAAGATGATGAAAACAGGAGAAGGAAACCTTATTAATCGGAGTGTGAAGGGAGAGGGAATTGTTGAACCAGACACCCAACTTCTGCAACTAGGGTCAGGGAGGCTACTCCAGCTGGCCATAAGGGAACTGATAAATGACTGCTGGAAAGTTTGCCAAAGGGGAGAGTTTCTGTTTTGTCTGTATTAATCAGGTGGTTAGCTGTAATCCAAGGAACCATAGAAAGAAGACAATGATGAAGGGTGGCAGAAGGATTGTCAAGGTGAGTGGTCAGCATAAGAGAGAGAAGCCCAAACAACATATATGTTGAACCAGTGAGGCAACATACATGTTTGAAAGAGTAGGACTGAGGGAGGAGCTCTGTGTAACACCTGCTGAAATGTTGCAAAAGATGAGAAAGAGGAGAAGAAACGTGTTTGAGAGTGTTCATGAGCAGCAATGAGGAATCTGACAGAATACTGACGATCCAGGAGTATAGAGTGGGAGAAAGTGTCAAAGGTTGCAGATAGATCAAGAAAGATTAGAGATGTAATTCCTGATCTATCAATAGCCCAATATTGCCTAGGATAGAGAGAAGTGCAGATTCTGAACTGCGAAACAGCCCTGTGGGGAATCTAAAATATTGTGAGTTGAAGAAAGCAGAAATGTCATGTTCCGGTTCACTTCTTTCTCAAGTAAAAATGTTCAGAAGAGGTGTGAGAGAGGACAAAAGTTGATGAGCAATGTCAGATAAACTGCGGAATTCTTTAAAGGTGAAACAACTAGTGCCGGTTTCCTACCGAAATGGACTGTGCCGTTGCTAATGGAACCTTTGAAGAGGCCTTTAAAAATTGGGCTAAAGAGGGGCAATGTCCCTGATGGGGGTAAGACAAGGATCTAAAGGTAGTCACATTTAGGGGCATATTTACAAGCCCCTAGCACCACTGAAGTGGTGGCGCTGTGCACTTCGCCATATTTGCAATGTGGCGCAAAGCTATGTTTTTTTGGCTTAACGCCGCCTAGTAAATATGGGCTCTCCAATGCAGTTTTATGCAGCAGAGGGGCATGTAATAGGTGTTGCTGTGAGCGTTCCACCGCGGAACCCATTGCTTTTGACACTGCCCCAGATTTACAAGGAATCGTAAATCTGAAGCAGCGCAAAAAACTACAACCACCCCAGGGGCAGTCTAAGCATGGCGCAACAAGGAGAAATATTTATATTTCTCCTCGTTTTTGCTTAATTGCCAAATCGCCATTGTAGATTTTTTATGTGCAGGAAGGGACACCATTCCTGCACATAAACAATCATTCCCTTGCACTTTGGTACATGGATGTTGGCGCTAGGCAGCTAAATTTAGCGCCAGCGCTAGGGGAAACACATGGGTGCACCTTATTTTTGGAAATAAGGCCCATCCCTACATTTCAGGACTAGAAAGCGGCACTGCTAATTTTGGCACCACGCTGTGCCATTTCCTTGTAAATCCGGCCTTAGTGCGAAGGAGAAGATAAGTAGTTTTCTCGAGAGCTAATGGGGAGAACTGAGAAATAACAGAATCAAGAGGAAGAGGAACAAGATTAAATCAGCACTAGAAAAGCCTGTGGAAAACAACAGCGGAGGAAGGCCCGTATTTATACTTTTTTTGCGCGGCATTTACGTCGTTTTTTGACGCAAAAACGGCGCAAACTTGCAAAATACCATTGTATTTTGTAGGTTTGCGCCGTTTTGCGTCAAAAAGCGGCTCAAATGCAGCGCTAAAAAAAGTATAAATACGGGCCGAAATGTTTTGCAAATTTTAGTGATCTTGTCATGAAAGTAGAGGGGATGTAAGTTAGACATCCAGACACGGTGTGATAGCCCGAGAGAAGTACTCTGTTTTAGGGAGTGAATTCGAACTTCAAAAGATTCCTTTAGCTGAGTTGGAGGGATGAGATATGCTGTCAGCACAAAAAGATGCCTGTGTAGATGGAAGAAGAGCCATATAAGAACACAAGGCAGACTGGAAAGAGGTACATGTAGAAAAGGAATAGGAGTGTCTCTAAATCCATTCTGCCTGTTTACAGAGTAATTTGGAAGACGTCGACTTCTGAGAGTACCAAGGTGCATAGAAGCGGCAGCCATGATTATTCTTATGAGATATAAAAAGCACAAGTGGTGAAGATTTGATCCAAGAGTTGAATTGCAGATAAGCTTCAAGTAGTGCGACCAATAAAGGGGGAAGGGTAAAGGTGAGAGTTTGTGTCAAAGTGCTGGGGTGGAAGTATACCCCAGTGGCGAGTTTTGTGACAGTGAAATTAATGTGGGGCGATCAGGAATAGGGCGCTGGAGAGAAAAAGAAAGGAATAGCACAGTGATCCATTCAGGTGGAAGGTATAGGAGATGGAACTGTGATGGAGTCATTATTGGAGAACATCATTTTTAGAGTGTGACCAGAAGAGTGCATGGGGCCAGTAACAATCTGTTTGAGGCCAAACGACTTGCAAGATTTGAAGAGAAGTGTGGGATCTGGATAAGACGGAACATCCACCCAAACATTAAAATTGTCCAAAAGTAGGAAATGTCAAGAGGCCAGAAAATGCGGGAAGATGAAATCTGTGAAGGAGTAACCAAATAAAGATAGGCCAGTAGAGAAGTAAGCAAAGAAAAGTGTAGCTAAGTGTAGTTGCCAGGGGGATGCCAAGGTACTTTGCAAGGGAGAGAGGACCAAGTTCATCCTTGGTGGACTGAAGGAATTTTTTGTTAAACAGCTTTACTGCACTATTTTTTTACTCAAACGAGGGACGTGAATAGCTTTATAGTTTGGGGTAACAGGTTCGCACAAAGTCGAATGCAAGATGCATAATTGGACAAAGATTCAATGGCAAACTAAATGTCCGTTGAGCGGTGGACACTAAACATGGATTTCGTGGCAGTCACTATAAAGGGACCGTGGTGGTCATTCTGACCCTGGCGGTCTTTGACCGCCAGGGCGGAGGACCGCGGGAGCACCGCCGACAGGCCGGCGGTGCTCCAATGGGGATTCCGACCGCGGCGGTAAAGCCGCGGTCGGACCGGCACCACTGGCGGGCTCCCGCCAGTGTACCGCCGCCCCATTGAATCCTCCACGGCGGCGCAGCTTGCTGCACCGCCGCGGGGATTCCGACCCCCCCTACCGCCATCCAGATCCCGGCGGTCGGACTGCCGGGATCCGGATGGCGGTAGGGGGGGTCGCGGGGCCCCTGCAGTGCCCATGCCACTGGCATGGGCATTGCAGGGGCCCCCGTAAGAGGGCCCCTACATGTATTTCACTGTCTGCTGCGCAGACCGTGAAATACGCGACGGGTGCAACTGCACCCGTCGCACAGCTTCCACTCCGCCGGCTCGATTCCGAGCCGGCTTCATCGTGGAAGCCTCTTTCCCGCTGGGCTGGCTGGCGGTCTGAAGGCGACCGCCCGCCAGCCCAGCGGGAAAGTCAGAATGACCGCTGCGGTCTTTCGACCGCGGAACGGTAATCTGACGGCGGGACTTTTGCGGGCGGCCTCCGCCGCCCGCCAAGGTCAGAATGAGGGCCCGTATGTTAAGGAGAATACAGGAAACCATGCAACCATTTGCCCCAAAATAAGCAACAATAGAAGGAGATAAGCGAAGGGGTAAAGGTGGGAAGAAAATGAGAAGAAAGAGGTGATGGTTTAAGGGTGAGCCGGGATTCTCGCAAAGAGGAGAGACGAGCACATACTTCCATATCCCTACTGTGGCCGGTATCATGGCTGGTTCTGCCTGCGGCAAAGGGCAGACAAGGCTTTGCGTAGGTGTACAGAGGAGCATCTGCAGCAGTGACCATTTTATAAGACTTAGGCTCATGGGTGTATCAGGGTGGGTGGGCGCGATCAACCACACCAAACCTAGTGGGAAATGTGGTTTAAGAAAAAAAAAACGCCAACGTGAGGCCATAATCCAAGAACTAAACTAAAGTCCAGCTGTCCCTAGTGCAGGGAGTTGCGTCACTCTCTAGCACTATACTGGGAAATAAATGTTTACCTAAAACAATTGGTAGTCAAGAAACCAATCGCTGGGTAAAATTATAAGCCGCACACTGAGCGTCAATATGCTGTCCAACATAAAATAAGAAGTTCAAATAACAAACGAGGCACTGGACTAGGCAACCTGAAAGGTACACAAGAAAAAGAAAATGGTATTAAAATAAACATAGTTTGGTAAGAAATAGCGGAGCTTAAACCTCAATGATGGATTTACCAGCAGATTCCTGATTTCACAAAGACTCCAGATGTATTGCCAAACAAGGGGCCAGATGTACAAACCATTTTACTGGTCACAAACAGCCCATCAGGCCCTTTGCGACCGTTAAAATGCATTTTGCCATATACAAAAGACAAAATGCTACTTGATAATTTGTCACCGAATCTTATTTTGCACTTCGGTATTAGGAAGTGGTGTGTTTAGGGCATCCCTTCCTAATACCAAATAGCACTGGAATGTATGAATGTTTTGCGACCTGAATGCGGTCACAAAACATTCATATTTTTCCGACTCGGTAGGGAAGGCGGTAACCCATTCGCAAATTGGAAGTGGTCCCCAAAGAACACCTTCCTCTTTGTGAATGTGGGTGAAAACATTTTATAAGAGCAGGCAGTGGTCCCACGGATCACTGCCTACTCTTAAAAAATGAAAAGAAAAACTTTATAGTTTTCTTTTTGTAATGCATCCAGTTTTCCTTAAACGAAAACGGGCTGCATTATGTAAGAAAAAAAACTGCTTCACTTAAAAAGCACTCACAGACATAGTGGTCTGCTGAGACCAGCATCCTTGGGAGTGCTGGCCATTCCCAGTGGGTTGCAAATTCCGACCTGCCTCATGAATATTGATGAGGCAGGTCCCTTGCAACCCATTTGGGAACAGCAAACGGTGTTAAACACACTGTAGTACATCACAGTTTGCAATTTTCTAATTGCAAATCACAAAGATTTGCAATTAGAAAATCACAAACTGCATTTTCGTACATCTGGCCTGTAACCTCTGCACTCAGTTATTGATTGTGTCTCCATTCATAAAGACTTAGGGCCAGATGTACGAAGTGTTTCTCAGGTCCCGTTTGTGATTGGAAAAGTGATTTTTGCCATGTACGAAAGGCAAAATGCAACTCTTTAACTTGTTACTGGATCACATTTTGCTTTTGGAATTCAGTATTAGGAAGGGGCGTATTTAGGGCATTCCTTTCTAATACCAAATTGCACTGGTATGTATGAATGTTTTGCGACCGGAATGCGTTTGCAAAACAGACTTTACCGACTCCGTCAAGGACGTGGTAACTCATTTACAAATAGAAAGGGGTTCCCAAAGGACCCCTTCCTCTTTGTGAATGGGGGCACCAATATTTTTAGGAACAGGCAGTGGTGCTACAGACCACTGCATACTCTTAAAAAATAAAATTAAAATTTTCATTTTTGTTTTAGAAAACGGCCTGCATTACAAAAAAAATACTTTATTTGAAAGTAGTCATAGACATGGTGGTCTGCTGACCACAGCAGGTCACCATCCTTGTGATTGTGGCCATTCCGAATGGGCCACAAATTGCAGCCTTCCTCTTGAATATTAATGAGGCAGGTCCCTTGTGACCCATTTGGGAATCGCAAACAGTGTCTGAGACACTGTAGTACATTGCAGTTTGCAAATTCCTAATTGCGAATCGCAAAAAAACGCTATTAGGAAATGGAACACTACTTTTTTAGTGCAGCTAGCCCTTAGGCCCATATTCATGGGCAATTGGCGTAGGGTAGCACTGCAAGTCTTCTTACTGAGCTGCTCTACGGCAATGTAAAAGGCCATGAATGCACCGTATTTATGAAATGCAGAGTATTCCTGACCCTTCCTCTACGCTGGTGCCATTTTGGCAGCCTCGGGCCAATGCAGGAGGGTGCCTACATTGCATGTAGGATTGTTTTGTGCAGGAAGGAACACCTTCCTGCACAAAAACAATCCAGAGAGGTGCAGAATGCAGCACACATGGAAAGAGGGAAAAAACGAGAAGAAATGAGAACATGTTTCCTCATTACACCTGCTCTGGGGAGGCGTAAGGTTTTGGTGCTGCCCGAAGTTTACATTATTAGGTAAATCTGTGGCAGCGTAGAAATCGATAGGTGTTAGTGAGAAAACCCACTGCAACACACATGGAAGGCCTCTCTGGCACAGAATAAGGCAACGCAGCGAGTTGCGCTGCTTTGTCTTACTCCATATCTAGGGGGCCATGCAAAGCCACACAAAGTGGCTTTGCGTGGCCTCATAGCGATGGTAGAGAGGCTTGCGCCACTGGAGCATCAACAAAAGTGACTATCTGGCAGTGCAGGCCTCTCATAAATATGCCTTTAAACTCGAAATTTGAGGGATTCTGTTAGTGGGATGTCAATTGAATCTCCTGATTGGTAGATGTATGGGAATCTAGTTATCCTACATCTTTTAAGATACTCTCTGAAGAATAAGGACTGCATTGCTCACAGTTCTTTTAGACATTTACAACTGTGTCACACATTAGATCAACACCAGCCCAAATGAACTTTTACGCGTCTCCTAGGAAAGTTCATTGGGAGATGATGACTGTACGATGTGAGATTGGGACGATGTGAACTCGTCGTCCTAGCATGTTTTACCACATCTAAAACCCTTCCAACCTTACACCTCTGAAAGGGAGCCCAAGATTCATTGAAAAGTGGAGAGCTTTGCAGTCTCCTCAGAGTTATGAAGCACTATACATATGCCCCAATACAATCAGACCAGAAGAAAACAAGCAAAACCAGTGATAATGGCTTTTAGTTGTGTTCTAGAAAGAGGTGGGCAAACATTTGTCTGCTTAAACCCGTGGGTTGGTGTTTGAAAAGCCTTCCCTGGAAGTTTGGACATTTTGGAGCGCCAGAAAAGAAGTTCTAGTACTTATGTACAATTTGTGACTAAACGTATTTTTATTACTGAGGACAAGGGCAAAATGCTGCAGCTCTCCAACAAAGATGTGACTTTGCCGGGGACAGTTTCCTGGTTTGTCCTGAGTTTTTTTTACCACAAGATTCAAGGCTCTGCCCAGGTGCAGGTTTCAATCATGCTTTTCTGTTTAATTTTAACTTCCAGAAAAAGATTTAAAGTCCCATTTTAGCCAACTCTGACCTTTTACCACAGTGAGACAGCAAAATCACTATTTTTGACGCTTGGAGCTCTGCTTGGCCACAACTTTTCACTGTACACCACTAACAGATGATGATTTCATAACAGTAACCAAGCCACTAAGTATAACCCTTGTCTATGATGAATCATGGACCCATACCCACCTTTGTTCGATCACCGGCCAACCTTGGACAATGCGTAAAACCCAGTCAATCACATCCCACTGGAGAGCATTAGATTTTCAATTTCCTGATTAAGCTTTTCTGATATCTTCATAGCTCATGATCCCTGTATTTTAATTGGTTGTTTAATGTCAATTTAATCGTTAAATTGTATTTGTTTTAAATAACTTTTATTAGGAATTGTAACTTGTTTATTTCTTGCATGCAATGTTGGTATGAGTTGGCTGTGCTTGTATTGTGCAGTTTTCTCAGATTAAGTCCTTTCTGCTTGTACCAATTTAGCAAGAGCAAATTAATAAGCAAGCCCATTACTGTGAATAATTACTCACAGAAACGTGTTTTCGTATTAGGACCTGCATTGTTTTGACTATGGTGGTTGTGGTAGAGATCCTATCGCAAAGCTTCTCTCTTGCCCCATAGTTTCACAATCTAGGCCCAGATTTAGGAGGGCCTAGCGCCATTCTAACAACACATTAGCGTCATTTTTTTTACATTAATGTGGCGTTAGATGGCCGAAAACGCTGCACCATATTTACAAAGTGGCACAGTGCATGCATTGCACCTCTTTGTAACCCTTTGCGCTACATTATGCCTGCGCCAGGCATAATGTGTGCAAAGGGGGCGTTCCCCATTAGGGGAGGGGAGCAGAAAAAATGGTGCAAATTCATTTTTTTTTGGCACTTTTAATGTCTGCTCTGAGCAGACGTTAAAAGGAGGCTCCCATTGGTTACAATGGCCTCTGGTCGCTTTCCTTACATTTTGGAGGCAAATCCTGCAATGCGCCGAACTAGTATAAAAAAAATCTAATGCTGCTTTCCTAACTACCGTCATGGTGTGCTGTATGTTAAATACAGCGCACACATGGTGGCATTACGGGGGCGCTAGGGGGCACAAGTAAAGTAGTGCTGCACTGGGTGCAGGACCACTTTTCATAACTATGCCCCCTAGTTTCATACAGTGATGGCAAGCAGGAGGAAGCACACACACTTTTGTAACCAGGTCCTCTCGGAAATAATAATTCACTTCTTAATCTAACCATCCGATGAGTGCTTAAGAGTGGCATGCCTAACTCCTATTTTATGTGGAAGGAATCTACGATTGCCACTCACGTTAAAATTTTCCACTCAACCCATGCCCTACTAGCAAGTGTACACCATTTCTCATTTTATAGGGAGAATGTAAAATCAACAGAGAAGATTGGTTAAGGTGTTCGACTAAACTATGAACGTTCGTCTGTTATTTTTGCTGCACATGTTTATTTATATTTTCTATGTTTTCTTTTACATGTATAATGCATATGGAATTTTGCACCTGTACGTATACTTACTACCTACTGTTACAAAAGGGCCAGCATTATACCAAGGCATGACAAAGACATTCATAATGTACCAAGAACTACCATCTTTAAGCCATGATCAGAACTATACCAAATGGTGCACAATGAGCACTATCACATTTTGGATGCTCAAAATATTCTAGAAATTACCACTGTTCTGTTAAGGTCAGCACTAAAGCAAGGGTGGGGGTCACATGATCATGCCATGAATGCCACCACATGGCAGGAATTATCATTACTGTGTCATTGTGAACCTTTTATATGAGATGGACACCATCATACCATGGATGGACGCATGTTGGCAAGGAGTATTACCATTATTCTAGTGTCAGCATTTAACTGTGAATAAGCATGACACTGATACACATTGACACGTGGACAAATATATACATGCATGCACCCTCGGCATTCAAGATATTCTTTTCTCAATCCTACCTTCCACTGCTCCCCTGACTCCTGCTGATTTGCCACATTTGACACCTAATCCATTGTTTGCTGCAAAATCTGCAGATTTTAACTAAAAAAAGGATTGTTTATAAGTCAAACAGATCAAAAGTTACTAAAAATGTGGTGACACATGTTGCTGCTCAGGGAAAGGCCCTCCGCAATGGGCGACTGATCACCTTTCGGTTGCTTTTTGCTGTATTAGGGTGTCAAACTGGTATTAACATGTAAAACATGAGGTAATACTATCATAAAATGTACCACATTATGCCACTTAATTGCATTTTCTTTCTCCATAATTTAGTCAGTCTTGCCACATAATTTGGTCCTCCACTGCTGCATAATTCCAGTGGCCCTGCCTGTAGCCATGGCTACTTTTTAATATATGGCCAGAGACCCCTTGAGATGACTGTGCAGACTAGAGTCACTAGAGAGAAGTTAATCAAAAATCAAGTAGTGTTGCGAGAAAGTGAAAGGCTGCTTAGATAAAGTAGGTGGTTGCAAATGTACTACCATATTTTTCACTAGGAGCCTCTATGAGTCAACCAACGTTAAAACTTGTTTCTGGTCTACTTGCTAAACTTGTATAGACAAAGAAGATGCTTTACATTGGTATTGATAAGAAGACTGTGTGGGCCTCTTCTCTTAGACAAGGATCAGGCGTATAAAGATCAAACTACATTGACTAGAGAGAGAACTAAAGATACAGGATTTTTAGGGACCTAACTAGTCGAGCCTGATGTGGCATCATAATATGTATTACATTGGTAGCTTTCTGATGGCAGGGCACAGGAAATGTATCATATATATGTTTTCAGAAATGAGGCATCCCACTTGCTTTTACGCTACTGACAGGTTGTATGACGGAACGATGCATGGTATTTCCATGCATGCTTTTACCAAACATCCATTACCACACAATGCCTGTATCACACATTGCCTGTAATAATATTACCTAATGGTGGTCGCTACTAGGCAGTTAGAGTTAGGACCCAGTTTCTATTAAAAAAAGTGTTTTTTTAACTTGCATACATCCTTGGTGCTGCTTGACGAATCTTCATGAAATTTTCACCCAAGAAAATTCAACCGTCACGTCAGCTGCTGACTGGAAAGTTTCAGGGTGATCCATCAAGCGGGGTCCGAGAAAAAAGGGGAGGGTCAAAAGAGGTGTGTTTCCAATGTTAATTAACATAGGGATTTTGAACAGGTCTACAGCTCGAACCACTGGACTGAATTACACCAAATTTGGCAGAAAGGTATCTCTTTGTCCAGAAAGCGCCCTTTTTGTGATCTGATGTAAATAGTTTTTGAGTAATAAAAGAAAAAACGAATTTGTATATATAGGGACGCAAAGGCTCTGCAAAACCTCCTGTTCTCGTGCTGAGATCTGATTGGCTGCCAACACTTCAACAAGGAAGTGTTGGCAGCCATGTTGGGACTCCAAGAAAGAGTCCCAGAAAAAATATAGGAAAAAACGCTAAAGGGGCCATGGTAGGGAAACTCGGACCCCTAAGCTATGGTGGTGGGGTCCCAGAGCAAAAAAAGCATTAAAAATATATATATATATATATTTCGGCCAGAGCTGCAGCAGATCTGCCTAAAATTAAAAAAACAAGCGTGGGCTCCAGCGCTTGTTTTACTTCAGTCCCAGGGGCATTCCAATTATGAAATGCGGTGCGACCACCCAGCCACCCTGCAGCCACAGGCACCGCCACGTCCCAGGGGCTTTCAATAAATATAATGCAGGGAGGCTGCCAGACATTACTCATACATGAGATCAGCTTGGGAAAGGTGCTGCGCAGCCCCCTCACCCCCCCAAAAAAATATAAGGCCGGGCCCCAGGGATGCAGTCCTTCTCCCCCCAAAAATAAAATTAATATCTAGGCTGGCCCTCGGGGGATGGGGTCCCCGGGGCCAAGACTGGCCAGGGGAGGGGAGCTGCGTGGCCCCCTCCCCAAAAACACAATTAAATATTTAGGCTGGGTTTGGTGGTTATCTGCATCCAACCCCTGCTGCGTTCAGTCGGGTGGTTATGGGGTTGGCTGCAGGCCCTGCGGCCAGCTGCCGCCATGCACGGCCGGAGTCTGTGCGCACTGGTGGTTGGATTAATGTATAGTAATGAAAATGATTTTACTTTTTTTAAAAAGTAGAATTTCACTGGAAAAAACAAAGGTTACAGGGATGTTATAGTTAGGAAATAGATTTTTTTTAAACCATAGAAATTCAATTAAAAATCAAAGATTATAGGGATCTTGTAGTTAAGCTCACATTTTAAACGTACAAAACCATAACAATTCACCTGTTATAGTTAGTTATTTGAAGTACCTATAACTTGCGCCCTAAGGTAACTATAACTCGCACCCTCGCCATGCACTGCTAATAACCACACAAATTACACCACTCATGACATCTTCCATAACATCAGTGATAATGCAGATCATATTTGCATTAATAACCATGTAACCTTTATGTCCGTTAAGATTTTCTTTTTCTTCTTATAAACAACGTGTTAATTGTTCATGAG
Organism: Pleurodeles waltl; assembly: GCF_031143425.1. Taxonomy (NCBI): domain Eukaryota; kingdom Metazoa; phylum Chordata; class Amphibia; order Caudata; family Salamandridae; genus Pleurodeles; species Pleurodeles waltl. The sequence continues at coordinate 658,187,285 of NC_090448.1, forward strand.
CTTTTCTTATATTTGTTTTGGAGTCATAACTGTAACAGCTTTTAATTGAAATACAATGTTACATATTTTTCCTTTGTTTTATGGTCAACTTTGTTGAAGAAAAATATGTGCACTCTTGCTTATCCCCAATGCAGCATGCTCGGTGAGACTATGAGTCCGTTTATTTGTATTAGTTGCAACATGGAGGAATGTGTGAGTCTGTTGTCACTGTTTTCACTTTAGGTGAGTTTGTTTTTTTAAGGGACGTTGTGCACGGTTTCCAATATGGCTATGACGAAGATCCTTGAGATCGAAAAGCGTTGCTGCAATAAATTTTCCAAGTGAAACTCAGTCCTGAAGTGCAAGCCTGGTGTTCATGTGAAAAACCTTCGATACTGCACCTTTGATTTTAGTGGAATCCCCACTCGCTCGTCTCGCACCGGCCTGGCGAGGTGGAAGTAACCAGAATGAGTCGGGGTAATCCATTGTCATATATATATATATATATATATATATATATCAAAAACGAAGTTGTCCTCATGTGAAAGCGCACTCCAAACAGGTTATATAAACGGGAAGAAAAAGCAAAGCCAGCAACTCACAGTGAATTCTTTAAGCAGTTTAATTATTCCAGGCCTTAAGTTATAAAATCATCTCTGGACATATATATATCAAGAGATTTACACATACATACACACAGGCACCAAACCCTCAGACCACGAGATCTAAGGCACAAAAGCAGGAGGCTCATAAGTTGCAGCTGCCTCAAAAACACAAACACACCCGAAATAATAATGGAAACGAAAATATTATTCTGTCTGATGGAAATCTAAATGAGGCAGATAAGTATTCGTCTTGGCTCAATAGCCCATTATTCTGCCACTATTAGTTCAGACTTACAGTATGTTGCAATGTTACCTGTCTCAATTTTTTACAGTTCCTCCTCACATAGCACTCCTCATTTTCCAGTTGATTATATGCCTTTTGTTGTTTATTTTTTTATAGATGAATCAGCCAGAGGACAATACTGCCCCCCCTTGTCGAAGTTTCTGATAACATTCTCATGTGATCTCAATTTATCTATTAAGGCTTGATACTTCCTTTGTTGAGATTTGTTTGCCATTGCCCTTTTATTCATGGCCTCATACATAAACTCACTAACTAAGTGGAATTAACAACCAAAGTACATACTGCTTTTACCTAGAATTATCTGAACAGACAAACACAAACATTACTTACTGTAACTTACCAAGCAAGCACGCACAGCTATTGACTGAAATCCGACCTAATGTCCTCTGAAACTGACAGAGATGGGGTCTGCAAATGTTACATGGGATTCACATGAGGCATACAGATTCTGCCCAGGATCTGATATGAAGTACGTGTGTGTTAACTTGAACCACACTGCAGGAACATGCACATATTACCAAGACATGATCCAGGAGGCATACACAGATTTTTCCTGTAAATGTGAGAACAGGCACCCATAAGTATTATTTGTTGGATCACATACAGCAAGAACACACAAATATCACCTGTAAGCAGCAAAGTAGGGGCACATAGAGGTTAAGTCGAATTAACAGGAGGCATACACAGATACAACCTAGATCCTACGCGTTATTTTGTACTTACACTTCAGACACATGCAAACATTACTCATACATGAGACAGGAGGCAAACATGTAGTATATATGCTCACCCAGCAGCCCAGTTCCACAGCACAGACAGTCATTATTACCCGGACTTCACAGCCAAAAGCTGTACAAAAAGTAGTCCCACTGCATCAATACTCTGACCAGGCCATGATGTCACAGACCAGTCACTTGTCCTAGTGTTACTTGAGTAGGGGTGTGCTCATCGAGCCTACTGGGCTGGGGTTTGCCATATTCCACCGCTGGGGTTGAAAAATGTCTTGTGTTGGCTATACCCACCATATCACATGTAAATTGAAGATCGAGTGTCTTTGAGTAGGACATATTCATGAGTAAGACTTTAAGGAACACGATTATAGGTCACACTTCTTACACGTTGGCATTGGTGATCACCAGCTCCTGCCTCTCTCTCTGTGAAGGTCTTTCTTCCAAAGGTAAGTCAGCCTCCAATGAAGTATCGGTCCCGGTACAGCACAGGTGCTTAGAGCAAGCATTGCCACATGATAAGCTGCAGAGCAGGGTGGCCTCATTGGCAGAAGTAAATTCAGGCTGGATGGTGAAGAAGTGTACACCGTGGGTCAGGAAGACTGCCTGCATCTGTCGGGACAAGGCCAGGTAGGTGCCAAGACTGGCACATTTCATATGAACTGATGCCATTGTGTGCCCATGACTCAGGTGCCATACATGCAGCTCGTGTGTGCCCACCATCCCAGGTAAGCTGTTCAAGGTGTTAGTTAATTTAGTGACACTGACATGTCCAGGCACACCCTGGAGAAGCACAAATCCTGCTCTCTTCACCTGTGGGAGGGCATCCACAAGTAGGAAAACGAGAGCTGCCAAGCAAAAGAGGGGATCGAGGTAAAAGAAGAACAGGCATGTCCGAGCATGGAGGCACTCATGGTCCATGAAATAGTACAGGAGACTGTTGATGAGCACCAGCGAGGAGCAAAACAGGCACCTGAGCTGGCTGTGCACCCAGCGGCGTGAGCAGCCACCTTGGGAGGGTATCATTCCTTCATTGTTTATTCTTGCGTTAACACGTTTCTCATTCTCTGAAAAAGAAAGAACTAGGTTACATTCAAACTTCATGAGAATGACGAGTAGTACAGCACATATACATTTTGTTGCACTTTAAATCTGTCCCAGTTTCAAATCCAGGGCATCAGGCAACAGATTTGCAGACTGAAGGATAACTGCCAAATGCCGCTGGCCAACACAGAACTTCAATGTAGTCCACCAGAAAAGGTCCCAACAAGCTACATTCTATAACTGCTTTTTGGCATCTCGCAATGACAATGAGCTATGGGGCGATATTAACAAACCACACCCCATCAGCTCTCTCCACCACTTCTCCCTCCAACGTATGCCTGATCATAAACAAAATATCTCGGATTGGACAACCTAGTGCAGTAACCTGCTAAGTGGGTTACGATCATAGGAAATGCCATAAAGTGATCTCCAGAGCTGTTCAAAGCTGCCAGCTTGCTGAAAAACTGTGCACCTCTCTTGCACACTTTTTTATCTATCGCACTGCTAAGCGATGCGTCCCTTAACACGATAATCACACCTCAGTGTCATCACGCAGAACAGCGGAGCACTTATTAAATTGAATCAAAACAAAAGCAACAAACGTTCAGCCATTCAACTTATACAATATAGTGTGCTACCTATGTAGACAAGAGCTTTCACACACCACATTATCATTGTAAGAGCTATATAAATGTTGCTATACCATACAGTACTCCTGTTTGGCACAATGCAGCACAGCAAGCAAAGTTGCTTTACTGCCTTATATCAATAGGAAAAACAAAAAAACACCATATCTTCAAAGATATGGCACTGTTTTTGTCTCCCCCAGCACACGTTTGGCTGCCATGCGCCAGCGCAGGCCCTCTTGCACCATAATGCATAGTGTCAGGCATAGGTTTTGTACTGGAAGGTGACCCTTCCAGTACAAAATAGTAGGCTTTACTACATTTCACACTTTGTGTGTGCTATACAGGGCAGTTCAGATGCAAAGTTTGAAAAGTCTCGAGAACAGAAAATATTTCTCCAACTTTATGTATGACTCAAGGACTCATTTTGTGGCACATATACCTTTCTACTAATGTTAGTAGATAGGGAATTGCATAAAAAAACATGGAAAACCAATGGAATTCCTCAATGCCACAATAGCGTATAGCACTACTTTATGTTACCTTAGACAACTTTCCAAGGCAAATCAGAATGTGCGTTACAAAGTAACCTCAACACAACAATTTGTTCTGGGTTTGCATCACTTTTGTGACTCAAACCCAGCACAAAGTATTGATAAATGTTCCTCTGAATATATAAATATCTACTGCTGCGCCTCATTGATTACTGCTCTCCCTCCTGCGATATCCAACTATTTTGGTCAGCTCACATCTTTACTATTGCACCACAATACTAATATTTGTACTCATCCCTATTATAACTACTGATATGGAGCCCTCATCCCTCAATAACCAACTAGTGTCAACCGAAATCTACAGAAATGTTTCTGGATACTTGCCTGTCTTACTCAAACTTGTTATGTTGAATATTTATAAAGTGCTGTGCTACCCAGTTAAGGGCATCGTTGTGCTAAGATACCATATTTGAGCATGCCATGAAAGAGAAACTGAATCAAGACTTTTGAAAAAGCCAGATCTCTAAGAGGCATGTTTAAGAAAAGTGCAGCTACACACATTGCAGTGCCACTTTTCTTGCGCCCCTTAGCGCCCCCCTAATGCCACCATGTGTACGCCATATTTAAAATAGGCTCACCATGGCGGTAGTTAGGGGACTAACGTCATAATTGTTTAAGCTAGTCTAGAACTTTGCATGGTTAGGGTCCGATATGTTGACGCTAATCCTGCAAATCCCATTGTAATCAATGGTGTGCCTCCTTTTAACGCCTGCTCTGAGCAGGCGTTAAAAGTGCTGAAACAAATGACCTAAAGAAATCTCTTAGATTTATTTGCACCATTGTATTGGCACCTCTAACAGGGGAACACCCTCTGTGCATAAATTATGCCTGGTGCCAGCTTAATGTAGTGCAAAGGGTTACAAAGTGGAGCAGTGCATGCATTGTGCCACTTTGCAAATATGGCGTGGGGATTTTGGCCTCGTTGGGCCATATTAGCGTTAAAAAAAAAACAATGCTAATGTGGCGCTAGCGGCTCTAAAATATGCCCCAAACATTTTCTTCAACAGTGGAAAAATGATTTCCTTTCAGTTAGAAATGGGTAGTTCAAAAAAGGAGAAAGCGTGGCCACTGGCATGACATTGAAAGATGCACGGGATAGCCACAAGGGAGGCCTTTGATAAACTTATGTTCTCTCAGGGACGATAAAGGAGGATTGTCCGAGCGAGATACTGTGTCCCTTTCTATTCAGTGTACTTTGAAGTAGACAGAGAGACTTAAAAAGGACTCTCTCGCAAAGTGGGAGCCAATGTAGTGCCATTCAAAAGGAAGACATGTATAGAAGGACAACCTAGGTGTCAGACCAGCTGGCTAGGGGAGAAGAGCTTACTAATGTCACCAAGACTCCTGTGGTGCAGAGCTCTGTGAACCATGAACAGGCCCAAATGTATAGAAAATTGTGCCCTATAGCATTAGTTGAACATATACTCCACAAAGTTGTGCAAACAATAAATAACTGTGCAGTGTTGTAAGGTTGGTTGCCTGTAATGCCACTTATCGCAATTGCTCTAAAAATGCGGTACTACCTCAACTTTAAACTGTGGAACCACAGTACAAAGGTGAGCAAGCGGCGTCTTGTGTCAGAAATTACACATTAGGCATGGAAATATCGTGATATTCAGCTTGCCCATTGTTTGTGTGTAGGAAAGTGGGTTATTAGTAGGTTCATGTATTCATTTTCCGCTAGTAATGATACCACAATCACTAAGAGGTTCGGTCAAGTCTCAGTAAATTAATCCTTGCTCTGCCCTTGGTAGCTTAGCAAATGAGCAGTCAGGCTTAATTTAGGAGACAGGTATGTGTACACCATTTAATACCACCAAAACAGTAAATAAGTAAAAGACACAATACAATAAAAATTCAACACCAATTTATAAAAACAAAGAATATTTTATCTTTAAAATTATAACAAAACTACAAAAATCCATAAAGGGAACCTGAGATATGAATTTTTCAAAGATTAAATGAAAAATTGTGCATTCTAGTGCCGAAACTCTTAAAGCACCACTTGCGGCTAACTGGCCGTGTTGGACAGGGACAAAGTCAAAGTTTTAGGCTGACCACAATAGAGTGCGGGTTGGATAAGTTGAGGGCTAGGTCAAAAGTTTACCTCCAGACTTAAAGACATACTGTATTTTTGACAAAATGGCACAGTACAGTGCAGCAAGTTACCTTGCTGTGCTGCACTGCATCACTGGGAAAAGGCAGGCAAGCACTGTTTTTAAAGCAATATGGCGCATTTCTGTGGTTTCCCCTGGGCTAGCGCACAATGGGCATCCTAGCTCCAATGCAGGATTGTTTTTGTGCAGGAAGGGGCACCTTCCCGCACACAAAAAAAATATTGATGATTTTTCCTCTTTCTATGTGTGTTGCAGAATGCAGCACGCATGAAAAGAGTAAAAAACGAGAAGTAAGGATATTTCTCCTCGTTATGCCTCTCCTGGGGAGGCATATATTTTTGGCACATTCCCAGGGTTACCTGTTCTTGTAAATCTTGGAATGTATTAAATAACATGGATGTTGCGTGAAAACACCCACACAGCACCCATGGAAATGCCTCTCTGGTGTAGAGTAATGCAACACAGCGATTTGCGCTGCATTACATTACTCAAGATTTATGAAACCACGCAGGGCCACGCAAGGTGGCCTTGCATGTTTACACAAGCTTCACTTTTCATTTGCAGTGCTCTTGCACAACATTACGTGGTGCAAGAGCAAAGCAAAGGGGCTCATAAATGTGTCCCTTAGTCTTTTTCTTGGAGCTTTTCTCCCAACAACGAGTCTTCAGATCTGGAGTTCAATTCGACAACAGTGACCTGCTGTAGCACAATGTCTCGGTGCGCCTCTAGAAGTCTTTGTCCTTGACATTGACAGTGAGGAGCTCCGTAGCTTTCAGCAGGACAAACCTGCAAGGTCAGTCCGATTTGTGTGTCGAAGCTGGCAGCTTGACTCATATTGCTGAGCTGGCCTCCTGGAGCTTTTCTGCAAAACTTTGTTGAAAGTCTCTAAACTTTGAGTTCTTGCAGTTTCCTGGCTCCTTTGGATACAATAAGGGTCCAGAAGCACCAGCCACGGGTTCAGAGACTGGATTGCCTCTTGGGGACTAGAATTCAATTTCCCACAATGCACCTGTACAGTCCAGGGAGAAAAAACAGTTGCAACTAGTCAGCTGGGATGGTTCTCTCTTTGGCTTGGCAGGGGACTTCTTCCAGTTCTGTTGTACCTGTTGCTGATCAGGGAATCCACTCCTCTTCATTTGAGTCAGGGACAGTCCTTTCGTTATGGAGCCTTGAGAGTGCAGCAGGCGTTGTCCTTTTGAGTGCAAGTCTTCTGTGGTGCAAACAAGGTTCCAGTAGGGCAGCCCTTCTGATGTTCCAGGCATTGATTTGAGAAGCTCCTGCAGCTCACCCATATTTATCCTCCATTCTGGGCTGGCAGGAGGGGGGCACTGCAACTAATAACCCAGAGGTGTTGCTGGCATCTGACTAAACTCCTCTTCCAGCAGCCACTCCCCTAATCAAATTAGGGGGCTCCCATCCGGCAGAGATTAGGGAAGTGAGGGCTGGCCTGGGTCCTAGGACATTTGTCCCCTGCCTTTGAAGTCCAGCTTATCTCCCCAGCCCCCTTCCTCTCTCTGGCTTCTCCAGGAAACAAATCACTCCCATCTAATGGCTGTATTGTTTCAGCCCCAGCCCTCTTCACACGTATTCAGGGACCAGCTTGGCCTAGGATGTAAAAAACTGACTAATCAGAAAAGGCTGCTACAGGGCTTCCTTAGGTAACTTCAGGGTAGTAAGTTGTAAAACTACTTTCCTGTAATACTTATAATAACTCCAACCTTGGCAAGTTGTTGGATTTAATGTAACCAATATTTTGATACTTTGAATGATGTATCTAGCTAGCATCATTCAAAAGGTGGACTTTATTAAGTTTAATAAAGCCTTCACATGTTAGCCTATAGGGCAGCCAGCACAACAATAGGGAACATGCATTGGCCAAGTCAATAGGTTTCGCCTATGAGAAATATATTGGCTTTGTCAATGTTTTTACATGTTGTACAGCAGTGCAATCTGCTGTTATGTACATGGCTTAAAGAAAAAAAAAAATCACAATGATGCAGTTAGCACTGACCCCGTCATTATTTTTTATTTTTACTTTAAGCCATGTTGCACAGCAGCTTGCACTGCAGTGAAACATGTAAAACTCTCCAAACCAAGTAAATGATCTTATGTGCAGCTGCCACTGGGAACCGGCCACCAAAGATCATGTACAAGAACAAGCAGTAGTAGTGGGGGAAGGCAAAACTGATAGCGAGAAGAGGGCGGGCGTTATGCTGGTGAAACCTAAAAATTAACTCCCAGGCTAAACTGCATTGTGGCTTTAAAGAACACCCTCTTGAAAGACTCAGGTGCCTAATGCAAACATTTCTGAGTTTATATTCAGCACAGCACTTAAAATTGCTCTCCGGGAAGAAACTCCCGTGGTCAACAGATTCATAGCATAATGGCAGTGTTATTTCTCCCGTGCTTCTAACCCAGAAATTGCAGCACATACTTTCAATGCAGATAAGATGGTACAATCAACTGAACTAACGGAAGAGAGGAGGTATAATCGTAACTGCATGCTGTTCATCATTTTCACACAACTAAGCAGCAATTTACATTTACATATTACACCCGCATTTAGCATCAACCTCTTTTTTCTTTTTATTATAAAGGGCATTGGCTTAATGATAGGTCTTGGAAAAATAATGTGATTGTAAGAAGTAGATTCAAGGGTGAGACTACGTAGTACAACCCCCTATGTGCCTTGTGCGAAATTCAAGTTTTCATTCCAAGGTGAGGTACAGTGTGAGAAAGGTCAATAAGATGGTGAGGAATGGAGTCAAAGCCCTTGCCTCAATTGACAGTAACATGAGGTTTGATGAGGCTTTTACTGAGGCAATTCAGCAGCAGTTGCCTAAACGAAGCTTCTGCTATATATGACAGAAACAATGTGGGAAAAGCGCTGGGGAGGAGAGGAGATGGCCTGCACCTGCACCTGCACTCGTATGGAGTGCTAGCTAGCAAATAAATAAAAAATATACATTCTGAATGCGTAGCCAGTGGAAGGACACTGGCCACTAGCCAGTAGCCAGCGACCAATAACTGTGCTTGGACCATGCTCCATAGCATACTTCAGGGGTTCTTGCTGCTGAAAGCAGCAAACAAGTACAGACTTTAATAAACTTTGCCAATCCTGTGAGCACAGTAGTACTTCCTGATAAACAATATTTTTAAAAACATGTTTTTTACATTTGTTTTATTGATTTCTCAATTAAAGTGGCATACAGTTCCAATTCACTTATTTTAAAGGTCCATCATCCAAATATACCCATGTATGCCCAATTTTAGCAACATTTCAGCCAACCTCATTGGTTGGAGGGTAAAATTGGAGGGATTTATTATATCAGAGTAATTTTATACCTGCAGGATAACACTGATATCAGTTTCTTTTCCAAGCATTTCACACCCCAGGTAGTTACTTTATGTTTCAGGCTCCTTAAAAAAATGAGAAATAATGAAGAAAATACATGTGCATCTTTTTTAATTCTGTACATGTGGTGTGTATATATTTAGCATAGTTTATTTATATAGCATGTTATGCCCACCTAGGAACGTTGCAGTCATTTACTGAAGGATTTCCATATGATTCACTAGTCTTTTAGTGTTGGATTAATCATATCTGCAAAGTTAGGCCCAGATATACTATTTTTCATGCCCGCGCATGCACAATATTAAGTGATGTGAACAGAAGTGTTGATTAACTTTTACATGCAAACATTTTTTGTACTGAAAAGTTGATGCAGTCCAGAACTTGTTGTGTCACTGCTATAAATCACTATACAGGACATTAAGATGAAAACACAGTTGGGGGGTGGCCTGCCTGGTGTCAGGATGGCCGCATCAACCTGGACCTCCTGCAATCAGTGCCTCCGGGGTGTATACATGATGGAAAAGGGTCTGTCTGCCTAGTGGAAAACTAGGTTATGGGAGTTTGAAGACCGGTCTGCGTTACCTACATACCGAGCGAGGGCCATGATGTGCCCGCCACTCGTCTACCTAAGCAGGTGAAGCTGCAGTAGGGTGGACAAAATGGCAGCCACAACCTAATTACTCCCTTGGCTGCTGTGATCTGAGCCTTGGGGCCCTGAGGCTCTCTGAGATCCCCTGGGGGCTGAAACTGGGAGTTTGAAGACTGTTCTGCGTCACCTATACACCGAGCGAGGGCCATGATGTGCCCGCCACGCGTCGGAGGGCTCAGCAGGTGAAGCTGCAGCAGGGTGGACAAAATGGCAGCCATGACCTAATTACTGCAGGCAAAACTGCTTGGTTGCTGTGATCCGGAGCCTTGTGGCCGTGAGGCTATCTGAGATCCCCCGGGGTCTGAAGCGGAGCAAACTCTGGTAAGATTTGAGTAACAAAGCTGCGGCTGCACTGATAAAATGGTGCCACTGGTGTAAATGCTGATGATGTCTCTCAGTGGCAGCTGGGACCTCTGCACTGAGGGATTGGCCCGACTGCAGACCTGCTTCAGCGGAGCTGAGACAGTTGGGAGCTTTTTGGAGCTGAGGAGGCCCCTGCTGGAGGGCAGAGGATCCTGGGGCTGTGTGTCCTGAAAGTCACTGGTGAGGAGAGTGGTTAGGTGGTGTGAGGAGCAACTAGTGGTGCCTATCTGGGTCTGGTGGTGATCTTTGTGTCATATATATGCTTCTGAACTACAAGAAAGAAGGCCTCACCTGCCTGCCTGGTATGATCTACTGAGTACTGTTGCTGGGCAGTACAGCTGTGGCACAGGTGCCTATGAGCGTGAGGTGTGCATAGTGGACCTGGTCCTTGGTGCCTGGTGGTGTGGATAGCAGTTATGGTGCAGGGTTGCTGTGAGCCCAGGAACAAGGAGCAGTTGCTGTGGTTGTGCCTTACCCTATAGTATGGTTCAGCATCATGGAGGCTTCACTGCAAGGCATGGGGAACACATCTGACACCAGACAGTCTGAACTGCAGTTTGAAGGGTGCAGGGCACAAAAATAGACAGAGGTTCAAGACCCCTCCTCGGAGATGGCCCCAGAATCAGGCCCCCTAGAGGGCAATCAACTGCTACAAAATTTGCAGTCTAGCCTCACTGCTATTGATAAAAAACTAATCAAGTTAAATTTCAGGATGGACACTATTGCTGCCAAGTTGGAGAGGCATGAAGGTGACCTCACTGAAGCAGAGCACTGTACCTCCGCTGTCGAGGATTTGCAGCAGGTGGATAAAGAAAGGCTGCACCATATGGATCAAGTTCTGAAAGTGGTTACGGATAAAAATGAGGATCTAGAGGCCAGGTCTAGATGCAATAATGTGTGCATTCTAAGAGTAGCTAAGATGACCAACAAATGGACGATGGAGGACCTTGCGGAGTCCCTATTTACAACTCTATTTGGAATGGACTCTCTCCAAGATATTTCTTGTTGAGGGAGCCCATTGATCATAAGCTGCCCAGCCTACAACTGGGGCACCTACTCATCCTATTATAGCCAAACATCTCAATTACCAAGGTAGAGACACTGCACTCTAGTTGGCGAGAGAATGTGGTGGTCTGCAATATCACAGTGACTGCTCGTTCTAGCAGGTCAAGAAGAAACTCACAAAAGCTCAACATACAGTATGCTATATAATACCCAGCAAGTCTGCACATTTCTCTTCAAGGAACCATCAAGTTCTTCACTGAACCACAGCAGTTGGCCGCCTAAATCAAGAAACTCCACCTGTCCTCTGCCCGTGGCGTGACATGGGGCCTGATCGCTCCCCTGCAGCTTCTGATAAAGAATTGGTGACCCCGGCCTTGTCAGGATCTAGAGAGCCCCATTGGCCCACATATGATGGATTGCCATTAAACAGTGCAAATGTTTAACAGCTTCCCTGGTACGGTAGGGAACTACCTCAAGAGTTATTTCATTGGCTACTGCTTGACAATATGAATCAGCGAACCTAACATTTATAATTCAGAGGCTACCATGGTGGAGCCCCCAGGATTTGTCCATCCTCCATTGGTAAACTCCAGTACGAGAATTTCTATTATGTTGATCTGACGGATTGCTACTTCATGGTGTTTCCAAATCGATTGGTTGGACATGTTGAATAATTGAGGGGGGATTCAATTCATCAGTGATGTTCGGAGGCTGGCGTGGGTGGGGGGCAGGGGGGTGTTTGGGGGATATGTACGGCAATGCTTAATTTATTTCTATTATGTTGGTGCAGACTGATTGGAGCTGGAGTCCTATACATGGTGCACTATAGGCAATAACACAACATCATTTTCAATGGTTGGTTTTATTTAGGAAAGTTGAATCCTGGCGTCAGATTCTACATTTCCCAAGCAATTTCTGTTTTTATTTTTTAGGTACATAAGATCTGAGAAACCTTTTTCACATAAAATGTGGGGGAGAAAGAAAGTAAAACCATAAGGGCATATCTCCTCTCCATAACTTCTCTGTTGCATGTAATTCACTTTTTATAGCACCTCTCATACCAGTGTAGAGTGTCGGAGCACGTTACAGGGACTACAAGGTGCGGATTCACATGTCATCCACACTGGTAGGCATTTTCTAAGAGTGCTTGGTCCGGAGGAGCACAAACTCAGGATTCAGAACATAACACAGTGATTAGCATTGGCTTTAATAATATGAATGTATTTCCACGCAACCAAACCTTTTTTAGCAGCATAAGGAGAATCAAAGACTGGGGAAAAAAAACATAACTTTCTAATTTGTGCCATGCAGTTTGCATGCAGGACTGTGATGGCAGTGTATTGCTCACTGTGCTAGATTAAGATTGTAATTTATGAACTGCTCAGCAACAAAAGATTCTCTGTACCGCGGTATGCACATAAAACATTGTTCTTTGCATGATAAACGTTCTTTGCAGCAGGCATATTAACCATATGCTACCTTAGATGAGTCAAAACTGCCAATAGACAAAACTCCCATCTCTCTCCAGGATGTACATTAATCACCAGAGTTATCTTGACGCTTTTATTTTTGCCCAAACATGGCTTTGCAGTGCTTTTAAAACTGCTGCACAAAGGAAGTAATAAATATAAAAACACACATCTTTTCTGTCAGAGGCCCCAGCTGGAAAAGAGCCTTTCTGCCGGCCCAGGTCTGCGGACCCCTTGGGAATGTGTCATGGACACCTGGCGGGCTTCAGGCACCAGGTTGGGAACCGCTGGGTTACTCTGTTCCAGCTGGTACACATTGTAGCAGACCCCGAGTGAAGATTTCTAGTTCTGGCGGGAGTATTGGCAGCGCAGCCTTTGACAGATAATCTAGAATTTTATCATCAGCTGTGGGCTCTGGTGAAAACAGTTGGACACATTGTCTTGGGGGGTTGATTTCAGCATAAATATTGATCTGCATTTAGACAGCTTGCACTCACCAGCTCAAGGTTACGTCAACTCTGCTGTGGCCCTTAATCACATTATCGAAGAAGGATGTTTGAGAAAAGTCTGCCATCTCAGAAATCCTGATGATCTACTTAGCGTTCCATGATATGTGTTTGAGGTTTGATTTTTGGCTAGTGACAAATGATGTTAGCACCAGGACTGAGGACATGGTGCACTTAGGGGCATATTTATACCCCATTTGCGCCAAATTTGCAGCATTTTTCTTTTTACGCAAATTCAGCACAACCCTAACTCCAAATTTATACTTTGGCACTAGACCTGTCTAGCGCCAAAGTTTTGGAGTTAAAGTAATTTTTTGCCTGCGGGAAACTACCTTGCATCAACAAGATGCAAGGTAGACGTTCCTGGGCAAAAAATGACGATATGGCCTTAGCGCCATATCTATTCCCTGTGCTAAAATCAAGCGTGTGGTAAGGGGGCCTTAAATAATGGCGCTAAGATTGCTTAGAGACATTATTTAACTACTGGGTCAGGGCAGGCGTTAGGGGACCTGTGGGCTATTTCCATGGTCAGAAACCATGGAATGGGCCCACAGGTACCCTTCCCTAGCCCAGGGACACTCCCACCCACACCAGAAGGACGCCAGAGGATGGGGGACCCAATTTTCTAGCGAGTAACGTAAGTTTAGGTAAGTATATATATATTTTTTTAAAGTGCCATGGGGGGCCTAACTTGGGCCCCCCTACATGACACTGGGCCCAATGGCCATGCCCAGGGGACATATGTCCCCTGGGCATGACCATTGGGGTGGTGGGCATGACTCCTGTCTTTACCAAAACAGGAGTCATGTCCGTGGGGGGTGGGCGTCAAAGGATGACACTAGTCTGGTTAGAGGCATTATTTATGCCTCTTCCCACACTAGCGTCATCCTTTGATGCGCAACCTCCCCTACGCCTCTCCCGCACGTTAAAAAGTATAAATCAGGGCCTTAGTTCGTACATTATCTGATCACTTGCTGATCTTCCTCCACTTACAGCCTACCCTGTGACAACTCCCAAAAAACGCATTGCTAGACCCTGTATTCCATGGGGAACTTTGAACAGTGATAGACCACTACTTTCATGACAATAAGAGATCAGTGGACATGCATATCTCTCTGTGCCAGGCCTTCAAGGTGGTGCTCAGAGGGAAATGCAATTCAAATCAGCACAGGGTGTTGCGAACATTGCACTCATATCTGGGCAAGCTAGAAACTGACAACAAACGGTTAGAAAGCAGTAAGGTTAGTGACTCCACCCCAGTCTTCCCGGAAGCCTTGTGTAATAAGATCTTGGAGTACAATGATACTGCAGAAAGGGAGACTCACTACTTAGGGAAATATGCACAAGCATGCGCATACTGTGAGGGAGGCAGACTGGGGAAGGCCTTAGCCCAACCAATAGGAAACCATGAGCGGCAGTGGCAGTGACACAAACTTGCAGTTCAGAAGGTGAGTTGCAGTATACTTTGGGCGACATTGGGAGGGTGTTTGTAGATCATTTTAAGACATTGTGGCCTGTATTTATACTTTTTTAGCGCCGCTTTTTGACGCAAAAACGGCGCAAACTTACTTTTGTATTTTGTAAGTTTGTGCCGATTGTGCGCCAAAAAACTACGCAAATGCGGCGTTAAAAAAGTATAAATATGGGCCTGTATGCTTTGTGTAAGCAACACAACAGCGACAGTATCATGCAGTATCTAGACAAAGTTACCTTGGCCTGGCTAAGTGATGCTCAGAGGCTCTTTTCAGCATGTTCCATAAGTTTTGGAGAAATTACTGATGCTATTAAAGAACTACCTAATGGAAAGTTGCCATACTTGGATGGGTTCCCTCCTGAGCTTCATAAAATGTATATCGATCTGCTGGGACTCTATGTGCATGCTATCTATGTGGAAGCGTCTGAGAGGGGAATTGCCTGATTCCATGCGGGGAGCCATTATAGTCATGCTACTCAAGCCAAATAAGACTGACACTGACTGTGATTCTTATCGGCCACGGTCGCTGATTAATTACAGTAGTAAAATCCTAGCACAAATCCTGGCAAACCGGCTTGCATTGCTTCTGCCCAACCTGATTTTGCCGGACTAAACAGGGTTTGTCCTAGGCAGACCTACAGCCCATAATCTTCGCCCCATTGAATCAAGTTAATCTGGAAAAGGAGGCGGCAGCGATCTCTCTTGATGCCACAAAGGATTTTTATTCCCTTGAATAGGATTTTCTGTTCACTACGCTTCAATATATGGGTATTGCCCACTATTTTGTGCGGCTGGTTCAACTGTTATATTCGAAGCTAGTTGGCAGATTGTATTTGAATGGCCAGGTCTCTGCACCTATTGAGGTGCATAGGGCGACCTGGAAGGGGTGCCATCTATCTCCAGTACTGTTTGCAATAATGCTGGAGCCCCTAGCAGCTATATTGTGCCAATGGCCAGGGATCAGCCCCTTTTGAGGTGCATAGGGGAACCTGGAAGGGTTGCCCTCTATCTCCTATTCTGTTTGCAGTAGTGCTGGAGCCCATAGTGGCTATATTGTGCCAAAGACACAGTGGATATTCCCTGCGATTTGAGGTAGACCTCTTTTAATTTCACTCAGCGCAGGTGATATTACATTGTATGTTTGTAATCTGCAGAGTGGGCTCCACCCCATCATCTGAGCCTTCATTCAATTTAGGGAGTGGTCCGGACGCTCTATAAAATTGTACATCTTTCCCTTCACACCTTGCATATGCCAGTTTGAGCTGGAATACTTGTTAGCGTGGGCGGACTCCTCCAGCAAGTTCTTGGAGGTCTGGATAAGTCTAGATAAGTAGGAAGTCCTGACTTTAAACTACAGCAGATCTATCTCTAGGCTGGATGACAGAATCGCTAGATCCCTTAGGTTGCCAATGTCAATGGCAGGGAGTATTGGCTTGATAAAAATGGTGGTTTAGCTGTGGTTTCTTTAGTATTTTTGTGAATATACCTATTCCCCTGACTAAACATTTTTTCAAACTCTCACCAATCTGCTCAGTTCACCTAGATTGGGCAGGAAAACAGCCACGGAGGGCCTGGTCTGCATCCACATTGCCATATAATTTGGTAGGGTTCGCTGTGCCAGATATGGAACTCTATTACCTCAAGCTCAAGCGCATTGTGCCTACCGTTGGTTTCATCCCACTAAATGCTTACCCCATCTGGCTGTCAAAACTGATGTAGCTCACCAGCATCCATTAAATGTAGTCCTCTGGGTTAGGGCACTCCACAGAGTTAATGAAATTAACATTGTACTATGCACAGTGATGTGTGGGACAAAATATGTATTCCTGGGCTTTTGTATACCCCTGCAGGTCTGCTATGGGCTCATCCATTGTTTAGTGTAGCTGCAGAGCCCGAGGCGTGTGCCAAGCTTTGCAATCACTAGCACGACATTTACTAAAGTGGACCAGCTCGCACTCCACCACACACCCTCGCCGCTGGACTATTACCTACTTCCTAGGCTTAAAATGACAAGCAAGAAGGTTATTCCGATGTTCTCTCGGGAACCAAACATATCTGGCCCACTTTAAATTTTGGTTACTGCTACCAGTCCCAAAAAACATAATTTCCCGTATTTATAGTGCTGTACAGAAGTCAGCCACCAGTTCTATTCCCCTGGCAGGTTTGGCAGGGGAAGATCTTAATCGTTCACATAACGCAGGAGATGGGGTTCTACTGCTGTGCGCAAACAGGAAAATTACTCTCAAGTAATAGATTACATTTTATACACTTCTGCTTTCTTCATCATCTTTAATACACCCCGTGGAAGTTCTACAAAAGGAGTTTGAGTGACAATTCTAATTGTGCGCGATGTGGCTCTGGGGAGGCAGATTTTAGTCATCTGGCATGCCAGTGTGAACCGATCCAGAACTTCTGGTCACAGATTATGCATTTACCTCAGGAAATGGTGGATCTTAGGGGACAAATAACCCCACTAGTTGCATTGTTGGGATAGGTCCAAAGGATTCCAAATACTGATCGTAAATGCATTGCTCTTGCTCTGCTGTTAGCTAAGAGATTAGTGGTGAGGCATTGGGGATGTGGCAAAGCTGGAATGAAAGACCAATGGTTACCGGAACTCACATACTGTAGCAAACAAACGAACTGTATAGTGACTTGTTACCTGCATACTCTGGGTCACAGGATATCTGGGCACCATTTCAGAACTGTTTGCTCACATCAGGTACTGCGCCGCCAGATTAATTTGATTGGTTTATTTAATTCTGATGGGGAAGATGCTGCCAGAGACACATGGCTGATTGATGGTGACATCACTGTGCTGCTGGGCATTAACCAATGTATTGTTTGTTTGTCTCCCCTAGAGTTACTGCACCATGTTGATAAAGATATACTGTGCTGTACTGTTGTTTGAAAATAAAAAGCAATACAAGTGTTAAAAAAGATGAAGACACAGTTAATTGAAATAACTTGATACAGGATACCACCTTTCCTGAAGAAGCCCTACATGTGTGATACAGTATGTGGCTCTGAGCTCTAAACATTCGAGTTAACACCATAACTTATAAATTGCAACAGGGAAAGTTCTCAAAAAAGTAGTCACATCCAGGGGGTCCATTAACAACTTCGCACTTTGCTGTCTACCAAGAACTGGGGTTTGAGTATGTTGAAGACCTGATCAATTTAGCACCCCTGCAATTGTGGTGTTCGTTCTGGTGCACTATGCAAGCTTCTTTAAACAAAGAGATAATATTAGATGGCCTATCTTGTGACTATAGGAACTGAATGCCTGGCTTAATTATCTCAAATATTCTACCACTGCTCTTGGCTGCCCCTCCATCTTTGAGAATCCCACTAAACTTATCAAGAAAAACAAAGGGTGAATTAGTGAGAGTTTTATGTCTAATAGGAGGGTGGTAAATAAATGATGAAGCCTTCTGTGAGACAATACTGTATGGTACAAAACAATTCTGGGGGTGGAGCCTTACTTGGACATGGTCACAGACACAGGGGATCGGATGTCATTGACCTGGTTTAGGCTGGGATCTATTTTGTGGACACTTTGTTTTCTTCAGGGACAATATGGGACATCTAGCATATGCTCTTGCCCAGGTGTTGAGGTTTCTCTCCAGACTTTGTTGCACTTTATATTTTTCTGTAAATTTTATCAATCTTTTACTAAAACATTTTTACAATCTCCCATCCGGAAGTGCAATCTTACTAAGTGTAGCGCAGGCTTGTTATATTGGCAACAACTTAATTGTCCAGAAACCTGCTCAGTTGTGGGTCTTTTTTTAAAATCATCCGTACATTTGCGTAATGCAATGACAGCTCATAAAGACCTATTGATGTTAACTTTTCCTCCATCTTCTATTTTGGCGGCAGATATTGCGTGCGTGAATTGATATTATTTGGGTTTTTTTAATAGATTTTATTAGATTTGAACCAACTAAACTTTTTGTTTTTTATTCAGTGTTTTTATTCATATGTATATGTAAATGTCATCTTTATGATCTGTTTTTTAAATTATCGAATAAAGATAAACTTTATTGAATCAATTGAGTTGGTATATGCTAATGACCAAAGAAAAATAATATTATTTTCAGACTGCATGAGAGAGGACAGGTTCATCTGGATGACTAAGAGATTTCTGAATCGAACCCTGACAAGGTATCCTACCTACCCTTTAAGGTTAAATGTCCATTGCCAGCATGTCATGGCAGGAATTCCAACATAGCAAAATGTGCATCTACATGTTCGCTCTCCCCACCCCTAATTCCTCAGAATGTGGCTCTTCCCAGAGAAAACAAAATCAAGTACAGTGGTACTCTGTGATTATTTTCAACACAAGTATATTGTGTATATCCAATCTGTCGAGATTAATCCCACAATTCAAGTAACAGCAACAAATGCACACACGGGCAACTCAATATAAGAAACAGTGTATTGTATTATTGCATTATCATAATGCTATTCTTATTCAACATTAATGCAGGTGGTGCAGTGTATGAAAGTGACACACTTATAAGGAAATAGGTATCACAGCATTTGTCCTACATAAAAAGTCCAACTCCAGTCTTGGGTCGGGGTTTTTTCAAAAGACATCCCTAGAACCGTGTTGACATTTTGACACTATTTGCTCAGTATGTGAGTCTCATCAGGACATCGGCCATCTGTCTAACCACCTTTCCAGTAGATCCAGCCTACAATCTTCCACATGGATCTAATAATCTTTTATTCAAATTTATGTTGAACCTTCAATTATTATTAACCTTCATCGATTCACACTACAGTTCAGTAAATCATCTCCCACCACTGGTGCCTGAGCAAAAGTAGTGTATCTGTTTGTGAAAGCAGCACTTTGCCCAAATCCCAAATTCCTGTTGGGGAGATGCTCCTGATCTATGGAGTAGATCATTCACTACAGTCACCGTACACAAGCATGGACACTCTAACATTTTGCAGGAATCAAGGGGTGAGGGAGTGTTAAGAGGAAAAAGGCTATCATCATGGGTTGCACCTCTGCCTCCGTCTGTAGGATGGCAACCATTTATTTACTAGGGTGGCCCACCACATTTATCACTCCAGTACAGACCTGGACTTGGAATATAGTACCCAGGGCAAATGGAACGATGCAGCAGAAGAGGACCAAATTATGCGGCAGCGTTGACTAAATTATACAGCAAGAAAAGGCAAATAATGCAAAGTAATGCAATTTTCTGATAACATCATTTCATTATTTTGGCACTGTTACTTATGGTAATACTGACTGTGCAAACATTTCACCATATTATTACCAGTTTACTGTCCAACTACAGCAATAAGATGTTGAAAGATGGGCAATCAACCTTTTCGTAGGGCCTTCCACAGCGACGGAGCTCATGAGCTTTTCTTCCATAACTTTTTATATGTTTGAGATACAAACAATTGTTTTTGCTAAAATCTCAGATTATGCAGCATATGATTTATTATGTGGCAAATGCACCAAATTCATTACTATGTAGAAAACGCTTCAGCTGTAGAATCACATCATTTCAGCGACCCATGATAATACACAGCTAGGCCTGTGCTTTCAAAGGCCCTATACACCTCCTCCCAACATTAATTTACATGCTTTAAAGCAAGCTTGCCTGTTATGAAAAGGCAGCTAAATGCGGCCATGACATTATATGGCGCCAGATGATAGCAATGGAGTGAGTTTTCTCATTTCCCTGGAAAATACTTTTTAAAGTTTCGTGTGCACCGCGCTTGTGCTGTGCTTGTGAAATCTATTGTATTTAATATAAAATCTTAAAGGGGGCTTACATCCCTCCCTTATTTTTCATTGGTTCCTTTGCTTGCCACTTCCTTTTTCTCTGTGTCTATTGGCTGTTCCTCATGTGTTTCTCTTGTCAGTGTCCCAAGTACTGTTTTCATCCACTTTGTGGAACATTTTTTTATGTTTTGCCTGCACAGCACTACACTATGCTTGTTTTTTTTGCTTGTGTTTATTTACCACCCGTCCACTGTTTGTTCTATTTTTGAGCCATTTTACATAGCCAGATCCGAGCGCTTTACACAAGCACCAGTTCCATTAGAGATGGACACATTCACAAAGAGATTAAGGCGGTCATTCAGACCGCGGCGGGCGGTGGTCGCCGCCCGCCATGCGGTTACCGCCGAATGACCGCACCGCGGTCAAAAGACCGCGGCGGTCATTCCAACTTTCCCGCTGGGCCGGCGGGCGACCGCCAAAAGGCCGTCCGCCGGCCCAGCGGGAAAGCCCCTGCAACGAGGAGGCCGGCTCCGAATGGAACCGGCGGAGTTGCAGGGGTGCGACGGGTGCAGTGGCACCCGTCGCAATTTTCACTGTCTGCAAAGCAGACAGTGAAAATCTTTGTGGGGCCCTGTTAGGGGGCCCCTGCACTGCCCATGCCAGTGGCATGGGCAGTGCAGGGGCGCCCAGGGGCCCCACGGCACCCGTTTCCGCCATCCTGGTTCTGGCGGTGGACACCGCCAGAAACAGGCTGGCGGGAAGGGGGTCGGAATCCCCATGGCGGTGCTGCAAGCAGCGCCACCATGGCGGATACCCTAGGCCAGGGGAAAACCGTCGGGAAACCGCCGGTTCCCCTTTTCTGACCACAGCTTTACCGCCGTGGTCAAAATAGCCCAGGAAGCACCGCCAGCCTGTTGGCCGTGCTTCCGCCGCCCTCCGCCATGGCGGTCATGGACCGCCAGGGTCGGAATGACCCCCTAAGTGTAAGTGATTTGCCCAGAATAGCTTGATGTTAAGCCTCGCCGAGACTCAAACCCAGTTCCCCAGCTTCAAGTTTGGCTGATGTAGCCCTCATGGTACTTTCCCTGCTCTATATTACTATTCGAGAAGACTAGCATATAAAATGGCTGGCTCTCCTTTGAAACGCACAACTAAAATGCATTGCCATTATGCATTCCAAAGCAGCGCCCTCCATTTTGTTTATTTCATTTCTCTTACAAGAGTACATGCACCACTGTTGCTAATAAGGATCTTGTTTTGTTTGTCCTCTGTGTTCTGTTTTTTTTTGGTAAGCATTTGCTGCTTTCCCTCCACACTGCCCCCTTGTGCTCCCTGTTTTCCTCCCTGTAGCTCATCCACTGCTTCTCGACCCTCTCCTAACACCCCCTCAGCTCTGTTGTTGCAGCATTCCCTGCAGCTCCTACCACTTATTGTTTTTTCACTTTCTCTCCACCCCAGCCTGCTCCACCGCTCTCCCACTTTGTTTTAGCTCATTTTGGGGGCAGAGAGGGCAGTTGCTGTTTGTTGTGGGACATATTATCATGATATATGGCTTATGTTAGGTTCCAGAGAAAAAGGGAAACTCAATGTGAAAATGATATAGTCATGTCTCATGTGGATACCCTAGCAGTCTTTCTGTAACTGTTTTTATTTCTGTGACATGCAGTGCTATTAACCGCTTTTATTGTTGTGTAACGGGAAAGTTGGAGCTGGAAATTAAGTTGACCCATGAGTATTGAAGCAGGCTGGACCTTTTCTATGCATAATATCGCCAGCAAATCTTAGCCCTAACATGCAAATCGGTAGATACATTGGGCTTGAATCGTCAGTCAGCTGGGGATGTGTTAGTGTCTGTCTGACCAATATAGGACTTCGCATTAGTGAGGAAACCACCGGCCAAGCCAGCAACGGCATGCCATGCACTGCATGAATAACTGGAAACTCCTGACCTGCTCTGCACCGTTACAGTGTTTACATGTTTTGCCTTGGAGACAGACTTTTGTTGCAAGGAGGAATGTCAACACAGGCCCGCTGGAGTGTCCTGTTTGTGTTTATGTGTCTTGCGACCATAAATCTGGCCCAATGATGTGTGGGGTGTCTTCTACCCCACACAATTCTGAAACTTTTTATTGCCACATAGCCTCAGCTAAGTGTATAGGCACCCATAACGTGAGCATTTGTAAATGGTTATATATTTCCTTGTATGCGCACACATACGTGTGTGCATGTGCCTATCTATGTAGGTGCACATATGTTCGCCTATGTGTGCGACACACACACAGCACACACAGATGTGTAGAGTTTAATAAGCTATTTATTACCATCATCCAGTGTGGTAATAGAGCAGAACTATGAAGGATTTAGTGGTCAACAAAACCCCTTGGCTCTTTCAACACTGCTCGTCAATAGCTTGTTACTCTCTACGCATATGAAGATTATGCCATACTGATTGTTCATATGTAGCAATTCTAAACTAAGGTATTTAACTAGAACCAGTATACAAGGAGTTAAACCAGTCAACCTAAAATCACATTGAAGCTGCCTTGTGAAAATGTGCCCAGTTGCTTTGTTCTGAAAGTCAATCGAATATGCAATGAATATGCGAGGAAGTGATGTGTTCTCGCATTAGTTGAGGTGTTTTATGGCAGTGACATCAAATTTGACTTTTATATTGTAGTAATAGGAGGATGTATATGTGTTTGTTAGTACACTTGTTCTATATAAGACGTTTATATTGGGCCACATTTATTCTCCCTATCGTGACATGAAGACATGTCTATATTGTGGAGCTGCAGCACCTTTTGCTGACATCTGTAAAAGTCGTCTCCTCAAAGCTCACATCACTTCTCTGCTCTGCTCTGGGGAGTAGGACAAATGTTTCTTAGGTAGCTAATCACAAGCTACTGGTCCTATATGATCTATTTACTATTTAGTCGTAGGTGTCATCTTTCCTTTCAAAATTAATCATTGAGCATCCTGACACTTGATAAGGCCATATATTTATGTGTGCTTTCATATTCACTTTTTGTGCACTCTTTACCTTTCTATTTCTTATTCATAGATTTGTATTTCAATAAATTACTGTGTGAATTCAATTTAAGGTAAAGAAAATAGGTAGACCTGAAATTAATTTACTGTATCCTCCTAATGGTCGATATGTAGAAAGTTTGTGACTCCTGAAAACATTTTGGGGCATATTTTTTAAAAAGTGGCGCTGCACACAGTGCAGCACCACTTTTCTTGCGCCCCTTAGTGCCCCCCTAACTCCATTATGTGTGTGCTGTATTTAAAATACGGCACACCATGGTGGTAGTTAGCGGACTAGCATCAGAATTTTTAACGCTAGTCAGGCGCTTTGCAGGATTAGCGTAAAAAATGTTGATGCTAATTCTGGAAAGCACCCAGAGGCCCCTTGTAACTAATGGAAGCCTCCTTTGACACTTGCTCAGAGCAGGCGTTAAAAGTGCCGTAGACAAATTACACAAAGAAATCTGATAGACTTCTTTGCGCCATTTTTGTGGCCTCCGTAACGGAGGAACGCCCCCTTTGAATACACTATGCCTGGCACAGGCATAATGTAGCACAAAGGGTTAAAAAGTGGCACAATGCATGCATTGCGGCACTTTGTTAATGTGGCGTGGCGTTTTTGGCTTTCTAACGCCACATTAGCATAAAAAAATTATGCTAATGCAGCATTAGAATGGCACTTGGGGCTCTCAATATTCCCTTTGTTCATTAAATCCAATGTGCTTTTTAGACCTCTCTTCCAGGCAGCTTTAGCTGGATGTTGTTGTAGACATGTTGTTTCTAATATATTAGGGCTTTGGGTCTGCCCCTTGCCCTTAATTTGATAGTTTTCTTGTCTATCTCATGTCCTTGTCCTTGTTCTTATGCAACGGGGTTTCTCCATATTTTTTGTTTTCCCTGCCTCTGGAGCATTTGTTCTTTACTGTGTTTGTATTGAATGAGGTGTCGTTTCACAGCTTGCATCAGGGGTACTACTGTTTTCATGTGTTATCTTGTTCGATCCCTTATGTGCTGCTTCCCTCCACAAAGTCCCTAACCCTCAGTGTTCTCCCCTTCCTCCAACAGCTATTCCGTTGCTTCAGCTTTTTATTCAAAAAATGTAACCCCTGTTTCTTTATTGCTTCTTGACCCACCCATCAGCTGCTTTCGCCGATGACGGCATTGACTTCCTACCCTCCTCATGATCCTTTGCTATTCTTCAGTCCTTACAAGTTACATTCTTTTTAATGTTTATTGCTTCAAATCAGCAAATTGCAGTTTCTGAGCTCTCTCTCTCTCTAAAAATAAATGTCTGTAATGGCAGTGTGCTACCATACTGTGAACACTCCACTCAACACCACTCTACTCTACTCTGCACCACTCCACACCACTGCACTCTACTCTGTACCACGCCACTTTACACTACTCCATACCACTAACCTATGTACCACTCAACTCTACACCACTGCACTCACAACACCTCACACTACGCCTTGCTACTCTACCCTGCACCGCTCTACCATATGCCAATACCCTCTTCCCCACTATGTTCTGCACCACAGCACTCTTCGCCACTGCACTCTACACCACTCCAGTCTAGGCCATACCAATCTACTCTGCACAACTCCACTCTCGGCCGATGTACTTTACACCACTCTTCAACACTGCACTCTACACCAAGGCACTCTATGCCATTACACTCTATGCCAATGCACTTTACTCTAATACTCAACACTATGCCAACGCACTCTACTCCAATCCACTGTTCACCACTCTAATCTACGTGGCAAGCAAAATAACGATGGATTAAACCCAGATCTGTGATTGGGGGTGAGTGTTTTAAAAGTTTCAACACTCCGTCCATCATTTTATTTTGTGATGTTGCCTTGTGCACCCTAAGTGGCTAGGGTATGCCCAGACGTGGGTCCCTTGCTTGCTGCGCCACTGGATTCAAGCTAGCCTGGCTGATGAAGGGTGAAACCCTGAAACCGGTCCCAAGATGCTTGAATCCTGTCCAGGGAGGACCTGGCTTGGCAGTTCGGGCTGGACTGCTCCCATTGGGAGAAGGGTCAAGACTGATTTGCATATAGAGGGGTCCAAACTGGGGTGACGTGGCAAGCAAAATAACGATGGATTAAACCCAGATCTGTGACTGGGGTTGAGTGTTTGAAATGTTTCAACACTCTGTCCATCACTTTATTTTGTGATGTTGCCTTGTGCGCCCCAGGTGGCTAGGGTATGCCCAGACGTGGGGGCCCTTGCTTGCTGCGCCACTGGATTCAAGCTAGCCTGGCTGATGAAGGGTGAAACCCTGAAACCGGTCCCAGGATGCTTGAATCCTGTCCAGGGAGGACATGGCTTGGCAGTTCGGGCTGGACTGCTCCCATTGGGAGCAGGGTCAAGACTGATTTGCATATAGCTGGGTCCAAACTGGGGTGATGTGGCAAGCAAAATAACGATGGATTAAACCCAGATCTGTGACTGGGGGTGAGTGTTTGAAAAGTTTCAACACTCCGTCCATCATTTTATTTTGTGATGTCACCACTCTAATCTACTCTGCACCACTGCATTCTAAGCCACTCCACTCTAGACCACTTTACACCATTACATTCTATGCCACTCTACGCAACTGCACTCTGTCCTACACCACCCACTCTACCCCACTTCGCTCTACTCAGAAACAATCTACTCTACACCACTGCACTATATGCCACTCTACTCCACTCTGCACCACTCCACTCTATATCTCTGCACTCTACGCCACTCTCCTCTTAACCACTGCACTCTATGCTAACGCACTCGACACAGCTGCACTGTCACTGCACTCTACATCACTGTACTCTATGCCACTGCTCTATGCATGACTATACTCCACTCGACACCTTTGCACTCTGACACTCTACTCTGCAACACTGCACTCTGCCATTGAACTCTACGCCACTCTACTCTGCACTCCTCCACTCTATGCCACTGCACTATACAGTACTATATTTTACTCAGTACTACTCTATGCTACTCCACTCTGCACCACTCTATGCCACTGCACTCTATGACACTCAACTCTACTCTGCACTCTATGCCACTGCTCCTCTATGCCACTCGACTTTGCCCTCTGCATCACTCAATTCTACACCACTCCACTCTGCACCCCTCTACAACACTCTACGCCACTCCCCTCTACGCCACTCTACTCTCTGCACTCTAGTCAGCTGCACTCTACCCTACACCACTGCATTCTTCTATGCACCACTCTAACCTACGCCACTGCATTCTACGCTGCTGAATTCAGTGCCACTGCACTTTATACCACTATACTCTGCAACACTCTATGCCAATGCACTTTACACCAGTCCACTATACTCTGTCCCACTCCAGTGTGTGCCACTTTACGCATTTCCACACTATGACACTCCAAAACACGACACTCTCTGCCTCTCCACTCTACAACACTCTACTCCACTCTTTGCCATTCCACTCTACAAAACTGCATGGCACTCTCCTCTATGCCACTAACTTTTAACCAATCTGAACAGCAGCCATGCTGGTGTACAACATGGTTAAAACACATTGACAAACCCAGTAGGTCTTGCATAGGTGAGAGCTATTGCCTTTGTCAATGCTTGTTATGTACTTAGCCCCAGATTTACTTTGATTTTGTATTGGTTGCATCACTTTTGTGGCACGCTCTGGCGCAAAATCTTTTTAACATTCACTAAGCAACGCAAAGCCACTTTGCGCCTTTTAATAAATATGTTACTTTGCATCAGATAGGACTTACATGGGTGGAGCATGGGCGTTCCCACGTATCCACCATTGTACTTGATGCAAACCCACATTTAAAAAGGTATTCCTTCCTGCACAAAAACAATCCTGCCCATAACTCAGGCACCCCAGCACTATGGTGCAAGAGTGCCCGCATTGACGATAAGCAGCACACAGTGCATCACCACAAGAAGAAAGCGGAAATGCTCCATTTCCTTGAAAACCTGGAGCATTTCTACTGTCTCTCTTTCACGCAATGCAGCACATCAAATTCCCATGCTGCATCACTATGCATGAAGTAATAGCAAATGTGCCTCTTATAAGCAAGGAGTCGGAGGCCAGGCAAATCCTTCAGACACTCCTGAAGAGGAGAAGAGGAATCAGAAAGGGGCAGGAGAACCTTAGCAGATTATGAAAGGACAGGCGACTGTGAAGAGGTGGATAGGCTAAATTATAGGAGAGAAGGGAGATGGTTGCAAAGCAGGAAGGAAGCCAGACAAGGAGAACTAACTTTGGTCTAAAATAGTCATAACGGATAAGTTATTTTACATAAAGTTTAAACCTGACGGTTTTCAGTTTTATTTTGAATAACAGGAAGGATACAGAACGTTAGATATTTGCTGGTAAAGCATTCTAGATAGAGATTCCAACTCAAAAGAGAGTTTGCATGCCTGATTTCGAGTGCTGAATTTTTGATTTTCATGGTCAGACTGTGAAGACACCTCAGTCTAGCTGCTGTTTCGCAGAAGAAAATTGTAAGGAATCCAGTCAGATACGAAGCACAGTGCCCCGAAGGTGCAAAGGAACCATAATCCTCTCAAATCTAGTAAAATCCGAGGTTCATCGACATATGACCGTGGGCCCAAATTAAACAGTTCTAGTTCGTAGTAAGTGGGACTAGTCAAATGTTGAATATGGGAGAAGCACTGGGACAAGCCACAAGGCAATGAGGTTTTGAGAATAAAAATGTCCTAATTTGACACTCAGAGATCTGTTGGAGAAGAAATCCGTAAACTTCAAAGAGGTGTAATGAGTTGCATTTGACACTGATGTATACTTTCTCGAATAGGATCACGTGATCTATCATACTGAAGATCGTGCTTATGAGGGCAAATAATGTTCAATATCCCTCATCAGCTGCTTTAAGGGACTGTTTTTAAACCACAAGAGCACTGTCTTCGTTCCACGTTGAGACTAAAATCGGACCGAGGCAGGTAAAGATCTCAAGATGGTTTGACATCTGCATCTGCAACTGTTCCGTGAATGACCTTGGCAACACCAGGGAGGCATGTGAAGGGGCTAAAGTTAGAGAAAGTAGCCTTATTTAAGTTAGGATTCTTTAGGAAGGGTGGTCCCACCGTGCCATAAAGGAAAGGAGAAAAGTATGGTTTACAGAGAGATTTAGTGATCGAAGAAAGAACGACAAGGACATGAGAATCAGTATGATCCCACAGCATCCAGCTAGCTACTGGGCCGGCATCACACAGTGGGTTTGATAAGCCAATGTAGGGAAGGAACTACGGCAGTTAAGTAGCATTTGGCTGTAAAAGGTGGGAGGCGGTGTGACACTAGTGAAAATACCAACAGGAGGAGGACGGCCCTTTAACATTAATACACAATCGTTCCTTATTTGCAGTTGTAGAATGACTGCGAAGGAGACAGAGTTAGTTGGCACCAAATGCCACTCAGATCTCCTTGTTGAATGGAGTGGGTTTGTCACAATTAGGGCAAGGTGTATGCCCCAGCATCTGATTTTAGTTTTAAAAAACAATGGTCGGAAGCCACTGAAAATTCTGATAATCCATCATTTTGCCACTGGTAGATTCCTAGAACTGCCAGAAACACCACCTCGGTGCGCAGGGCCCAGAATAAGCAGAACAGCCATATACTGAACTAGTTAAAGCCAGAGGATTAAGGGAAGCGACAGACATACACATAAATAGTGCTCATAGTCATGGCAGGAGGACATTTTACAACCATTTGCTTTGGAAGGAGATCAAAAGTTCGGAGACACGTACAGGTGTGTATGAGGGCCCATGTGAGTGCTCGAGGACTGCAGCTGGTGCCTTGTTTACTGAGCAGTAAATAGCACACATGCCTGGGCCCTCAGATGAAGCAAACAAACATCTCCTCTTGCAAGAAAGGTTAATGCAAGGGCTAGTAAGGTAATGGGTTCTTGTGTGCTTTGGAGCTGTGTTGGCCGACCGGCTAACCACAAGTGTGTGATTTTTTTTAGATTGCAACATCTAAATGCTGGGTTATTTAAGAGCTAGTCTCAGGGAATAGGGCCATGTGGGTGGGTACTGCCCAAAGGGCAGCACTACAGAGCCTCTTCCCTACCAAGTCTGACTTGGGTAACTGAGA
Source organism: Pleurodeles waltl (assembly GCF_031143425.1). Taxonomy (NCBI): domain Eukaryota; kingdom Metazoa; phylum Chordata; class Amphibia; order Caudata; family Salamandridae; genus Pleurodeles; species Pleurodeles waltl. The sequence continues at coordinate 658,216,947 of NC_090448.1, forward strand.
CCTGATATCGTCTCTGAAAGGAAGGGGAACCCTATTAGTCCACGTAACCTTGCTTGAAAGGAAGGACCAAACCCTAATTGAGAACCAAGATCGCCACAGCCAGGCAATAGGCATAATCGAGCCAATGGTGTGATTTGGTCATAGAATCCATCTTGGCCAGAATGTAGAAGGTTTGTTAGACATGACCCAAGAGCACAATCGCCTTAAGAAGGCCTAGAGGGTTTTCATCGGCCATTGAAAGGATTTTGTGCTGTACTCTATGAAACTTGGCTGTGACCAACTTTAGAGGGTTGTGGCACCATAGTAGACAACTGTTGTAGCTAGCCTTTCAACCTCTGAATGAATCTATGAAAGTGAATAGGCTGTAGGTAATCCAAGTTTTCTGATGTAACTCACCATCTCTACAGCGTTCAATATAATTGAACATAATGTCATTGTTAACATACTACAGATGCACAAGGGTTTAGGTAGCCCAACAGTAATCTATTTCTCTTCCTTGCCAATTGACCAAAACTTCAAAAAATAGGGACAATTCAGTTCCCTAATTCCAACTCAATTTATAAATGAAGAAACTGTGCATGCTCCACAGCACCATGAACATTATGAACCACCAGCATGCAGACGATATTCATCTCAAAAAGACATTCATCCATTAGATGTCTACCTTAAGGTCATTTGACACTGGATACTAAGGCCCATATTTATACTTTTTTAGCGCCTTATTTGCATCATTTTTTGACGCAAAAGCGGCCCAAACTTACAAAATACATTTGTATTTTGTAAGTCTGTGCTGCTTTTGCATCAAAAAGCGGCGCTAAAAAAGCATAAATAAAGGCCTAAGCCTTCTTATACTGAATATCAAAAAGATGGAGAGACAGATTACTATTCATTTTTTTGCTGTTGCAAACACTCCAAATCAGAGTTTGTGACAACAAAAATTGACTTTTCAATGAACAAATCCCATTTTAGGACTCCGTAATGTTTCACCAAGAACTAAAATGGGATTGTAAATAGATACATATTCCATATTAGAAGGGACATGTTGTAGACATCCCTTCCAAATACCAAATGGGTATGTGATGTATCAATGTATTGTGATCGAAATCAAGTCACAAGGCATTTAAAAAATTAGCATCTCAAGTTGGGGTGGTAATATATTTCCACAAGCGAATGGTGAATCCTTGAAAACCCCTTCTCTCTACGAATTTAAAAACAATTATTGCAGACTAGGCAGAAGTCCAAAAGACCATTGCCAACTTTTAAACAAACTTGAAAAAGCAAGTAAATTTTTTAAAAACATTGCTCCAATTCCTTTAAGGAAAATGGGCTGCATTGACAAACAGCTTACCTTATTTAAAGGCAACCACAGACATGGCGATGTTCTGACCCTAGTGATGGCCACCAGTGAAGTGAGATGCAATATGGGGCCTACCTCATTAAAATTTATGAGGTAGTTCAGATCACGACCAGCTGCGATTCGACATCGTAAGAACTGACCTATTACTACATAGGTTGGTGGATATAATTCAGTATTGGTTTCCAACTATTTTTTGCGATCAGCACTTAATACATTTGACCTTGAGTTTTTTGGATGTACCCTGCAGAACTGCATGTTTCCTGTGCTGCTTTGGATTCCTGAGATATCTATTGATGGCTCTGATTTATAACAGTTCCTCAAGTCACTTTGATAGGGTCCTGCTAAGGACAGAGCCCAGCATGTCAGCTCCTATCAAATATATCATCAATCTGATCAATATCATCTCCTGTTGTTAGAAAGGACCAGATAGTGCATTCCCGCCAATAATCTCTGAATTAACATCCAAGCATATATTGTAGGCTGTATGATGCAAACTCTGTTCTTGTAGGGATCTCGAAATCTGTATTTTATACCCCTTACTGTGGCACTTGATTCCACCGTCGGACTGGTAGCTGGAGCAACAAACTTGAAGTGTATGATGCCCCATTTGCATGTACTCTGTTGGAGACCCTTGGATGCTACTTTGTACTTTAAGGTAAACGATTTAACCTACCTATGGAACAAATCCACCTCCACCACTAGTGCATTTAATCCAAACTGATCAGTTCTGGCTGTAGGAAAGTACCATCTTGCCTGGCATGTTACCCCCATTTTTCACTGTATATATGTTGTTTTAGTTGTATGTGTCACTGGGACCCTGGTAACCCAGGGCCCCAGTGCTCATAAGTGTGCCTGAATGTGTTACCTGTGTAGTGACTAACTGTCTCACTGAGGCTCTGCTAATCAGAACCTCAGTGGTTATGCTCTCTCATTTCTTTCCAAATTGTCACTAACAGGCTAGTGACAATTTTTACCAATTTACATTGGCTTACTGGAACACCCTTATAATTCCCTAGTATATGGTACTGAGGTACCTAGGGTATTGGGGTTCCAGGAGATCCCTATGGGCTGCAGCATTTCTTTTGCCACCCATAGGGAGCTCTGACAATTCTTACACAGGCCTGCCACTGCAGCCTGAGTGAAATAACGTCCACGTTATTTCACAGCCATTTTACACTGCACTTAAGTAACTTATAAGTCACCTATATGTCTAACCTTTACCTGGTAAAGGTTGGGTGCAAAGTTACTTAGTGTGTGGGCACCCTGGCACTAGCCAAGGTGCCCCCACATTGTTCAGAGCCAATGCACTGAACTTTGTGAGTGCGGGGACACCATTACACGCGTGCACTACATATAGGTCACTACCTATATGTAGCTTCACAATGGTAACTCCGAAAATGGCCATGTAACATGTCTATGATCATGGAATTGCCCCCTCTATGCCATCCTGGCATAGTTGGCACAATCCCATGATCCCAGTGGTCTGTAGCACAGACCCTGGTACTGCCAAACTGCCCTTCCTGGGGTTTCACTGCAGCTGCTGCTGCTGCCAACCCCTCAGACAGGCATCTGCCCTCCTGGGGTCCAGCCAGGCCTGGCCCAGGATGGCAGAACAAAGAACTTCCTCTGAGAGAGGGTGTGACACCCTCTCCCTTTGGAAAATGGTGTGAAGGCAGGGGAAGAGTAGCCTCCCCCAGCCTCTGGAAATGCTTTGTTGGGCACAGATGTGCCCAATTCTGTATAAGCCAGTCTACACCGGTTCAGGGACCCCTTAGCCCCTGCTCTGGCGCGAAACTGGACAAAGGAAAGGGGAGTGACCACTCCCCTGGGAGGTGTCCAGAGCTCCTCCAGTGTGCTCCAGACCTCTGCCATCTTGGAAACAGAGGTGCTGCTGGCACACTGGACTGCTCTGAGTGGCCAGTGCCACCAGGTGACGTCAGAGACTCCTGCTGATAGGCTCCTTCAGGTGTTAGTAGCCTATCCTCTCTCCTAGGTAGCCAAACCCTCTTTTCTGGCTATTTAGGGTCTCTGTCTCTGGGGAAACTTCAGATAACGAATGCAAGAGCTCATCCGAGTTCCTCTGCATCTCTCTCTTCACCTTCTGATAAGGAATCGACTGCTGACCGCGCTGGAAGCCTGCAAACCTGCAACATAGTAGCAAAGACGACTACTGCAACTCTGTAACGCTGATCCTGCCGCCTTCTCGACTGTTTTCCTGCTTGTGCATGCTGTGGGGGTAGTCTGCCTCCTCTCTGCACCAGAAGCTCCGAAGAAATCTCCCGTGGGTCGACGGAATCTTCCCCCTGCAACCGCAGGCACCAAAAAGCTGCATTACCGGTCCCTTGGGTCTCCTCTCAGCACGACGAGCGAGGTCCCTCGAATCCAGCGACTCTGTCCAAGTGACCCCCACAGTCCAGTGACTCTTCAGTCCAAGTTTGGTGGAGGTAAGTCCTTGCCTCACCTCGCTGGGCTGCATTGCTGGGAACCGCGACTTTGCAGCTACTCCGGCCCCTGTGCACTTCCGGCGGAAATCCTTTGTGCACAGCCAAGCCTGGGTCCACGGCACTCTAACCTGCATTGCACGACTTTCTAAGTTGGTCTCCGGCGACGTGGGACTCCTTTGTGCAACTTCGGCGAGCACCGTTTCACGCATCCTCGTAGTGCCTGTTTCTGGCACTTCTCCGGGTGCTACCTGCTTCAGTGAGGGCTCTTTGTCTTGCTCGACGTCCCCTCTCTCTTCAGGTCCAATTTGCGACCTCCTGGTCCCTCCTGGGCCCCAGCAGCATCCAAAAACGCCAAACGCACGATTTGCGACTAGCAAGGCTTGTTGGCGTCCTTCCGGCGGGAAAACACTTCTGCACGACTCTCCAAGGCGAGAGGGATCCGTCCACCAAAGGGGAAGTCTCTAGCCCTTTTCGTTCCTGCAGAAACCTCAGCTTCTTCTGTCCAGTAGAAGCTTCTTTGCACCCGCAGCTGGCATTTCCTGGGCATCTGCCCATCTCCGACTTGCTTGTGACTTTTGGACTTGGTCCCCTTGTTCCACAGGTACCCTAGATTGGAAATCCACAGTTGTTGCATTGCTGGTTTGTGTCTTTCCTGCATTATTCCTCTAACACGACTTCTTTGTCCTTAGGGGAACTTTAGTGCACTTTGCACTCACTTTTCAGGGTCTTGGGGAGGGTTATTTTTCTAACTCTCACTATTTTCTAATAGTCCCAGCGACCCTCTACAAGGTCACATAGGTTTGGGGTCCATTCGTGGTTCGCATTCCACTTTTGGAGTATATGGTTTGTGTTGCCCCTATCCCTATGTTTCCCCATTGCATCCTATTGTAACTATACATTGTTTGCACTGTTTTCTAAGACTATACTGCATATTTTTGCTATTGTGTATATATATCTTGTGTATATTTCCTATCCTCTCACTGAGGGTACACTCTAAGATACTTTGGCATATTGTCATAAAAATAAAGTACCTTTATTTTTAGTATAACTGTGTATTGTGTTTTCTTATGATATTGTGCATATGACACTAAGTGGTACTGTAGTAGCTTCACACGTCTCCTAGTTCAGCCTAAGCTGCTCTGCTAAGCTACCATTATCTATCAGCCTAAGCTGCTAGACACCCTATACACTAATAAGGGATAACTGGGCCTGGTGCAAGGTGCAAGTACCCCTTGGTACTCACTACAAGCCAGTCCAGCCTCCTACATTGGTTGTGCAGTGGTGGGATAAGTGCTTGAGACTACTTACCACTCTTGTCATTGTACTTTTCATAAGAGAAAAATATACAAAACAAGGTCAGTGTATATACACATAGCCAAAAAGTTTTGCATTTCCTCTTTTCACTCTTTTCTAAGTGCTGAAAAGTATTTCTAAACTTTCAAAAAGTTCTTAAAAGTTTAAAAAGTTTTTTCTGTCTTTCCAAAAAGTTCTGAAAACGTTTTTCTCTTTTTCTATCACTTTAACTCTCTCTAAAAAATGTCTGGCACAGGCCAAAATGTTGATCTGTCCAAACTTGCATATGACAACCTTAGCTGGAAAAGAGCAAGGAGTCTCTGTATAGAGAGAGGTTTGAGTGTAGGGAAGAATCCTTCCTTGGAACTGTTACTTAACATGCTTAGAGAACAGGATAAGGCCATAGGTGCCTCATCTGTTGAAAAAGTACCTAATAGTTCTCAATCTGATTCAGGGACTCCCCCAGGAAAAGATTCAGGAAAGAAACTTCCTAGCCTGCCCATTACTAGACAGTCTAGCATAGTTGGTAATGATGATGAGCCACACCATATAAATAGTGTTGTCTCACATCATAGCAAAAGCATTTATTCTCACCATACTGGTAGTAATGTTTCTGTTAACCAAGCTGTTAGGGTGGCTTCTGTAAGGGACAGGTCTCCTTCTGTTCATTCCCATCATAGCTCTGTTTCAAGGAATGTCCCTCCCACCAACCCTGATGACAGAATGTTAGAGAGGGAACTCAATAAGTTGAGGGTGGAACAAACCAGACTGAAGCTTAAAAAGCAACAGCTGGATTTGGATAGACAGTCTTTTGAATTAGAGAAGGAAAGACAGAAGTTGGGTTTAGATACCCATGGTGGCAGCAGCAGTATTCCCCATAGTCATCCTGCAAAAGAGCATGATTCCAGGAATCTGCACAAGATAGTTCCCCCTTATAAGGAGGGGGATGACATTAACAAGTGGTTTGCTGCACTTGAGAGGGCCTGTGTTGTACAGGATGTCCCTCAAAGGCAGTGGGCTGCTATCCTATGGCTATCATTTAGTGGAAAAGGTAGGGATAGGCTCCTTACTGTGAAAGAAAATGATGCTAATAATTTCCAAGTTCTTAAGAATGCACTCCTGGATGGTTATGGCTTAACCACTGAACAGTACAGGATAAAGTTCAGAGAGACCAAAAAGGAGTCTTCACAAGACTGGGTTGATTTCATTGACCATTCAGTGAAGGCCTTGGAGGGGTGGTTACATGGCAGTAAAGTTACTGATTATGATAGCCTGTATAACTTAATCCTGAGAGAGCATATTCTTAATAATTGTGTGTCTGATTTGTTGCACCAGTACTTGGTGGACTCTGATCTGACCTCTCTTCAAGAATTGGGAAAGAAGGCAGACAAATGGGTCAGAACAAGAGTGAACAGAAAAGTTCATACAGGGGGTGACAAAGATGGCAACAAAAAGAAGGATGGTAAGTCTTCAGACAAGGGTGGGGACAAATCTAAAAATGAGTCTTCATCAGGCCCACAAAAACACTCTGGTGGGGGTGGTGGGTCCAAATCCTCTTTTAATCAGAACAAGGAAAAGAAACCATGGTGCTATTTATGTAAAATAAAAGGCCATTGGACAACAGATCCCAGTTGTCCAAAGAAAGGCACCACTGCTCCTACCACTACAACCCCTACTGCTACACCTAGTGTCCCTACTAATAGCAGTGGTGGTGGGAGCAAACCTACTAATAGCCAATCCAAGGGAGTAGCTGGGCTCACTTTTGGTAACTTAGTTGGGGTTGGTCTGATTAGGGAGACCACAGAGGCTACTTTAGTCTCTGAAGGGGCTATTGATTTAGCCACTTTGGTTGCTTGCCCCCATAACTTGGAGAAGTACAAGCAACTAACCCTAATAAATGGTGTTGAGGTCCAGGCCTACAGGGACACAGGTGCCAGTGTCACAATGGTGATTGAGAAACTGGTGCACCCTGAACAACACATACTTGGACACCAGTACCAAGTAACCGATGCTCACAACATAACACAAAGCCACCCCATGGCTGTTGTAAATCTCAACTGGGGGGGAGTAACTGGTCCAAAGAAAGTTGTGGTAGCTTCAGATTTACCTGTAGACTGTCTATTAGGGAATGATTTGGAGACATCAGCTTGGTCAGATGTGGAGTTGGAGGCCCATGCAGCAATGCTGGGCATCCCAGGGCATATTTTTGCTTTGACAAGGGCTCAGGCCAAAAAGCAAAAAGGACAGGGAAGCTTGGATCCTGGAACAATGGACCAAGTGCTCCCTAAAGCTAGGGGTAGTAGAAGCAAACCACTTCCTACTATCCCTCCCTCTACAGTGGATTCTACTTCTGAGGAAGAAGAATTCCCTCCATGTGCAGAACCTACACCAGAGGAGCTGGAAGCAGACACTGCTGAGCTTTTGGGTAAAGGGGGGCCTGCCAGAGAGGAGCTGAGTGTGGCACAGCAAACCTGTCCCACATTAGAGGGTCTCAGACAGCAAGCTGTCAAACAGGCTAATGGGGATGTCAGTGACGCTCACAGAGTTTACTGGGAGGACAACCTCTTGTACACTGAGCATAGGGATCCTAAACCTGGAGCTGCCAGGAGATTAGTGATTCCTCAGGAGTACAGAAAGTTCCTCCTAACACTGGCACATGACATTCCCTTAGCTGGGCATCTAGGACAAATGAAAACTTGGGACAGGCTTGTTCCCCTGTTTCATTGGCCTAGGATGTCTGAGGACACAAAGGAATTTTGTAAGTCCTGTGAAACCTGTCAAGCCAGTGGCAAAACAGGTGGCACCCCAAAGGCACCCCTTATCCCACTGCCTGTGGTTGGGGTTCCCTTTGAAAGGGTAGGGGTTGACATAGTTGGCCCCCTTGACCTTCCTACTGCTTCAGGCAATAGGTTTATCTTGGTGGTAGTGGACCATGCCACAAGATATCCTGAAGCAATTCCTTTAAGGACCACTACAGCTCCTGCAGTGGCAAAGGCCCTCCTGGGAATATTTTCCAGGGTGGGCTTCCCAAAGGAAGTAGTATCAGACAGAGGAAGCAATTTCATGTCTGCATACTTAAAGGCCATGTGGAAGGAGTGTGGTGTAACGTACAAGTTCACAACACCCTATCATCCACAAACAAATGGACTGGTGGAGAGATTTAATACAACTCTCAAAGGCATGATTATGGGTCTCCCTGAAAAACTCCGCAGGAGATGGGATATCCTTCTACCATGCCTCCTTTTTGCCTACAGGGAGGTACCCCAGAAAGGAGTGGGCTTCAGCCCCTTTGAACTTCTTTTTGGACACCCTGTTAGGGGTCCACTCACACTTGTAAAGGAGGGTTGGGAACAACCTTTAAAAGCTCCTAAGCAGGATATTGTGGATTATGTACTTGGCCTCAGATCAAGGATGGCTGAGTACATGAAAAAGGCCAGTAAAAACCTTCAGGCCAGCCAAGAGCTCCAGAAGCAATGGCATGATCAGAAGGCTGTTTTGGTTCAGTACCAACCAGGGCAGAAAGTGTGGGTCTTGGAGCCTGTGGCCCCAAGAGCACTCCAAGATAAATGGAGTGGACCCCACACAATTGTTGAAAAGAAGGGTGAAGTCACCTACTTGGTTGACTTAGGCACTGCCAGGAGTCCCCTTAGGGTGCTCCATGTCAACCGCCTGAAACCCTACTATGACAGGGCTGATCTCACCCTGCTCATGGCAACTGATGAGGGACAGGGAGAAGACAGTGATCCTCTACCTGATCTCTTCTCTTCCACAGAACAAGATGCTCTTGTGGAAGGTGTAGTTTTGGCAGATTGTCTTACTGCTGAGCAGAAAGACCATTGCATAAATCTCCTAGGACAATTTTCAGAACTCTTCTCTACTGTGCCAGGCACCACTTCTTGGTGTGAGCACACTATAGATACTGGAGACAGTTTACCTGTCAAAAGTAAGATCTATAGGCAGCCTGACCATGTCAGGGACTGCATAAAGCATGAAGTTCAGAAAATGTTGGAACTAGGAGTGGTTGAGCACTCTGACAGTCCATGGGCTTCTCCTGTGGTACTGGTACCAAAACCCAATTCTAAAGAAGGAAAGAAGGAAATGCGGTTTTGTGTAGACTATAGAGGTCTCAACTTGGTAACCAAAACTGATGCTCACCCTATACCCAGGGCAGATGAGCTTATAGATACACGGGCATCTGCCAAGTATCTAAGCACTTTTGATTTGACTGCAGGGTATTGGCAGATCAAATTATCAGAAGATGCTAAACCTAAGACTGCATTTTCTACCATTGGAGGACATTACCAGTTTACTGTAATGCCTTTTGGTTTGAAAAATGCACCTGCCACTTTTCAGAGGTTGGTGAACACAGTCCTGCAAGGGCTGGAAGCTTTCAGTGCAGCATATTTGGACGATATAGCTGTCTTTAGCTCCAGCTGGGATGATCACCTGGTCCACCTATGGAAAGTTTTAGAGGCCCTGCAAAAGGCAGGCCTCACTATCAAGGCTTCAAAGTGCCAGATAGGGCAGGGTAAGGTGGTTTATCTGGGACACCTTGTTGGTGGGGAACAGATTGCACCACTTCAGGGGAAAATCCAAACAATTATTGATTGGGTTCCCCCTACCACTCAGACTCAGGTGAGAGCCTTCCTAGGCCTCACTGGGTATTACAGGAGGTTCATTAAGAACTATGGCTCCATTGCAGCCCCTCTTAATGACCTCACATCCAAGAAAATGCCTAAAAAGGTATTATGGACAGCAAACTGTCAGAAAGCTTTTGAGGAGCTGAAGCAGGCCATGTGCTCTGCACCTGTCCTGAAAAGCCCTTGTTACTCTAAAAAATTCTATGTCCAAACTGATGCATCTGAATTAGGAGTAGGGGCAGTCCTATCACAACTTAATTCTGAGGGCCAGGATCAACCTGTTGCTTTTATTAGTAGGAGGTTGACCCCTAGAGAAAAGCGTTGGTCTGCCATTGAGAGGGAGGCCTTTGCTGTGGTCTGGGCTCTGAAGAAGTTGAGGCCATACCTGTTTGGCACTCACTTCATTGTTCAGACAGACCACAAACCTCTACTTTGGCTAAAACAAATGAAAGGTGAAAATCCTAAACTGTTGAGGTGGTCCATATCCCTACAGGGAATGGACTATACAGTGGAACATAGACCTGGGAGTAGCCACTCCAATGCAGATGGACTCTCCAGATATTTCCACTTAGACAATGAAGACTCATCAGGTCATAGCTAGTCTTATTGTCCTTCGTTTGGGGGGGGGTTGTGTAGGAAAGTACCATCTTGCCTGGCATGTTACCCCCATTTTTCACTGTATATATGTTGTTTTAGTTGTATGTGTCACTGGGACCCTGGTAACCCAGGGCCCCAGTGCTCATAAGTGTGCCTGAATGTGTTACCTGTGTAGTGACTAACTGTCTCACTGAGGCTCTGCTAATCAGAACCTCAGTGGTTATGCTCTCTCATTTCTTTCCAAATTGTCACTAACAGGCTAGTGACCATTTTTACCAATTTACATTGGCTTACTGGAACACCCTTATAATTCCCTAGTATATGGTACTGAGGTACCCAGGGTATTGGGGTTCCAGGAGATCCCTATGGGCTGCAGCATTTCTTTTGCCACCCATAGGGAGCTCTGACAATTCTTACACAGGCCTGCCACTGCAGCCTGAGTGAAATAACGTCCACGTTATTTCACAGCCATTTTACACTGCACTTAAGTAACTTATAAGTCACCTATATGTCTAACCTTTACCTGGTAAAGGTTAGGTGCAAAGTTACTTAGTGTGTGGGCACCCTGGCACTAGCCAAGGTGCCCCCACATTGTTCAGAGCCAATGCACTGAACTTTGTGAGTGCGGGGACACCATTACACGCGTGCACTACATATAGGTCACTACCTATATGTAGCTTCACAATGGTAACTCCGAAAATGGCCATGTAACATGTCTATGATCATGGAATTGCCCCCTCTATGCCATCCTGGCATAGTTGGCACAATCCCATGATCCCAGTGGTCTGTAGCACAGACCCTGGTACTGCCAAACTGCCCTTCCTGGGGTTTCACTGCAGCTGCTGCCAACCCCTCAGACAGGCATCTGCCCTCCTGGGGTCCAGCCAGGCCTGGCCCAGGATGGCAGAACAAAGAACTTCCTCTGAGAGAGGGTGTGACACCCTCTCCCTTTGGAAAATGGTGTGAAGGCAGGGGAAGAGTAGCCTCCCCCAGCCTCTGGAAATGCTTTGTTGGGCACAGATGTGCCCAATTCTGCATAAGCCAGTCTACACCGGTTCAGGGACCCCTTAGCCCCTGCTCTGGCGCGAAACTGGACAAAGGAAAGGGGAGTGACCACTCCCCTGACCTGCACCTCCCCTGGGAGGTATCCAGAGCTCCTCCAGTGTGCTCCAGACCTCTGCCATCTTGGAAACAGAGGTGCTGCTGGCACACTGGACTGCTCTGAGTGGCCAGTGCCACCAGGTGACGTCAGAGACTCCTGCTGATAGGCTCCTTCAGGTGTTAGTAGCCTATCCTCTCTCCTAGGTAGCCAAACCCTCTTTTCTGGCTATTTAGGGTCTCTGTCTCTGGGGAAACTTCAGATAACGAATGCAAGAGCTCATCCGAGTTCCTCTGCATCTCTCTCTTCAACTTCTGATAAGGAATCGACTGCTGACCGCGCTGGAAGCCTGCAAACCTGCAACATAGTAGCAAAGACGACTACTGCAACTCTGTAACGCTGATCCTGCCGCCTTCTCGACTGTTTTCCTGCTTGTGCATGCTGTGGGGGTAGTCTGCCTCCTGTCTGCACCAGAAGCTCCGAAGAAATCTCCCGTGGGTCGACGGAATCTTCCCCCTGCAACCGCAGGCACCAAAAAGCTGCATTACCGGTAAGGGACGAGCGAGGTCCCTCGAATCCAGCGACTCTGTCCAAGTGACCCCCACAGTCCAGTGACTCTTCAGTCCAAGTTTGGTGGAGGTAAGTCCTTGCCTCACCTCGCTGGGCTGCATTGCTGGGAACCGCGACTTTGCAGCTACTCCGGCCCCTGTGCACTTCCGACGGAAATCCTTTGTGCACAGCCAAGCCTGGGTCCACGGCACTCTAACCTGCATTGCACGACTTTCTAAGTTGGTCTCCGGCGACGTGGGACTCCTTTGTGCAACTTCGGCGAGCACCGTTTCACGCATCCTCGTAGTGCCTGTTTCTGGCACTTCTCCGGGTGCTACCTGCTTCAGTGAGGGCTCTTTGTCTTGCTCGACGTCCCCTCTCTCTTCAGGTCCAATTTGCGACCTCCTGGTCCCTCCTGGGCCCCAGCAGCATCCAAAAACGCCAAACGCACGATTTGCGACTAGCAAGGCTTGTTGGCGTCCTTCCGGCGGGAAAACACTTCTGCACGACTCTCCAAGGCGAGAGGGATCCGTCCACCAAAGGGGAAGTCTCTAGCCCTTTTCGTTCCTGCAGAAACCTCAGCTTCTTCTGTCCAGTAGAAGCTTCTTTGCACCCGCAGCTGGCATTTCCTGGGCATCTGCCCATCTCCGACTTGCTTGTGACTTTTGGACTTGGTCCCCTTGTTCCACAGGTACCCTAGATTGGAAATCCACAGTTGTTGCATTGCTGGTTTGTGTCTTTCCTGCATTATTCCTCTAACACGACTTCTTTGTCCTTAGGGGAACTTTAGTGCACTTTGCACTCACTTTTCAGGGTCTTGGGGAGGGTTATTTTTCTAACTCTCACTATTTTCTAATAGTCCCAGCGACCCTCTACAAGGTCACATAGGTTTGGGGTCCATTCGTGGTTCGCATTCCACTTTTGGAGTATATGGTTTGTGTTGCCCCTATCCCTATGTTTCCCCATTGCATCCTATTGTAACTATACATTGTTTGCACTGTTTTCTAAGACTATACTGCATATTTTTGCTATTGTGTATATATATCTTGTGTATATTTCCTATCCTCTCACTGAGGGTACACTCTAAGATACTTTGGCATATTGTCATAAAAATAAAGTACCTTTATTTTTAGTATAACTGTGTATTGTGTTTTCTTATGATATTGTGCATATGACACTAAGTGGTACTGTAGTAGCTTCACACGTCTCCTAGTTCAGCCTAAGCTGCTCTGCTAAGCTACCATTATCTATCAGCCTAAGCTGCTAGACACCCTATACACTAATAAGGGATAACTGGGCCTGGTGCAAGGTGCAAGTACCCCTTGGTACTCACTACAAGCCAGTCCAGCCTCCTACATTGGTTGTGCAGTGGTGGGATAAGTGCTTGAGACTACTTACCACTCTTGTCATTGTACTTTTCATAAGAGAAAAATATACAAAACAAGGTCAGTGTATATACACATAGCCAAAAAGTTTTGCATTTCCTCTTTTCACTCTTTTCTAAGTGCTGAAAAGTACTTCTAAACTTTCAAAAAGTTCTTAAAAGTTTAAAAAGTTTTTTCTGTCTTTCCAAAAAGTTCTGAAAACTTTTTTCTCTTTTTCTATCACTTTAACTCTCTCTAAAAAATGTCTGGCACAGGCCAAAATGTTGATCTGTCCAAACTTGCATATGACAACCTTAGCTGCCACTGCAGCCTGAGTGAAATAACGTCCACGTTATTTCACAGCCATTTTACACTGCACTTAAGTAACTTATAAGTCACCTATATGTCTAACCTTTACCTGGTAAAGGTTAGGTGCAAAGTTACTTAGTGTGTGGGCACCCTGGCACTAGCCAAGGTGCCCCCACATTGTTCAGAGCCAATGCACTGAACTTTGTGAGTGCGGGGACACCATTACACGCGTGCACTACATATAGGTCACTACCTATATGTAGCTTCACAATGGTAACTCCGAAAATGGCCATGTAACATGTCTATGATCATGGAATTGCCCCCTCTATGCCATCCTGGCATAGTTGGCACAATCCCATGATCCCAGTGGTCTGTAGCACAGACCCTGGTACTGCCAAACTGCCCTTCCTGGGGTTTCACTGCAGCTGCTGCTGCTGCCAACCCCTCAGACAGGCATCTGCCCTCCTGGGGTCCAGCCAGGCCTGGCCCAGGATGGCAGAACAAAGAACTTCCTCTGAGAGAGGGTGTGACACCCTCTCCCTTTGGAAAATGGTGTGAAGGCAGGGGAAGAGTAGCCTCCCCCAGCCTCTGGAAATGCTTTGTTGGGCACAGATGTGCCCAATTCTGCATAAGCCAGTCTACACCGGTTCAGGGACCCCTTAGCCCCTGCTCTGGCGCGAAACTGGACAAAGGAAAGGGGAGTGACCACTCCCCTGACCTGCACCTCCCCTGGGAGGTGTCCAGAGCTCCTCCAGTGTGCTCCAGACCTCTGCCATCTTGGAAACAGAGGTGCTGCTGGCACACTGGACTGCTCTGAGTGGCCAGTGCCACCAGGTGACGTCAGAGACTCCTGCTGATAGGCTCCTTCAGGTGTTAGTAGCCTATCCTCTCTCCTAGGTAGCCAAACCCTCTTTTCTGGCTATTTAGGGTCTCTGTCTCTGGGGAAACTTCAGATAACGAATGCAAGAGCTCATCCGAGTTCCTCTGCATCTCTCTCTTCAACTTCTGATAAGGAATCGACTGCTGACCGCGCTGGAAGCCTGCAAACCTGCAACATAGTAGCAAAGACGACTACTGCAACTCTGTAACGCTGATCGTGCTGCCTTCTCAACTGTTTTCCTGCTTGTGCATGCTGTGGGGGTAGTCTGCCTCCTCTCTGCACCAGAAGCTCCGAAGAAATCTCCCGTGGGTCGACGGAATCTTCCCCCTGCAACCGCAGGCACCAAAAAGCTGCATTACCGGTCCCTTGGGTCTCCTCTCAGCACGACGAGCGAGGTCCCTCGAATCCAGCGACTCTGTCCAAGTGACCCCCACAGTCCAGTGACTCTTCAGTCCAAGTTTGGTGGAGGTAAGTCCTTGCCTCACCTCGCTGGGCTGCATTGCTGGGAACCGCGACTTTGCAGCTACTCCGGCCCCTGTGCACTTCCGGCGGAAATCCTTTGTGCACAGCCAAGCCTGGGTCCACGGCACTCTAACCTGCCTTGCACGACTTTCTAAGTTGGTCTCCGGCGACGTGGGACTCCTTTGTGCAACTTCGGCGAGCACCGTTTCACGCATCCTACTAGTGCCTGTTTCTGGCACTTCTCCGGGTGCTACCTGCTTCAGTGAGGGCTCTTTGTCTTGCTCGACGTCTCCTCTCTCTTCAGGTCAAATTTGCGACCTCCTGGTCCCTCCTGGGCCCCAGCAGCGTCCAAAAACGCCAAACGCACGATTTGCGACTAGCAAGGCTTGTTGGCGTCCTTCCGGCAGGAAAACACTTCTGCACGACTCTCCAAGGCGAGAGGGATCCGTCCACCAAAGGGGAAGTCTCTAGCCCTTTTCGTTCCTGCAGAAACCTCAGCTTCTTCTGTCCAGTAGAAGCTTCTTTGCACCCGCAGCTGGCATTTCCTGGGCATCTGCCCATCTCCGACTTGCTTGTGACTTTTGGACTTGGTCCCCTTGTTCCACAGGTACCCTAGATTGGAAATCCACAGTTGTTGCATTGCTGGTTTGTGTCTTTCCTGCATTATTCCTCTAACACGACTTCTTTGTCCTTAGGGGAACTTTAGTGCACTTTGCACTCACTTTTCAGGGTCTTGGGGAGGGTTATTTTTCTAACTCTCACTATTTTCTAATAGTCCCAGCGACCCTCTACAAGGTCACATAGGTTTGGGGTCCATTCGTGGTTCGCATTCCACTTTTGGAGTATATGGTTTGTGTTGCCCCTATCCCTATGTTTCCCCATTGCATCCTATTGTAACTATACATTGTTTGCACTGTTTTCTAAGACTATACTGCATATTTTTGCTATTGTGTATATATATCTTGTGTATATTTCCTATCCTCTCACTGAGGGTACACTCTAAGATACTTTGGCATATTGTCATAAAAATAAAGTACCTTTATTTTTAGTATAACTGTGTATTGTGTTTTCTTATGATATTGTGCATATGACACTAAGTGGTACTGTAGTAGCTTCACACGTCTCCTAGTTCAGCCTAAGCTGCTCTGCTAAGCTACCATTATCTATCAGCCTAAGCTGCTAGACACCCTATACACTAATAAGGGATAATTGGGCCTGGTGCAAGGTGCAAGTACCCCTTGGTACTCACTACAAGCCAGTCCAGCCTCCTACACTGGCGTCCAGGATGATCTTGCCATCAGTCTACCTTGATTGCTCAGTTTTTTCGAAAAATTTACTCTGTCAACCCTTATTGAACATCACTACCTTGTTCTTCAATGCTTTACTCCTCAATATCCGGTTGATTCCTGGCTACATGTGCTTTGGAAAATACTAAATTTAATCTAATCTGTATTTTGAACATAGTTTTTTGGTCTGGTCTGACTTATTTAGTCATTTCTTTTTTAACAATGTATATGTTTTAGTCTTATCTGAAGCCTCCAATGTCTTTTCCCTAGCGCTCAGTGAACAAATATAAATTAAAATAAGGAATCAAGATTTGCAAGTATAGATTTAGTTAGGGTTCGACTGTTTTTAAGCAACAGGACACATCCTGAGGTCATCTAGAAAGCCTGCAACAGAAGGGTTCTCTTCAAAATACCAAATATGTCAGAATAACAGATGGTTTGAACGTGTTTTCTGGTGACAAAAATCATTTGATACCACAGATACTACTCTCGCACACTGGGCCACAGATGTCCTTCTTAATAAAAAGGAAAATCAACCAGGAGCTGTTTTTTCTATCCCTTCACCTTTTGACAATCTTGCTCTCTTTCTTTAAAATCTTTATTCATCTTATGCACATAAAAACCATAAAAGAACATCAAAACATTACATCATTTGACTGATAATAAATTATACAAAGCTAATTAATTGGGTAATATCCTAAATTCATAATCCAATTTCTCTAAATGCAAGATGCTTACTCTTGCACAATGGCCAATAACTCAAAAGACATAAGAGCAGAGCAAACTTGTCAAGGCCGACTGGGTGTACCAGGCATCTGGCATTCCCCCGGGAGGGTGGAAGGGTAAGGGGGTGAGATCTGTTTTTTCACTGGGGGACAGTTTTGTAGCAGTGCAGAGTTCCTTGTTATTTAGCAGTTTTCAGGCAACAATAAACTTGTTAAGGTAACTCTGGTGATTAATGTAACGACTGGAGACAGATCTGAGTTTTGTCTAGTGGCAGTTTTGACTCATCTAAATTAGCACAGAGGTTTAATATTTGTGCTGCAAATAACGTGTACTGTACAACTCACAGAACAGTATTTTATGTGCATGCTTAGTGGGTTACTGCTCTTGTCACAGAGATCCTTTTGTTGCTGTGCAGTTCATAAGTTACAATCGTAATCTAGCACAGTGAGCTATGAATCGCCATCAAAGAGCAGCATGTGAATTGCAAGGTACAGGTTAGAAAGTTATTTTTTTTTACCATTCTTTCGTATTATAATGTTGCTACAAAGGGTTTGTTTTGTGTAGAAATACATGGTAAAGCAAACCCTAACCACTTTGTTATGTTCAGAATCCTCAGTTAGTGCTTCTTTCTTAAAAAAGGCCTCCAGTATGGATGACATGAGAATCCTACACCCCTTTTTCTTATGTAACATTTTCTATACACTGATGTATACACCTGTGATTCATTGTCTCTGTATATGTGTGATGTGAAGTTCCCTGATACTCTACGCTAGTATAAGCAGTGCTATAAAACAAATGAAATATATGTGAGAGAGGAGCTATGGAGAGAGTAGAGGCTCTGATGGAGGGTGATAGTAAGGGAATCATTAAAAAGCCGAACCAAGATTGTTGTATCCTAATGCAATGTAAGGTCATAATTTACTGTGCTTTTAAAGTCAATACAATTGAATATATAATGAAAATGTGTATTAGAATGAAGCATTTTTGCCATTATTTTGCAAATTTTCTTGCGGGAGTACCCCCGAAGTCCCATTGTAGCGGCCAGGCTCGCTCGCTATACACCCTGTGGGGCCTGGCCTGATAAAATTTGCCTGGGCTGCTTTGGGTTCTCAGTCTGGCCCTGAACCTTGTGCATCCTCTAGGGTATGCAAGTAAAAAAATTCTGCCCGAAATTGTTACAATTCCTATTTACAAATAATGGTTTTAAAAAGTAATCCCTTAAATTCAAAAGAAGATAAAGTACAGGTTTTTTGTCTCGAGTTCTATTACAAGGACACTTTGGCCTGGCCTTGCTCCACTGACCCATTTTTGAAAATGTGATCATGTTTTCTACAATACTCAAACAAATTGAGTCAGAATGTGTCGATGTTGAATGCTAGTAACTATAAGGATAACATTTTGTACTGTTTTACACTAAAGCAAGTAGGTCGTTTCTAACGGTTGGTTGGTTAGTTTCTTCGAGGTTCTCAGGTCCTCTGTATTATTATTAAGTAGCAACTTTAATTCATTCCTAGAATAATATATATTTAGATTCTGGATTTTCCATTAGGGCAGGGCCACTGAATCTACTTAATACGTCTCTGATATGTAGAAACTATGGGGTTTTAAAAAAAAGTCAAGAGACATGCATTCTTTTGCAATGGCCTTAGTAAATGATGTCTCTTCCATGTTCTAAATAGCGTGCCATAAGAGAACATGCTTTAAATAGTCCTCTCTATTTAGCAATCACAGCTCTTTATGTATGATAAGTGCAGGTATAGATTGTGGGGCTGCATGTATGTGATGCAGGAAGTGATTTTCCTGTGCTTGCAAAAATCACAGCATTGCCAAAATCCCATAGGCCACACCCATACATAGCCACAGACAGAGATTTTTCTTTTATAGATGGCCAGCTTTCTTTTACTACCCAATTTTGTCACAAATCTCAATACTCTTTGAATAGAGCGCATCAAGTTTAAACAGCAAATTTGTCTCTGTTTATCCTATGTATCATTAGGGGTAAACTTTATTCCCAAATAAAAGAATTGAACTCTCTATGGGGACACCTTTCATATATAACGCGTCTTCGGTGTTCCCCAACCACAAATCATTGCAAATATCTTTTTTAAGTTAACTTTCAGGTACCTATCCTTCAAATACGTAGAAAAATTATCAATAAACTGTTGTAGGCCATTTGCTGTCCGATAGAGTAGGACTGCATCTTCTGAGTATAATAATAATAATGAAACAAGGAGGGGCATGGACAGCAAGCTTGCCGAACTGTCGCACTAAGCTGGTACTCCCGACCCTCTATTGTTATCCTGCATAATCCTCCGAACCCAATTGTGCAACCGAGCCCCGAAGATCTGTGTCTGGGAGCTGCAGCTGTGGGACACAGTGACTGGTTCTAGCTCAGCCCTAACAGTAGATTGCAACAAGGCGCTTGCGGGCCTAACCAATCGGCATCCACGTCGCATGGACTCAGCTAGGCCTGCCCGGAGCCTAGTCTGTCAAGGGGCAGATAGAAGCTGCCCCTGCGCTGCCAGAGTCGGAGAAGTCATAGGAGCTATGTCCAGACGACTCAAAAGCAATGGACCAGGTGTGGACCGGGAGGCCCTGACGACTTTGCCTGTGTTGCAGGCCTTGAGTGGCACCAGTTTTGGGACCTGGGCCTCCAGGGTGACGGGATAGGTCATCCTGGACTTGGTGGCACCCTCTCCGTGCCAGAGTTACTGCAGACAGGGGAGTGGAGGCCCTTCCGCACCCGACTGACCCTCCTGGCCTGATATAGCCACGTCATGCGGCACCCACTGCTCCACCACCACAATAATCGGAGAAGAGAGGTGTGTTTGTCAGGCCCTGAGGTGAGCAGTGGAGACTGCTGGCATCCTGAACGGATCGCAGAGGCTCTATCTAGGGGATTGGTTGGCCGTGCAGAGGATATCACACCCCTGATTGGCTGGGGCCCAGGCCTACTGCACTGAAGGGAGAGAAGGGCTTGGAATCAGTGACATTTATCCTCCAGTGGCGGCTCTACATTGGGCTCTCTGTCCCCTGAAGCAGTCAGGCAAGCTGCCCAGATTATATTGGCACAGCGCTTCACTCCCAACTGGTCCATCCTCCTCCTCGGTCAGAACTGGACTATAGTTTAGAGCTGCCTTCAAAGACTTTGGGACACTGGGGTACGATGGGGCACCAGACAAAAGGAAAGTATGAGGATGGAGGAGTGCAAAGTTTAGGGGGCAAGCAGGAGCGGAGTAGTAGACGGTGGTGCAAAGAGGTATGGTATTCCACGGAACTAGGCACTGAGGGCATCTGAGCTGGCGCTCGGAGTCCAATCTCCGTATTCGCTTTGAGACGGATTTCCGCTACCCCCCCTCCTCCACTGTGCCCCCTCTATATGATCCCTGAACGAACAGTTGGGACATGAAGGCTACAACACCCATTTGAGCATTTGTTCCAGCAGACGAGGTGACTGAAGTGCACCCACTGACATTGTCATGGCATGCACCGCCAATTCCCCCATTGCCTTGGAGTTGAATTAACCACACAACTATAACACTGATATTGTGCTTGAACACAGGAGGAGCCTCTTCCCTAGGACCACATAATGGTTTGCGGCAAGAAATCTTGCACAATCCAGCAGACCACCATGTACCAGTAGGCAGCCCATGGCTCAATTGGAGCCCAAAGGACAGTGGAAACCAATGATTTGCATATCCCACTAGGTCCGACTGGGGCCCAAATCTTGGCGGCCATCGAAGCCTCCAGTGCAACAACGCAAAGTAAAATTGACGCAATGGCATTAGACATGAACCTCCTATGCGGTGATGTCCGGAAAGTGACAGCAAGACTATACTACAAGCAGAAATGAAGACCCTCAAAGCCACTGTGGGTCAGAACGGGATACCCGGGCTTGAAAATTAGAACTACGTGCATAAGATACAGAAGGAAGATCCTGCAGATGCATCCTGCGTTTTGTGGGATTCCCGGATAAGGCTGAGGGCCCCAGGCCAGAGCTGTTCCTGGAGGAATGGTTTTGGGTGCAACATCCAGACATTGGTTTGTCCCAATTTTATGTAGTGGAAAGAGCCCACAGATTGTTGGCACACCCTCCCCCCGGGGGGGTGCTCCCAGGACCATCATTGTGAAGATACCTAATTATAGAGACCAAGATGCTATTATGCAGGGGGTGCACAGTGGGTAAGATATCTCCTTTGATAACCCTGTAATCCATATATTGCCAGACTATATCAAGTCTGTGCAGCAACAATAACAGTCATTCACTAGGGTTACACAGAAACTGAGGGCCATGGAACTTCAATATATGCTGTTGTACCCAGCTAAACTAATAGTGCTACACGATGGCTGCACACATTTCTTCACTTCGCCGGAAGACGCATTGGACTGGATGGAGATACATGTTAATGTCAAGGGAGGACAAGGCGGAGCCAGATGTAGATCAGAAGATGACTCCAAGGAGTAGGAGGTGAAGTAGACCGAGGCGATGATCTGCTCCGGGTCTCGAGTGGTGGTCTGCATATATGGCACACTAGACTTAGAGCAGCCGAGACAGGAGCACAAACAAGCCAGGACCCTGGTGGAGTCTGTAACATCTGCCTAATTGGCTAGCCCCAGTTCGGATCGACTAGAGGACTCCCCACCCACTGATGCTAAACAGTCATTGGCCAGACAGTAACGTTTCAATGGGCTTCCTGCAAAGGAGAGGTGGGGCGGAAAACCTCCGACCGACAGTGTATCCTTTATAAGTGATGGTCACATCTCTATTGAATCACTAGATGCAGCACAGTCTTATTACATGTGCTGAGTGTGTAAGTTGAGGGTCTGACAGAATGTCTTGCTGCAGGATACACCAAGGTGCAAAGAAGGCAAAGGGGTTCAGACTCCTGGGGAGCGTTCATGCAGCGGGTGGGACATTGCTCACACACTGGTTTATAGGCACCCCCTTCCCTTGTATGAATGAGTCCCGCTCAAACTCTGAGCATCGCTTGAGAAGAGTAGGGCGAGAGGCAGAATATAAGGTTGTATGGATGCAAGTGTGCAAGTGTGCAAGTGGTAGGGACACCATAGTGGTTTCCCTGGAACTAAGGCTGGAATTAGCTGGTCTGGACCCAGATTTCGCCCTTGGGAGATAAGGCAGACTACAGGGAGGAAGTGATACATAATTCTATTCTAAAGTTCTCGTTGAAGCCTGATGGGCATGTTGGGAGTGATACAACTCTCCCTCTCTTCCTAATGCTTCCTCACTTTGCACATGCTACGTAAGATCTTCAAGTGGCTACCCTTACACACGAGATGCATCATAACACAGGCCCTCATCACCAGCCAACTAGACTACAGCAACACCCTCTACATAGGAATCACTGCACACCTCCTACAGAGACATCAGACCATACAGAATTCCACAGCCACACTTATCCTCGGCCTTCCCTGACGAACCCACATCACACCCCACCTCAAGCAGCTCCACTGGCTCCCCGTACAGAAGAGATGCCAATTCAAGCTACTGACCCACACACACACGGATCCACAACCAAGAACCCGCGTACATTAACTGCTGCCTGAACTTCCAGCAACCCTCGAAAAGACTTTGCTCTGCCTCCCTTTCACTTGCTCATATTCCTCGCATCTGCTGAAGCAGAAGTAGAGGATGCTCCTTCTCTCACATCGCAGCAAAAACCTGAAACAGCCTCCCCAGACACCTTCGGACCATCACTTCTCTTCCACGATTCTGAATGGCCTTTAAGACCTGGCCATTCGAATAAGCCTCCTGGACCTGCAAGCACCTGAATATCCTAATCAGGTGATTAGCCGTGCTTTAAAAATCTTGATTGATTGATTGACTGATTGATAAAACCATTTACAAAATGCTATTTGGGCATTTTGGAGATGCAATTACCACTAACTTATAGTCAGTTGTAACCAGGTGCAATTTAAAAAAAGCAACCCAGGGTGCTCTTTTTTAATTGTAATAGAGTACACACATGCCCCTTAGACATATCTGTTCTCTACAGGTGCATCCCTATTTTTGGGGTGCACCAAGGCAGGCCTTTTTCCCATTGCCATCCCTGGTTTTTCGTTTCATAAATAGCGATTTCTTAATAAGAAATTGCTATTTAGGAAATGCCAGACCGGCCCATTGAATAAAATGCAATGGGATTTCTTAATACTGATTTTCTAATAGTGATTCATAATGTGTAAGAATCGCTATTAGGAAATCAATATCTTTGTACATAGCATTTTGCATTTCTTAAATAGCGATTTCTATGAAGTCGATATTTAAGAAATGCAAAATTGCATTTCTGTACATCTGGCCCTGAACTTCTACATTATGTGGATATGCCCATACTATGTGGGGGTGACTTTAACTGCATGCTTGATGGTGCGTTAGATAGACACCCGCAACGATTGGACACCAAACTCACCATGACAGCCAATCTGATGTAGACCATACACATACTGCAATGTAGAGATATCTGGAGAGAACTGTACCCTACGAAGACAGAGTTCTTTTATTATCCTCCCACTAACCACGCTCATAGCAGGTTAGATTGGTTTCTTACCATCACAGGGAGAGCGCTAAATGTCAGGGAGGGCGCATTATGAGGTCAGAATCTGGGATCATATAGATAAATAGCTATGCTAAATGTAGATGTCAAGTTATTGGCGCAGGTCCTGGCTACATGACTGTGCTAGGTGGTCTCTCGGTTGATTCAGTGTAGGTTTCTGTCAGGCGGGGCACACACATCTACCTCAGGAGGCTCTTACATGTAATGCATGCCACCAAAAACTCAAGGGTGGAGGCTGTGTTAGCGGCTTTAGACACAGATAACGCCTTTGACATGGTGCTTCGGAGAATGGGGTTCAGTCCACAGTACATGGCCTGGATTTGCTTGTTGTATACGGCACCCAGGGCTCGAAAGCTATGTAAATAATGTGTTGTTTAAGATGGTGACAGCAGCGCTCTGCATGGGAGAGAGGGAGGGGGAAGGGGAGAGGGGAGAGGTAGTTTCGGAGGTCTTTGACTTTGGGAGGGGTACCCGGCAGGAATGCACATTTTCGCCACTCCTTTTTGCCCTAGTCCTTGAGCCTCTGGCAAGTTACCTGCTGGATAAACGCTGCGACGAGCGGATAAAGGTGGAAGACACCACACATATTGTATCCATGTACACAGAAAATATTCTCCTTTATGTGACTGATCTGATCCACACTGTCCCGCAACTCCTACAGCTCATGTCAAATATTGGACATGTTCTGGGTCTCCAGGTGTTGTGTTGTTTCCTTGGGCTGCATTAGCCTTGGGCCCGGTGATGAGCCTCCCGGCAGTGGGTCTTCCCTGGGAATTGAGCCATTTTTGATACCTAGGAATCCAGGTGAGACATACCATCCACATGCAGTATGACCTGAACATGGGCAGCACAATGCGAGATCTTACCCGACCAGTGGAATTTTGGAAGACATTACCGCTATCACTCATGGGATGTGTGGCTTTGGGTACTATTACCAAGATGCCTATATGTGATGCAGAACTCCTTTTGCATTTTACCACCGACATATGGATGGACTGCTGGTGTCTCTGGTCTGGGCAGACAAACGCAGCAGAGTAAAACTTGAGACTCTAAAATTAGACAAAGAGCAGGGAGGTCTGGGACTACCACATCTCCAGATGTATTACTTTGCAGGGCTACTTCACTACGCAGCACTGTGGTGTGAGGACAACTCCAACTGGTAAAAAAGGCTACTAGCAGGAATTGGTACCTTTGACCGGTCTCCCAAAGCTCCTGATGGGTGTGACCATAGAGTCCTGAAGGGCACACCTTTTATAGTGTTACAGGTAACTCAAGCCTGGGAGAGGGTAGTGACATATGTGCTAAAAGGTGCACCATACACAAAAATGCTCCCACTCTGGTGGCTCACTGCCTTTTTACGTCTGAAAGACTCCATAAACATAATACCCTAGATAGCAGGAAACTGCAGAACTGCTGGAGATTTGTACCTAAACAGTAAGTTTAATACTCTGGCAGAGGTGGGCGAGCTGTTTATGGTTGGCCCGAGACAATTTCAGTATGCGGGTATATCCTGCACGGCTTGCAATATATGGACCAGCTATCCGGATGAACCAGAAGAATCACAGTTGTTGCAAGCCTTGTTGGACCTAGGATCACCGATGGGCCTTATTTCTTGGATCTATGTGGCCCTAATAAGTGACAGGCAAGTCAGTACTGCAAAGTCTCATCTTAGGTGGGACGAGGACCTGGATAGCCTTTTAACTGATGAGGAATGGCAAAGAGCAGGGGCACAGGTATTGGAGACAGCAGGTAATGCCAGGTTTACGCTCACACAAGCCTACTACCTTTCACAGGGCATATTTAACTCCCCAGTGCCTGAGTCACATTTATCCTATCCTCACGGCTGATTGGGTGCATTGCAGAGTGTCCCCAGCTGGCTCTATCCATGTTACGTGGAACTACAGGATTCTGCATTGGTTGTGACCTTGGTTACTGGAATAACTGGGTCCGATTGGATCTGACAATCAGACACTGCCTTCTGAGCCTCCTTCCCCTCCCTAGGAAAGGCCGACAATGGATTATAGATTTGCTCTCCTTGCTCTGATACTAGCCAGACATTGGATAACCATTCACTGGGCGCGAGCTACACCCCTAACCGACGGCAGATGGCAAAAAGATGTATTGGAGTGGACAATTGCAGAGGGAGTTCACCTCCGTTGGGTCCATACGGGTGACCATCCCGAGAGAGACCTTACACGATCGGACAAGCTGGTTAAGCGTGTAGGAAACGACCATGGGGGGGGGGGGGAGTGACCATACCAGGGTCCTCTCTCGAGCTTCCTTGGGCTATTTCTCCTACTCCTTACTGTGTTTGAGGCCGACAGATGTATAGAGGTGAGCTACACGCCATCGAGTCATGCATACGCCTAGCAGAGATAATGTATGACTTGGCAAAAGGGGAGTGTGGCTGATTTGCAGTTTCGACTGGTGGCCCTGCATTGGTGTGGGTGTGTCTCTGTTTTTGCTTCCTCATCCTAGCTCTGATCCCAGGATCCCCCCCCCCCTCCCTTCCTCGGGCTCATTGAAATATTCTGATGATTATCCCAAAAAAGCAAACATCTCATTCCCTACACCCCTACAGCTCCGGGATTACACACTTTGAATACAGAACATACTGTAAATATCATTGTACACAGAATATGAAGATGCTGTGTGCCACTATCAGATGTGTTGTTACTTTGGCTAACTGTCTAAAATTTTAATAAAGGCAAACATAATTTTATTTTAAAAATAGACCAGGTACCCGTTATGGGGGAATCAGTAAGTATAACCTGAAGCTCTCGATGTACTCCTTTAACAGATATGGAAAAAAAGAATGGGACAGGATGCAGCCCTGCCTAACCCCTCTTGAAAGGTAAGTGTATTCCCCATTAGGACCATAGTGTACCCTGGTAGTTAGATTCATGTATATTAGTGCCAGATGTATCACTATGCCTTCTGGAGCACCTAGAGATATCATAGTTTGCCATAATGTGGGATGGTTAACAAAATCAACGGCACTGCTCAAGGCCTACTATATTTCCCTGTTATAAGATTCAGGTTTAGACACTGCTCCACAATACCAAAGACTCGCCTAAATGTGTACTGCATCTCAGTGAATATAGACTATAGAGTCTCAGTCAGTATAGAGTTTCCTTTGCCCACATTTCTATCCTATCCAAGATAACTTTCCCCATAAACTGTGCAGACCAGTGGTAGCATTCGGGGTCACTGTAATTACCTTTCTTATATATGGAGTAGATTATTCATTCCTACCAGGTAGCTGGGATACTCCTCGCTCCTGCTGTCACATTTAGGACAAGTGTTGGACTGGGACCCACAGGGCGGTAATCTCTTATATACATCTACAGGTACCCCATCAGGGCCAGCTGCTTTATCTTTTACACGTATATTAATCGCAGAAGTCAATTAATTGAAAGTAATCAAAACGTTTCCCACCATTGGGGCTAAAAATAATGGCTTGTTGTCTCCAATAGCAAACTTATTTGTAGGACTGAAAATTGATTTAAAATGATCAATCCATTCTTGGGCTGATATCAGCGACTCTACTTGGGGTGCAGCATTGCCCCTTAAAAAGGTCAAATTTATGGCATTCCAGAATAAGCAATTATCATTTGTCTCGGCTGCTTGCACTAGACGTGCCCTAAACTTGTAATTCCCATTTTCTATCTGCTAGCACTAGTTTGTAATTTATTCACAATTGTCGAATTGCGTCCTTATCTCTTGGTTTTGTGTGAAGTAACTCTTTTAGCCTTCTAAGAGTTCCTATGCACTTGTGGTCAAACCAAACTTTAGAGAAGGTTATAGAGGATTTATTAGCCCCCATCTTCGTTGTTGATATAAAATTAATTGATTTGGAAATCTTCTAGTGAGCGTCCCTAATTTGGCTATACTCCTTGAGATGGTCGGTAAAACCATAACTACAGTTGCAATACATTTACTTGGGTTCACCCTGGACCACTTTTGTCTTACCCTGTTTGGGCTTTCTGCCACAATAGTCTCTAATGTATAGAGCTCAGTATGTTTTAGAGTATTTAAATTAAAATTATGTTGTAAGTGTTCCTGCCCTTCTCCCTGCCACCCCATCCCCCCCCCCCACGACAATACAAACCTCTTTAGAGAGGAGGGGACATTTATTGATATTAAAGTGTCCTGCCCATATTAAGAAATTATGCGCTCCCACTAGCAAAAATGAGTCCCAATCCTTCTCCAAATTAGTAACCAGTTCAACACGAGTGAAATCAAATTTCTTATTATAAAAAGTAATTAGCAGAACATCTGTATTATCCTCTATGACTAGATGTGTGAACTAGTAAAATGGAGATGCTGTCTGTCTTTTTAATTTGAGCAAATATTAAGGTTGAAAGGAAAATCGTAAGCCCACCTTTTGCTCTTACTGCATTTGAAGATATCGTTGGTGCGAAGATTGACAAAAATCCACCAATAAAGATGTTGTATGTTGCCCATGTTTCTTGTACACACATATTATGTGTTGATGCAACATATTTTTTTTATAACCAAATTTTATTGAGTTCACAAAGCGAGTATCATCCAGTTCGACACACTAATCAATACCAAAGCGACTCTGGAGCATAGAAGTACATAAAACAGTCATTTCAAACCATAGAACCATCATGAGGGTATTCCATAGTAGGTCCACGAATTCCCCCATATTTTATCATGCTTCTGGGCACAGCCACATACCACGTATAACGGTTTCTCTTGGTGAGCGCACCAGTCAACTCCTTTGTGCCATAGTTGCAATGAGGGGGATGAGTGGTATTTCCATAGAAGAGCAACATCTCTCCTGGCTATCAGACACACTATCCCTATGAAAGTCCTCTCAGTGTGTGGTCTTCCACAGGAGGATTGCAGCAGGCATAGGCCGGATGAGCGGACAGGGCCATCCGTAGTATAGGGTGTAGGGACAGGGAGGTCACATGCAAATAGTTAATTTCGTCCAGAGAAAATGCCAACTCCCTAGAGGACTGGAAAGCCTCTCTCCAATCATCATCGTCCAGTTCGCCCACCCAGCCCTCCCACTTCTGTTGCAGGGTGGAGAAGCCATCGGGGGCATTGATAATCCTGGAGCAGTAGATCACAGAGACCGCCCCCTCTCCCAAGTGGCTCATAAGGATTTTGGCTTCAAGCGGGCTAAATTCAGGAAGATGAGTTATTGAGGGGAGATTAGCCCATCAAGCATAGCGCAGCTGCAGGAAGCAATAAAACTGTGTATTAGATAAGGTGTAGTGGTCTTGTAATCCCTGAAAGAACATCAAAGCCCACCCCTGATATAGGTCCCCCAAGTATGTAATCCCAATGTGGTCTCAGTAGGCAAAACCTTTGAGGCTAGACACCTGTTGGAGCCAGGTGCCCCACCAAAAAGGAGTCAAGGCCATCAGGCAGTGATCCCAGCAGATAAAGTGTAGCGCAGCCCTCCAGCACATCACAGCCATGCAGGTGCACAATGGAATAGTTGGGTCCGTTCGACTGCCATAGAGTAGATCAAAGATTCCTTCAGAACCTATAAAATGGAGCTGTAGGCGGTAGGTAGGGTCATCCCAACCCCCATGAACCATTAGTTTATGGACACTGAGTATGCTGCCAGAAAATAGTAAAAGATGTCTGGTGTACCCAGTGCAACATCAAAGGGAGACTTACGTGCTGAGATAAACAATGGTGCTTATCGGCCCATAGAAAGGATGTAAGCTTAGAGGTTGGGGAGCGGAATCAACTCAGGGGATCGGATGAGGATAGCTAGACAAGATGTATACGTTTCGAAGGAGGCACCTCATTTTAAATAATGCAATGCGACCCATAGCGTTGAGAGGCATTTGGTTCCACCCAAGGAGGTCACGATCCAGGGACACATCCAAGGGCTGAAAGTTGAGGGTCCAGGCCAGATCAGGGAGGGAGGGAGGACACATGGATTCCCAAATAGAGGAAGGAGTTCTGGCTTAGAGGTATGCCAGG
Organism: Pleurodeles waltl; assembly: GCF_031143425.1. NCBI lineage: Eukaryota > Metazoa > Chordata > Amphibia > Caudata > Salamandridae > Pleurodeles > Pleurodeles waltl. The sequence goes on from NC_090448.1 coordinate 658,246,495, forward strand.
GCACCAGTGTCGCCCTGCTGCATCCCCAGACACCTCCACCAGCAAGGATTTATGAATGTTGACTTGTAGGCCTGAGGCTTCCCTATGATGGTGAAGGATCTCAAAGCATCGAGAATTGGAGGATGAAGGATCAGAAATAAAGAGGAGAATGTCATCGGCATAGAGAGTGATTTGGTCTTCAAATCCAGTGCCCCAACTCCAGCCCAAAATCTGAGGGGCATATTTATACTTTTTGCTGCAAAACTGCACTAACGCGGTTTTGAACCAAAAGGTTTAGCACCGGCTTGCGCCATTCCTGAGCACCTGCCGGGCGCCATATTTATGGAATGGCGCAAGCTGGTGCAAAGGGTGGGCTAGCGTTAAAAAAATGACATTAGTCGGGTGGGGCTGGCAATATGGGAGAAAGGGGTTTTGCACCAAAAAATGACGTTAGGCTGGTTAGAGTAAAAAAGATTACTCTAACCAGCCTAGTGTCATTTTCTGACGCAAAACCATCCATACTTCATGACTCCTTTCTTAGTAAAGACAGGAGTAATGCCTACCACCCCAATGGCCAGCACATGGGACCAGTGTTCCCTGAGCATGGCCATTGCACCCTGTGCCATACAGGGGGCCCCAAGTTGGGCCCCGATGGAACTTTAATTAAAAAATATATATATATTTACCTATACTTACCCTACTTACCTGGGATAGGGTCCCCCATCCTCCGATGTCCCTCTGGTGTGGGTGGGGGTGTTCCTGGGACTTGAGGAGGGCACCTGTGGGCCCATTCCATGGTGTTTAACCATGGAAATAGATCCACAGGTCCCTTAACGCCTGGTCTGACCCAAGGGTTAAATAAAGGTGCAAAGCAAGCTTTGCACCATTATTTAGCCCCTCCTCCCACCCGTGCATCAATTTAGCACGGGGGATTAATATAGGGCTATGAGGTTAGCACCATTTTTTAGATGGGAACGCCTACCTTGTAACTCATTGACCCAAGGTAGGTTCACACATCTGAAAAAAGGTGCAAACTCCAATATGTTTACGTTAGAAAGGTCTAATGTCAAAATATAAATATGGAGTTAGTTTTGTGCCAAATTTATGTAAACAAATTACGCAAATTCTGTGAAAATGGGGTATAAATATGGCCCTGAGTATCACAGTGGATCCGACGGGCCAACAGGTCAATACCTAAGGCAAATAGTAGTGGGGAAAGGAGGGCAGTCTTGGCATGTACACTGTTAGATCAGAAAGGAGGGGGATTGACTCCGTTGACACGGACCCAGGCCATTTGAGCATTGTATAGGAGCTGCACTATTCTGCAGAATAATGAGCCGATCCCCGCTTGTAGGAGGACAGCATCTAAGAAGACTAGGAGACCATGTCAAAAGCCTTGCAAATGTCTACTAAAAGAAGGGCTAAGTTATGGCCTAGATGATGGGTCCGAGGGAAGGTCAATTGCACTCAAGGGATACAGTGGTGGGTACTTCTGCCTGGCATAAAGCTGCATTGGTCTGGGTGAATAAGATGAGACTGGGTGAGTTGTAACCTGTTCACCAGGATTTTGGCAAAGATTTTAATATCAGCATTGATAAGAGAGATCAGCCGGTAAAAAGAGCCACAGGAATTTCCATTTTTGGAAGGACAACTATAGTGCCACAGTCAAGATCTGATGGAAGGGACCCTTGTTGTATCATCTCCATATAGAGGGCCAACAGGTGGGGTGTCAAAATAGTGCAATAAATCCTATATTATTAGATGGGGAAGCCATCTAGACCGTGTAATGTCCCCGATCGGAGCCCCTAGATGGCCAGATCAATCTTTTCAGTTGTTAGGCCCTGGTCGAGATTGCCAGCCAGGGAACTTGGGATAGAACATAGGGGAAGTCCCGAAGAGGTTGCTCGACCTCCAGCGGGGATGTGGGTGCATCTCATACAGGTCTCGATAAAATGCTGTGGAAGCTCTGGCAATCTCCATCTGGTCCCCCTGAAGGAGGCTTGTTGCATGTCTGATGGCGGGCACTATTCTAGTAGAGGTGTTGCGGGTTACCAACCAGAATAGCAGTTTACCAGATTTATCACCTAATTCGTAAACTCTTTGGGTCAAGGCCCTCTAGCACTGCTTTGCCTCCTCGAAGGAGACCTCCTACAACCTGGACTGAGCTATTGCAAGGAGGTGTTTTGCCTCTACTTTGTCTGAACCGTAAACCTGATGTTCCAAGGCGAGTATCTGATCCTCCAAATCTGTCACTTGCGTCTGTCAGAGGGACTCCTGTCAACGCACATAGCCCTTGAATATTCCCCACAAGGTAGGTTTACCTACCACCCTCAATGTGGCCTCTGAGGGAACGGAACCCATGTTGGTATGTTAAAAAGCCTGCAATTCCCTATCTATGAAAGCAGTGCATTCGTGGTCCGTGTGGTGCCACGCATTAAATCTCCATTCAGAAATGAAGGGGTCATGATCAGATATGCCGTGAGGGAAAATATGGATGGACCACAGCGACAGGAGATCTGCTTCTGGCAGCCATAGCAGGTCAATTCGCAAGTCAGAGCTATGGGCAGCAGATTGACGTGTGTATGAACGCTGTGAGGGATGCCATGAATGCCAAACATCACAGAGACCCACCTAGTTGACTAGGTATGTAGTGCGCGCCCCCCAGCCGGGACGGGGGTCACTGGAGGTGCCCCATCCAGGGTCTAGGACCGCATTCAAGACCACATCCACAAAAGTTGTACCTGGGAGAAGGGCCACCACTAGGAAGTGGAGGGCCTGCAAGGTGGGTGGCAGCAGCTGAGGGGGAATATAACAAGAAATGAAGTTGCAGTGTTGTGCGACCATGCGTCCTTCAGCCCCCACATACCTTCCCTGGGAGTCATTGTGCACCCTGGTAACAGTCAGAGGGAAGAATTTGTGCAGGAGAAGGGTAACTCCCTTCAAGTGGAAGACCCTGCTGTAGCCAAACCGACCCAGAAAGGAGCATTGGGAGCCTAGAGGGTGTGTCTCCTGTAACAGGATGGCAGCAGAGTTATAGCGTTTAACGTAGCGTAAGGGCAGTGATCTCTTTATGTGGTTAAGAAGACCATTAACATTCCAGGAGATGATGGTAATTATGTGGAAGAGTGATAATAGCATTGTGGATAAGGACCCGTCAGAGGGAGAAAGGTTGTACACAGTGGCCCAGAGTTGTGTCAAGAAATCAAGGGTGCCTCATTGGAGAGCTTGTAAGAGATTACCTGAAAAGCAAAAACAAACTTATAACAATATGACAATCCCCCAAATACCAATGCATATCCCCCCTCCTAACTCTCCCACTCCACACTTCTACCCTTGCAGCATCTGTCGCCCTTAAACAAAACATAAGTCACAAAAGGAACTATAAGAATACAGGAAAGCTTGGTGGGGTGCGAGAGCAATTGGCATCACCTATAAATCGGATCTTGTGCCTGACAGCAATGGTGCAAATAGCTAGGTTCAGATGCCTAACTAGACAATCATACATTATTAATCCATTAGATTCATACAGTCTCATGAAAGTAGTGCAGAACACTCATATACCCCTCCCTCCGCGGCTGCAGAGCTAGAAGGTACAATACCACTCCAAATGTCTTCATACAGTTTTGCCTCACGGCAGACCCCAATTCTCATTGCAATGCTGTGAAGGGAGAAGAATGATTAAACCAAGGAGTCAGAAACACTGTCCAGTGAGCCGAATAGTTGTGGGGTGGTCTCCAAGGCTTTGTCATGTTCCCCAACAGCTGGAGCTTCCATCACGGGGGTGGACTCGCCAAGGTCCCAACTTCCCGTCGGGTGGGCCTCGGTCTCCGGGATCTGAAGCACTTTCTTTGAAGTTCCCTGGTGGTGGTAATTCCCTCTGATCCCCTGGTTCGGTAGGAGGCAATCAGGGCCTCTCCGTAGCCCGTTCCAGGGTATAAAAGAAATAGGTTGAGGTTTGGAAGATGACCTTAAGGAAAGACGGAAACTGAAGCATATAGCAAAGATTGAGAGCACAGAGTTTCTGTCTGACCTCCTCAAAGGAGCGAAGCTTCTGCTGGACCACGCTCAAGTAGTCCGGAAAGATCATTATCTTTGAATTCAAATGTTGAAGGTTCAGATGATTACAAGCCTCACAGAGGATGGTGTCCTGGTAATTAAGGATATGTAGTATCACCAAACGGAGTGGGGCTCCTGGAGGAAGCATCTTAGGCCCTCATTACAACCCTGGCGGTCGGTGTTAAAGTGGCGGTAAATCCGCCAACAGGCAGGCAGTAAAAAAAATGGAATCACGACCATGGCGGAAACCACCAACATAGACAGCCACTTTAACACTCCGACCGCCACGGCGGTACAAACAAACACTGCGACGGCAACCGCCAACAGCCTGGCGGAAGACAATGTACCACCCACAGTATTACAACAGGCCAATCCGCCACCTTTTCTGGGGCGGGTTCACCCCGAACAAAAACATGGCAGAAACAGGACTTGGAAGGGAAAACGCTCACCTCTACACACCCCACGAGGAACCAGGACGCCATGGAGCCCGAACTCCATATACTACCTGCCTTTGTCTGCCTGCTCCTCTACCAGGAGCACGAACACCAGCGGCGAAGACCACGGTGAGTACTGCACCTATGACACAGGGGAGGGGGGAGGGAAAAGAGAGTGACACACACACGCAACACGCAACCCCCCCACTCCCACCCTCACCCACAACAACATACACACAAATACATGTAGATACATTACAGTTACACACCCCCAACCCCCCGGAAGAATGCAAAGACAAAAGGAAATGATTGTAACCATTGTAATCAATTCAAATCCAGTACTCAAATATATATATACACTATTAACAAATATATACACCAAGATTTCAAGTCCATGTACTGCACATACATAGTTCGTGGACCACTGGGCCCAAAATGTATTGGCGAAGCCCACACAAGATACCCGATAAAAACAGGGAGAGAACACTGCTGGGGCATCAGTTAGAAATACAACAGGCATCTCAGGGGGAAGGGGGGCACCTCAACCGGATGAGTGCACGACGCCAGCTCCAGGAGGGTGCTCCATACCCATTGATGTATCCTGGGGACTGCAAAGCCACAGTCTCTCAAGCCTTTTCAGTGGTTGGTTTGCCCACTACTTCATCCTGGGGAGTGCAAAGCCACAGTCTCTCAAGTCTTTTCAGTAGGTGGTTTGTTTGCCCACTGCTTTATCCTGGGGAGTGCAAAAACACAGTCTCTCAAGTCTTTTAGGTGGGTGGTTTGCCCACTGCTTTATCCAGGGGAGTGCAAGACCACAGTCTCTCAAGTGGATGTCTTTCTCCACTGGTTCTGGATGGGGCTTTGTGCCCAGAGTGCTTCATCCTGCCAAGGACTGAAGAAGTGGATGTGATACTCCACTGGTTCTGGAGGGATTCATCCTGCCAATGACTGAGGTAGTGGATGTGCTACTCCACTGGTTCTGGAGGGGGCCTTGTGCCCAGACTGCCTCATCCTGCCAAGGACTGAGGTAGTGGATGTGATACTCCACTGGTTCTGGAGGGGGCTTTGTGCCCAGAGTGCTTCATCCTGCCAAGGACTGAGGTAGTGGATGCCTTTCTGGAGGGGGCTTTGTGCCCAGAGTGCTTCATCCTGATGGTGGCGGCCTCAGTAGCGTCGGTGCTTGCGGCGCTCATTGGCCTGCGGTGCTGGTGGGTGTCTCAGTGAGCATGCTGGTGGTGGCGGTGTCCTTGGTAGTGGTGCTGGTGGCGGCGGTGTCCTGGGAAGCGGTGCTGGTGGCGGCGGTGTCCTTGGCAGCGGTGCTGGTGGCGGCGGTGTCCTGGGAAGCGGTGCTGGTGGCGGCGGTGTCCTTGGCAGCGATGCTGGTGGCGGCGGTGTCCTGGGAAGCGGTGCTGGTGGCGGCGGTGTCCTTGGCAGTGGTGCTGGTGGCGGCGGTGTCCTGGGAAGCGGTGCTGATGGCGGCAGTGTCCTTGGCAGCGGTGCTGGTGGCGGCGGTGTCCTTGGCAGCAGTGCTGGTGGCGGCAGTGTCCTTGGCATCAGTGCTGGTGGCGGTCTTGTCCGCCGTGCAGGTTTGCGGCGACTTGCCTTTCTTTCTGTGCCCCTTCCCCACCTTAGATGGTGGCGCAGCTGTCTTCCCACTCCCAATTGTACTCCTGGGAGAGCCCTTGGTGGCAGGTGTTTTGCCCTTCTCCCTCCAGGCAGTGGCCAACTTCTTATGCTTTTGAGGTGGGGGACTGTCCGTGGTATGGCTCGTTGGCACACTGGCTGCCCTGCTGCTTGGCGGACTCCAGAAGCCGGTTACTGCTGACACCACTGTTCCCGCTGATGTGGTGGCTGAGGTGCTGGGTTGGGACCTGAAAAGGTGGGCCCTAGGGGACTGAAGGGGTGGGGGAGGTAAGGGGAAGAGGTCAAGGTTGGACAGGAAAGGTTTTTTAGACACACTGGGACGGGTAGATGGAGGGGGTATGGGAGTGGAGGAAGAGGTAGTGGTTGTAGGAGATGTACGTTTGGTGACTTTGGGTAAAGGTGCATGGGCTGGAGGCTGTCGTGAGGTAGATGGCTGATGGGTGGGTGTGTGACTGTGTTTGTGTACCTTGGGAGGTGGGCTCACAGACACACTGGGAGAGGACACAGGGGATGTGTGAATGGTAGTGGGGGTGGTGAGTACACATGAGTGGTGTGTGGTGATGGGTGTGCTGATGATGGAGGTAGTGGCTGAAGATGTAGTGCATGCAGGTGTGAGTGGAGATGAGACAGGGAGGGAGGAGGGAGACGTGGAGGAGGGGGACACAGTGGAGGCAGTGGATGTTGGTATGTGTGCATGGGTATGATGCTTCTGTGAGTGACTGTGGGATGTGTGGTGCTTATGTTTGCCAGAGCTTCCCTTGTGTGTTGAGGTGTGTGCATGCTGGTCTGAGGGTGTGCTTGGGATAGGCTGAGGTATAGGGATTTGGGTCTGGGTGGAGGAAGTTGGAGGGGAGAGGCTGGACACAGGGACAATGGCTGCCATCAGTGCTGAGGCCAGAGTCTGAAAAGCTCGCTGTTGGGCTGCCTGACCAGAAGGAATGCCCTCCAGGTATGCATCGATCTGTTGCAACTGCCTCTCTACACCCTGGATGGCATTCAGAATGGTAGACTGTCCAACAGTGAGGGATCTGAGGAGGTCAATGGCCTCCTCACTGAGGGCAGCAGGGCTGACAGGGGCAGGGGCTGAGGTGCCTTGGGCAAAGGAGATGCCCACCCTCCTGGGTGAACGTCCACGGGGCACACACTGAGGGGCTGCTGGGAGGGCTGTGCTGGTATGGGGGTGGCAGCTGTACCTGTAGATGCAGGGGGCACAGAGGGGCCTGCCACTGCAAGGGAGCTCCCATCAGAGTAGGAGTCCATGTCGCTGTTTTCAGCTCCTGTCCCAGCCGTGGAGCTCCCCTTGCCCTCCGTCCCACTGGTGGCTTCAGACTCCGTTGTCCCGCCCTCCACGGCCATGTGGGATGCAGCTCCCTCCTGCTCCGGTGCCACTGCTTCTCCGTCTGATGATGCTATTGCACACAAGAACAGGGAGACCACAAAAAGGCGGGGGAAGACGGAAGAAAGGCATGTTCAGTGCATGCAATACTGCTACCTTTGGCGGACAATACAGACACAGAAGCCCTCTGCACTACGCCGTGCACTTTGAGTTCCCTAATGAATCACAGGGACATGGGGTACCAGGCCTATGCCCGATTGCTGCACACATGGAAGTCACAGGAGCCTGACTAGGTTTAGTTGGCTCTGAACACTGGTGGGGTGGGGTGCCACATGGCCTGCCGTACGAAGGGACCTTGCCTACTAAACTCCCCCTCGCCTAGGGGAACCCACAGCCCACCTCCCTCACCCAGACACCTCCAATGCGCGCTGAATCAGCTGAATGAGAGTGTACTCACCCTCTTGTGGCTGCTGTGATGCCCTCAAGGGCCCATCCAACTCCGGGTACACCACCGCCAGGATCCGGAACATCAGGGGGTCATGGTGCGACGGGCACCCCTCCACGTTGGGAGGCCATCCCCAGCTGGGCCTCCGCCGTCTTCTTGCTCCAGTGGCAAAGGTCCTCCCATCTTTTACGGCAGTGGGTGCTCCGTCTGTAGTGGACCCCAAGGGTCCGGACTTCCTTGGCGATGGCATGCCAAATAGCCTTCTTCTGGTGGGCGCTGACCTACAGGAATAGTACAGGAATAGTACAGGGGAAAAGGAAAAGATATAACCATCCGGACCGTCACAGTCATTGGCCCGCCTCCCTACCCTTGCCATGACGCACATCCACTCACCGTCGTTTCATGCACGCCTCATTCTCCCCCCCATATCTTCCATCCACACCACTCCACACAGGCATTGCCCATCCATTATGCTCACAGTGTACTTACCTGTTTGTCTGGAGGACCGTAGAGTAGCATGTACTGGGGGAGGACCCCATCCACTAGTTTCTCCAACTCCTCCGTGCTGAAGGCAGGGGCCCTTTCCCCAGACACATGAGCCATTGTCACTTCCAGACTGAGGTCACAGCAGCACTTGCAGTGTAGGTCCTCTACTGTCGAAGATCAGGTATCAAGTGAGTGAACAGAGAGAAAATGGCGGTCACGTCCGCGGCGGTGCGTACCGTCACCGCCGGCGTACATCGTCATTGGCTCCTGGGACCCATAGGGTCCAATGTTAACCAATGCAGGATTGCGCCGCGGTCTTCGACTGCCTACCGCAACTGTGTACAACGCCAGCGCAGTTACCTCATATCCCCTCGTCCTACATTACAGGTCAGGCAGCCGCCATTTCAGAGGGCCACATGGCATTAATTGTAAATGCGTCACACATATCTAGACCTTGATTACACACTAAGACTGGCACATAGCGGATTTCAAAATTTGGGGAATAAAGTTGTGTTTTCGTACCTCAGTGTTGGCTGACCCTCTGCTCGCTGTTCTCCATAGAGCACGTCCGCTGGGGCAAGTGAGGAGATGGCGGCATCCTCCGGTGTACAGACCACTGGTGGACCTGTCGACAATGGAAGAGCGACATGTAATTTTCACCTACAGACTGGACTGTGCCACAATCCATGAACTGTGTGCCCAGTTGGAGCCGGACCTGATGTCAGCTATCCGCCATCCCACAGGGATACCCCCTCTAGTGCAGGTGCTGTCAGTACTCCATTTCCTGTCAAGTGGGTCTTTTCAGACGACAGTGGCTATAGCATCAGGTATGTCCCAGCCTATGTTCTCCAACGTGTTGTCTGCCCTGCTGAAACACACGTGCAGCGACATCGTGTTCCCTCAGGTGGAGGATTTGCCTACAGTGAAAGGTGAATTCTATGCTCTGGGACATATCCCCAACATCATAGGTGCCATTGATGGGACATATGTGGCCTTGGTCCCCCCCGCAGGAGTGAACAGGTGTACAGAAACTGGAAGAGTTACTATCCGATGAATGTGCAGATGGTGTGTTTGGCCGACAAGTACATCTCCCATGTGAATGCCAAGTTTCCTGGCTCAGTGCATGATGCTTACATATAGCAGCATCCCTTATGTGATGGGGCAACACCAGAGGCACCGTGTGTGGCTATTAGGTGAGAACAGGGACCCTATACAGTGTGACTAGGTGTCTGGGTCTGGGGTTGTCCGTAAGAGTTAGTGTGTGTCTAACAGCTGTCCCTCGACATTTGCAGGTGACTCTGGGTTCCCCAACCTGTCATGGCTACTGACCCCAGTGAGAAATCCCAGGACAAGGGCAGAGGAACGCTACAATGAGGCCCATGAGAGAACTAGGAGGGTTATAGAGAGGACCTTCGGCCTCCAGAAGGCCAGGTTCAGGTGCCTCCATATGACAGGTGGTTCCCTATTCTACTCACCAAAGAAGGTGTGCCAGATCATCATGGCCTGCTGTATGCTTCACAACTTGGCTTTGCGACGACAGGTGCCTTTTCTGCAGGAGGATGGTCCAGCTGGAGGTCTTGTGGCAGCTGTGGAGCCTGTGGACAGTGAAGACGAGGAAGCAGAAGAAGAGGATATCGACAACAGAAACATGGTGTCTGTCACTTTCACCCAGTGTATGGACCCTGAGTTATACCTTTCACTTTCAGTTTCACAGATGTGGGTCCCACTGTGTGACATCTGCTTTGTTTCCTCATGGACTAGAGCTGTGTGACATAGGTATGTTGAGAATACAATGGATATTGCATTTTTCCTCAGTTATTGCAAATACACATTTTCAAAAGCACAGACTGACTCCATATAGTTTTGGGATTTAATGGTGTTTATTTAAGTGCTAAATAGTGGAGGGGGTTGTAAAATGGTCAGGGGTGATGGTGGAGGAATGTCCATGGCAGAGTCCAGTCTATTAGTCTCACAGGTGCATTGTCCAAAGGGGTATAGGAAGTGGAGCTGGGGCAGTTGATGGATGGACAGGGTGACAAAGTGGGACAAAAGGATGGCAATCAGGGTGGTCTCATTTTTTGGCGGGGGTCTTGGCATTGTTCTCTGACTTTGTCCTGGATCTCAGGGACCGTTTGCGGGGTGGTTCTCCATCTGCAGGGGGTGGGGTGCTGGTGTTGTGCTCCTGTCCACTAGCACCGGCGGAGGTGGTGGGCAGTTCATCGTCCAGGCTAGTGCCAGGGGCCCCTTGGAGTGCCACAGTGTCCCTCCTGGTGTTGACGAGTTCCTTCAGCACCCCTACAATGGTGCCCAGGGTGGTATTGATGGTTTTGAGTTCCTCCCTGAACCCCAAATACTGTTCCTCCTGCAGCTGCTGGGTCTCCTGAAACTTGGCCAGTACCGTTGCCATCGTCTCCTGGGAATGGTGGTAGGCTCCCATGATGGTGGAGAGGGCCTCGTGGAGAGTGGGTTCCCTGGGCCTGTCCTCCACCTGTCGCACAGCAGCCCTCCCAGTTCCCCTGTGTTCCTGGGCCTCTGTCCCCTGAAGCGTGTGCCCACTGCCACTGCCCAAGGTCCCTGCTGTTGTTGGGGTGGTGGGTTAGCCTGGGTTCCCTGTAGTGGTGGACACACTGCTGCTTGACGTGTCCTGGGGACAGAGGTATGGGCCCGCTGGGTGGGTGCTGTGCTGGTGTTTCCAGAGGGGGAGGCTCTGTTGTGGCTTGTGCCAGTGTGAGGGGAACCGACTGTCCCGAGGTCCCTGATGGGCTGGGCTGGCCATCTAGATCCAGTTAGACAGTGCTGCTGTCATCACTGTGGGCACTTATGTGGGGGGAGTCGACATGTCTGGAACATCCTGTCCGGTGACGTTGGGTAGGGGTCCTGCAGGGGTGTAAAGGCATGATTATTGCATCTGTGTGTGCCATGGTGTGCAATAAGTGGGTGACCCTGTACTCCAGTGCTTGCATTTTTGTGTAGGACCTTGTGTGATAATTGTTTAGGGGTGTGTGTGGGTATGTGCAGTGGCCATGCATTGGTGATGGGTGTCCATGCTTTGGTGTTGCATGCAGGGCTTGGTGTTGGGATGTGTGGTTTGTGATAGTGGGACATATGTGAGGAGTTGGAGTGATGGGGGTGAGGGTGGGGGTATGTAATAGCATGCAGGTAGGGTGGGGGAAGAAGTAGTTAAAGCTTTGACTTACTAGAGTGCATTCCTCCAGCTACTCCTGCGAGGCCCTCAAAATGCAGTATAGCCAAGACCTGCTCCTCCCATGTTGTTAGTTGTGGGGGAGGAGGTGGGGGTCCGCCGCCAGTCCTCTGAACTGCAATCTGGTATCTTGAGACCACGGAACGTACCTCCCCCGGTAGGTCGTTCCACCTCTTCCTGATGTCATCCCGTGTTCTTGGGTGTTGTCCCACTGCTTTGACCCTGTCCACGATTCTGCACGTTAGCTCCATCTTCCTAGCTATGGTGGTGTGCTGCACCTGTGATCCGAATAGCTGTGGCTCTACCCGGATGATTTCCTTCACCATGACCCTGAGCTTCTCCTCAGAAAACCTGGGGTGTCTTTGCGGTGCCATGGAGTGGTGTGGGTGATGTGTGGGGTGGTGTGTGTTGTGATGTGTGGGGTGATGTTTAGGGGTGTGAGCTGTTTTGTGCGTGGATGTGTGATGGTGTTGTGTGCCTCTGTATGGTGGGGTTGTCTATGCTGTGCTGTCTCTCTGGCCTTCGTCTAAATTTTTGGTCATAAGGGTTTGTGGGTGGGTGTTTTATATTGTATTGGGTGTGTGGGAGTGGTTTGTGTATGTGTATCAGGTGTGTGTATTTCGATTTGTCCAATGTGGTAGTGTTTTGTAAATGTGTGTGTATTTTGAGCACGGCGGTGTGTACCGCCAATGGAATACCATGGCTGAAAGACCACCACGTGGATTTGTGGGTCGTGATAGTGTGGGCGTATTCCTGTTGGCGTGACGGTTTCGGTTTTGTTATCGGCAGTTTATCACTGACCTTTGGTGTGGCGGACTTGTGTGGGTGTCTGGATTTTGGCGGATTCCGGGCTGTGGGTCGTAATAGCTGTGGCGGAATTCCGCGGTGGTGTGTTGGCGGTCTTCTGCACGGCGGTAAGCGGCATTTACTGCCAATGTTGTAATGACCCCCTTAGTCAGGGACTGGTGTGCTCTTTCAATAACAAAACAGTTGGACAGTTTATTCGCCAAAACCCATTAACTGAACGAGTTTTCAAGAAGTTCCCCAACTCTGGGCCTTCCACAGCCTCGGGGAACCCTATGAGGCACATGTTATTGTGCCTGGTATGGTTCTCAGCGTCTTCCGCTCTTTTATCTAGGGCCGCCACAGATGCCATCAGGTTGGATACTTTTTTTTTAAAACGTTATTTTCCAATTTACGTGTTTTTAGAATACCACACAAGACAGACACGGATTCCCACACATGGGTGTATGCGGTTGCTGATGTATGTACTATATATTGAGAGCAACAAAAACATAGTATACATTGGTATTGCGTCTCCACATATGCCAGATAATAACAAGAAAGGGAAGGGGGAACTCCATGTAAAATCACAAGTTACAAAAAGAGTGAAGCAGGGTCCTACAATTCCTGTGTTGGCAAATTGTCTCAAAGAGGCTGCCAAATGTCCCTGAGCCCCGAGGTGAGTGGTTGGAGGGATTCAAATTATTCACTGTTGGTATCACAATACATTAGGCTTTTGATCTATACTTTTGTTGTAGGAGGGTGGGTGCTACCCCAGAGGATTGAAATCTCCCATTTGGCTAGAAGTAGAACAATTGCAAAATATCAACATAGTGATTTAGGTATGCCCCGGACATATCCGAGGAGAGCTAGTAACGGGTTAGGGTCAAGTGCAATATGATGATCTGGAATAGTTTATGAAATACCTCCCTCTAGTAAGGCACAACAGTGCTGTAGCCCATGACATATGAGCAAAATCTGTGGTCCATTCCTGACATTTAGGGTATTCTGTGGTTTGTGTGGGGTCTGTGTGAGCCTGCATTGTGGGCATGAAGTATGCTCTGCATAAACATTTATAGTGGATGACTTTATGGCTATGATTGAATGAGATTAATCGAGTCTAGGTTCGGAGTTTAGAGTCTCAGGTCGGTAGTAGGTTTAGGAAGGTGCGATAAACATGCAATATTAACGTATCTCTCTCACCATCAGTAATTATCAGTGTCAGAGGGGTGAAGTCATCTGGAGGGAGTGGGTAGGATGGGATTTAAACTTTAAGTGGACTCTGAAGGCGACGCAGTACAAAATGATCCATCTGTGTGGCATCCTGAAAACCATCATGGTCTGTACGGGAGGATGTCCATCAGGGAAGAGGTCTCCACTGGGTCAGTTTGGATACGTATTGTTTAAGAGTCACTAAATCATGAGTGAGAGGTCTATTTAGCAGCGATCTACCTTAGTTTCAACCGCCTCTCTCTAATCCTGGGTAGCCCTAAGGATTGTGTCCAGATCTGTAGTGGGCTGAGGTGGAGCCATGGACTAGGGAGCCCTCAGTTGCCTCCTTGTTTTCAGAATGTGGTACCGTACATTGACCCATTTTGGTTTGGGCTATTGAGCCCAGCCTCGTTCAGGCTTGGACTGGCCAGATGGGTCTTTCTTGGTCCGTTCTTCCCATGCTGTAGGAGAACACACATGTTTTTATGGTGTGTCGCCACCTCTTTCTCAGACCAACAAGAATTCTGGACCTTGTTGGCCACAGGTGAGGCACAGGTAAGGCAGCCAAACAAAGGAGAACCCGGGTTGCGGGAGAATGCACCAATTTTTATGGTGTCTCCTGTTCGCCTTCTCGGTCCAGCCGGTTTCTGACCTTGTTGTTCACAGGTGAGATGCAGGTAAGGCAGACAAACAAAAAAAGAACCTGTGCTGTGGGAGAATGTCCCAATTTTTATGGCATCTTCTCACCTCCTTCTCAAGCGAGCAGGATTCTCGACCTTGTTGTCCACAGGTCAGACAATGGCAAGGCAGTCAAACAAAGAAGAACCATTTTGACAATCTTGTTACTGCAGTTGGGACATGGGCCTTCTTAACTATGGTTTATCTCTTGTACTGGTCAGTGAAGTCCACTATCTACTGTGAGACTTGCCGTTCATTTCAAAATCATTGCAAGGCACCTGAAAGGAAATGTCTAGCAATACTCACATTGAAATGTGAGGATCAACCCATACCTAAGTGTTTCAAAACAAAAAACGAAGACCTTTTCTTGATCAGCTATGTGGAACTGCCACCAACTTCGACAAACACAAAAAATAATAGGTGAATAGAAGAGCTCTGTGTCCAAAACTTTGAAGGCAATAAGTTCTTGCACACTAATAAGTGTCAAAATGTAAACTGAAGCACAATGTCCAGTATCCCCTTTCAGCTTAAAACAATAAATTCTTCTGGGACTAGACCCAGACTGTGCAGTTGGGATATAGATAGGTATTGCACAGATGCACGTATGTCTTAATATTTATATAGGGCAATGCTACCTAGGAAGCAAAGAAGCACTGTATATTATGTGGGGTGTTGTGAGATGATCTACAACATGGATACTCAAAGTACGGCCCGGGGGCCGCATACGGCCCCCTTGACCTTTACATGCGGCCCCCTGGACTACAGGAGTACAGGGTTGCTGTTCACGCGATCGACAGAGAGACAATTGTTTATTTCAAGGTTAACTGGTGTTAAGGAAAGGAAGTAACCAGGGAGTCCTGAGCCTCACTTTAGAAGCAAGTTCATTTTTAAAGACATCTTGCAGCAAAAGTGTAAAAATATAACAGTCACTTCAAAATTCAAAAAGTGTACTGAGTTAACATGCAGTCCATTTCACCTAAGTATAATTTATTGTATCAGTACAATGAGAAGTATTCATTTAATGTGATACTTTTCAAACAAGAATTTAGAAACATAAATTTTCACCCCTACCCTGACAAATACGCCAATAGTGAATTTAACAAGCGAGTCAGATGTTATGTGCACTTTTTGAGTTATCTGGGTTACTATTATAGATGAACAGCATTATAGTTTATTAAATCAAACAGAGGAGCTGATTTGTACAATGCAGACCCTGAACCTAATAGTAAGCAATTGCCTAGGATCACACAATTTGCAAAAGTGGGGAAGCCAAGATTAATCCCAGGTTTTCTAGTTTGATATTGCTCATTTCAGCCTCTAGATTTATATCATTTGCTTCGCCTACCAATACTTAACCGCCAGTACTCCCAACCCTCTTGCCCGACCACCATTCCGCTGGCATTGATGCGGCCCTCGGGCACATCACAGACCAAACTTTTTGGCCCCTGGGAAAATGTTTGCGAGTACCCATGATCTACAAGATTGTGTACCTCCAGTAGGGCTTACTTAAATAAATTTCACATATTGTATTTCACATGTTAATCAATTGTTTGCATCATTAATTATTACGAAATGATCTCTCACTACTAATATTCACTACACACAGATCATAACTTTTAAAAGTTGCAGATACAGTTTGTTATCCAAGTCAGCAAGTGGTAACCATTAAAAGTAGTCGGATTTTGTTGGTGTGGTACATTAATCCACTTTGAGCCCTGCTGAGGCTTATGTGCTCATATGAGCTATAGAACATAACTTTGGGGGTCTGGGTTAATGTTGCTAGAAATTGAAATAGGGTATTATTGTCTGGGAGATGGCCTCCTCCATCTCACACTTGTGTTGTTGGGGGATGTGAGAGCATCTCAATCTTAATTAGAATCTTACATAAAGAACTGCTTTTGCTAATTGTGTTTGTACATGTGTCACAGATGGACCCTCCATACTTACCAGTTTCTTCCAAGCTTGAATTCACTAAGTTGTGTAATCTGCCAGTCCTGTTGACGGATACTATTAATCTGTCAGGCAGGTTTAGGAAATTCTAATTCTGCAGGATTTCGCATGGCTACTCAATGGGCCTTCCAGCAATGGCAACATAACAACAGCCCCAGGAGATCTCTGCATACCTCAGCAGGAACTAGAATAAGAAAGTCTTCAGTTACTTCCAAAAGCTGAGCTCTGATTGAATCATTCTAATAGTCAATCGAGGGGCATTTCACAGTTTTGGAACCAAATAGGCAAAGGAGCAACTGCCACTTCTTGCACTTTTGATTCTGGGGACTGACAGTAATCTTTTTTCCATGGAATGTAGAGGTCTTCTTGGGATGTGGGAGTTCAGCAGATGCTGTATTAACTGAGGACCCTTATTATGTATAGCATAGTGGGCTAGACATAGTGAATTGAACTGGATCCTTTTGTGCAATTCACCAGAAGCCAGTGCAGAGCTGCTAGAGCTAGTGCAGCAGAATGGTACTTGATCATTTTGTGGCGGATCCAGGCAGTGGTGTTCTGGATGACTTTCAGCCTCCTTATCACGTATTTGGGACTATCCAAGTAAAGGGAGTTCCCACAGTCCAGGTGTGAGTTGACCAGGCTTTGCACTATCACTCTTCATAGCGTGGGGGGGAATCTAGCTCAAAGAGTCCTGAGTGTGCCAAAACAACAGGCTGCAGGTTTTCTGTCTTGTATCTCCATAGAAAGTTTGTTGTTGATCCAAAAACCCAGCCTTATTATTGCAGAGGGAGCCAAAGAGTGTGGACCAAGGCTGTCTGGCCAGTTTAGTTCCATCAATCTTTTCCATCCCAGAGAGAGCACTCAGTGGCCCTGGGTGATTTGGTGTCAAAGTCTTTCTCCTTGCCTTGTGGAGTACCACAGGGCTCATCTTTAAGCCTGACCTTGTTTAACATTTATGTTGCCACTTTAGCTAACTTAATTTGCTCTTTTGATTTTATCCTGGTGGCTTATGTGGACGACACGCAATTAATCGTTTCCATCCCAGGTGATTCCCAGACTACAGCAGCTCGTTTTAGTAGTTGCATGAGGCCTATCATCCATTGGATCAATAGCAACAGCTTGATGTTGAACTCCAACAAAACAAAGGTTCTTTTTTCGGCAAGTCAGATCCAATCTGGAATGGCGCCTGGTGGCCACAAAGCCTGTGAACTTAGCCTGTACCCATACCTGCAGCCAAAAATCTTGGGATTCTTTTCGATCAAAACTTAGCTTTCATTCCCAGATGAATAAATTGACAGCAACATGCTACTTTCTGTTGCAAAATATCAGGAAGGTGTGTCAGTACGTTCTGTTGGAGTTACAGAAGACTGTAGTAACTTCACTAATTTTATCTAAACCAGATTGTTGTAATGCCTTATATCTAGGCATTTCTCAACACCCCTTAAAGAAACTTCAATGTCTTCAAAATGCAGCAGCTCAGTTCTTGAATAAGATCCCTAAATTCCAATCTGTGACTAAAACTTTGAAGCATCTTCATTGGTTACCTGTATCAAGTTCAAAGCGCAATGCCTTGCACATAAATCCCTTTATGTTACGGCCCCAGACTATTTGAAGAGAAAGTTTGGTATCAGCCCCGTAGAGTGCGAACATCATCAGCTTCCAGAACAATTAATGGGCAAACATTTAGGAGGCAGAAATGGGGAGGCAAAAGTATTTTTTACATCACAGCACTAATTTGGAATAAACTACTTCTTCAGTTGAGAGCCCAGGCAAGCTACCTTACCTTTAGGAAGCATCTTAAAACCAAGTTGTTCCCTGAAGGCTTTGATGGATAGATGAATCCTGACCTTGGTTTCTAGTAAGTTGCGGTTCTGACCTTTAGCGCCAAGACACCATTGGCATTCGTGCACTTTACAAATATTAAATATCAGTCGAGAGGGATTGTTGCCTACAACTGGGACCTTTGTTTTTTTCCCATTCAATTTCAAACAGTTGGTGACCATCCAATTTGTTACCTGCTTCAGGCAGGTATTTAGTTGTTCAGAGACTTTTCTATTGTCCGCTGAGGATGTGAGAACACGATCTGTGTGTCATCTGCGTAAGAGGCCATTGGAAGGCCATGAGCCCGCACTATCCCAGCCAATGGGTCCACATAAAGTTTAAAACGTGTGGGACTAAAGGACGAGCCCTGTGGGACCCCACATTTTAGCGGGTGGATTGCCCCAAAAATGGGGTCTTTATGTACCTGAAAGTTTCTTTTTTGGAAAAAGGTGGTGAGCCATTTGATTGCGGCTCCCATTATTCCTGCCTCTTCCAGCCTTTGCGCTCAGATCTAGCAAGCTCATTGCTGCTGAGCCACATTGAGCCAAAATTGCTCTCAATTCTTCTGTAGCTGCTAGTAGCGCAGTCTATGTGCTGCTACCCGGCCTGCTACCTGGCCTAAACCCTGTTTGTGTAGGGTGTAGGATTGTGTGTGTCTCTAGAAAAGAGGATAGATGCTTATTGACATGCTTCTCAAGAGCCTGGCTGACTCCTGGGAGGAGGGAAATTGGTCTTTAAGTCTCTGTGCAAGGGGGTCTGCGGACGGCCTTTTCGAAAGGGGTCTGACAACTGCCTGTTTCCTCGCCGAGGGGACACTCTCACTTTCCAAGGAGTGATTATAAATGTCCATAAGACTTGAAAGGATTGTATACCTATTTTATTGAGTATATCAGGGGGTGCTGGGTCAAGTGGTGACCCAGATTTGATTAATTTAAGGATTTCTTCCATATCATCTACACTGAATGCCGGATAGGCAGACAGAATTCCATCTGGCTGTTCCTGTATCATTAAGTCAAGGGAGTACGCTCAGAATCTACTCTACCATCAGGCACACAACAAAGGTTCTACTAATCAATATTTGTGTCTGACGGCCTATATCTGTAAGGGTTGTGGTGGGATACCTCTCAGCTGTACTAGTACCAATCAATGGAGGGGACTTCTATAGTCTTAAGAAAACGAACAAAGTATCCACGTATGTCCCATTTCGTTTCCCAAGACATTCAAATCTGACTCCCTGTGGTTTCTGCACATAATTATTCCTCCAAAGAAGAACAGTTTTTCAGGTGGGAGGAGTATTCAAGCTCTGGAACTCCAAACCTCTTGAACGCAGAGTTTTAGATAGCTCTGCATTGTTCAAGCACCAGCGGAATATCAAGTTCTCTCCCACTTATTTACTATATAGCACTTTGATCCACTCAATAGTAGAAGATCAGCAGCAAGAGGAGGTTGGCTGCAATATACATTGCATGCATAACTTCACTTGCCCACTCAATCGCTTCAAACCTACATTACTGTCAATCAAACAATGTGTGCGTATGTATGTAGGTATAGTCACTTGTTTCTGACAACAAGTAAATTATGGGTTTGGCAATCACTAGACTTATTTTATTCTCCTTAGAGTTTACCCAACTGTAGGGGACTGTAGCTTTTCATGCTCAGCTTCTATTACTTAGTGACATCCAACAGCACAGAAGACTGCGTCAATGGTGAATTAAGCTTTTCTTAAAATAGGACCTGTAACACCCATGGTTTTTCTTTCTGCTCGGGCCCATGTATATGTGGCGCATGCAAATAGGCACCCTCTTTCCATTGTTCCCCTTTTATCACACCACTCAACTTCTCCTCTAATAATTTGCATTTGCAGAGTTTGACTTCTCTCTTGGGCCAGCTCTGAACCTGTTCTGTTATTGCAAATGGAATTATTTACAAGGAATAAGGGTGTCCTAGCAAGCAGAAAAAAGGAAAAATAAGACAAATTAATCAGGCCTGTGTCTGTGATATAGACATCCTTCTAGGGTTGCCATTTAATCTGTACATAAATATTGCTCACCGTTCACCTTCTCCAAACCAGTGGTTGTCGATGGTAGAGTAGTTTCGAGTGTCTCTGCACAAGCATTCTGGAATACAAGGCACGCTGTTGCCTCTTTCCCGTCTGAGAGAGGGGAGATTTTCTCGAAGGTGTCACCCAGCTGCCTTTCGTGAGTTTTTTCATCTGCATGAGCCTTCTCTGGCGTACTGCCACCGGAGCAGGCAAAGCAGTATCTCGAGGTGGCCATTTTGTCCTCTCTTACTGCTGATGGAGTCGCACCAACGGCTTCGTATGAGGGTGGGTTATTCTGACTGCACCCAGGCTCTATCCCAATTTGAAGGTCACCGGCAGCCCCTGCCTTTAGATTCTCCTGGAGTTTCAAATTGTGGGTCTCTCTCCGCCTGTCCCATTGTTCTTCCTGCTCTGAACATGCTGTACAGAAATAAGCAGAGACAACACAAGTCAGAGGAATCCACTTAATGTCTCAGTAACGTTAGCTCAGTCTAAAGCATGCAAGAATACCAAATCCCTTAAATTGGTTAGACAAGACCAACCAATCATGAAGCTGAAAATTAATAACCTTCATCAGGTCTGTATCGATTTCATAGGTTAAAGTAACCTCATCCAGTGTCTCAATCTGCATAATGCAGTGACTGCATTACACAGATTTAGATGATGGACGCAGTTACTTTTCCGAAAATGGTTTGGATGCCAGGATTTTTTCTACTCTATGAATTTGATGCCGACCTGAAGAAGGTTGTTAATTTTCCTTTTCACGATTAAGGACAGATCCTGAAATAGTTGATCTTGGATGTTGGTCTTGTCTAACTGATATTGATGATTTGTTTGATTTTGTTCACCTTCAAAGCCTAGATCTGGCCTGAGGGAGACCATAACATGGTGAAACCCGTTGGCTGCACTTGTATATTTATGAAGAAACAAGATTAAAAAGACATCGAGCACAAAGGATCTACTTGCCCTACTCGGTTCATAGTGTGACTGTTTCTTACATTTTCTCTGTTTATGTTGCCTCTCTATTATTTCATTAGTTTCTAATGTTAGACCCATTGGCAGCTAGTCTTAGAGGTGGGCAATAAGTGTTCTTGATGTTGTGAGTACTACAGGTGGTGCAGCAACAGGTTCAGTATTTGTTCAATTCATTTTAAGAACAAACACTGGTAAGGCAAATATATTTGGTCTTGGCAAGCCTGCGTTTTTTAAAATGTATTTTTCTTTGCAAATAGGCCTTAACGAACAGTAGTATTAACAATTAAAAATACCACCTTCTCCCGAGTGTTACATATTTATGGGAAGAAAACGAGTAAGTGACGTTTTTCAAAAATGAATTTTAGAAACGTAAAAGGAAGCAAAATGAACGCAGAGATTGATCTACTAATCCTGGCACAGAAGTGGGCTACTTTTTAGGCAAATGTGCACTTTTGCATAATTAAAAATACCCCCACTCACACTGAAAACAGCGATTTACTGAAGTGGGCTGATCCATTGTCCCATGCTGTGGGGGTGGCTGCAAAAAGTAAATGACACTTGAACAGACCCATGAATGAAAAGAGCTGACTGAAAGCCCCAGTATGCATGCAGTAAAGTATGTGTCTAGGCCAGACCTAGAAAGGGGAGTGAGATGGGGGTTGCTCACACTGTCCCCCCCTGGTTCGGAATCTTTTATGGCGTTCACTTGTGACAGTGATGAGGAGTAAGGTATGCTTCTCTGTTGGAGACAACAATATGTTTATCTGAATCATCAAGAGGTAGAATAAAACGAGGTGTACATTGGCAAAGCTACTCGGAAGGTGTCTTCTTGGGTTCAAAGTGCTACAGAGTAATGCAGTTAGGGCACAGTTATCCTGAAGAACACTTAGGGCCCTTCGTATGCATTTTGGGTCTTAAATGTTATCCACCAGGGTGAGATCACATGGAATGGCCAGATAATATGCCAACGTCGTTCAGTTAACCCCAGGAATGTTGGTTTGCATAAGAAAAGCTGTCAGCAAAAGGAAGATATGTTGCCAGGAACGTGCCAGTTCTGAGGTCAGAAACAGTGAAGACATTAGAAAGCCAAACACAATAGTGCATGCTTTGAAGCGCAAGATCTGCAAGGAGAGATTGACGAATTTACACATGTGTGAACTGAAGCACCTTGGTGGGGCTGGTGTCTATGAGAGAAACATTTGAAATCCTACAGAGAGTCAATAAAATACTGACTGAAGGATAGTTTTAAAGGAAGAACACTTCAAGACTAGAAATGAGCCTGGAAAGAGGGTGAGCTCAGGAATAACTTGCATTTCTTTCTTCACACAAAGGCAAGCAAGTGTATTCCCATTCCTTGCAGTAGAGCGGGTAAATATTAAGCAGGAAATTATTTCTAAAAGGCTAGGATATAGTGTTGACATGGAGTAAAAAATAGTAGCGACAGTGGATCGGGTTGTTGTGCTTACAATACCAGATGTAAACACTTCTGTTTCCATAACCCAAATTTGCAACTATATCCCACATTTTTGCATTATTGATTCTAAGCTTCAGAGATGTGTATGTACAGTGTACATCGCTAAGTCTCTCCAGACTTTCCATTGGACTTAAAGGCCGTCTCTTACAAGTGCTGGAAGATACGTCAAGGATTTTTCTCCAAGATTTTGAAGACATTATCATCAGTGTACATCATCACCAAGGCAGTGACACTGGGAAGAAAGAGACAGGAATATTTAAGTAAAGTGCCTCACATGTGATTGTGATGAAGGATTCTGTAGGGTGAGGGTGAAATAAATTACTTATGCATTGGAGGAAGTAGAAGGAAGCTGACTAACACTGTGTGGTAGATGGAAAAACTATGCTGTTCAGGTAGATACCAGCAGTAAAATTCTGATGATAACAAACACTGTAGTTAAGCAGGAAGACTATTCAAGCTGGTGTTAACAGTGACTCTGCATAGCCCTGCCTTAGAAGTACTGTATTCCTACTGTATATTACGTAAAAAAAGGTCAGCACTCACCTGTAGTTGTCAAAACATTGCTGGTGCATTCTTGTGAATCTTGGTCCTCCCAAATTCTCCATCCCTGTCTTGAAGAAGCTGCTATCACCACCAGATTAATGACAATACCAGCTACTCCAGCTCCCATGGAGAGGTGGGGTCTGTGGGGTGGGTGTGTATTGACAAAGCGCCCCAGGGCATTAAGGGTGACTGAGAAACACAGAGATGACAAAAGCACAGATGAAGTCAGGATCCAGAGATGAGGCAATCGATTCCAGCTGAAGGTGAGCCAAGCGGGGCAAGGCCTACCAGCTACAATCCTGAGGACAACTGGCATGGCCAATGAGAGGCAAACAGAAAGAGTATGGAAGGAGTCAACCAAGGTTGTCAAGGAATCACAAATACGGCTTACGATGACCTCTGTCACCAGAAAACAAAGGGATAAAGTCAGCAGAGCCCATTGTTTGCTCCCAATTTCATAGAGAGGCATTCTGCAAAAAAGCGAAGGACAAATAGTCATACTACGTTATTATTTAGACAAAATTACAGAATGTCATAGATATGACAGTTTTCAATAGTAAATGTAGGATACCTTTATCTTCATATTTACTTCTGTACTACTAGTTTTAGAATGTCTGTCATTATTAGCCAAATGGATATGGTTCAACTGCTTCATAAACTGGTACAAAACATGGATACCATTATGCAGGCATGCTGCCGCTTCCTGTCCTTGGATCTGTTGATCATTTATTTAATTTCAGCTAATATGACATTTTTTGACGTGCATGGTCAGTGAAGAGGAAAGTATGGGTATATGTGTTGGTTATAGGAGACCACATACGTTTAGGAATAAAGGTGTCAACCTAAAGGTGAATGTTTGTCTTGGTTGTCGAGATTTGTTACAGTTTCATCAACTTTCACAAAATCAGACACAAGAAAGCTAGCTGAAAGAAGGAAGGTTGTAGACAACCAGGCTCCCTAGTCACTTCAGAATTACATAAATAATGTGCTTCATGTTTGCTTTCCTAACTGCTGAATGTGTACTATTCATTTACAAGTATTTACATTTTGTTGTGTTACAAAGAAAAATGACATCCTACAGCCTTTCCTTTTGCACTCGCTTTACCCCAGCAAGACTATCATGTAATTCACTTTGCATATCTGACAGCAAAGTGAGAGGATTTTGTAAACATCAGTCCCCTTGTTAACAAACTAGAAGACATAGCCTTACTTTTGACCTCTGGCTTGAACTTTTGAAACCCAGCAAAATTGGTTCCCCGCCTATCAGTGGATTGTGACCCACAGTTTGGGTAACACTGCTCTATCATAAGAAGACAACACATAAATTATCACTAGATTAAGCCACTGAGCTCATAATTCTACAGTCAGACTGAAGGTTTTCCTCAATGCAATCTGCCAGTGGATGAATTACAATTTGCTAAAATGGAGTGCAGATAGAACTGAGCTTTGTTTTACAGGAAAATGTATAGCCACATGAACTGAAACACACAAAAGTTGTTGGGAGGAATGCTTGCAATGTATCTAACCACTGGCAATCTCTCGGGGTAACATCCCAACCCAAACTTCTTTGCTCACCATGTGATCTCAGTTTGGACACAGCCATATACAAATCAGTCTTGAGCCTGCTCCTCATAGGAACAGTCTAGCCCGAACAACCAGACTATGGCTTCCCTGAACACGAATACAGGCAACACAGGAGCAGTTTTGCCCTAATTATGGGCTCATCAGCCAGGTACAGCTTGGTTCCAGTGACACAGTGATCATGGGACCCACGTTTAGGCATCCTCATACCACTTAGGGAGGTAAATGGAACACACAAAAGGTGATGGGAGGAATACTTGCAATTTATATAACCACTCGCAATTGCTCGGGGTAGCATTCCCCGACCTATCATTCTTTTGCTCACCATGCCACCTAAGCTTGGACCCAGCCATATGCAAGTCAGACTTGACCCTGCTTCTCATGGGAACAGCCCAGCCTGAACTGCCAGACCAATCCCTCCCTGAACCAGAACACAAGCAACACAGGAATGGATTTGTCCTAGTTATGGGCTCATCAGCCAGTGTTAGAAATCCTACAGCTCATCCCACAACACGCACTACAGTGACACATAACACCTGAAGGCCATATGCTCTATGGCTCTATAGTTAAGTACCCTCCTTCCCCCAATTATATACATACTGCTTTTGGTTGGTGCATTATATTGTGAATACACATTTTCCCTTGTGGCGGTGGTAGGCAGTGCACATTTATTAAAATCAGTATTTATTTCTATGTATATTGTCATGTGGCACTGATTTTCCCTGGTGGCAGTGGTGGACAGTGCTTCTGCACTCATGTTGCTCACCGTTACTTGTTGTTCATGTATTTCTAGCCACTTCCAAACAGTAAGGCACATGACTCATGCAAACTGTCAAAGAACTCAGGGGCACGTGGACCTTTTTGTGTACATCCTTGCATGCTCACGACGCGTGCCAGGAACGCGCCGTACTCTAACAAGTGGCACCTGCAAACCGCTGCCTTCAGTCTATGTGTGCAACCAGCACCTAGTTTAATGAGCCCTGCCGCCTCACACATGTCATCTAACAACTGCTTCCAAAATGGTATAAAAGCCACCCCGGTGCTGAGCCTCATTTCCCCTTCGGCACTCACCTGCTTCTCCAGCCTTCCTCGTTGTTTCCTGGCTCAGTGCTCCTGAATTCCCTCTAGACTTTCAGGATCCCTATGTCCCTGCAAAAACAAAAGAGAGAAAGGACTCAGCAACTCAGCCGCCTGGTTTCGAGCTTAGGTAAACACAGACAAAGTTGTCAAGCGTTCAACAACAGAAGGTAATAGCATGTTTTTTCTTTTATTTTGGAACTGCAAGACACTTTTCAATGTACTCTAGCCTACCCCTGAGCAGTGCATTGGAAGGCATTGCACCACTTGGAGGCAAGAACAGCTCCAAATCCTCTCTGATGTTTTCATGTTCTAGACTTGCACCAAGCATGGACTCTGTGCATATTGTGATAGTTTTCTTTGCATAACAATGAGTGAACATTCATTCTTGATGAAAAAATGGTGTGAACATTGTTTTCTTGTAGAACACGGAGTGGGCATTGAACTAAGTACTCCTTAACAATGCTTAGTAATGTAAGATTTATGGACACACACCTGACTAATGACATTGTAACTTTGGTTCGTGGATCCTAATTCCAAACCTGCATGGTGTTTAATGCAGAATTGTTGAATCTAACATTAGGGTTTGATTGTATCCATATGTTTAATGAATTATTCATGTTCGGCTTGTCTGTAACCTCATGGTGACATTGTCCTCCTTCACAGAATCTAACGCTTGCCAGATTGCAGCTTGAGCAGTGTGCATGCCCAATCACCTGATGCAGCCCACTGCTTAGAAGTGTCCGGGACTTTTTTCTCTCTCTCATTTCCAACCCCTCTTCCCCTTGGGGTCTTCAGTTGGAGCCGTTTTCTACCTTTGCTGCTAACCACGTTTAGACCTCAGAGGGAGTTGGGGACTGTCCTTACCCCATTGGAACCAGCTGGAGTTTCATATGAGTGGCTCTCAACAGCCAGTTTTAGCTTGGTTCCAGTGACACAGTGAGCTTGAGACCCATGGCTGGGCATACCCATGACATGCAGGATGGTACATAAGACAAACGCAAAAGGAGACTTGAGCCCCCCACACCCCACCTCGGAGACCTTCACTGGCTACCAGTATCAAAGAGGATCACCTTCAAACTCCGCATCCACGCACACAAGGCCCTCCATGACACGGGCCCAGCCTACCTCAACGACAGACTCACCTTCCACACCCCCACCCGCAATCTTCGCTCCGCCAGCCTCGCCCTCGACTCCATCCCCTGCATCCGCCACACCACTGCCGGAGGAAGGTCCTTCTCTCACCTAGCCACCAAGACCTGGAACTCCCTACCACTCCACCTTCGCAAGACCTAAGACCTCTTGACATTCAGGAAACGCCTCAAGACATGGCTCTACGACCAGTAGCTCCCTTCCCCCAGGGCCTTGAGACCCTAAAGGGTGATTAGTGCGCTCTATAAATCCTTGATTGATTGATTGAATGCTTGCAATTTGTCTAACCAATGGCAATTGGTCGGGGTAGCATCCCAAACTATTGATCTTTCGCTCACCATGTCATCTCAGTTTGGACCCAGCCATATCCAAATCAACCTTGACCCACCTACTCATGGGAACAGTCCAGCCCGTACTGCCACACCAGCATCTCCCTGAACCAAAACACGAGCAACCCAGGACCAGTTTTACTCTAGTTATGTCCTCAAGTGTTTATTCACTGTGGGCGAATGATTAACATCACCCAGAAGCTGAACCTGAGTGTATACTGCATGTCTGTGTCATTGATGATAAACAATTCGACTGGCAAAGTGGCCCACATGGAACTGGTAGTGGCACCTTGCCTGTTGTTCTTTTCTAGCAAGGTGCCTGCCCCCTGCACTGACTACGCAGGGTAATTGGCCAAAGGGGTGAACAGGTGGCAGGTTTTATTCTGCTGCAACCCTCCTTGCCAGATTGAATCTTTAACAGTCCACATTGTATGCTGCTGAATGAGGAACACTCACTTGGGATGGAGGGTAGTACTGCTATGCGCTGCTATGTGCCAGGGACACAGAATTCTTAAATCTCAGCACCACTTACTCACTCTTTCAAACAGTAGAGTTTTGCAAAGCATAACATTATATTCATATGTAATTCCCATATCTGAGATCCTGCAAACTACACATCCTACTCACCAAGGGCCACTTTTTTTCTAGTTACGTCTCAGTAGCTCAGATTAATTTTTTTATTTTATTTTTTAGGGATGATGGGATTAAGTGATTTGACCAGAACTACAGTATGTTAAGCCGACGTCAGGACTCAACTGTGTTTCCACAGTTTCAACATCAGCAGCTCTGAACTTAACCTAATTTCGACCATTTTAGTCTAGAAACACAAACAGCAGTCACAGGGAATAATAAAAGAATGACAGAAAACAAAGGTGTGGGAGTGGAGTATAGAGATGTGTGTGGGGGAGAGGGAGTGATGAGGGAGAGGAAAGGCCTAAGGACACAAGAAGGATGGGAGGAGTTAGAGGGAAGGGAATTACAAATGAAGCAGGATGACATTACAAGAATAGCGAGGCAAAGGTGGAGGTGAAAGAGTAGGAGATATGCAAAAGGTGTTCGGTGAGAGAGAAAGAGGAACATGCAGAGAAGGGAGGAAAAGATAACAGAGGTGGAGAGGTGAAGGAAAATGGGAGTAAAGACAAGAGGGGGATGAATTGAGTGAGTGGAATGGAGCTGCAGGATAGTTTAGGACTGAGGGAAAGTAAACCGTGGAGACTGTGCTAGAGAGCAAGTCAGACGTAGGACACTTAGGCACAACTTTGACCAAAAGTATCCAAGTTTTTACAGCAAACTTGTGAATAAGGACTGTGAGCTACATTGAAGGAATGCGTGTTCCATCTCATCCTTCCCTATTTTGTACTTTGTTTCAGCACTTAAGGAAAGTTGCGGTTATTTTAAGGCCAATTACACTTTGCATTTCAGAAATGAGAAATGTCTGACAGACGTAACTGCCTTCTTTCACTCATATCACATGTAAGGCATTGTATGCACAATGCAGTCATGAAAGTGTTACACACTGGCAAATGAAAACTTGACAGCTCTGGTTTTGTTATATTTATCTTTTTACATAGACTTGATAGCTTGGTTTACTCGTGTTAATGTGTCACTCCAAGTGTCACACATTTGGCTACAGAATGTCCCTCATATGCACTCTGAAGCCATGGAAATGTCACACATAAGCAATCTGAAACCTTCGTAGCTATGTTGGTCTCATGTCATGAGCGGCCACTTCAGCCATACCGATATTTTAGTCACCTGCACAATGTATCTTGAACATGCTAGTTGTGATTTTTAACATGCTAAGCAGTGTTTTGAGTGGGTAAGGTCCTATCTCTACTGAGCCCTAATTTATGTCCTTGACAGTTCTGTCTCACCAAAAGAAATCTGTAAGCAAAAAACAAATCTGAGTGACAGGCTTGAAGGCTGTACCTCACTAAAGTCATTGTGGAGTAAGGCTGGGGAATGAAGGACCAAGACCAGTAGGAGGAGGAGGAGTATGCCAAGTAGAAGAATAAGGACTAGGAGGTGGACCGCCAGGAGGGCTAAGATGACCAGAATAAGAAGGACCAGGCCCAGGGAGATCTAGTCTACAAGGACCAGGGTTACCAATGTCAAAGGGGACCAGGAACAAATAGATGTAGAGAAATAGGACAGGGAAAAACAGGACTAGGGGGGCCCAGACCCAGGGTGAGATGGATCATGAGGGCCAGGAGGATGTGGAACAGAGTTATCTGGACCCAGTGGACATGGGCCTGAAGGAACAGAAGATCCATGGGTAGAAGGAACAGGAGGTCCCTGATCATTACGACAACGAGGGCTAGGAAGGCCTAAGTGTACCAACCAGAGGGATGAGGAGGACAAGGTCAGAAGTAGCAGATCAAGGTAGGCAGACCAAAGCGGACCAATACTAGGAGACCAGTAGAAGAAGGACCAGAGGCAGGAGGGCTAAGTCTACAGAGATTAGATCAGGGAGGACCAAGGAGCAAGAAGCAAATAGACTACCATTGGGAAGACCATGACTGGAAAGGACCAGGGCTAGCAGGCCCTGGGGACACCAGATTAGAATAACCAGGGGAGTATAATAGACTGGGAAGGCTAGGCCCGGTGGGATCAGGATGAGAAGGTCCATGAGGATCATACTCAGGGGGATCCCAAACCAGGGTGACAAGGACTACATAAACCAGGGTGACCCGCTACATGGGAATTAGACAAACCAGTGCCAGAGAGATGAGAAGACCAGATGACTCAGGAGGATCATTACTAGGAGAACTAAGATAGAGGGGACCAGAGTCAGATTGGCAAGAACAAGATGAAGCTGGCAAAAAAGGAGGACTAGTAAAAATAGGGTAGGACAGGAATACCGGGGGTCTAGGAGGGATAGGGAAAGCAAGGCCAGTGGGACCAGCACCAGAAAACACGATGCATGAGGATGAGACACAGGAGTATCAAAACTAAGACCAGGGGGGCGGGGCCAGCCAACATGGCTGATCGGACGTGAGCTTCGGCGGCTCCGTCAAAAATCCCCTAAGACCATGTGTAAAGGAGTGTCGTGGGGGAGCACATGAACCCCCTGGCCTGGTAGAGCAGCCGTGTCTCCCGGGAAGGGGAGTGGGCTGCCGGGGACGGGCCACTGGGCAGCACGAGACGTGGAGCGAGGACCCCCGACCCGGTGGCAGGCCCGCCTCATGGTGTGGGCCTGGAGGCGGTTGGAGGAGCGGAGCGGAGGAGGCTGGGAACTGGGGCCCTGTGAAAGAGTTGGGGGCCGCCAGCAATGCTGGGCGAGGGGAGGAGCTGGTACCCCGCTAGACGGACAAGGTGCTGCGGCAGGCTCCGCT
Organism: Pleurodeles waltl; assembly: GCF_031143425.1. Taxonomy (NCBI): domain Eukaryota; kingdom Metazoa; phylum Chordata; class Amphibia; order Caudata; family Salamandridae; genus Pleurodeles; species Pleurodeles waltl. The sequence continues at coordinate 658,277,028 of NC_090448.1, forward strand.
GGAGTGACGGGAGCCCACGCAGCAAAGAAGCGGTGTGGCTGGGACTGGATGGCTCGGGCCCAGCGATGCTCGGGGCTGTGGCCCGAGTGAATCTGGAGGCCGTGGCCCGGTGAATGAGTTGGGGCCGCGGGTGTCACCCTCAGGGAGAGGGTGCTGGCCTCCTTAAGTTATGGAGATGTTTCCATGGGCTCCCCTGTGGTAACGGGGGCCCGCGCACCAGTGAAGCACGGCGGCCATGCCCTGGAGGGTGCCGAGGCCTGTGGAGACCGGCTGCTCCCGGGAAGTCAGAGTGGAGGATGCCATCGTGGACGAGGTGACCCGGTGGAGCCCAGGTGCAGCGAACTAGAGCATGAGGGTGAGCTAACGGGCGGCTGAAGGAGAGGCCCTTAGACGATGGGAGCCGGACCCTCGGGTTAGCCCCAGGTGGCTGATCTGCAAGGGCACCGACAGGGTCTTGAGGGGGGGAGGGGTGTCTATCCCACCCTCGCTATGTGTGCAGAGGCCCTGGTGGGAGCCCCCTCGGTGAACTGAGACGCACCAGTGGGGGGAGCGAGCCCATGGACCAATATGAGACAGTGCCAGTGTGCGTCTCTGAGCGATCAGTCCCCGGGGGGAGCATATGCCTCGGCGGAAGGTGCAGGCCAACAGGGTGTCCAGTTATTTTGCACCAGTTGGAGCGGGAAGCACCGGCTTGCCACAGGAGGGAGAAATGACGCTCACGAAGCTGGACCTCCCTCCTGTCCTCCCTTCGCATCTTCAAGGCCGAACTCCAAGAGGAACTTACGGCCAACATTAAGGCGACGTTGGCCGCGTTCCAAGCTGCCTTTAATAGGAAATTGTCCTCACTTCAGGCTGATGTGGATTTGGTTTGGGCCCGCACTCTCGATCTGGAAACACAGGTCCAGGAAATGCAACAGAAGGTTGCCCCAATGGAGAGTGAGATCACAAGTATTAAAACGCAACTTCACCTCACAATGCTCAAGTGCGAAGATCAAGAAAATCGTACTTGCCGGGACAACATCAGGGTGCGGGGTCTGGAAGAGGGATCCGAGGGAGCGGACCTGGAGGCCTTTGTGGCTGGCCTTTTCTCCACCCTCTTGGGAGAGGATCAGTCGGAGGTTCAAGTGGAGAGGGTGCACAGAGTGGGCAACTGGGCAGCAAGTGAAGGGAGAAGGCCTAGAGACATTTTGGTAAAGCTGAGCTTGTTTAAGGTCAAGGAACGCATTCCATTACGGGTGCGATGACAGGACAATGTCTCCTTTCAGGGGGCACACTGCACCCTCTATCAGGACATCATGCCGGCGATGCTGGCCCGACGGCAGCAGTTCCGCCCTGTGACGGAAGCCTTAGAGCAAAAAACATAAGGTGCCGTTGGAGATTTCCCTTTGGTCTGGCTTTCAAACTTTATAACAAGGCTTGCCACTTTACGGCTGTTGACGAGGTGGCAGCTGCATTGGGCCTACAGGCAGAGAGGGCGGGTGGCGACCTCACCGCCACTGGGGACAATCACGGAGGGGATGCACCTTCCGCATCGGCGGAGCAATGGAAACAACAGGGGAGGCGGAGGAAGACTCCCAGGAAGTGACATTATCCAACTGTCCGGCATTTACAATGGGTCCGGCGAGGTCCCGTGGTGGCCTCTGGCGCGGCCCCAAGCAGGGGCCATATTGGAGGCCAGGCGGTGGGGAAGGCTCCCCATCGTGAAGGGCAGTCCGACTTTGAGGAGCTCGGTATTGACTCACCCACTTGTAGCCTAGCCCGGCGTGGCTCTGCCCCTGTCACATTCGAGGGATGCGGGGGTGTTCCTCCGTTAATGCTGACTTGGAAATGGTGAAAGGTCTGGGGCGGGGGGGAGAGGGGCAGTTACATACCCCTTTCCCGCAATGAAGAATGTAAGGAGGTTTGCTATTCTGCGTTTTCTTATTCATGAATTTGTTTCTCATATGAGATGTTGTTTCTGTTAAGTCATTGTCCATTATCCCTTTTTGTCGTGAGAGGGCTTTGTGAGGGGCCAGGGGAATGCTTGGGGCACTAGGTGGGAGAGGACGTGGGGAAGGGTGCTGGAGTCGGGGATGATATGGAGCGCTTGGATGAAAACACTTGGGTTACTGCGGTGTAATGTTGAAATTGTTATGGAATGTTAGGGGGTTGAACTCACCCACTAAGCGGTCACAGCTGAGAAAGTACTTCGATGATCATCATTATTATATTGTGGCCTTACAGGAAACGCATCTTAAGAGGGGGAGGGACACCGCTTATGCCACAAACAGTACCCTCAAATATTTTCGGCTTCTGCGCCAACGAAACACTGTGGGGTGGCCCTGTTGTTTCACAGGTCTATTCACTTCCAGGAAGCGGGATCCAAGCAGGATAAGGATGGCAGATACTTAATGGTCAAGGGCAGTCTGGGGGGAAGTTGCACGTTAGCTACTCCTTACGCACATAACAGTGAACAGATAAATTTCTTCTGAATTTCCTGGGAGAGCTGGAGGGTTTTGCAGAGGGAGCGATAATTTTATTGGGTGATTTCAATCTGGTGTGGGATCCCGCTGTAGACACAACACACCCACAGAGATCTCAGACAAGTGCTTTTGCCAGATCAGTGAAGTCCGTCTTCCACCGATTAGGGATCTTTGACTCATGGTGTGCCCTCAAACCCACGGAGAGGGATTATACCTTCTTCTCACACTGCCATCGATCCTACTCAAGGATAGATCATATATTTCTGAGTAGGCCGCTGCGGCAGACTCTTTGATTGGTGGCCATCCATTCAATTATTATATCAGACCATGCCCCTGTGGAGGCTTGCCTGGAGTGGTCCCTTGCGCGCTTCAACACCAGGCGTTGGTATTTCCCTAATGTCCTGATCCGTGACTCAGCTTCCCGTAATGATTTGCGGAGAGCTATCAGAGAGTATTTCCAACATAGGTGGAGGACACCGCCTCCCCATTCTGTGGAATGCCTTCAAGGCGGTCATCAGGGGCACATGCATCTACCTGGCGTCCGCGCTAAATCGGTTAAAAGCTGAAGACCAGCGCCTCTTGGAAAACTAGCCTAAAGCAGCTGAATGGGCAATAAGCTGTCCCCGACCTGGCAGGCCCGGTGAAGGTGGTCACCATTAAAGGTAAACTGCAATCCATCTATACGAATAGAGCAGAAATAGTACTGTTGAGGCTTCAGAAAACTAATTACGAAAAGGGCAATAAGATAGGCACTCCACTGGCGAGACAACTACGAATCAAACAAGCTAAGGATTATATAGGGCAGGTTAATGATGAGCTTGGGGAACATTTCTCCGAGGAGGAAAAGGCACTGGCATTCAGATGGTTCCATGCCCGTCTCTATCAATCAGATCAACCCCCTGCCCATACTCAGGAAAGCTATTTACAAAATACCTAGCTTCCACAGGTCTCCAGGGAGAATAATGAAGTGCTGGAGGCACCGTTTACAGTAGAAGAGGTTCAAGCGGCTATTGACTCCATCCCTCTGCATAAGGCCCGACAGGTTTACTGCCCACTTTTACAAGTCCTTTAGTGTGGAGTTGTCAGAACATCTCACTGCACTGTTTAATTATGTAAGAGGAGAGGGGTCGGTGTCCCCCACTATGGGAGAGGCGCTGGTCACACTTATTCCCAAGGTGGGGAAGGACCCTCAGCTATGTGCCTCTTATAGGCCTATTGCCCTCCTTAACCTCGATGCCAAATTATACTCTAAAATTCTGGCGAGGAGACTGGAGGATGTTATGCTGGAGTTGATACATCTGGACCAATCGGGCTTTATCAAGGGCCGCCAAACGCATGACAATTTGCAGCGTGTCATCCACCTGATGGAAAAGGTATCTAAGAAACGGGTGCCTGCGCTTTTGTTGGTGCTCAATGCTGAAAAAGCATTCAACAGGGTGGAGTGGTCATTCCTGGTGGCGACAATGCACCATTTCGGATTCGGGAAACAATTTATAACAATGGTAATAAGCAATTACTCTTGCCCCTGGTCCCGCATTCTGGTGAACGGTGTGACCTCTAATTTGTTTGACTTGTCGCGGGGTACGAGGCAGGGGTGTCCTCTTTCCCCGCTACTCTTTGCACTCAGTGTTGAACCCCTGGCAGAACGAGTAAGGGCATGCCCAGGTTTTCCGGGCATCAAGTTTGGCTCCGACCACCATAAAATTTCCCTGTTCGCGGATGACATTTTACTGTTCGTCACTGAACCCCACACGCCTCTTTTGGCAATTCGGGAAGAGTTGACGCTCTTCAAGCAAGTGGCAGGCTTTAAAGTAAACACGGGGAAATCCTTTATCCTCAACCTGACTCCACCCACCGCTGCAATGGCCCAGATAGCTACCTTGTCTCCATGTACATATCTGGGTGTTAGGCTTGTCCCTAAGGTGTCCGATATGTTTCGAGCCAACTACCCAATCCTACTCAAATCATTGCGAGAGGGCTTTAAGAGGTGGTCATCGCTCTGGCTTTCCTGGCTGGGGCGAATCAATAGTATCAAGATGACAGTGCATCCTCGCCTCCTATACAGCTTTCAAAGCCAACCCATCGACATCCAGACAGAATTTTTGGCGGAAATCCGAGCAATGTTCATGAGGTTTATTTGGCAGGGGTCAAAGGCTAGATTATCTCATAAGGTGCTTATGTGCCCCAAAGAGGAGGGCGGACTGGCACTCCCAACCTCCTCCGGTATTATAGAGCTGCACAACTGCCGGTGCTGGCTGAGTGGTCCCTCCGAGAGTCGGATAAGTTGTGGCTTCATATGGACAGGGCAGTGACAGGAAGGACTTTGTGGAATGTTCCTTGGAGGCCCAGAGGGGCACGACCACAGAATGCATACCTTAGTACCCCCACCACCATACCCTAAAGGTGTGGGACAAGGTGACAAGAGCTTGTGAGATTACATCCTTTCCTTCGCCACATACAGCCATCCATTTCAACAAGGCTTCTCCTCTGGGGGAATCACCAGGGCCCTTTGATAGATGGAGGGAGGGGGGTGCTTGTGGATCGCAGATCTCTATCATGGAGACCAGCTGCGTACATTTGCTAACTGTTGCAGAGATTTTCATCTTCCAGCATTCGAACACTTCCATTACATGCAGCTAGTGCATTGGGTCACACAGCCTCACATGCGGGAGGCGGCCACCAGGGATCTCCCAATGGAACGTTTCATGCCACGGGGAGGAGTTGCAAGGGGCAGAATATCTATGCTGTACAACATATTAGCCTCAGCGCAATAGGCGCCGTTCGCTCAACACATCCCTTTTTGGGAAACAGGTGCTGGGCATCTCAGTGGGGAGGACCGTTGGCGACACCTATTTCATGACATATCCAAGCATAATCGATTGATGGGCACTAGGGAAGCACACTACAAACTACTCTGCAATTGGTACCTCTACCCGGAGAAGCTTAAGAAAATATAGCCCCAGGCGTCTGACCGGTGTTGGCGAGGCTGTGGCATGCTGGGGGATTTAGGCATATTTGGTGGGGCTGCCCTGCTATCCTCCTTTATTGGAACAAAATCCCCTCCCACTTAAAAGAGATATTGGGCTACCCCTTACCGACATCTCCAGAGCAAATCCTGTTGGGACTTCACGCCCCGGAGCTTAAACATCAATTGCAGGGGGATCCTGCCATTCTGTGGTTGGTGTTGGGGGCTGCAAAGACAACTTTACCGTCTTTCTGAAAGAAAGTTGACCCACCCCCAATAGCCCTGTGGCTCACGAGGTTATGGCGGGGCCTCGACATGGAGCGTCTAGCTGACAAAATGGATTGCTCTCGCAGTTGTTTTGACTTTATCTGGGACCCTTTGGTCACGTTCCTCTCACAGGCCCTGCCCTTTACAGCATGTAGTCCTCGTCTTCGGACGCTGCATCTTTTCCACGTATGGAAGCCAAAAACGGAGGGTAGTTGAGTGTGATTAGGATTGTTCTTTCTGGCTCGGGGGGGGAGCTCTCAGCCCAATGGCCCCTTAATTCGCTTCAGAAACATAAAAGGGATAGGACACTTGTTGTGTTGTAAGGTTTTGTTCTTTATTTGTTTTCAGGTAAAAGAAGCTAATGGCTTTGTTCACCATTTGCAGGGTGAAAGCGATGTCTTAAGCATGTGTTTCTCTCTGATGTTTCTTAAACATGCCTTGAGAGGGACAGGGAGAAGGCACAGAACATGGTGGGAAGCCTGAAGTCTTATGTACATGGGCATGTTCACTTTATTGTACTGAAATATCAATAAAGACAATTTGACAAAAGAAATCTAAGACCAGGACTACGCGGACCAGGAGAATCAGGAGTAGAAAGATTAGGCATAGGCAAACGGGGGAATAGATAAACAAGGAGAGCAGGACTAGGAGTACTAATGGATGAGAATTAGAGTGAGCAGGATGAAAAGATTCAGGACTGGGAGTCTTTGAAGCAGGATGCCCATGATACAAAGGACTATGTGCAGGAGTACAAGGAGTACATGTGAAAGATGACCAGGCAGACCAGGAAATACAGGGACAGGAAGTTCTAAGATTAGAATGAACCAGAAGCCAAGGAACATCAGAACTAGGAAAGGCTAGGATGATCGGTGGTGGGCCAGCAGGACAAGTTATTGCAAAACTATAAAGGCAAGGAGCAGGAGAACTAGGGCCAAGAGGATCAGGGCGACACTGAAGAGGACTACAAAAATCAGTTCCTGGTGGGCAATGTCCAGTAGTACCATGAAACCAAGATAAGCAGGACAGGGACTAGGAAGACCAATTGGGTAGTACCAAGGGTGCCCAGAAGACCAGAGCAAGAAGGACTAGGTGAACTAAAAGGATCACGATCAGGAAGACTGGAAACAGGGCTAAGAGGGCCATGAAGCTCAGGACCGGGGGCCTTCTCTTGGTTTACCAAGTGGAGCAGAGAAAGGTGACTGGACAGTGTTGGCCAGGAGAACCAGGGCAAAAATGACCAGGCATAGGAGGACCCGAACAAGTGGGCCAGGATCAATTGTTGCAGTAGGACTAATAGGACAAGGAACAGATCCAGGAGGACCAGGGAAACCCAAATAATGAGGACAAATACTAAGAGGGCAAGGACATGAGAGGCCAGATGGACCAGGACCTGCAGTATAAGTGCCAGGAGGAAAATAATCAGGACAAGGTGACCAGGGCTGAGAGGACCAAAAAGGAACAGCTGTAGGAAGATGGTTCTGTATATACTAACTCAAAGTGAGAGATAGTGTGCACAGAGTCCAAGGGTTGACCTTAGAGGTAAGATAGTGGCAAAATTAGATAATTCCAATGCTCTATTTTGTGGTAGTGTGGTCGAGCAGTAGGCTTATCAGAGGGTAATGTTAAGCATTTGTTGTACACACACAGGCAATAAATGAAGAACACACACTCAAAGACTTAACTCCAGGCCAATAGTTTTTATATAGAAAAATATATTTTCTTAATTTCTTTTTAGAACCACAAGTTCAAGATTTGAAGTAAATACATAAAATGCAAGGTATTCCACACAGGAAAGTTAGGATCTTTGAATTAGAGCAATAACATATACAGTTTCTGTTAAAATGGCAATAAGCTATTTTAAAAGTAGACACAGTGCAAACAATTAACAGTTCCTGGGGGAGGTAAGTATTGGTTAGATTGTGAGGTAAGTAAGACACTTACAAGTCTCAGTTCCTGGGCATAGGCAGCCTACTACTGGGGGATCACGGCAACCCCAAAGTTACCACACCAGCAGCTCAGGGCCGGTCAGGTGCAGAGCTAAAAGAGGTGCCCAAAACACATAGGTGCCTATGGAGAACAGGGGTGCTCCGGTTCCAGTCTGCCAGCACGGAAGTACCCGCGTCCTCGGGGGAAGACCAGGGGGGTTTTGTAGAGCACTGGGGGGACACAAGTAGGCACACAAAACACACCCTCAGCGGCACAGGGGCGGCCTGGTGCAGTGTGCAAAGCAGGCGTTGAGTTTTGTATTGAATTCAATGGAGGGACCTGGGGGTCACTCTAGCGGTGCAGGCAGGGCACAAGGGGGGCTTCTCGGGCCAGCCACCGACTGGGCTAGGCAGAGGGACTCCTGGGGGCCACTCCTGTACTGAGGTCCGGTTCCTTCTGGTCCTGGGGGCTGCGGGTGCAGTGCTTGGTCCAGGCGTCGTGTCCCTTGTTACAGGAAGTCGCGGTCAGGGGATCCTCTGGATTCTCTCTGCATGTGTCGCTGTGGGAGTCCAGGGGGGTCGTCTCAGGCTACTCACGGGGTCGCAGTAGCCTGGGAGTCCTCCCTGTGGTGTTGGTTCTCTGGATCTGAAGCCAGGGGCGTCGGGTGCAGGGAGTGTAGTCTCACGCTTCCAACGGGAAAAGTGAGGACTTGGAAAGTTGCAATATTGTTTCTGTTTGTTGAGCAGAGCCGCTGCTCATGGGAGTTTCTTGGTCCTTAGGTTCAGGACAGTCCTCTGAGGCTTCGGAGGTCACTGGTCCCTGGTGGATGTGTTGCTGTTACAGTTTTTCAGTCAGGAGACAGGCCGGTAGGGCTGGGGCCAAAGCAGTTGTAGTCTTCCATCGTCTCTGCAGGGCTTTCAGGTCAGCAGTCTTTCTTCTTGTTTCAGGTTGTAGGAATCTGATTTCCTGGGTTCTTGGGTGCCCCTAAATACTAAATTTAGGGGGGGTGTTTAGGTCTGGGAGGGCAGTAGCCAATGGCTACTGTCCTGGAGGGTGGCTACACCCTCTTTGTGCCTCATCCCTGAGGGGAGGGGGGCACATCCCTAATCCTATTGGGGGAATCCTCCAAACTTAAGATGGAGGATTTCTAAAGGCATGGGTCACCTCAGCTCTGGGCACCTTAGGGGCTGACTGGTGGGTGACTCCTCCTTGTTTTTCTAATTATTTTCTCCAGCCGTGCTGCCAAAAGTGGGGGCAGTGGCCAGAGGGGCGGGTATCTCCACTAGCTTGGATGCCCTGTGGCGCTGTAGCAAAAGGGGTGAGCCTTTGAGGCTCACCGCCAGGTGTTACTGTTCTTGCAGGGGTGGTGAGAAGCACCTCCACCCAGTACAGGCTTTGTTCCTGGCCACAGAGTGACAAAGGCACTCTCCCCATGAGGCCAGAAACTCGTCTGGTTGTGGTAGGCTGGCAGAAACTGGTAAGCCTAACACTAGAAGTCGAATTGGTATTCAGAGGGCATCTCTAAGATGCCCTCTGGGTGCTTTGTACAATACATTCCACATTGGCATCAGTGTGCATTTATTGTGCTGAGAAGTTTGATACCAAACTTCCCAGATTTCAGTGTAGCCATTATCGAGCTGTGGAATTCGTGTTTAACAAACTCCCAGACCATATACTCTTATGGCTACCCTGCACTTACAATGTCTAAGGTTTTGCTGAGACACTGTAGGGACATGGACCCTCATTACAACATTGGCGGGTGGCAACCGCTGCCCGCCAAGTTGTAACTGCTGTGCGGCCGCCAATGCAGCCGCACTCCCGCGCTGGCCATTACGAGATCCCCGCTGGGCCGGCGGGCGGAAACTAAGTTTGTTGATCGCAACACCGGAGCTGTCTCCAAATGGAGCTGGCGGTGTTGCAGCGGTGCGACGGGTGCAGTTGCTATGCAGACAGTGAAAAGCTCCATGGGGCCGTGGCAGGGGGCCCCTGCACTGCCCATGCCGGATGCATGGGCAGTTTAGGGGCCCCACGACTCCCCTTTCTGCCAGCCTTTTCATGGCGGTTCCTACCGCAATGAAAAGGCTGGTGGGAGGGGGACTCGTAATCCCCTGGGCAGCGCTGCAGCAGGACCAACGTGACGGTAAACCGCCAGTCCCGGCGGTGCGACCGCAGCGCTTCTTCCTCGGTCGTAATTAGTAAGTTTGCACCGCCAGCCTGTTGGTGGTGCAATTGTCAGAACAGCCCTGGCGGTCTTTGACCGCCAGGGTTGTAATGAGGGCCATAGTGCTCATGCACATATGCCCTCACCTGTGGTATAGTGCACCCTGCCCTAGGGCTGTAAGGCCTGCTAAAGGGGTGACTTATCTATACCACAGGCAGTGTGAGGTTGGCATGGCACTCTGAGAGGAGTGCCATGTCAACTTAGTCATTTTCTCCCCACCAGCACACACAAGCTGTGAGGCAGTGTGCATGTGCTGAGTGAGGGGTCCCCAGGGTGGCATAAGACATGATGCAGCCCTTAGAGGCCTTCCCTGGCATCAGGGCCCTTGGTACCAGGGGTACCAGTTATAAGGGACTTATCTGAGTGCCAGGGCTGTGCCAATTGTGGAAGCAAAGGTACAGTTTAGGGAAAGAACACTGGTGCTGGGGCATGGTTATCAGGGTCCCAGCACACTTTCATTCATAACTTGGCATCAGCAAAAGGCAAAAATTCAGGGGGTAACCATGCCAAGGAGGCAATTCCTTACACAACCCCCCAAAATGAAAGAGGATGAGACTAACCTTTCCCAAGAGAGTCTTCATTGTCTAAGTGGAAGAACCTGGAAAGGCCATTAGCATTGGCATGGGCAGTTCCAGGTCTGTGTTCCACTACAGAGTCCATTCCCTTTAGGGAAATGGACCACCTCGTCAGTTTAGGGTTTTCTCCTTTCATTTGCCTTAGCCATCTGAGAGGTCTGTGGTCAGTTTGAACTATGAAGTGAGTACCAAAAAGGTATGGTCTCAGCTACTTCAGGGACCAAACCACAGTAAAGGCCTCCCTCTCAATGGCACTCCAACTCTGCTCCCTGGGGAGTAACCTCCTGCTAAAAAAAGCAACAGGCTGGTCAAGGCCATCATCATTTGTTTGGGATAGGACTGCTCCTATCCCATGTTCAGAGGCACCTGTCTGCACAATAAACTGCTTAGAGTAATCTGTAGCTTTCAAAACTGGTGCTGTACACATTGCTTGCTTCAGGGTGTCAAAGGGCTTTTGACAGTCCACATTCCAGTCCACCCTCTTGGGCATTTTCTTGGAGGTCAGTTCTGTGAGGGGTGTCACTATTGATCCATAACCCTTCACTCACCTCCTATAGTACCCAGTCAAGCCAATGAATGCCCTGACTTGAGTCTGGGTTTTTGGAGCTATCCAGTCCAGAATAGTCTGGATCTTGGGTTGGAGTGGCTGAACTTGGCCTCCACCTACAAGGTGACCCAAGTAAACCACAGTACCCTGCCCTATCTGACATTTAGATGCCTTGATAGAGAGGCCTGCTGCTTGCAGGGCCTGCAAAACCTTCTTCAGGTGGACCAGGTGATCCTGCTAGTTGGAGCTAAAGACAGCAATATCATCAAGATAAGCTGCACTAAAGGACTCCAAGCCAGCAAGGACTTGATTCACCAACCTTTGGCAGGGGCACTCTTTAAGCCAAAGGGCATCACAGTAAACTGGTAGTGCCCATCAGGTGTAGAGAATGCTGGTTTTTCTTTTGCTCCAGGTGCCATTTTTATTTGCCAGTACCCTGCTGTCAAGTCAAAGGTACTTAAGTATTTGGCAGCACCTAATTTGTCTATGAGCTCATCTGCCCTTGGAATGGGGTGAGCATCTGTCTTGGTGACAGAGTTAAGCCCTCTGTAGTCCACACAAACCCTCATCTCTCTCTTGCCATCTTTTGTGTAAGGTTTGGGGGCCAAGACCACTGGGCTAGCCCAGGGACAGTCAGAGTGCTCAATCACTCCCAACTCCAGCCTCTTGTGGACTTCCACTTTGATGCTTTCCTTAACTTGGTCAGACTGTCTAAATATTTTGTTTTTGACAGGCATGCTGTCTCCTGTGTCCACATCATGGGTACACAGGTGTGTCTGACCAGGGGTCAAAGAAAAGAGCTCATCAAACTGCTGGAGAACTTGCCTGCAGTCAGCCTGCTGTTAGCCAGAGAGTGTGTCTGAATAGATCACTTCATCTACTGAGCCATCTTTAGGGTCAGTGAAGAGGAGAATAGGGAGAGGTTCACTCTCTGCTTCCTGGTCCTCATCTGTAACCATTAACATGTTTACATCTGCCCTATCATGAAAGAGTTTGAGGTGGTTCACATGGATCACCCTCTTGGGGGTCCTCTTAGTGCCTAGGTCAGTCAGGTAGGTGTTCTGACTCTTTTTCTCAAGAACTGGGTAAGGGCCACTCCATCTGTCCTGAAGTGCCCTTGGAGCCAAAGGATCCAGAACCCAGACTTTCTGCCCTGGCTGAAACTCCACCATAGCAGCCTTTTGGTCATACCACATCTTCTGGAGTTGTTGGCTGGCCTCAAGGTTTTTGCTTGCCTTTTCCATGTACTCTTCCATAATTGAACGTAGGCCTAGTACATAGTCCACCACATCTTGTTTAGGCTCATGGAGAGGTCTCTCCCGGCCTTCTTTTACAAGTGCTAGTGGTCCCCTAACAGGATGTCCAAATAGAAGTTCAAAGAGGGAAAACCCTACTGCCTTCTGAGGCACCTCTCTGTAGGCGAAAAACAGACATGGCAAGAGGATATCCCATCTCCTTTTGAGTTTTTCAGGGAGCCCCATGATCATGCCCTTCAATGTCTTGTTGAATCTCTCAACGAGGCCATTGGTTTGTGGATGGTATGGTGTGGTGAATTTATAAGTCACCCCACACTCATTCCACATGTGTTTTAGGTAAGCTAACATGAAGTTAGTACCTCTGTCAGAAACTACCTCCTTAGGAAATCCCACTCTGGTAAAAATACCTATGAGTGCTTTGGCTACTGCAGGGCCAGTGATGGACCTGAAGGAAATTGCCTTAGGGTATCTAGTAGCATGATGCACTACTACTAGGATATACTGGCTCCCTGATGCTGTGGGAGGTTCAAGTGGATCCACTATATCCACTCCCACTCTTTCAAAGGGGCCCCCCACCACTGGAAATGGAATGAGGGGGGCCTTTGGATGGCCAACTGTCTTACCACTAGCTTGACAGGTGACCCAGGAGGTGCAAAACTCCTTTACCTTCTGGGACATATTGGGCCAATAGAAATGGTTGACTAACGTCTCCCATGTCTTGGTTTGCCCAAATGCCCAGCAAGGGGAATGTCATGGGCTAAGGTCAGAATGAACTCCCTAAACTCCTGAGGCACTACCACTCTCCTAGTGGCACCAGGTTTGGGATCTCTTGCCTCAGTGTAAAGGAGTCCATCTTCCCAATAGACCCTGTGTGTTCCACTGACATTTCCTTTTTCTTGCTCAGCTGCTTGCTGTCTTAGGCCTTCAAGCGAGGTGCAAGTTTCATGCCCCTTGCCCCCTGGACCTAGGAGCTCAACCTGGTAAGGTCCCAGTTCCATGGACTCGGTTCCCTCAGGTGATAGAACTTCTTCCTGGGAAGAGAGGTTCTATTTCTTGTGCTGTGTTGAAGCCGGTTCCCCAGTCTTCTTTCCTTTTCTCTTGGAAGGTTGGGCCATTATTCCAGACTCCAACACTTCTTTTTCACCCTGAGCCCTGCACTGTGCCCTTGTCTTGACACACACCAGTTCAGGGATACCTAGCATGGCCGCATGGGTTTTGAGTTCTACCTCAGCCCATGCTGAGGACTCTGGATCATTTCCAAGCAGACATTCTACTGGTATTGCAGAAGAGACTACCACCTGTTTCAGGCCAGTGACCCCTCCCCATTCTAAAGTTACCATTGCCATGGGATGGAGTTTAGTCTGATTGTCAGTATTGGTTACTGGATATGTCTGTCCAGCCAGGTACTGTCCTGGGGAAACCAGTTTATCTGTCACCATAGTGACACTGGCACCTGTATCCCTCAGGGATTCTACTCCAGTCCCATTGATTGAGAACTGCTGCCTGTATTTGTGCATGTTAGACGGCCAGGCAGCAAGTGTGGCTAGGTCCACCCCACCCTCTGAGACTAATGTAGCTTCAGTGTGAACCCTGATTTGCTCAGGGCACACTGTTGATCCCACCTGGAGACTGGCTATTCCAGTGCTAACTGGAGTAGTAGTTGTGGGACCTTTCTTGGGACAGGCGTTGTCTCCAGTTTGAGTACAGATGCGACACAAGGCTTTTTTGGGATCAAAGTTTTTACCCTTATAACCAAATGAGGATTGTGAAGAGGCTTTGGACTCACCCTCCTGATCAGGTTTTTGGGGGCCCTGTAGAAGACTCTTTACTTTTTCCCTTGAATGTCTCAACACTCTTCCCCCGGGGTGGCTTTGTGACCCCTTTCTTTTGGTCACCCCCTTTGGAAGTCTTGGTCACCGTAGTCTTGACCCAATGGTCTGCCTTCTTTCCCAATTCTTCGGGAGAAATTGGACCTAGGTCTACCAGATGCTGATGCAGTTTGTCATTGAAACAATTACTTAAAAGATGTTCTTTCATAAACAAGCTGTACAGTCCATCATAATCATTTACACCACTGCCATGTATCTAACCATCTACTGTTTTGACTGAGAAGTCAACAAAATCAACCCAGGTCTGGCTTGAGGATTTTTGAGCCCCCTGAACCTAATCCTGTACTCCTCAGTTGAGAATCCAAAGCCCTCAATCAGGGTAGTCTTCATGAGGTCATAGAATTCTGCATCTTTACCAGACAGTGTCCCGACACTTCCAGTGAACGTTTCCCAAAGGAGAGCACCCCAGTGAGATTTGTTTACTTTTCTGGTTGCACAAGCCACTTGAACCACTTGGTGATATCATCGCCATCTTCATATTGTGTTACAATCCCTTTGGGGATTTTTAGGATGTCAGTATTCTCTCTGACCCTATTTATGTTGCTGCCACCACTGATAGGAGCTAAACCCATCTCTTGTTTTTCCCTCTCTATGGCTAGGAGCTGTCTCTCCAAAGCCAATCTTTTGGCCATCCTGGCTAAGAGGAGGTCATCTTCATTGAGGCTGCCCTCAATGCTTCCAGAGTTTCTAGTCTCCCCTGTGGAAGACCCAGTCTCTCTGACTAACTATTGTGGAGTCAGGGTTTGAGGGACCATGGTCTCCCTGATTAGGACAGGAGGGAGGAAGTCATCCTCCTGGTCACTAATTTCTCCCTCTGTAGGATTATCCTCAGAGGGGTGGTCCTTTACAAACTCTGCCAAAAGCTCCTGGAGCTTAAATTTAGTAGGGTTGGACCCAGTCTTTATATTTTTTAGCTTACAGAGAGTCCTTAACTCTGACATCCCTAGATGCAGGTAAGGGGTGAGGTTGAGTTCCACCACCATCTCATTTGTGCTAGACATTATTTCTGTAAAAGTTGGGATTACTTTTTAAGAATCTAAAAACGACTTCTAGACCTTAAATCCAAACTTTTACAAACTTTTAAACTCTAAAAGCAATGCTAACAGGGACTTACACAAGGCCCTAGCAGGACTTTTAAAAATTTAGAAAAATAGTTCAAATTGCAAAAATCTGTTTCTAATGACAATTTTTGGAATTTAGTAATGTGA
Organism: Pleurodeles waltl; assembly: GCF_031143425.1. Classification (NCBI taxonomy): domain Eukaryota; kingdom Metazoa; phylum Chordata; class Amphibia; order Caudata; family Salamandridae; genus Pleurodeles; species Pleurodeles waltl. Next base: position 658,292,344 of record NC_090448.1, read on the forward strand.
TCAGGTATTGGCTGATTAGTCCAGCAAATGCAAAGCCTCAGACCCCACCGCTGATCCACCAATGTAGGAAGTTGGCTCTGTATTTACTATCTCAAAGTGAGAGATAGTGTGCACAGAGTCCAAGGGTTCCCCTTAGAGGTAAGATAGTGGCAAGATTAGATAATTCAAATGCTCTATTTTGTGGTAGTGTGGTCGAGCAGTAGGCTTATCAGAGCGTAGTGTTAAGCATTTGTTGTACACACACAGGCAATGAATGAAGAACACACACTCATAGACTTGACTCCAGGCCAATAGTTTTTATATAGAAAAATATATTTTCTTAATTTATTTTTAGAACCACAAGTTCAAGATTTGAAGTAAATACATAAAATGCAAGGTACTCCACACAGGTAAGTTAGGAACTTTGAATTAGAGCAATAACATATACAGTTTTTGTTAAAATGGCAATAAGCTATTTTAAAAGTAGACACAGTGCAAAAATCAACAGTTCCTGGGGGAGGTAAGTATTGGTTAGATTGCGAGGTAAGTAAGACACTTACAAGTCTCAGTTCCTGGGCATAGGCAGCCCACCGTTGGGAGTTCGAGGCAACCCCAAAGTTACCACACCAGCAGCTCAGGGCCGGTCAGGTGCAGAGGTCAAAGAGGTGCCCAAAACACATAGGCGCCTATGGAGAACAGGGGTTCTCCGGTTCCAGTCTGCCAGCAGGTAAGTACCCGCGTCCTCGGGGGGCAGACCAGAGGGGTTTTGTAGAGCACTGGGGGGGACACAAGTAGGCACACAAAACACACCCTCAGCGGCACAGGGGCGGCCGGGTGCAGTGTGCAAAGCAGGCGTCGGGTTTTGTATTGGATTCAATGGAGGGAGCCGGGGGTCACTCTAGCGGTGCAGGCAGGGCACAGGGGGGCTTCTCGGCCAGCCACCAACTGGGCTAGGCAGAGGGTCGCATGGGGACACTCCTGCACTGAGGTTCGGTTCCTTCTGGTCCTGGGGGCTGCGGGTGCAGTGCTTGGTCCAGGCGTCAGGTCCCTTGTTACAGGCAGTTGCGGTCAGGGGGAGCCTCTGGATTCTCTCTGCATGCGTCGCTGTGGGAGTCCAGGGGGGTCGTCTCAGGCTACTCACGGGGTCGCCGTCGCTTGGGAGTCCTCCCTGTGGTGTTGGTTCTCTGGACCTCGAGCCGGGAGTGTCGGGTGCAGAGGGTGAAGTCTCACACTTCCGGCGGGAAGAGTGATGTCCTTGAAAGTTGCAGAAAAGTTGTAATATTGTTGCTGTTTGTTGAGCAGAGCTGCTTCTCACGGGAGTTTCTTGGTCCTTAGGTTCAGGGCAGCCCTCTGAGGCTTCGGAAGTCGCTGGTCCCTGTTGGATGTGTCGCTGTTGCAGTTTTTCGAGTCAGGAGACAGGCCGGTAGGGCTGGGGCCAAAGCAGTTGTAGTCTTCCGTCTTCTCTGCAGGGCTTTCAGGTCAGCAGTCCTTCTTCTTGTTTCAGGTTGCAGGAATATGATTTCCTGGGTTCTTGGGTGCCCCTAAATACTAAATTTAGGGGGGTGTTTAGGTCTGGGAGAGCAATAGCCAATGGCTACTGTCCTGGAGGGTGGCTACACCCTCTTTGCGCCTCCTCCCTAAGGGGAGGGGGCCACATCCCTAATCCTATTGGGGGAATCCTCCAAACCTAAGATGGAGAATTTCTAAAGGCAGGGGTCATCTCAGCTCAGGGCATCTTAGGAGGCTGTCCTGACTGGTGGGTGACTCCTCCTTGTTTTTCTAATTATCTCCTCCAGCCTTGCCGCCAAAAGTGGGGGCAGTGGCCTGAGGGGCGGGCATCTCCACTAGCTGGGATGCCCTGTGGCGCTGTAACAAAAGGGGGGAGCCTTTGAGGCTCACCGCCAGGTGTTACAGTTCCTGCAGGGGGAGGTGAGAAGCACCTCCATCCAGTACAGCCTTTGTTCCTAGCCACAGAGTGACAAAGGCACTCTCCCATCTGTCCAGCAACTTGTCTGGTTGTGGTAGGCTGGCAGAAACTGGTCAGCCTAACACTAGAAGTTGGACTGGTATTCAGGGGGCATCTCTAATATGCCCTCTGGGTGCTTTGTACAATAAATTCCAGACTGGCATCAGTGTGCATTTATTGTGCTGGGAAGTTTGATACCAAACTTCCCAGATTTCAGTGTAGCCATTATGGAGCTGTGGAGTTCGTGTTTGACAAACTCCCAGACCATATACTCTTATGGCTACTCTGCACTTACAATGCCTAAGGTTTTGCTTAGACACTGTAGGGACATAGGGGGTCATTCCGACCCTGGTGGTCCATGACCGCCAGGGCCGGGGACCGCGGAAGCACCGCCAACAGGCTGGCGGTGCTTCCAGGGCTATTCTGACCGCAGCGGTAAAGCCGCGGTCAGAAAAGGGGAACCGGCGGTTTCCCGCCGGTTTTCCCCTGGCCCAGGGAATCCTCCCCTGGGGGCCCCTGCTTTCCCATGCCACTGGCATGGGCAGTGCAGGGGCCCCCTAACAGGGCCCCACAAAGATTTTCACTGTCTGCTAAGCAGACAGTGAAAATCGCGACGGGTGCCACTGCACCCGTTGCACCCCTGCATCTCCGCCGGCTCCGTTCGGAGCCGGCTTCATTGCTGCAGGGGCTTTCCCGCTGGGCCGGCGGGCGCTCTTTTGGAGGGCGCCCATCGGCCCAGCGGGAAAGTTGGAATGGCCGCTGCGGTCTTTTGACCACGGGGCGGTCATTCGTCGGTGACCGCATGGCAGGCGGCGACCGCCGCCCGCCGCGGTCAGAATGACCGCCATAGTGCTCATGCACATATGCCCTCACCTATGGTATAGTGCACCCTACCTTAGGGCTGTAAGGCCTGGTAGAGGGGTGACTTATCTATGCCACAGGCAGTTTGAGGTTGGCATGGCACTCTGTGGGGAGTGCCATGTTGACTTAGTCATTTTCTCCCCACCAGCACATACAAGCTGTGAGGCAGTGTGCATGTGCTGAGTGAGGGGTCCACAGGGTGGCATAAGACATGCTGCAGCCCTTAGAGATCTTCCCTGGCATCAGGGCCCTTGGTACCAGGGGTACCAGTTACACAGGACTTATCTGAGTGCCAGGGCTGTGCCAATTGTGGAAGCAAAGGTACAGTTTAGGGAAAGAACACTGGTGCTGGGGCCTGGTTAGCAGGGTCCCAGCTCACTTTCAATGATAACTTGGCATCAGCAAAAGGCAAAAAGTCAGGGGGTAAACATGCCAAGGAGACATTTCCTTACAAGACCCATATCAGGTAAGACTTGGGGAACAAATAAAGGTCCGTACCTAGGAGACCAAGGCTAGGATGGGTGGTAAGCCAGGTCCATGGGAACTAGGTACAGAAGAAACAAAACTATAAGATCAGGATCAAAAGAATCAAGGCCAATGGGCACACAATCTTGAGAAGGATGAGGACTATGAAAAACAGGAATAGCATGACCATAGCTAGGACTTCCAGGGGAGTTGAGACCAGGGACAACAGAGCCAGAAGGAAATCTTTTATGAGGCTTAGGAAACAAAGGACTAGGGGGACAAGGAAGCTCAGGGCAAAAAGGATCAGGACCTTGAGTACCAAGATGAAGAGCATCGGGGTGAGGAGGAAATGCAGGATCGGGACCAGAGAGGTCATGATTGATTGACCACTGGAAGTTCAAGTCACAGGGTCAGGAACAAAATGGTCTGGAGGATGAGGAACAGGAAAGCCAGGACAAGGATGACCAGAGCAAGGAGCACTGTGATTTGTTGGTAAGGAAGCATGAGGATAAACAGCTAGAGGATTAGGACAGGATCCTGGAAGATCTAGAAAGATTAGAAGCAGGAGGATTATAGCCAAAAGAACCAGTGGACCAGAATAAGCAAGGACGATGAAGGGGCCAGTACCAAGGATACCATCAGAGCCAGGAGGACCAAGATCAAAGCAAGGATCAGCAGTAAGAAGACCAGGGACAGGCCTCTGAGTGCCATGGGACCATGACCATAGGACCAGGGCCCGGAGCAACATGTGGAGCAGAAAAAACAAGACCTGGGGATAGGAGGATCAGGGTGAAGAACAGAAGGCAGACCAGAACAGACAGAACTAAGAACATTGCGAGGACTGGACCTTGATGTTCAGGACAACATATACAAAAATGCTGTGGATCAGAAGGACCCTCACAAGGAAACGAGGACCACTGAGACGGCCCAGAACATTGGGTGCACTGCCAGAAGGACAACAAGAACAAGGCACAGGACAGGAGGACTAGGGTGATGCAAACCAGGAAGACGAGGATTAAGATGACAAGGCCTAAGAGGACCAAGACACAACAGGCCAGGTAAACTGAGGGGACCAGCAGGATCAGGAGCTAGTGAACTAGAAATTGGATGAGCAGGGTGAGAAGGATCAGAATGACCTGGTTAAGGGGACAGGGATCAAAAGGATCAGGAAGGAATAGGAGGAACTAAGAGAAGGGGGCCCTAAAGGACCAGGATGGCCAGGAGAACCAGAACCAAGAGGATTAGGCATGCCAAGATCCAAACAAGGACGACCAGAAACAAGAGGATCAAGACTAGTGAGCACAAAACCAGGAAGAGAACGCAAACCTTGTGGCCCTGGAAAAGGAAGACCAGTGCTAAGCAAATCAAACTGTGAGTGATGAAGACTATGAGAATAGGACCTGGAGAATAAGAAGGAGATGGCCAGGCAACCAGAGCCAGCAGGACAAGAGCCTAGAGGCCTGGGGTGAGGAGCACCAGTGGAACCACAACCAAGGGGAACAGGAAGATCATGTCACAGAGGCCCAGGAGTATCATGACCTGGCAATTAGGACAAGGAGGACCAGGGCAAGGAGAAAAAGGCAGACCAGGACAAGGAGAGCCAGGATGACCAAGCCGGGTGACTAAAAACAGGATGGCCTGAGCAAGGAGGATCAAGACTAAATAGCCAGGTTAGGCCAGAATCAGGATGACAAGGAGCAGGAGGACCAGGGCAAGGGTATCATGACAAGTTGGAAGAGGACCAGGAAAACTAGTCAGGGCAGGTGGACTATGTCTAGGAACCAGATTGGGGAGGATTAAGTGGACTGGAAGAACCAGAATAAGCAGGATGGGGAATAGGACTATGTTGTCCATGAAGGGCTAATATAAGGAAGGGCCAGGAGGATGTGGCCTGGAAAGACTAGAACAAGAAGCACCAGATTCAGGAAACCAGTATCAAGATGACCAGAAATAGCTGGACATGGTTCAGTATCAGGAGGACCTAAACAACCCAGAAAAAGAGGACTTGAAACATGACAGGATGAGGGCCCGCACCAGAAGGCATAGATAGACCTGCAAAAGAAGGAGGAAGACCAGGAGCAGGAGGAAATCTGTGATTGTACTCCCATATATTAGGATTTCCCTTTTGTGAACGATTCTTATTCATACTTCTTATGCTGTCAACCCCCAGAAACCTCCACATTTTTAACCTATGTATTGAAAAGAGAAGTGTTTGCTGAAAAATCAGAGAATGCAATAGGAGAAAGAAACCAGGACTGTTACATTCTGACCTCTAAATGTTAGCAGACACTGTCTGATGCTGGCACAGTAGTCTAAAGGTGGGTCTGGTGGCAGAGGGACTGAACCTTAGCAGAGGGTTATAAAGGTGAATGGGTGAAAAGGAATGTGGACTGTGAAGAATGTCTGAAAGGGTTTGAGAAACTCAGATGGCTGGTCATCAGTGATGGTTGATGACTAACAAAGGGGGGAGACAAAGAGGGGAGTGAGGGAGGTTCCAGGTATATCATCTCTGATGGCCGAAAGAGGAATTCTGAGTTGCAAAGGGTTCTGATTGCCAGCTGTGATAGCACTGAGAACCAAGGCCACCAGTGATAGCTTCAGCACCAGACTAGTGGTCTGTGAAACGGATACATGAAGGGTGGTGGAGATACATATGTGGAAGAAGTGTTTGGAAGGATAATAAAAAGGCATTGAGTGTCAACACCAATAGAATCGTCATATATGACCCCCAGACCTTTAACCTGACATTCTATGTGTGTGTATGTGTGTGTGTGTGCAGTCAATATATAGCACACGTGTAGTAGTAAGCCTCTGTGTGAGGTGAAAGATAAGTTTAAGGATCAATGGGATGCATTTTGCATGATGCGATGGAGAGTGGATACAGGTTCCCTAGACAGTGGAAGTATATTGACTGCATCCCTGCAACTGGAGGGTGGAGACCAGATAGTGAAGTGAAGGAGGGTGGATAAAAGGCTACTCAAAGAAATGATGTGAGGTCCTTGTTAGCAAAGGGCTGCTAATTAGTTATAACTGAGTGATTACATAGGGTAGATGTCAGGAGTGAGGAATGGGTCAAAGAGCTGGTGATTAGTTATTTCTGAGTGATGAAATAGGGTACAGGTTAGAAGTGAGGGGTAGGTAAGAGGTTTCTCTGGTTAAAGGTGACAAAGTTTCTAAGCAACGCTGTCCTTTTTTCTGAGCCTGATGACAGGGGCTGAGATCTCATGCTTCATTGTGTCTTTGTTGTGGATACTCCTGCTAGGAGCCAACACTAGTGCTACCTCTTTGAAAACCATCAGCTAGCACAAAAGCTGTGTCTGCGGTACAGCCAGAAAATAACATTAAAAAGAGAATCAGCCAAAATAATTTCTGAAACCTCAACAGTGGACCAACAACCCCAGTCTGGAAAATTAGTATAAAATTGGAATCTGTATGTAACAAGATGAAGGCAACACAATTTCTCTGTTTATTCTGTGTCTTATTTCTTACATTATTTTTTATAAAATGATTAAACTATCTTGGAGTTTCCTTTTTTCTGTGCCTTTGATGCCTATTTGTCTTTCTGATTTACTGGAAATATTCATTCACATTCCCATGACATTCAGTACAATTAATTATAGTCCTATCTCTTTGATTATGGCTCCTAGGGGGAATTTAGCAGCTTCACAGTGTAGGGTTCATCAAAGGAAGAACTCTACACCATCGATTCTATTAAGGGTAAAACCTGGCTGTTAGGAACAGGAAACAAATAATGATGCAGACACCCTGGGAGAAAACTCCCAGCATGTGGAGTCCAAGTTCTGCTTTGCATTAATAAACTCCCACTGTGGAAGTTTGTTTCTGAAAAGCATAGAACAGTTCAAAAGTTAGCTGGCCGGCCATCATGCCTGACTGCATTGTCTGTCAATTTTATTTCTGCATAGACAGGAATGGCCATGAAAGCTGTTCCTGTCAATGTAGAGAGTTGTCCACAGGGCCAGTGGACAACTCTAAATTTATCAGGCGTAGGTCTGTCAGGATGGTGAAGCTATTGTCCTCTGTGATCCAGATGGAGTTAACTAGATCCCTTAAACTCTAAATTGAGCATATAATTTTTCTTCCTTCCATCATGAGATTGTAATGAAGTCTCTCAATTATACTGTGCTGGTGAATTCATAAAGGGCCTATGAAATTGTTTCTATTTTGATAAGATCAACCAAAATATGAAATGGATATGTCACTGGGATACATTTGCAGTTTTGGCGGTTGCTTTCACAAATCATTATTTCCAGGTGCTTTAGTCTAATTTGTTTCAGGTGAGGTGTAACGAGGAGATATATGTTTATTTCTCCTAGTTGTTTTCCTCTTTCTCTGTGTGCTGTAGAATAGAAAATGCCACAGGGGATTGTTTTTGTGCACAAAGGTGTCCCTTCCTGCACAAAAACAATCCTGCTTACAACTCAGGCACCCCTGCACCATAGTACAAGAGTGTCAGCGTTGGCATGAGGCAGCACATTGTGTGCCAGTGCTGGGAAAAGGCGCAGTATAATTTAGATACTGTGCATTCCTGCCCTTTTCCAGTCACACAGCCCAGCGCAGCAAGGTGACTTGCTGCACAACTTTGATAAATGTGCCTCTAGGTTTATTTGCAAGGCCGCTGGCCAAATTGTAAATCTCTGCTGTTTTGCCAGCAGCCAGGTAACAAGACAAGTTTCTCTGCTGTTTGCTTGACTGCTGCCCAAATAGTACATAACCCCTGCTAAGCCAATGAACATGTAAATAGTAACAGTTTTGTTATTTGCATGGCTGCTGGCCAAACAGTGCAGATTCTCATCTACTTATTCAGTGGCCGGGTAAATAGTGAAGTTTATCTGCTATTTGCATGGTTGGCAGCCAAATAGTAAATCATTTCTATTTAGGCAGTGGCCAAGTAAAAAACAGAATAAATTCACTATTTACCCCGAGTTACTACCAAGTTAGTTGAACAGTCTGGGAAGAATGAAAGGCTGGATCAAGTTTTATTCCCATCAATTAGCCTGCAGTGATAGTCATATTATGTTTCACCCACCAACCCTCACCACAAAGACTGGGAGTCTAAGTATGGGGCAGGTGAGTAGGTACAATCTGGAATAGTTCCAGAACTGAAGGGGATCAAAGGCGGCCTGTGCTTGCACAAAAAGCCATCATATGCAGAAACTGTAAGGGACAGCCTCAAAACGGTAAGGAACCTGAAGGAGTCCAAAATGACATAAGAATTACAGTGAAAAAACACTGGGGCAATCATAGGGCACATATTGTATAGGAGTGTAGGTGAAACAGACACAAAAGATTGTCATACAGAGATTGAGCTAACAACAGTATGCACAAGGATGGCCAGAGGTCGTGGGTAACAGGCAGACAGAGGCCTGCAGATGAAAAGCAGAGACTCAAACAGGAACAAAAAGCCCAAGGCTGCCAGTTATGTGCATCATACCAAGACATGTTAAGAACCATCCCTGTGGCATTCCCCCTACACTTCCACAACATTCCCCACTTCCCCTCGTACTACTACCATAGTCTCCAACTGCACAGAATCTACAGTGAAACATCAGTCATTATCTGACAATAGGCTTACTAGTTTGGAATGTCAGTTATTTAACCAACGATAGCATAAATTGTAAATTTTCTTCACCAAATGGTATTTACAGCCGTATTTATACTTTTTTTGCGCCGCATTTGCGCCGCTTTTTGACGCAAAAACGGCGCAAACCTACAAAATACAATGGTATTTTGCAAGTTTGCGCCGTTTTTGCGTCAAAAAGCGGCGCAAATACGGCGCTAAAAAAAGTATAAATACGGGCCTTAATCTCTGCTATTTTGTTGGTTTCTGGGTAAACAGCAAAGCTTCTTTGCTATTTGCACAACCACCAACCAAATAGTACATGATCTCTGCCATTTAGTTGGTGGCCGGGTGAACAGTGAAGTTTCTTTGCTGTTTGCACGGCCGCTGGCCAAACAGTACATACTCTCTGCTAGTCAGTGGCCAGGTAAATAATGAAGTTTGCTACCTATTTACATGGTCACCGGTAAAATAGTGCATGATTTCTGTTATTTAGCCAAGCAGCCTTGTAAATAGCAGTGGAAATTCCCTATTTACCTGGCGGCTGGGTAAATACACCTTTAACTAAACTCCAAGTTACCCAGAACTATGCAAGCAGCATAAATTTGAACATGTCTCAAATACACGCCACCTCTTTACAATTATCACCAGTACAGCATTGCATAGGGTTGAAGGCCCTACACCATGAGCACAGAATTTAATATGATCACGAACTATACAACTTAAAGCTTCTTCTACTTACCCCACATTGCCCCATGTGCTTACTTTTTCCAAAGAGCAACTCAGGGTATCCAGAGTGAACCCACAGTGACATTATAGAGGATGATCCTTTCCAGTGGTGGCTAGTAATTTTGACAGGGAGAGATGTGGGTGGGCCACATATGCACACATAAGCACTCACTCACACCCAATCATTCACAACTGTGCACACACACACACACACACACATTCATGACATTCACAGCAAATTCATACAATTACACATGCACAGGAATGTTTGCACCAAACATTAAAAAAATAAAACTTACCTGCCTTGCAGCTCTGGGAGAGGAGAGCCTCTGAGGTCCCAGGAGGGTTGGGACTTCTGCATTCCCTCATTGGCTGACCCTAGGTCAGCCAATGAGGAGAAAGCAGCAGTTTCCCATTCAGAACAGACTAGGACAGTGAGAGTTGCTGACCTCACCCAGTCTGTGACGAGTTGTCACTGACAGACACTCAGCCCTGGCCACTTCAGGGCTTAAAACTGAAGTGCCTAGGTCCAAGGCAATCAGTGACACTCCCCCTCATCTCGAGGGGGAGAGCCTTCAGGCACTTTTGCCAGACTGAGGAGGTCCCGCGCACGGGGCTGTGAAATCCACAGCCTGGCAAAGTTCAGCTTTGGCAGCCAGGAGCCTGCACATTTAGCGCATGGCTCACTTCTGGCTGCTTGACCTGAACAAGAAGAGCATCTGTCGGGCTGAACTTTGCTCAGCCTGGCAGACACTCTTCCTGTCTGGGAAAAGTTGAGGGGGTTTCCCCTTCACCCATATGGACGGGCCATGGCTGATCATTTTGCTATCTTACCCATAAGATGTAAAACTCACTTCCTTTCCACATCAGAGCCATTACTAATCAACCAGCATATAGATTTGCATTGAAAATCTTCCGGCTCATCTAATATTAAGTCCTTATTTATTCCTCTGTTATTCAAGTGGCAGGAAACTTTCAGTGTTAGTGCACTTTATAGATATGGTAAAGGGGTATGGCAGCAAGGGAAAGGAATGGAAGTGAATCTGTGATTCTGCTCCTTCCCCACACAGAAAGCCTGCAATAGACCTACGCAGACACTCCCAGGGGCAGTTAATACCAGGCGCAGGACTAGTGAACTATACAAAACACATGTTGAATTGAAGCTGACTGTGATTGCATAGGTATCTGTCCAAAGTCGGGCTGGGACAGAAAATAGGCCCAGGCATCAAAATAAAGGTGGCTTCCGATTATCAAATCCCATAGCTCAAAAACGAACCCGTGTTTGCAAATTGGGAAAGTTTTGAACTGTGTGTGTTGCAAGGTTTGAGAAACTGCATGGATTTGAGCTTGCTCCAGGCAGCGTTTGCTTTAGTATCTGGAAAATTAACAGTAAAAAAACATCAAAGCAAACCATAAAAAAGACCCACTTACAATCAGAACAAGCAGTGGTAAAGCCAATAGGTCTTGCCTATACAAGAGCTATTGACTTAATGACTTGGCAATGTGTTTTTACCATGTTGTACACCAGTGTGGCTGCTTTTCAACATGGCTAAAAGTTAGAGGTGTGGAGTGACAAAGAGTGGAGTGGGGGAGTAGTGTTGTAGAGTGGATTTGTTGGAGTAGAGTGTTGTAGAGAGGAGTAGAGTGTCATAGAGTTGAGGGGGGTAGAGAGTGTCTGAGTGCATTGTCGTAGAGTGGAGTGGTGTAGTGTGGAGTGAGGTGGAATATGGTGGAGTGGGTTGGATTGGATTGGATTGGAGTAGAGTAGGGTGGATAAGAGTGAGGTGGGTTGGGGTGGATTGGAGTGGGTGGACTGGATGGGGTGAGGTGGATTGGAGTGTGGATGATTGGAGTGCAGTAGATTAGATTGGATTAGGGTTTGTGGACTGAATTTGAGTGATAGGATTGGGGTGGATTACATTGGGGTGAGGGGGGATTGGATTGGGGTGGAATCATTTGGGGTGGAGTGGAGTGAATTGGAGTGGAGTAGATTTGAGTAGGGTCGGTGGATTAGATTGGGCTCAAGAGGGGTGGATTAGATTGAAAAGGAGTGGGGTGGACTGGAGTGGGTTGGATTGGATTGGAGTGGGGTGGGGTGAAAGATTTGGAGTGGAATGGGACAAGTGGTTTAGGCCTGTATTTATACTTTTTTAGCGCCGCATTTGAGCCGCTTTTTGACGCAAAAATGGCGCAAACCTACAAAATACAATTGTATTTTGCAAGTTTGCGCTGATTTTGCATCAAAAAATGACGCAAATGCGGCGCAAAAAAAGTATAAATACGGGCCTTAGTGTGGAGTGAGTTGGATTGGACTGGTCTGGGGTCAAGTGGATTGAGTGGGGTGGCTTGGTGTGGGGTGAGGTGGGGTGGCTTGGTGTAGATTGGAGTGGGGTGAATTGGATTGAATGGGCTGGACTGGGGAGCACTGCACTATTATGTGTTAAAGCATAATTTTGAAAATTACACATAAAAAAACAATGTCACTTTGCAAAAGTTAGAACTAGATCATTGCCATGTTTTGAGAACTGTGCCTACGAGCAATAACAAAAGATGGGTGCAAAGTGAGAAAAGAAGTCTTGACGCAATAAAAGAAAAGAGTTAACTTTAGAAAATAAAATTTAGCAATTTTATTTATCTTTTTGGGCATGTTTTTTCCAGGCACATGCCTTCTGTTTTCAGGGCCCTGGAAGTTAAAAAGAAGTATGTTGATCATGTTGGGATGGGCATTGATTAGGTTGAATCAGTTAGTGCTTAGTCCCAGCTCCAGAGACAGGAATGGAAATTATGCTAGGCCTGTAATGATGAATTACAAGGCTGTAAAAAAGAGTGCCATGCAACTCAACAAATGGTAAGCGACAGGCGGGCTCCAAGCCCTATTTAGTTAACAACAGAGTCTCGCAAGCGAGACACATGTGCTAGTGCATGCTCTCGCAGTCTCGATCCTAAAAAGGCCCAAACACTGACCTATCATATTAACACTTCCAGGGCTGCTTGTTTTCCCTTTAGGCCAGTTTGACCCTGTGTCTGGCCCATTCTCATCACTCCCCTTACTGGCAACAAACTTGCTGAACGTGCACAGCAGTGGCTTGGAAGAGAAAGGGTGAGAGCCTCAACATGCACTGTCTGGATCAAATGAAGGTGAAACAGAGGATGGTGGCCATGACTTGGTCTCAAGACACTGCTCATGCAGGCTGGGCACTTGGGTGCTAAAACAGGCGGAGCTGGAGGGGCCCTGCTTCTGTGGAGGCACTGATGAATTGTCAGTCACTGTCACAGTAGGACCTGGGCATGCCCTACAGCAGTCTGGGGTTGTCACTCCACAAAAGTTCTTTACCTGCAGATGGGGGGGTCTGATGGCCACATCAGAGAGCCCTGAAATTGGGCACAAGCTTAGTGGGCAGTAATCTGACCCCATAGTTAGCACTTGACGGCCACCATCTTGCAAACAGCCATGTGAAGAATGGGCAACTGTCTCAGGGAGCCACTGAAGCACTACACAGAGAAGAAGATGCAGTAAACTCTTCCCTAGGAAACAAGGGAGTGGCAGATTGCACAATAATGTTTCAACAGGCAACAGACTTTAGACCTTAGCCATACCAGGGAGCAAAGACCACCAGAGACAATGTGATAAGTGTCTTTGAATAGTCGCCTACAGGTGGAATGTCAAATACATAGTGCCATGTACATTCTTCCCAGAGTCTAAAGAGGTCAAAGGTTGAGAAGAACATTATGGCCCTTTCAGAGTCAGCACCTAAAGTGTCCCCCATGCTGTCTCGCAGTCTTGATGCTTTGGAGATTCCCATTGTTGTCCACAGAGCCTGGGGCCATATTGTTGGTGGGGTGGGGGCTAGACCCTTTGGGACTGAACAGGACCAAGGCCACTGAGGAGTCAAGAAACCACCATAATGTGACAAGGCGGCACAGCATCACACACAAACAAACGCAGTTAATAGAGATGCTCAGAGAGTCCTCAAAGTGGGGATGTTGGGCAGCAGGAGGAGAAAATACAAAAGGACGGCAAGAATGTACTGAGTGCGAATCCTGGCCAGTTATCCCATGAAGTGCCAATGGCTCGATAGAGGGCCACTTTTCATTGCAGGAATGTGCCATAAGAAACTCATGGAACATAACTATGGCGTCCAACAATCCAACAGAGGGTGAAGAGACACAACCATCAAAGAAATGCTACCAGCTAAATGAAGGTAGGAAGTCAAGGGAGACAAAGCAATGCAATCCACGAGATCCTCACCAGGACAGAGAAGTGGACCATGAACTATCATATCCCAAGAATTTCTAGAACATTTTCCTATGGAAATTAAAGGCAGATGCCCCGCCCTAGACTGACCGGTACTGGTCTTCCAGCCAGTCAAGGCCCTTTCTGACCCAGCTCATGCCTCCGGTGCTGCTGCTCTCTCTCCTCCTCTGCCCTCTCTCTCTCTCCCCTCAGGGACTCTTCTGTCACCTTTCTTCCACTTTTTTCTGCCTTTTCTGTGACTCATTTTATGACTCTGTTTCCCGCTCTTTTGCTTTTTTCTGACTCCTTTTGTCACTCTCTCCCCCATTCTTTTACCTTTCTGTGACTCACACCCCTGTCCATTTGCCTTTCCTGTGTCTCTCACCCTTGTTCTTTTGCTTTTTATGTGACTCCTTTTGTGAATCACTCCCTCGTTCTTTTGCCTTTTCTGTGACTCCTTTTGTAACTCTCTCCCCATTCTTTTGCCTTTTCTGTGACTCATTGGTCACATTTCTCCCATGGATTCACTCCTTACCTGCTCTCCGGCATATCGTCTTCTAGCCTCTCCTTCCTTGTTAACCCCGGCCACCACCCCCCTCTCCATTGCGTCCCCAGCACCTACTTAATAGTGGCCACAACATGAATATACTGCAGATGCACCAAAAGCAAACCAGTCTGCACCCATCCATGCTTGGAACGCACCCAGCGCCGTGAACCCTGGTCCGGTCATCCTCCGCAGACGCACTACAGTGTTTCTTCACTCACTTGACCCGGGTTGCTGCTCTACCCATTTCAGCTGCGCAAAAGGAGAGTGTTAACTGAGAAAGCAGAAGCAATCTTCAAGAGCTGCAAGGAGATCTCTTCAATTTTAAAAAAATTACCCACCCCAAAGCAGCAGCCAACACCATCACCCCATCACAGAAGCTCTGTACCAGCGTGTCCAGTTTCTTCTACAACAAAAAAGAGAAGATCTACAGCAACTTCAAACAACAAACAGACCTCTAAGATCAACAACCTGACCACCATTGAAGACGAACACCTGACAGAACACCTGACGGAATGGAAAACACTCACAGAAGACACTGCAACAATCATGAAAATAGTACTCTGTGGGGTACCAATGGACCCATGCCCCCACCAAATCAACACCAATCTGCAGCGCCCTCGCCCACATCACCAACATCTCCATCAAATCTACTACCTTCCTTGAAGACTGAAAACATGCAACAGTCAACGTCCTCCTTAAAAAATCATCAGCTGACTCAAGCAGATTTAGTAACTTGTGGCCCACCTCCCTGCTCTCTTAGTTAGCCAAAGTGGTGGAAAAGGCCATCAACAGACAACTCACAAGGTACTTTGAATACCACAACCTACTGGACCACATTAAATCTGGATTCTGAAGCAACCCCAGCATTGAAACAGCACTCATTGCGGCCACAGATGACATCCGCCCCTTATTGGACTGTGGAGAGACCGCAGCCCTAATCTTACTTGACCTCACCGCAGCCTTCAATACAGTCTCCACCACACCCTTGTGAGGATACTGTATGACATAGGAATCCATGGAGTGGCCCTCAAATGGATAGGATCCATCCTCACAATAAGAACACAGCGAGCCAGAATACCACCATACATCAACAGAACTCAAGAATCTAATATTCGGAAACAAGAACTCCCCATGGGACTCCACTTGGTTCTGAGCTCGGCGCTACACCCACTCCAACCGCGCACACCACAAACCAGGGAATCATGGACAGCAAGCTCAGCATGACAGTGCAGGTCAACGCAGTCAGTTTCTCTGCTTCCTCAACCTTCGCATGCTGTACAAGATTGTCAAATGGCTATCCTAGAACACGAAACAGACTGCCACACAAGCCTTCATCACAAGCAGACTGGACCATGGCACCTTGATGCCAGACTTTTGAACTTGAAGCTCGAAAGACACCAGGCGGACAACCTCCCCCTGGCGTCCCTTCTCTCAAAGGGCTTGCCCTGAGAACCTAGGGACAGCCACACCCTCTGTACCACGTGTTGGGCATGGTCCCAGCTTAGACAATACCTGGATGTGATACCCTCTGCTCACCAGACATCCCTCTTCAGGACAACCCATGGCTCCAAATGACACTGGAAACACTAGTGAAACACACACTATACACCCACCTGATCCGTATAATGGGTGACCTTTTCAATAATGGTAAGCTGGATCTCGGCTCCATCTTCGAGGCCGGCGGCACAGTTTCCATGATGGACCGTTTTGTCAGTATCCGGCTAGATAGTACCCTATGGGAGATACTGCCCACCTTCCCGGAGGAGCCACCTGACTTCCCCCTCTCACTATAATTATCTTCACAGCCTGGAAGCACAATTTTAACTCCTTCATTCCTGACAAAGTATGGTGCTTCTGTTGCCTACAAACCAAGCTGGTTTCAATTAATAGTCAACACAAACTCTTGCACTATAAGTTCCTCCACCGAGCAAACACCACTTCCCAGGCCCTTGCTAAATTTGATTGCTCTCACAAATGCCCTAAATGTACTGCAGACAATGCAGATTTCGCCCATCTCACCTGGACTTGCACCACTACAAAAAGATTTTGGCAAGCTATATTTTCCCTTCTGTCAGACATGCTCAACCAAGTGCTTGTCCCTGAACCCCTCTTAGCACTTTTAGGATCTGTCAAACCTCTTGCACTGCAGCACAGACGATTTGCAGCGGTGGTGCTTCTACTATCTGAGCACGCATTGCTATGCTAACGGGTAGCAGTAGGAGACCTACCACGCCTCACTGATTACGAGACCTCATTTATTGTGACAATACGAGTGAGCTATCTGCCTCTCTCCTCCCCCTTACGCCCAGACCCAAGGACATCTGGAATCCTCTTTGCTCATACTTACTGAATCATGAAGTGCTTGACCCCTCTGTTGATGTGCCTGACCCTTAATCATTTTGCTGATTTCATGGCCTATACTTTGTAACCACTTACTGATCTGTGAATGTTGCCTGAATGCAGTTTCTCTCCTTTAGCTTTCACCAAGCTATGTATTACAGATTGCGGCTCTGTCTGTTGTTTTTTTTGGAAAAATGTAAATAAAACATTATGGAAAAAAACACAGGGGGGGTGGCAGCTCAGCACATACTCAGATACTAGCGAAGCTCCGGTATCTGGTGGCTTGGTATTGGTAGACTGGTAGAAAGTAGAAGTGTCCAGGCAATGGTGTTACATATACTATTTAATACTTGCTACTCCACTTTGCCAGGTGCTGTGTAAGCTTCGGTATTAGAATAGCTTGGAATTATACTCCTCTCCAGTAACCAGAGCAACCTCGTCCATTTAGGCTTAACATAGCTCCCATCCTATTCACTGCTGTATGCTTTAATTCAGATTTTTCTAAGCCATTGGGAAAACAAAGCTTCCAAAGATGTAGGGACAGCATTTGTGTCATAGTGGGGTCCTTATTTCATAAAGGCCATATGAAATCATTCAAGAACATCAAAAGACAATATAATCTCTTAGGAACAGAGGGGATCACATACATGCAAATTAGGCACTGGATACGTCATACTTCAATCATAGTTGGAGCAGCTTGCCCAGTCACCACTTTCGAAAAATTCTTGAAAAATGTGACATGGGGCCGCCAGGTCATTTCTAGCCTTTAAACGCAGTTACTAGGCCCTGCCCGCATGGACAGAAACCCCGACAGAGGCAGTGGGAACGGGAACTTGACTGGGACAACCCCTAAAAAAGCTGGGAACTATACAACAAAGCCTGCATTGCTGACCGGAGTGTGAAAGTGAGAGAAAAACACTACAAAATTCTCATGTACTGATATGATACCCTTGACAAAATATCTCAGTGGAACAACTCAAGACCCATCCCATGTCAGAGAGGGTGCAGAGCTAGTAGCACCTTTATACATTGACTGTGCTTGGAGGTGAATGCATGTTATAAGGATATAAGAATGATTGTAAGTATACATTTTGCACTAAGAAATAGCGCTAAATGCAACAAAACATGAATATGGGGCGCAAGCAGGCACTCGCACTTTCTAAATGTGGTCATGGAGTAGGATTTTTTCACAAGTTACTAACGGCATGTAGCACTATTTTCTTAGCGCAAAATGCACCATTACATCCGTAATGGACGCAAGGATGCATTTTTGGCTGATAAACAGCAGTAAATGCAGCAGAACATGAGTATCGAGCGCGAGCAGCCTCTCACACTTGATAAATGTGGTCTGACTGTAGGATCCCCCCCCCCCCCCAATCACTTAAAAATGCAAGGATGAGTAATTGCATAATTTAATTACTCAGATTACTCTGGTGTAATTGAAATTCCACTCAGGCTCAATGACGACTACTGGAATAACATGGTACAATTCTAAGTAACTTTGCTGGTAACTTAAGCACATGTACACCACAAGGCATCGTTGAGGCCTTGCATCTGAGACTAAAACAGGGTAACCAAGGAAACAAGTGTTGGCACTCTCCATCATCCTAGCTAAAACGCCCTCTGGCTGATAGAATGGAGAGAACTGGCTGCGGTAGAGTGTGTGCGGGAAAGAGGGATGAAATGATCAGGATAGACTGCCCAATGACAAACCTGACTACCCCTTGTGAGTCTCCAGGACATCACGTTTCAATGTCCCCATGGACAGACATGTGAAGATGGGGGTTTGATGATCACCAAAAGCACTCCACCACATCAATCACACGACTTCATATGGCACACCGGTGTCCTACGCCTGCCTCGTTTGTGCTGAGCATTGTTTGTTTATTTATAGAAAATGGTAACAATAGTTTCAAACAAAAAAGAAGCTTGAACTAGTGTTCTTCATCAGAAGCCCGCACTGGTAGTCAATATGGGGCAAAGGCAAGCAGTGGAAGAAGCTTGCGCTCATGATCATTTTGAGGAGGTGGCACTAATGATTATTGTCAACATTGGCTGATCATTGCGGCAGCTTGTGCTGGTGGTCACTGCCAGTAGCTGGCACTGGTGGGTAGTGTGAGTAGCTGGTTGCACTGATGTGCAATGCTGCCAACGGTGACCGTTTTAAGAAGCCAGGCCGGTGATTATTCTGATTGGCTGTCCCTGGGGGTCACTGTGTAAAAGTGGTACTGGTGATCGGTCTGAGAGCCTGGCACCGGTGATGTCTGTGGAGATCATTGGGAAAAGCTGCTAAAGGTAGACATTGGGATAGATGGAACATTGTGAGAAGCCAGCACCGATATGCAAAACTGACACTGGTAACTGGTAATCGGTGAACAAGAAGCCGGCACTGGTGGCACTAGTGATTTGTTAGAAACTGCCACTGAGGATTACCGTGAGAAGCCAGCACAAGTGACCATTAAGCGAAGCTGCTGAAAGTAGGAATGGGGAGAAGCCATCAGTTTTGTACCAGAGCTCCTTTGAGAAGCTGGCACTTGTGATCATCGTGAGAATGTGATACCCGTGGTACTACAAATGATAAGAGGCTCGCACTAAACTGGAGATAATCATTAGAGGCCAGCGCTGAGGTTCTTTGTGAATGTTTGGCCCTGGTACTTATAGTGAGAGGCTGGCGCCGAGTACCTTTGTGAGAAGCCATCACTAGTGGTCACTCTGAGAAGCAGGCCTTGGTAGGGACTGCATGAAGCTGACACTTGAGGCGCGTGATGAAAAGTGGACTCCTGCAATGTGGGAGCTGGCACCAGTGATAGCTGAAGAAGGGGAAGTACTGATGGACAGCGTGAGAAGGCGCCATAATGAATATTGAGCTGGCAGTCGTGTGCACTTTAAAGAATTCTAACACTGGTGAGCCATGGAAGAAGCTGTCTCTATTGATCCTTGTGAGATGTTGTATTCAGTCACGTTTGTGAGAAGATGGCACTAAGGCCCGTATTTATACTTTTTTTGCGCCGCATTTGCGTCGTTTTTTGACGCAAAAACGGCGCAAACTTGCAAAATGTCATTGTATTTTGTAGGTTTGCGCCGTTTTGCGTCAAAAAGCGGCGCAAATGCGGCGCTAAAAAAAGTATAAATACGGACCACAATTGTATTTTGCAAGTTGGTGTCGCTTTTACGTCAAAAATGACGCAAATGAGGCGCTAAAAAAGTATAAATATGGGCCTAAGTGTAAACTGGCATGGATGAACCCTACCTTGAAGGTGTGCCTTGTGTGCAGCGACAGAAGCTGTCACTTGTGATCAATGTGTGTAGCTGTGTAATAAACAGGCTAGTGAACATTATGAGTAGCAACAGTGAAAATGAGTGTGAGAGCCTGGCACGGGAAATCATTGTTATAGTATAGTGTAGAATTATACGGTCAGTGTAAGAAACTGGCCATGGGGGTGACTGTGAGAAGTTGCCACTGATAATGCAAGTAGACACCACTGAGGATGAATATGCAAAGCAGGCCCTAGGGTTACTGCGAGAATCTAGCACTGGGGACCATGGTCAGAAGCCGCCAGTGGCGGCCACCCTGAGAATCTGGCACTGGTAAGCACGGTCAGTACCTCGCACAATAACCCCACTCCCACGCTACGCCAGGCCTTCAGCATGACAATGCATGCTTTGCATATGACACAACTTGGCGAATTGTGATAAAACTGTATAACTTCTCAAAATACGCCCACGAATGTAACATTTGGGGGAAATCGCACTCGGAACATTTTCCCCAGTAATGTTTCCACTGAACTCATACTTCAGCTACCCACATGTTTTTTGTAAATAGTATACTGCGTGCTCGTTTCCAATAAAGAATCTGCTGTAATGCAACATTTATCTAATAAGCGTGACTTCTTCCAGCCCTAAAGTGTCTCAATCCAACACTATTCAGAAGAACATTGGACTGATAAAAATAAAATAAAAATCTTCCTACCGGGCGGTTTACTGCGGCGCTCACAATGCTTGCACATTTGAATGCCTCTAGTGCGAATGTCATGACTTCTATCAGCTTCAGGCCAAGTACGATGTCCCAGTGTTTCGGTGTGGCCCTCTTTTATGGGCTAGACCCTGCTGAGATGTGCAGACACACTCCCTTTAAAACTGAAGAAGCGCTTTGTCCCAGTACTTCTACACAATGTAAAGGTTGCATTTTTGCTACATCTTGGTCAGAGCAAACATTGACGTTGCTCCTGTCTGGCTGGGAAATTGTTGCATACAACGCCAACAGAAAAAAAGGTTTCCCTCATTCACCGTAGCCCTGTAGTATTTGTAAAGAGAATTATTTTCATAGATCCATGATTTGTACAAATCCGTTTCTAGTCAAACATTTGAGTGTTGCCATAGTGGAAATGCCATCAGACCGGTTTCAAGTGGCTTCGAATTGGTCGGCCTTTTTTGCATTACCACTGGACAGCTACGTAGAAATGTCTGTCTTCGTCTTAAACTGACTTTTAGCTTCTAATGTTGTGCATTTGTATTTTAAATGACCGCAGTGCTTAGTTTGAGCCGGTGGTTGCTGGTGGGGCACTTATTTTGAGGGCCGGCGCTTAGTTTTCTGTATCAGGCATTTACTGCGACCAAACGACACATATGGGAAAGACAGAGGAAGAGAAAAACGAGAACGCGCCAGGAAGGGAGAAAGCAGAAAGGTACAAGAGTGAGTTGAAGGGACAGGAAGTGGCTGTCAATGGATTAAAGAGGCCCGAGGTGGCTTCAAGATTACTCAGACTCGGCATTCTGTCCTCCACATTTAAATGCAGCAGCCGCCTGTTTCAGAGGAGAGCTGTGGGCACTGGCACGTTTTTATTTACAAATTAAGCACTGAATGACCGACAGGATTTGCCCCCCTTTCCACTGTACAAATAGTGCTCAATATCCAAAAACCCTAGGGCTGAAATGAAGCCAGTAGAAATCATTTGTAACTGGGCAAATAGAATTTCTAACTCACCGTGGACTCCTTTTCAATCGGTTACCAAAAGTGGACCGGACCCATTACCTTATTTCCACATCACTAAGCTGCATGATTCTTGGAATGTGCTGGTAGGCATCACCAGGCGAGTTTGTTACAGGGTTAAGGCGATCCCCGTGGCGACATCCGTGGGTTTGAGACAAACTGGCACAGAGGAAAGAAAATACAAACAACTCCAGATTGACTTGTTGTTAAATTGTCATTACCAAGGCAAACATCCATACTGAGCCATCGGCAGGTATTACGCACTTTTATGTAAAACATTTCCGATCGTACTTCATCCAAGGAAGATAAAACACTCTCCCCTGACCCCAAAGTCTGTGAAGGGAACATACTTGTAGACAAACCTTGCTAGCCTCCAATGCACCTTGCCGCTCACAGCTCGACGGACGGGCTGCGGCCGCGCCACGCCAGTGCCGGCCGGTAGGGCGAGCCCCCTCCGCGAGCTGCTGTGCGCTCCAAACGACCTAATCCCTTCCAGTTTGTGGCTGTGCAGGATGAATGGCGACCAATGTCCCATTTAGCTCAAGACACACTACAATCAGACCTCATCCCTTCCAAGTTCGTCCTATTTCAGGGGACCCCGTTTGTTTGAGCCCCTCTAACTTAAGGTGACGGTGTTCGGGAACCTTTTTGAGACGTAACTCTAAGCTATCACTTTCTCTCAGGACGTAACTCCACCCCACACCGATATCACTGACTGTGCCCTTGATATGGCCCCCGACACGTACCTGAGCAGTGGTTACAGAGGGCCTCGCGCGCTGCCTGCTCCTGCCCCGCACACGGTCCGAGTGCTCGCAGTGTGCCCTGGCAGACTCACGCGCCTGCTGTTTTCTGAAGTTTGGGGTGTGTAGAGGGTCCGGGCCTCCTCCCTGGATCTTTACTGTCTCCTCCCCCTGTACTTCACTCCGGCTCTCTCGTCCCTCCACCCCTATTCCCTGCGCTTGCCTTTCTCTCTCACACCCGCTTCCAAAGCGTGTCTTTGTATCAGAGGGCAGTGCCATGCAAGGACCAAAACAGTCACAAGACACAACTTTGCGCTGTGTGACTTTGTTAGAAATATCCTCCCAGGTGTATATAATGGATAGCAAGGAAACTGCGTGATAGTTTCAATGACACTATTTGTAATTTCCATTAAAATTACACGGTATGTGACTGACCCTTGTGTAGTTATCTGCTTAGGACGTGTTCTACTTTAAGGCGCGCCTTAAGTGCAACGTTCATGAAAAACGTAACTCGCTCATCTGTGCTCAGCGGCGCAGAGCTAAGCCGCGTTTAGCATCTCGCACACCCAGACAATTAGCGCATGTACCGTCGATCAAACCACCGGCATGCAATACTTGCAAATACAGCACGGTGCTATTTTTTCCTTTTGGGCAGCCCACTATTGCAGATTTTCCTACAGTAATGCATTGCATGCATCTGAGAAAATCTTTGCCTTAGTGTCTTATGGGCCATTTTAAGGCCCAGGTCTGCATACAAATAAAAGAGGCACAAGGCCAGCATAATGAAATGCACACATTAGGGTGAACCAACTCTATGATTCAACATTTCCGCATTCAAAGTCATTTGGCATCGCCTGAAACCGCAATGCATCAAAATCCCTACACTGGATGCAAAACAAGCATAACTGGGTGACAGCAATCCAAAGTGCTATCATCACTCATGCTAAGGGACATTTGCCCTGCTCAGCATAAGTAGTACAACTTAACACATTGGAAAATCTGAGCCGAAAGTTTACGTCAACTAAACACCTGAGTCAACAAGGGGCAATCATGAAATCCATAAGAAAGTCATATATAATCTACCCCCTTCTCTACTCGACCCCCCAGACCACACTGAGCTGCAGTGATGGTGGTAATACACCGACACAGACACATGCTGCTGTAAATAGAAAGAAATTGACAAAGAAGAAGGCCGAGCAGGTTTAAAAACTGAGAATAAGGATCACACTAATTTGGGGACAAAAAACATCGTAAAGTAAAGGTATAGAATAAGCCGTACTACCATATCAGAACTCCTGAATAAAGCGCACATTCCCTTGAACCAACACCAGGCAGTTCCTCTGCAATAGATAGATAGAAATACTTTATTCGATTGTGTATCAACAACCATAAAAGCACATACAAAATAATAAATACCAATGTATGTAGAAGTAATTGCTGTACTTCACCCACCCTCCTCTGTCCCACTCAAGAGCACATGTGCCGCAGTGCATAAGAAACTGCATTTTCTGTCCATGTTTCACATGTCTTGGAAATGATCATGGCCATCTCACCACCATACATGAGGTTTCCTAAACTGGAGCCCAATGTGCAACTAGCACATGCTAGTTTCTGTGCGGTAGCAATTTTCCCTGTCGTTAGAGCCATATATTGGACACATCTCATTTTGCACCATCTACTAACATGGCAAACCCACACAGGAAAAGAAAACACATTCTCCATAAATGTACAGGCATTATGTGATGTGAAGCAGAGCTTTAGAAAATGTTGTAGCCAGTTTCACGGGAAATACACATGACTCTTGGAATTTCAGATGTAGTATAATTTACAATCAATGTTTTGAACATGTTTCTTAAAGACAAAGTGCCTGATTTAGAGTTTGGCGAACAGGCTACTCCTTCATTAATGTGACTGATATTCCACCTACCAAACTCAAAATTACGCCCAAAGTCCTTTTTTGTGTTTTAATACATATCTATTTAAAGGAATACAGTGGACAATACATAACTTTGACAGATGCTAACATTAACTTAAGACAGATGTTTTTGTTACATATTCTGTCAAAGGTATGCTTCATAAGCAATTGAAATAAAGAACAATTTATAATGTTATTTTTTTATGGATTACATATGCCGTTCCAAAATGCATAATAGCAAAGTTTTGAACTATCGGTCGAATTTGATGATATTTATTGTAATTCATTTTCAATAAATATATTCAGTAATTTACCTTTCATTGAGGGCAGTTGAAATTCTTTAATTATGCTGCCAAGGAAAATATTTTGCAGAGATAGGGGAACATTAGTTTGAAATATAATTCATGTTTTGCCAAACAAGTTTAAAAGCAACCCATAACAAGACTGCATTCGTAGATAATGGGGCTCACTACGACTTTTGCGGGTGGCGGAGGCCTATGTGGCCATCCCTCCCTGTCCTATTACGAGTTTCCCGCTGGGCCAGCGTTTCCACCCGCCAGCCCAGCGGGAAACTCACCACAACATTGATGCCGGCTCGTAATCGAGCTGGCGGCAATGTTGCGGCTTTTCACT
This sequence comes from Pleurodeles waltl, assembly GCF_031143425.1. Classification (NCBI taxonomy): domain Eukaryota; kingdom Metazoa; phylum Chordata; class Amphibia; order Caudata; family Salamandridae; genus Pleurodeles; species Pleurodeles waltl. The sequence continues at coordinate 658,317,321 of NC_090448.1, forward strand.
GTAATTGTAAACCGGGCAGGGAAAAGCGCAATGGGGTTGTCCTTGGAGGCCCCTGCACTGCCCATGCCAAGTACATGAGCAGTGCAGGGGCCTCCAGCGGGCCCCCGACATCACCTTTTTGCCAGTCTTTGCATGGTGTTCCGACAGCCATGCAAAGGCTGGCGGAAAGGGGACTTGTAATCTGGAGGGCAGCTCTGCCCTGGCAGATTACGACCGCCGAGACCACCAGGCTGTTGACTGGTGGCATCCTGGCAGTTCCAGCAATTGAACCGTGGTGCCTCCGCCACTGTCATAATATGGAAGTCAGACCACCACTATGGCGGCGGTCTGACCACCACCGCGAGTGTGGTGGTCTTAAGACCGCCACACTCATAATAAGGGCCAATATGTTAACAAGGAGAAAGTGGGGGGACCAACAAGAAGTGGGTATTAGAGCAATTACATTTATTAATGAAAATAGGAGTAAATCATGCTTACTTAAGAAGAGAATACAGAATTTGGGTAACACTGGTGACACCTGACGTAGAAAAAATCTCTGTCCTTATATTATTCCATATTAAAGGTGAAAAATGTCTTTCAAGGTCCTTTTTCCCATTCCACCTTTATTTTACACCTGACTTCATGAACCTTTGCACCATTCAATATTGAATATATTACAGAAGCTTTAGGAGGTAAGTTAAACACACATAAGTCCTAGGTAATATTGAAGTAGTCACACATTGTTAAAGTTAGAAGTAATTATTTTTAATGTGCTTTGTTGATTTGAACAGGATTTTAGTAAACAGTACTTATTTTGTAATTGAGCTTAAGGCAGCAACTCGGTATTATCAAAGTGTTGATGTACCCCAACATACCTCTTGTCAGAAAACATCTGTTAAACCAGTCTTAATGTTCCAGATAGGAAAGGAAATACGTATATTATTACCACCTATTTTATTATGAGAAACACACATTTGATATAGTTTGCACATATTTTTGTAAATTGGTAAAGTTAAAGAGACAGATTTTTGTCATATAGAAATAAAATTGGAGAAATAGAAGGGGGTCAACAAAGACTACACATCTCAATACATATCAGATAGTCACTGGAAGGCGACTCCTACATTACAAAACCAAAGATATCTAAGGAAAAAATCATCATTAGAATGTGAAAATGAGGGAATTTGACTCTTTTCTTTAGGTAGCATTGTTATAAAGAGGTATTCTAGGTTTTTTATTTTGCCATACAAATTTACATAATAAAATATCTAGCTTATCAAAGAAGGACTTTGGTATATTAACCTGTAACATGGGACGTGAGTATATAATTATCCTGAAATTATCACTTTAATAAAATCCAATCTAGCTCACCAGGCTAGATACAACAGGAAACATGTTGACAAAAAAATCAATTTTCCCATACTATAGTGCAAGTTATATTTTAAGGTATTTTTGATCGACGTAGAGAACCAAACACCAGATACTTTGGGCCAGATTTATGGAACCTTTGCGTTGTTCCATCTCCAGATTAGCGTCATTTGTTTTACGCTAATGTGGCGTTGGAAGAGGAAAATTGCTGCACCATATTTACAAAGTGGCACAATGCATGCATTGCGCCACTTTGTAACCCCTTGCACCACATTATGCCTGCGCGAGGCAAAATGTATGCAAGGTGTTCCAGGGGGTAGGGGGGTTGAAAAGATGGGTCAAAGGAATCTATGAGATTATTTTGCACCATTTTTATTGGCATTTTTTAACACCTACTATGTGCAGTCATTAAAAAGATCCTCCTATTCATTACAGTGGGCTTCTGGATACTTTGCAGGATCAGCGTCATCATTTTTGACGCTAGTCCTGCAAATCGCCAGACTAGTGTAAACAATTATGACGCTAGTCACCCTAACTACCGCCATGGTGCGCAGTATTATAAATACAGTACTACCATGGTGGCGTTAGGGGGAGTGCTAAGGGGCACAAGAAAAGTGGTGCTGCACTAGGTGCAGTGCCACTTTTCATAAATATGCCCCTTCATTTTTTCATTACACCAAATTAAGTCATAATTTTTAAAAATGTCTTTGAAACAGAATTTATTTAAAGGGAGATCTTTCAATTTATTTAAATTTAGCTTATATCCAGAAAAATAAGAACATTTTCCGACTTCTTCATAAAAGCTAGCGATGAACTCTCAGTATTAAGCATCTTAAGCATGAATCCATCTGAATTCACAGAATATTTAATTTGAACAGATCTACAATGGAACCCTTCAATATTAGAGTTTTGTCGGATCCAGACAAAAATGTTTCAAGAGATAAAATACAAATAAGCCTTGTTCCTCTGGTAATCAGGAAGAGAGATTAAATAATATTGTTCAGAAAAGAACAAGCTGATGGATTCTCATATATAAAATAAAATCATATTTAAAAATGTAGGTCCTGAACCATTACTTTCAATATCCTTAACATAAAGTCCCAATAAAAGCGGGCAAAGGCTTTTTCAGCATCCAAACACAATGCCGCCAGGGGGATTTCCTCAACTTCAGTATGCTAATAATATTTTTTTTAAACCTGTCGTCTGAAGCAAACCCTTCTTTTCACAAAACCAAGTTGCTCTGATTTTGTGAAACTAGGGAGAAAATGCTCGAATCGATTAGCTAATATTTTAACAAATATTTTGAAATAATTATTAATTAATGATATTGGACAATTGTTCCTACGAATATATGTATCTTTCCCAGGTTTAGAGATTAGGCAAATCATAACTTGCAAAAAGGTGCCTTGAGGATTGGAGGTAGATCAAAAATTTTCATATGGGGCCAATAGTTAAGACGCCAACAATGGGAATACAAGTCTAAAAAAAAACACCCGGCCCACAGGCTTTCCTTTCTTTCATTGTTTTATCAATATTACTGTTAATTCACCTCTGAGATAAAATCCCATACAAATACATCGCAACAGACAGATGTCATATGTAAAATAATATATTGCAGTGTTCCAAATTTCACAAGTAGCCAATAGCATTGGGATTCCGACTGTATAGTCACATCGTTAAAAGCTACGGCATAGCTGTTTGCATAAAACGTGGCTTAAACAGTCAAGTGCATCAATAGTAGCAGGTATTAACAGTAATTACTAAAAATTGCATTAAGCTAGCCTGGCTGCACGGCGTGACCTACCCCTGAACCTCCTTGGTAGAGTTGCACTAATAAAAATTATGATACTCCCCCATTTTCTTTATATACTACAAAACTTCCCGCTCTACATTCCAAATAACTGGTTCACGGAAATAGTGTGTCTACTTCGCACCTTCGTCTGGCTTGGACACCAGCCCCGAATAGCTATCAAAATGAGGGCCCCTGAAAAGAGACTCTCTGAAGACAGCAAACCTGGGAAAATGACTGAAAAAGAACCACATAAACCGCCTACAGGTAATGAAAAAACAAAAACGTAATTCTTGCTTTCAAATAATACCACACATTGAAGCAACAGAGATAAGGTTAGAGGCAAACTTGGATTGCCCATGATTTTATTAAACTCAAGTTCTCATTATATGATTCAAACAATATCTTAATACAATGAAAAACACATCCAGTGCTTAATTTGTGCTTGTTGTTTCTGGTGCTGAGCACCGGCACTTATTTTTGAGGGCCGGGGCTTAGTCTTCTGCCTCAATCATTTGCAGCGAGCAAAAGACACATATGGGAAAGACGGAGGAAGGGAAAAACGAAAAAGCGTCACATTGAGAGAAAGCAGAAAGCTACAAGAGTGAGCTGAAGGGGCAGGGAGTGGCTTTAAATGGATTAAAGAGGCCCGAGAAGGCTTCAGGATTGCGCTGCCTCAGTATTCTGTGTTCTTACATTTCATTGCAGCAGCCGCTGTTTAAGAGAAGGGCTTTGAGCACGCACCTTTTTATTTACAAATTAAGCACTGAACACATCCACACAATTGAAAATATCTGTATATAAATTGTGGGGTCAAGCCCAAAGAAAAGCAAGTATATTTGTACATCTGGGTCACAGACATCTCATAATAAAAATGTACAACATATACATTCACACTGAAATCATACCACACACACAACCCAAGCACAATAGAATCATACCACACAAAATATTATTGAAAACAATGCTAGTCATACACAGGGGTATTGTGTGGTCACATGTTTAGGCAGTATATAGATCAGATACATTCATATAGAAGAAAATCAATAAAGAGGATGCATATTCTATAACAGTAGTACCATCTGTATGGCAATGACAACAAAGAGGTTATGACACATATATGGATCCAGATCTCTTATATACAGAAAAACTTGATGCTACAACAATATATAAGTTGTGATTCTTCCTTCTCCCTGTGTTACTCTGACACGCGTTTCTGTGGGACCGCAGAGTGGGAGCCACCTTCTTCAGGGTGCACTAAGTGGCAGATGTACAATATCTGTAGAATCTGCAACTCAGAACATGATCGATAGGATAAAGAAAGGTAGGAGAATAAATACATAGCAAAAAAGCATAAGGTAGATCAAAATAGTATGCCTCCAGGTGCTCCAACATATCCATTGCTAGAAATTTTTTTATTAAAAAAATGGATAAAAAAGCCCTACCTATAGGAAATCGTATAATGTGTAGCGCCTGAAAAAGAAAGCCATCACACCTCATTCTTTAATCAAGCATGTTGTAGTAATAAACCAGTGCCCAATAACCCTGCCCGAAAAGCCCAGATTACATGTTGGCGCTCCGTTTATGAGGTAGGAATTGGAGCAGTGGACATTCCTCTATATTAATGGGTGTTCCACTTTCTTGTCATTAACGACTGGTTGACGGTTGGTTGGAATGACCCAGCATACCAACTGGAACTTAGTGGCCTAGGGTTGAAGGGGGTAATTAATTACCTGTACGGTTCCTCGCTTCCCTTTACACTACCAGAAGTGACCAAGGTGATCTTGCTATGGTGGGGAGCTCTTAGATTCATGGGTTGGAACAAGCGCCTAATGGGGCAAACTCCCCTAAGGAAAGGCCAATGGCTGGAGAAGCTGGCTGGACTTGAACGATTCCACCATTGGTATCTCATTGGCCTTTCTACTTTATCTGATGTTTGGTGGGGATCCACTATGTGTTCCACTATGTGTTCCTTCGCCAAACTTCAGGCACAGTTTTCTTTATCTACCACGCAATTCCACCAATACCTACAGGTGCATTACACCGTTGACTCCTACTTTGAGGAACTTCAGGACCTCCCAGACTTTAATCCCCTCAAAACCCAGCTGATGTTCAGGAGGCTGGGTGAAAGGGGAGTTTCCCTGCTATATCGTGCACTGGTGAGCAATGCCCCAGGATCCCTAGACTCACTGCGCTTCAGGTTGGAGGGCTGCATCGGGGCGTTAGACAAATTTGAATTGTGGGAGGTCAGAATGACCCCAACATAGCTGGCGATATCGGCCAGATTGTGGCTGATACAACAGAACTATCTCCACCGAGCCTATATGACTTCCCAGAGGTTGGGCTGCGTGCAAGTCATTAGAGATCCCAGATGTCCGTGCTGCCAATCCTCGGAAGCTGACTTCTTTCATATGGTATGACCATACTGGTCTTGTGCTGGCACTACACTGTCTGCGGTCCTAGGCACCCCCGAACAATTAACCCACTGTTTGGCACTATCTGGCACTACTGGGTGTGCTGGATGGGCCTCGTTCATACAGAACATTAACTAGACTGAAAACTCTGATAGCCAAAATAAATATTGCTCATGCTTGGAAACAGTCTTCCCCATCAACAATGAAGCAATGGCGTGCTGGAATGGAGTGGTGAGCTAAGCTGGAGGAACCAATTTACATCGCCCCGCTTTCCCTGCAAAGTTTTCCAAGATCTGGGGTAGATGGTGGGATAATTATAGGCTCTTCCATACTGGTATTCTTGGAGGGTCATGTAATCTAAATTTTGAATGGGGTATTGGTGGGGTATTTTGGTCCTCAAAAATTCAATAAAATCTGTTTATTTTTTAAAAAGTGCAATAATAAAAAAAAACTCCTTGTTATATTACTAGCAATCCTGTCATTTTTTAACTTTGTTAAAATATACAACACTGCTTTCACATGGGAACACAGACCAAAGCAACAAAGTGCAGTGACAATAGCAGGTGTTCAAGGCAGTTACAGTACAGTGAATTAGTAGTAGAAAAAATAAGATACCTAATGAAATTATTAGAGATTCCTCATATGTTAAAATCTTTTAATGCACAACCTTACTTTCACCTAATGCTACAGATCAAAAACAGTAAAATGCATTAACTATAACGGATATTTAAGGCAATTGCAAATGCCTTCGTGTTAAAGAAATAAGATGTCAAATGGTGTTACTAGCAGCATAATTAGGGCACGAGGCAAGCAATGTACACTGTATTAAGGAACATTCCCTAAGTTTGCATCATCATTATTCAGATAAAAACAATCTTAAGAACTGTATTTATAACCAATAAATTGTGGGCAAATGAAATTATGGCAGTCAACCTGCAGCGAAGTTGGTATTTACAAAGATCATTTATTAATAGACACCTTTGAAAATTGGCCAATAGCAAAAGTGATTTCAGCCGAGAGAAGAGTAAAGATTAAATTTAAGGCTATGGCCCAGTCCTGCCACCTATTTAAAAAAAAGACAGGGCAAAGGATGTTTTTCCCCTCTTCCAAGAGAAAAAGACAGTTGAGGTAGTTTATTGTATTCAATAGTTCATCTATATTTAAACTGACTTCTAAAAGGAGATAGCTCTGAAGGAGGCTAAAAAGCTTTTAATATTCCTGAAAAATGTTTATCAATTTTAATGTACGAAGGAAAGGAACCAGGAAAATATAAATTGGAATAGAAATTAAGGAAAGTATCTGCAATATCTTTATGTGCCATCTTGAAACATCCAGGCCCATATTTATACTTTTTTAGCACTGCGTTTGCGCCACTTGTTGACGCAAAAGCGGCGCAAACTTACAAAATACAATTGTATTTTGTAAGTTTGCGCTGCTTTTGCATCAAAAAGTGGTGCAAAAGCAGCGCAAAAAAAGTATAAATATGGGCCCTAGGACAATTCAGTCTCATATATAAATGACAAACAGAAGCAGTATATGTTTCAATGATAGTTTAATAAAACGACTGCATCTCAGATAGCAAAGCGTGAGCTGCAATAACCAGGACGACACAACATGACAGTATTAAAATGGCGACGAGAAGAGTGAAGCATAAAAATAACGCTATCATATTGTCACTATGATCGATGGATCATTTCCTATCTAAGTTATAATTTGAGCACAGCATGTTAAGCTCTAATTCTGCCTTTCAGGTTCCCCCGGGAAGACATCAACCCTCATACCTGAGCAAAGGCCTGTAGTCTGCGTTAGCATCTGCAGTGAAGCATTCAGCAATCAGCATACAGTAATGGTTCCCTGGCTGGAATCTCCCTCTTAATGTGTAATGGGACTAGGAAGTGTTTTTATAAAAACACAGCTAATGTTCTGAGAAAATGTCCCTACATAAGGATGTGTATTTTCTACGAATGTTGGAGACTAAGGCCCATATTTATACTTTTTGACGCAAAACTGCGCCAACGCAGTTTTGAGTCAAAAAAATTAGCGCCGGCTAACGCCATTCTGAAGTGCCATGCGGGCGCCGTATTTATTGAATGACGTTAGCCGGCGTTAGCCGCCAGCGCCGTCTGGTGTGCGTTAAAAAAAACAACGTACACCAGGCAGCGCCGGCGTAGGGGGATATGGGGCTTGGGCGTCAAGAAATGGGGCAAGTCAGGTTGAGGCAATTTTTTTGCCTCAACCCGATTTGCGCCATTTTTTTTCACTCCCAACCCCCATAGAAATGACTCCTGTCTTAGCAAAGACAGGAGTCATGCCCCCTTGCCCAATGGCCATGCCCAGGGGACTTCTGTCCCCTGGGCATGGTCATTGGGCATAGTGGCATGTAGGGGGGCACAAATCAGGCCCCCGTATGCCACAAAAAAAAAAAAAAAAACCACTTACCTGAACTTACCTTAATGTCCCTGGGATGGGTCCCTCCAGCCTTGGGTGTCCTCCTGGGGCGGGCATGGGTGACAGGGGGTGTCCCTGGGGGCATGGGGGGGCACCTGTGGGCTCCTTCAGAGCCCACAGGTCCCTTAACACCTGCCTTTTGCAGGCGCTAAAAAACGGCGCAAAAGCGGCCGTACGTCATTTTTTTTTACCTGCCCACTCCCAGGCGTGATTTTTGCCCGGGAGTATAAATCCCACGCACATGCCTCGGAGTCGATTTTTTAGACGGGAACGCCTACCTTGCATATAATTAACGCAAAGTAGGTGTCCACGCTAAAAAATGACGCTAACTCCATGGACTTTGGCACTAGACGCGTCTAACGCCAAAGTATAAATATGGAGTTCGTTTTGCGTCGAAATTGCGTCAAAAAAAACGACGCAATTCCAGCGCAAACGGAGTATAAATATGCCCCTAAGGCCCATATTTATACTTTTTGACGCAAAACTGCGCCAACGCAGTTTTGCGTCAAAAAAATTAGCGCCGGCTAACGCCATTCTGAAGCGCCATGCGGGTGCCATATTTATTGAATGACATTAGCCGGCGTTAGCCGCCGGCGCCGTCTGGTGTGCGTTAAAAAAAACAACGTACACCAGGCAGCGCCGGCGTAGTGGGATATGGGGCTTGGGCGTCAAGAAATGGGGCAAGTCAGGTTGAGGCAATTTTTTTGCCTCAACCCGATTTGCGCCATTTTTTTTCACTCCCAACCCCCATAGAAATGACTCCTGTCTTAGCAAAGACAGGAGTCATGCCCCCTTGCCCAATGGCCACGCCCAGGGGACTTCTGTCCCCTGGGCATGGTCATTGGGCATAGTGGCATGTAGGGGGGCACAAATCAGGCCCCCCTATGCCACAAAAAAAACAAAAAAAAACCACTTACCTGAACTTACCTTAATGTCCCTGGGATGGGTCCCTCCAGCCTTGGGTGTCCTCCTGGGGTGGGCATGGGTGACAGGGGGTGTCCCTGGGGGCATGGGGGGGCACCTGTGGGCTCCTTCAGTGCCCACAGGTCCCTTAACGCCTGCCTTTTGCAGGCGCAAAAAAACGGCGCAAAAGCGGCCGTACGTCATTTTTTTTGACCCGCCCACTCCCGGGCGTGATTTTTGCCCAGGAGTATAAATCCCACGCACATGCCTCGGAGTCGATTTTTTAGACGGGAACGCCTACCTTGCATATAATTAACGCAAAGTAGGTGTCCACGCTAAAAAATGACGCTAACTCCATGGACTTTGGCACTAGACGCGTCTAACGCCAAAGTATAAATATGGAGTTCGTTTTGCGTCGAAATTGCGTCAAAAAAAACGACGCAATTCCAGCGCAAATGGAGTATAAATATGCCCCTAAGGCCCATATTTATACTTTTTGACGCAAAACTGCGCCAACGCAGTTTTGCGTCAAAAAAATTAGCGCCGGCTAACGCCATTCTGAAGCGCCATGCGGGCGCCGTATTTATTGAATGACATTAGCCGGCGTTAGCCGCCGGCGCCGTCTGGTGTGCGTTAAAAAAAACGACGTACACCAGGCAGCGCCGGCGTAGGGGGATATGGGGCTTGGGCGTCAAGAAATGGGGCAAGTCAGGTTGAGGCAATTTTTTTTGCCTCAACCCGATTTGCTCCATTTTTTTTCACTCCCAACCCCCATAGAAATGACTCCTGTCTTAGCAAAGACAGGAGTCGTGCCCCCTTGCCCAATGGCCATGCCCAGGGGACTTCTGTCCCCTGGGCATGGTCATTGGGCATAGTGGCATGTAGGGGGGCACAAATCAGGCCCCCGTATGCCACAAAAAAAACAAAAAAAAACACTTACCTGAACTTACCTTAATGTCCCTGGGATGGGTCCCTCCAGCCTTGGGTGTCCTCCTGGGGTGGGCATGGGTGACAGGGGGTGTCCCTGGGGGCATGGGGGGCACCTGTGGGCTCCTTCAGAGCCCACAGGTCCCTTAACGCCTGCCTTTTACAGGCCCTAAAAAACGGCGCAAAAGCGGCCGTACGTCATTTTTTTTGACCCGCCCACTCCCGGGCGTGATTTTTGCCCGGGAGTATAAATCCCACGCACATGCCTCGGAGTCTATTTTTTAGACGGGAACGCCTACCTTGCATATAATTAACGCAAAGTAGGTGTCCACGCTAAAAAATGACGCTAACTCCATGGACTTTGGCGCTAGATGCGTCTAACGCCAAAGTATAAATATGGAGTTAGTTTTGCGTCGAAATTGCGTAAAAAAAAACGACGCAATTTCGTCGCAAACGGAGTATAAATATGCCCCTAAACTTCTACCACGTTCACCGGCAATGTACCAAACTGTAGCCTTGAATGAAGCACAGAGTGATCAAGAATGTCTTGTTTGAGAACACAGTGCGAGGCTAAGCAAAAACAGTTAGATAGATGAAAATAAAACAAGACTGTGAAAATGGTTATTGTAAGAATAACAATACGAGGCCGAATAAAATATTTTTAGGTTAAGGTGCACAGCAGCCTAGTGTGTTAAAATATCATGCATGGAGCTATAACTAAAATGGCTACACAACACCCTCCCCTTGTCGGTTGAAAGTGGTTCAAAGCCAAAACTAAAATTTCAGTGCTAAAAGCTCAACCTAAGATATATATAAAAACCAGGTCAATTTGGACAAGTTCAAGGGACACACAAGCATACTACGTGGCAATTTAAAACATGAGCATGTGACTTATAATCAAATTAAAAAGACATGTCAATTTAGAAATTTTCCAAACTAGGTACGAGTCATGGAGAACAGGAGATCTTCCACTTTGGCAGACGCCAAAGCCAGAAAGTCCTCGCCAAAAAGGATCAAGGAGCAGGTGTGTTCCATAGCCCCAGTGTCAACCAAGGTGGCATCCTGTGGAGTGGCCATTGATGAGTTGTCGACAACTTCCTCTAGGAAGGGTAACTCATAATTAGCTTCACGCAGCAAACGCAACCTCAATGCGCATGTCTGGTAATGAACCCTCAGCGAGAACATCAACAGATCAGCATCTACTGCTGGCAAGCGCTGCTGTGAAAGACAGACTTCCAGTGCATGTTCGAAAGAGCACCAGAGGCACCGAAACACGGGCTGCACACAATACAAAACCGGTCTGAATGACAAAGACCAGTCACACTCCAATTGCTCCAGGAGTGTTGCTCCAAAATACTGCATCATACGCTCACGACACAGCTGCGCTGATGAGAGCACCGTCATTTCTCCTTGTTGAGGCGGGACAGCCATTGCGCATAAACAACAGCAACAGCAGGATGCCAGCTAATAAAGCCAAAGTTATCAGAAATCCCCCTAAAATACTACAGAAAATTGAGTGGATAGCTGAAGTTATTAATCCAAATATAGAGGAGAAGGTGTGATCAAAACCAGAACCAACAGCTTTGAAAAAATGTGTGATTCCAGTTGTACTGGATGCATTAAATATTCGTCCCATGAGTTCACCAAAGTGTCTCAGAAAGTTTGTATTTAAAGGGACTGTATTTCTGCCGATGACCTTGCCACTTGAAGTGCGTAGGTCTCACGCGCAGATGTAAGGGCCACATGCTTTTGAAACAATAAAGCCTTGAGTCTGCTTAACTTGTCAAAATTCACGTTTGAAGTAGTAATGTGAGGCCAAATATCAGCTACCTCCTTAAATTTAGTGGGGGGAAACAGTACGTTCCCGCAGCATGCAACGACCTTAGAGACCTAAACAACAAACTATTCCAGCCTGCATGCCACAACAGTCTTCACCATTGAGGAGGACGTAGCTGCTGTTTGAAAGCACCTGGAACGTAGGTCTAATCAAGGGGACTGGAACTCCCTTCAGGTAACAAGCCAAGTTCGCAGTAGACGCGTTACACGCCCCATGCAAGGACAGCTGTTTACAAGCCATCGAGTGGCTGACCGAAGTCTCGCATTCACTACCGCTAAGACCTCTTTCATGCCACTGAAGCATTTGTATGAGAAGGGAAGCTCCCACACCTCATGAATGAAACTATTTCCCAGTTTTTCATATCTGCCTACCAGAATGTATTTTAAACAGGAGGTGAATTGTAGTGTGGAAATAGGCAGATTAATAACCCCATGTATTAACCACTCAGCCGATGGTATTTCGGCCACAGTAAAAGGCAACTTTTCTAATTTCTCAATGTTAAGCATGACATAAGTTGCTTCCTTCTTAGCCATTAGTTGTTGTTGTCACGTTAGATTAAAAGAAGAAAATATCTCCCTTGCACTGACGTGCTGCCATGGGACGCGACCTGCCTTCAGTGTTTGAAGCGTCCAACCCAACTGCATAATGGACCTGATCTGACTCTGTCCATGGTGTAAAGAAGAAATATCGGATTGTATAATGTCTATAGCAGAAGAGACAATATTATTTATGGTGTATATCCGGTCAGACAAGGTGTTAATCCCATTATCCACAACAGCTAATGCCTTTTTAGATTTCCCTGCTCTATTTGCCTTAACCGGGCAGCAGCATCTTGTTGGGAAAGTTTCCAAATCTCATTATATACTGCATATAAGAAACGCTTCCTACGTGGTGTTCTGGGGCCTGACAAGAAATCTTGTAAGTCAGTGGAGTTAGACAGGAGACTGAGGTGTTCTCTAACCGCGTCTAGTGAGGATGATTTTAGCCACTGCTGGCATAATATTCCCACACTAAGGGGGTCATTACAACCCTGGCGGACGGTGTTAAAGCTGCGGAAATACCGCAAACAGGCCGGCGGACAAAAAAAGGGAATTACGACCCTGGCGGAAACCGCCAACAAAGACAGCCACTTTAACACATCGCCCGCCACGGCGGTACAGACAAACAGCGCGGCGGTCACCGTCAACAGACAGGCGGGAGACAATGTACCGCCCACACTATTATGACAGGCCAATCCGCCACCTTTTCCGGGGCGGATTCTCCGTGGATAAAAACATGGCGGAAACAGCTTTTGCTATGGGAAAACGCTCACCTTAACACATTCCACGAGGAACAATGACTCCATGGAGCCGGAACTCCAAATCCTACGTGCCTTTGCCTTTCTGCTCCTCTACGACCAACAGCGACATAGGCACAGAAGATACCGGTGAGTACTGCAACTACGACACGGGGGGAGGCAAAAGTTAGGGGGACACCCACCAAACACCCTCACCCCCACCCTTGCATATTACAACATACACACCAATGCATTTACAAAAATCACATGAACAACCCACAATCCCCCCGGAAGAATGCAAAGACAATGCAAATTTCGGGCAAACATTGTAATGTGCCAATATACATGTCATACAAAAATATACTGATATATATCTCGAAATCTGTCATAATTATATATACAATACAAGAAGTAGTGCAGATATGTACACAACAATGTCCGTGCACCAACAGTCCAAAAATGCATGGGCGAGGCCCACAATAGATACCTGACCAAAATCCGAGAGAACACTGCCGGGGCATCAGATAGAAACACTACAGGCACCTCAGGGGGAAGGGGAGGGGGGGCACCTCAGCCAGATGAATGCGAAGCCAGATCCACGACGGGGCTCCATGCCCATTGATGTATCCTGGGGAGTGCAAAGCCACAGTCTCTCAAGTCTCACAAGTGGGTGGGTTGCCCACTGTGCCATCCTGGTGAGTGCAAAGCCACAGTCTCACAAGTCTCTACAGTGGGTGGCTTGCCCACTGTTACATCCTGGGGAGTGCAAAGCCACAGTCTCACAAGTCTCTACAGTGGGTGGCTTGCCCACTGTTACATCCTGGGGAGTGCAAAGCCACAGTCTCACAAGTCTCTACAGTGGGTGGGTTGCCCACTGTTACATCCTGGGGAGTGCAAAGCCACAGTCTCACAAGTCTTTACAGTGGGTGGGTTGCCCACTAGACCATCCTGGGGAATGCAAAGCTAAATTTTCGCAATTATCTGCACTTCTCTACTGGTACTGGGTGGGACTGGTGCCCAGACAGGATGAGTCTCCCCGTGAAAGTTCATGTCCTGTCACTGTCCCAGCTGCACATGGGATAAGGATGCCTGATGTGGCGGCCTATTCATACCCACACGGTGCTTGCCTTGTTCAGCGGTCTTCACCATGGCAGTCTTTGCCCTGTTCAGCGGTCTTCACCATGGCGGTCTTTGCCCTGTTCAGCGGTGCTTAGCCATGGCAGTCTTTGCCCTGTTCAGCGGTCTTCACCATGGCGGTCTTTGCCCTGTTCAGCAGTGCTTAGCCATGGCAGTCTTTACCCTGTTCAGCGGTCTTCACCATGGTGGTCTTTGCCCTGTTTAGCGGTCTTCACCATGGCAGTCTTTGCCCTGTTCAGCAGTGCTTAGCCATGGCAGTCTTTGCCCTGTTCAGCAGTCTTCACCATGGCAGTCTTTGCCCTGTTCAGCGGTCTTCACCATGGCGGTCTTTGCCCTGTTCAGCGGTGCTTAGCCATGGCAGTCTTTGCCCTGTTCAGCGGTCTTCACCATGGCGGTCTTTGCCCTGTTCAGCGGTGCTTAGCCATGGCAGTCTTTGCCCTGTTCAGCGGTGCTTAGCCATGGCAGTCTTTGCCCTGTTCAGCGGTCTTCACCATGGCGGTCTTTGCCCTGTTCAGCGGTGCTTAGCCATGGCAGTCTTTGCCCTGTTCAGCGGTCTTCACCATGGCGGTCTTTGCCCTGTTCAGCGGTGCTTAGCCATGGTAGTCTTTGCCCTGTTCAGCGGTCTTCACCATGGCGGTCTTTGCCCTGTTCAGCGGTGCTTAGCCATGGCAGTCTTTGCCCTGTTCAGCGGTGCTTAGCCATGGCAGTCTTTGCCCTGTTCAGAGGTGCTCTGACATGGCGGTTCGGATACTGACATTGGTGTGTGGCATGATGATCTCCACACTGGACATTGGTGTGTGGCATGACGATCTCCACACTGGACATTGGTGTGTGGCTTGACGTTCCATCATTGCCCAGCGGGGCTGTGGGATCCTGGGACCTCCTGGGCTGTGACTCCGGCAGTGGTCTCCTGACCAGTAACGATACTTGGGCCCTCCTGGGCTGTGACTCCGGCGGTGGTCTCCTGACCAGTAACGAGACTTGGGCCCTCCTGGGCTGTGACTCTGGCGGTGGTCTCCTGACCAGTAACAAGACTTGGGCCCTCCTGGGCTGTGACTCCGGTGGTGGTCTCCTGACCAGTAACGATACTTGGGCCCTCCTGGGCTGTGACTCCGGCGGTGGTCTCCTGACCAGTAACGATACTTGGGCCCTCCTGGGCTGTGACTCCGGCGGTGGTCTCCTGACCAGTAACAATACTTGGGCCCTCCTGGGCTGTGACTCTGGCGGTGGTCTCCTGACCAGTAACGACGGTGCTGGCGGTTGTGTCTCGACCGCCGGAAATGATGGCGCACTTCTCCACCGTGACACTCACAACAGGCTGGGCAGACTTCCTCGGGACCTTCCCCACCTTCTTTGGAGTTACAGCTGACTCACCAATCGCCTTCGATCCCATTTCAGTTGTTGTCCTACCAGGAGTCTTGACACGGTCCCGTCGTCCACTCTCCAATTTCAGAGCCTTTACAGGGGGTGGGCTGCCAGTGCCTTGGCTCCGGGTCCTACTGCCTGCCCTGGTGGACGGTGCACTCCAAAAACCTGGAACACGCACCACTGGCACTGGAGGCTTTTTGGCTGAGGCGCTACGACGGGACTGATGAACTGGAGGGAGGGGTGGGGGCAAACAGCTCAATTTGACATAGGGACAGTTTCTGACGGACACTGGGATGGGTAGCTGGAGGGGGTCTGGGAGTGGAGGTAGAGGAGGTGGCTGTAGGAGGTGTCACTTTAGGTGTTTTGGGTGCAGGTGCAGGTACAGGAGGCTGTCGTGAGGTGGATGGATGTTGGGTGAGTGATTGCCGGCGTTTGGGTACTTTGGGAGGGGGCGTCACAGACACACTGGGAGAGGACACAGGGGACGTGTAAATGGCAGTGGAGGTGGTGAGTGCAGGTGAGCGGCTTGTGGTGCTGGGTGTCCTGGTGCGAGTCCTAGTGCCTGTAGATGTGGTGCATGCAGGTGTGTGTGTAGACGACACTGGGAGGGAGGAGGGAGAAGAGGAGGAGAGGGACACAGTGGAGACAGTGGATGTTGCTGTGTCTGTATGGGTGTGATGCTTGTGTGAGTGCCTGTGGTGTGTGTGGTGCCTATGTTTGCTTGAGCTACTTTTGGGTGTTGATTTGTGTGCCTGCTGGTCTGTAGGTGTGCTTGGGATGGTCTGGGGTACAGGGGATTGGGTCTGGGTGGAGGAAGTTGGAGGGGGGAGGCTGGACACAGGGACAATGGCTGCCATCAGTACTGAGGCCAGAGATTGCAGGGTTCGCTGAAGGACAGCCTGACCAGAATGAATGCCTTCCAGGAATGCATTACCGTGTTGCAACTCTCGTTCTACACCCTGGATGGCATTCACAATGGTAGACTGCCCAACAGTGATTGACCTGAGGAGGTCAATGGCCTCCTCACTGAGAGCAGCAGGGGTGACTGGGGCAGGGCCTGAGGTGCCTGGGGCGAAGGTGATGCCCACCCTCCTGGGTGAGTGGGCGCGGGGCGAACGCTGAGGGGCTGCTGGGAGGGCAGGGCTGGTAGGGGAGGTGGCGGCTGTACCTGTAGAAGTGGGGCGCACAGATGGTGCCGCCACCACAGGGGAGCTCACATCGGCGGACGAGTCCGTGTCGCTGGTTGGTGATCCTGTGGCCAACGTGAAGCTCCCCTCGCCCTCCGTCCCACTGGTGCATTCAGAGTCTGTGGTGTGGCCCTCCATGGCCATGTGGGATGCAGCTCCCTCGTGCTCCGGTGCCACTGTACCTCCGCCTGATGATGCTGATGTACAAAAGGGCAGGGAGAGCAGGAAAAGGGGGGGAGATAGAAGAAAGAGAGTTTTAGTGCATGGCATACCGCTACCGTTGGCGGACAAGACAGACGCAGCAGCCCCATGCATTACTCCGTGCTCCTGCCCTCTGCACATGCAATTTCTGGGATATGGCCTACATAGCAATGGTAGAAATCTGCGCACATGGATGGCAAAGGGGCAACTATACATCAACTTGCCTCTGTTCTGAGCTGGGGTAGAGTCCCACATGGCCTACATTACGGAGGGGCCTTGCCTACCTAACTCGCCCTGGCCTAGGGACACCCACAGCCCACCTCCCCCACCCAGACACCTCCACTGCACGCAAAGTCCACAGAATGAGGTTGTACTCACCCCCTTGTGTCTGCTGTGATGTCCATAAGCGCCCATCCAACTCCGGGTAGGCCACCGGCAGGATCCGGAACATCAGGGGGGTCATGGTGCAATGGGCACCCCTCCCACGTTGGGAGGCCATCCCCAGCTGAGCCTCTGCCGTCTTCTTCTGGCAGTGGGTGCCCCGTCTCTGGTGGGCCCCCAGGGTCCGGACTTCCTTGGCGATGGCACACCAAATGTCCCTCTTCTGGTGGGCGCTGACCTACATGACATGCACAAGGAAAGAGGAACAGTCATTACCTACTGCACCGTCAATGTGAGTGGCCCCCTCACAACTCTGTCCATGTGGCCCATTCATCCCCATGCATTTCTGTGGTAAGAACTCTTCCCCCTTCCCTCTCCCACCCAGCCCTGTCCACCCAGGCCTAGCCCATCCAACGTGCTCCCTGTGTACTAACCTGTTGGTCTGGAGGACCGTAGAGTAGCATGTACTGGAGGAGGACCCCATTCACAAGTTTCTCCAACTCCTGTGCAGTGAAGGCAGGGGCCCTTTCCCCAGACGCAGCAGCCATTGTCGCTTCCAGACCGAGGTCACAGCAGTACTAGCAGTGTAGGTCCTCTCCTGTCGAAGGTCAGGTATCTAGTGATTGAAGAGATAGAAAATGGTGGTGATGTCCGCGGCGGGATGCATCATCACCGCCGGCGCACCTGTTCATTGGCTCCTGGGACCCATATGGTCCAATGTTAACCAATGCAGCATTGCGCCGCGCTCTACGACCGCCTACCGCGACGGTGTCCAACGCCAGCGCAGTTACCCCACAATTCCATTGTCCCAGTTTAGAGGTCAGGCAGCCGCCATTTCAGGGGCCCACATGGCTTCATTTACTACTGCGTCACACATACCGAGGGCCTACACTCAAAACATTTCCCGGATGGGTTAATTGTCTGTTGTAGTCTTGTGTGTGACTGTGGGTACATACCTGGAGGAATGGTGACAATTTCTTCGCTGTTGTCCTTCTTAGGCACCATCAGTTGGGACATATTGGAAGATGGCGGAACCCGCCGGTGTACCGACCGCTGGTGGACATGTTGACAATGGAAGAGAGACATTTGATCGTGACCTACCGGTTCGACCGTGCCACAATCCAGGAACTATGTAGCCAGTTGGAGCCAGACCTGATGTCAGCAATCCGCCATCCGACTGGAATCCCCCCTGACGTTCAGGTGCTGTCAGTGCTCCATTTCCTTGCAAGTGGGTCATTTCAGACTACTGTGGCCATGGCATCAGGGATGTCCCAGCCTATGTTTTCCAACGTGTTGTCCAGAGTGTTGTCTGCCCTGCTGAAACACGTAAGGAGATACATCATTTTCCCTGAGGTGGAGGATTTGCCTACAGTAAAAGGTGACTTCTATGCCCTTGGACATATCCTGAACGTCATAGGTGCCATTGATAGGACCCATGTAGCTTAGGTCCCCCCGCAGGAGTGAACATGTGTACAGGAACAGGAAGAGTTATCATTCCATGAATGTCCAGATGGTCTGTTTGGCAGACCAGTACATCTCGCAGGTAAATGCTATGTTCCCTGGCTCAGTGCATGACGCCTACATCCTGCGGAATAGCAGCATCCCTGATATGATGGGTCAACTCCAGAGGCAGCGTGTATGGCTATTGGGGGACTCTGGTTACCCCAACCTGTCCTGGCTATTGACCCCAGTGAGGAATCCCAGGACCAGGGCGGAGGAACGGTACAATGAGGCCCATGGGCGGACTAGGAGGGTGATCGAACGCACCTTCGGCCTCCTGAAGGCGAGGTTCAGGTGCCTCCATATGACAGGTGGGTCCCTATTCTACTCACTGAAGAAGGTGTGCGACATCATCATCGCCTGCTCCATGCTCCATAACTTGGCATTGCGACGCCAGGTGCCTTTTCTGCAGGAGGATGATCCAGATGACGGTGTTGTAGCAGCGGTGGAGCCTGTGGACAGTGATGAGGATGAAGCTGATGAAGAAGAAAACGACAACAGGGAGTCAGTCATACAGCAATATTTCCAGTGAGACACAGGTGAGTACATTTTCAGGTTTAACATAACATTAACTTCCACACGTCTACCTCTATCCTGTACCTACATTTCACTCACTATTTGTTAACTGAGTTGTCCCCTTCCATTTCAGTTTCACAAATGTGGTAACCTACGTGTCAACAGCTTGCACCCTTGAAAGGCTTGTGATGTGTGACATTGGTATGTTGGCCTTCCAATGGGTAACCATTTTTGACACTGTAATTGACAATACAAAGTTCAAAATCATTGACTGGCTCCAGTTTTATTAGTGTTTCAAGGGTGTTTATTTAAGTCCATAACAATGAAGGGGGGTTGTGAAATGGGGATGGGTTATGGTGGAAGAATGTCCATGGCAGAGTCCAGTCAATTAGTCTCACAGGTACATTGCACATCTGGCCATTGGAAGTGAAGCTGGGGCAGTTCTGATTTGGACAGGGTAACAAAGTGGTAAAGTGGGGGGACAATCAGGGTGGTCTTATTTCCTGGCGGGGGTCTTGCCATCTTGCTCTGTCCTGTTCCTGGATCTCAGGGACCGCTTTCATGGTGGTTGTCCATCTGCAGGGGGTGGGGTGCTGGTGTGTTGGTCCTGTGGCGGGGCGTCCTGTCCACTTGCACCGGCGGAGGTGGTGGGCATGTCATCGTCCTGGCTAGTGTCAGGGGCCCCTTGGAGTGCCACGGTGTCCCTCAAGGTCTTTTGAATGTCCGTCAGCACCCCTACAATGGTGCCCAGGGCGGAGCCGATGGTCCTGAGCTCCTCCCTGAACCCCAAATACTGCTCCTCCTGCAGACGCAAGGTCTCCTGCAACTTGTCCAGGACCGTTGCCATCGTCTCCTGGGAGTGGTGGTATGCTCCAGTGATGGAGGAGAGGGCCTCGTTGAGAGTAGGTTCCCTTGGCCTGTCCTCCCTCTGTCGCACAGCAGCCCTCCCAGTTCCCCTGTGTTCCTGTGCCTCCGTCCCCTGTACCGTGTGCCCACTACCACTGCCCCCAGGTCCCTGTTGTTGTTGGGGTGTTGGGTTAGCCTGGGTGCCCTGTAGTGGTGGACACACCGCTGATTGACCTGTCCTGGGTAGGGAGGTATGGGCCCGCTGGGTGGGTGCTGTGCTGGTGTTACCAGAGGGTGGAAGTTCGGTGTTGGGCTGTGGCTGGGCATGGGGAACCGACTGTCCTGAGGCCCACGATGGTCCCGGCTGGTCATCAAGATCCAGTAGGGCAGAGCTGCTGTCGTCACTGTGGGCCTCTTCTGGGGGTGGAGTGGTGTTGTCTGGACCCTCTGGTGTGGTGACGTTCCTTCGGGTTCCTGCGGGGGTATAAGTACATGATTATTGCATGTGTGTGTTTCATGGTGTGCAATGGTTGGGTGTGCGTGTACACCAGTGCAGGCATTCCTGTGTGGGGGCTTGTGTGCTGATGGTTGGGGGGTGTTCTGGGTATGTGCAGTGGGCATGCTTTAGTGATGGGTATCCATGCTTAGTTGTGTCATGCAGGTCTTGGTGTTGGGATGGGTGGTTGGTGTTATGGGTACATTAGTGAAGAGTTAGGGTGATAGGGGAGGGTGTGAGGGTGGGGGTGTGTGATAGCATGCAGGTAAGGTGGGGGATATGATAGTTAAGATTTGACTTACCAGTGTCCGTTCCTCCAACGACTCCTGCGAGGCCCTCAGGATGCAAGATGGACAAGACTTGCTCCTCCCATGTTGTTAGTTGTGGGGGAGGAGGTGGGGGTCCGCCGCCAGTCCGCTGAACCGCGATGTGGTGCCTGGATACCGTGGAACGCACCTTCCCCGGTAGGTCGTTCCACCTCTTCCTGATGTCCTCCCTATTTCTTAGATGTTGTCCCACAGCGTTGACCCTGTCGAGTATTCTTTGCCATAGCTCCATCTTCTTGGCTATGGATGTGTGCTGTACCTGTGAGCCAAATAGCTGTGTCTCTACCCGTACGATTTCCTCCACCATGACCCTGAGCTCCTCTTCGGAAAAGCGGGGGTGTCTTTGGCGTACCATGGGGTGGTGTGTGTGATGTGTGAGGTGGTGTATATGGTGATGAGTGTGGTGAGTGTAGTGGTATGTGGTGTTTTGTGTGTGGATGTTGTGTGGGTGATGGTGTAGTGTGCCTCTGTGTGATGGGGTTCTCTATTCTGTGCTGTCTCTCTCTGGCCTTCTCTCTAATTTTGGGTCGTAGGGGTTTGAGGGTGATGTGGGTGTGTGTTTTATATTGTTGGGTGTGTGGGAGTGTTGTGTGTATGTGTATCAGGTGTGTGTATTTGGAATTGTCCAATGTGGCGGTGTTTTGTAGATGTGTGTGTATTTTGAGCGCAGCGGTGTGTACCGCCAATGGAATACCGCAGTTGAAATACCGCCGCGTGGATTCGTGGGTCGTGATAGCATGGGCGTGTTTCTGTTGGCGTGGAGGTGGAGGATTTGTTTCCGCATGTTTATCGCTGACCTTTGGTTTGGCGGTATTGTGTGGGTGTCTGAATTTCGGCGGATTCCGTGATGTGTGTCATAATAGCAGTGGCGGTCTGCCGCGACGGTGTATTGGCGGTCTTCTGCACGGCGGTACGCGCCTTATACCGCCAATGTTGTAATGATCCCCTAAATGTTGTAATTATACCCGCATGTTCTGATGATGTATAGCGAGGGTCGGGCCTACTCGTCCTAAAACCCCGAGAAGTTAATAAAACGTTGATGACACCCATTGGTATCTATTGGCCACAATAACCACCCGCCAGGACATATCAGTGATGCATTAAATGTACCATTCTGGACCCACTCATCGAGCTCATTTTCAGTTGCTTTGTATATTTTTGCCATTTATAAAACTTTGCGGGGGCAGGTATACTGGGCATGTTTAATACCCTAATTTTAGTTAAGCCTAAACAGCTGTTGTACTGTTTCGTTTAAAAAAAATCATTTGTACAGGAATAAGGCATGCTCTAAACAAGGCTTCTTTTCCCTTAATTTGCCAATTTCTTGTTCCCCACACACCTTTCAGATCAATTGATTTAAGCAAATATTCATAGCCTTCTATCAATACCTGGGAAACAAAGGATTCTGAATATATGAATTTCGTATTGGTCATTAACATATGTATATCCTTTGTAGGTGGTACTTTAAAGTAATATGACTCAGCATTCTTTTGATTATGCCCAGAAAAATATGCAAACTTTTCAGAATATGTTTTGGAACTCCCCTGTGGCGGAGTCGGGCAATGTTCCCATTGCGTGTAATCAAAAACAGTTCTGGGACTGCTCGCTCTATGTATGAAATGGTGCCCATAATAATTATCACATATCACCATAATTTTCTTTAAATTGGTAAACATCGTTGTTCTCAAAGACAGTAAAGTATTACAATTCAGTCATCATAGAATTAACTGTTCTCACATCCTAATCATCAGAAACAATGCCTGGTATTACTATATCATTCATTGATAATTTGAACACATACGGTATTTAAATAACTTCCGTGGGACCATATATATCAAACATTACTTTGTCACACACAATTCCATCAGGAACTGGCACTGCGGAAATGTTCACAAGCATAAATCTCTTCAGACTTTATGTGGTGAAAAATGTGGTTTCAAAACCTCCTCCACCAGTTCAACTGTTGATCTTTCAGGGAAAAAATGACCGTGTATTAATAAGAAAAAGGTAATGACAAAACCAATCAAAAGTAGAAAGGCTAAGACAGTCAGGGAAAGCCATAGATAGTTCCATGGAAAAATAAAATATGTTTCTTTAAGCCAGTTTGTTAGCCTACGTGTTCTTGACAAATCAGCTGTCGAAGAGTCGAACGAGTCAGAGAAATCATTGCTGAAGTCGGCAAAATAACGAGAGGCAGTTTTGCAAATGGCAGAGCTGTTGTCAGTGGTGGAGTTGGTGTTTCCTGCGGTGGCACACTATAGATAGCACCATCCGTTTGTGTTGGAGTTGAGTTGACTTGGTCAAATGTTTCTAAATTAGTTGATGTTAGTGGAACCGATGCAAGATCATCTTCCACCATTCCCAAGATCGGAGAGGTGTCGGTGTTGGTGTAAACAACTGTAGAGGAACTTCTTCACCAGTAGCGAGAGGGATTCGGGAACTACTGGATGCTCCTCTTGGTCGGCTGTGCAGGATCGGCCACATGGTGTAGTTTGACATTGTCGATGGAGACAAAACGATTTTCTTTGGCACCCGCCAACGGTGGTAGAATAACAGTTCTGGTACCGTGTATTCCTGGTATAGGGACAGGTGCTCGATAAGAAGGGACAAATTCCTTTTTCACAGCGACTTTCTCACGTACAAGATCCCCAACTCTGGAAATCCAGCTGATAGATG
Organism: Pleurodeles waltl; assembly: GCF_031143425.1. Taxonomy (NCBI): domain Eukaryota; kingdom Metazoa; phylum Chordata; class Amphibia; order Caudata; family Salamandridae; genus Pleurodeles; species Pleurodeles waltl. The sequence goes on from NC_090448.1 coordinate 658,340,896, forward strand.
TTACAGGCACATCCTTAATTCCTGTGGAGGTGGCACTGTTAGAAGAATTATCCTCACGGAACTGTTGCAATTCCTGTAAGACAGTGACACGTTCATGTATGTCAAAAGGGGTTTCTGCTGCCTACACGCCAGGACCATCAAGATCTGGAACATACATTTGAGTTCCGAACAGGCACTCATATGAAGTACGACCCCCCCAGGGACCTTCTAGGCAGATTATTTAGTGCTCTCTGAACTCCATACAGGTGGTTCAGCCAACTATGACCCGTACCTAAGACTGTGGCTGTTAAGGATTGCTTTAAATCACTGTTTAATCGCTCCACAACACTATTTCCCTCGGGATGAAATGGAGACGAGTGCTGGAGTTGGACCCCCAACGAAGCCATGGCGTCCCTGAATGCCTTTGAGGCGAAAGCAGGGCCCTGGTCCGAATGGAAAGCCGCAACTGCAAATGTACCGATAAAGACTTGCAAATCTTTAATAACAGTTCGAGCGTCAGCTGAGCATTGTGGCCACACTATTAAAAATCTGGAGCATGAATCAACAGCGACTAAAATATATTTGTATGCACTATCAGGTGTTAGGTACCACAGTGGTCCAAGTACACACATTGTAACGTTTTTTTAGAAATTAGAAGGGTGTCTACGGCGGGCGCTTGGCAGTGGAACTTTGTTGACAGATGTCACAACAAAGGACATACTGCTTTGTCTCTTTGTAGAGACCTGGCCACCAACAACGGGCCTTCAAGATCGAAATTGTAGCCGCCACACCAGCATGGGCAGATGCCACCCCCTCATGTGCTGCTTTAATCAATTGTGATCTTATGTCTTTGTTGGGGATGTCTCGTACACCTACACCTGGTATTTTAACCTCAGCGTTCAGCATACTTCCCATCTGATAGTGATACTTGTTAGGAAATCCTTTAGGATAGGGCGTACCATCAGCCGTAGCTGTTACGGCAGCCCAAATATCTGCGTCCGGTTTTGAACTCAAGCGAGTCACTGCAGCTACAGCGGCCACAGCCACTGCTGACTTTGCAGCTTCATCAGCCAGTGTATTCCCAGCAACCTGTATTCCAATGCGCTGGTGTCCAAGTGTGTGTACAATGTGGACATTTGGTAGCGTCTCTTTCAGGTCAGCTACTTTCCCCCACAGAAGACTGTGTTTAATGGTGTTGCCTTTTGAATCACTGAACCCATTCTGGCGCCAATAATGCAGGTATACATTAAAGGACTGGACACAATAATACGAATCACAAACAATCAGCGTAAGCTGTGCAGAATCCGTGTGTTCCAGTGCCATCAGCAGAGCTTTTAGCTCTGCCAATTGTGCTGTGCAATCTTCTAGGGTTTGCGTAAGCTATGTAGAGGACTACATTTATTGCCCTCCATGTCGCCACTTACCACTGCGCAAGCAGCAGAATATTGGTGTTTAGTTCCAATTGCACGTTGTGCTGAGCCATCAGTATACATGACTCTATGATATTGTTCAATAGGCAATGTATTTGCTGGAACTGTGTATTCTATTTCGTATTGTAAAAATGATTGAGTTTGTAACTTTGGGTCAAAAATGTAGTCTACATCAGTGGCTGTCAGAGACGTAGTCCATTGTATCCAACGTGGATGTAATGCTTTTGCGTTTGGAACGCTGGCTTTTGTAACAGCCTCTAGGGCTGGGATCGGCGAAACGACAATAATGCGTTTTCCTTGGGTAAGAGGTCTTTCTTTAATTACAGCCATCTGTACAGAAGTGAGAATTTTCTCAGTGGGAACAAAGCGTAGTTTTGCCGCTGAATATAAGTGTGATTTGTTTGCAATTGGGACTGTCTCACCTTCATTGTCATATAGGTGAAACCGATGGCCCCAGCTATTACTCTGATCACCAAATGTGTTTTGTTGACCCTCGTGTGTAAGAGTTGTGCCGCAAGCATGTCTGTTTGCAACTCTCGAAGAATGTGTGTATGTTCAATTGTCCAGAATTTACTTGAAAAATTGGGGCGTATTAAGTCATATAAAGGTTTTATGCATGTAGCATAATCTGAAATGTAAATTCTGCCAAAATTTAGGAAACTCAATAGTGATTTGAGTTTTTTAATTGTATTTGGTGGTTGTAACTGTGCACATTTCTCTAAGAAATGTGGCGCTAGGCTCTTCCCTTCACTTGACAGCTCATATCCTAGAAACAGGACGCTGAGGAAGGCTTGCTTTGTTTTTTTGAAGTTGAATTTGTAGCCAAATTCAGCAAATCCTACAACAGTGTGGGCTACCCATCCTAAATGTTGTAGTAATTCATCATCCGTGAGATAGATATCATCTACATAGGACTATGCTTCAGGGTCAATCTCGTGCAAAATTGCAGTGACACGAGCTGCGAACAGTCCTGGGCTGTTCTTATACCCCTGAGGTAAACAACTGATTTTTTTCTGGGAGCCTAGTGCACTGAAACTTGTTAAGTCTCTACTTTCAGGCGCTATAATCTGGCAGCAAAAAACATTGGAAATGTCCGTTGTTGTTTTGTATTTTTTACACACTATGTTGCTCATTAGTGCTGTGCGAGTTTTGGATAGCATAGGTATGTGTATGACTGTTTAAGTGTCTGTAGTCTAAGACTATTCTATATAAATGGTCTGGTTTAGCTACGGGGAATAATGGGTTATTCATTGGCGAGACACAGGGTACACTCACACCCTGGTACTCTAATTGCGTGAGTATTTCTCTCACCAGTGCTTTTGCTTCATGTTTTATAGGATACTGCGGTTGTGGCTGAGGTTAATTTTTAATTGGAATTACATGGTAGGGGGATTCTTTATCCCATCCTACGTGATTTCTGTATAATGCAGGTGCTTGTGCTAAAGCCCAGTCAATGGAATAGGATTCAGCGAGTTCCTCTGGAACAAGGGGCGAGAAAGAAGGCTAAATGACTTCTTCTCCATATTGGCAGTGTAGGAAAGTACCATCTTGCCTGGCATGTTACCCCCATTTTTCACTGTATATATGTTGTTTTAGTTGTATGTGTCACTGGGACCCTGGTAACCCAGGGCCCCAGTGCTCATAAGTGTGCCTGAATGTGTTACCTGTGTAGTGACTAACTGTCTCACTGAGGCTCTGCTAATCAGAACCTCAGTGGTTATGCTCTCTCATTTCTTTCCAAATTGTCACTAACAGGCTAGTGACCATTTTTACCAATTTACATTGGCTTACTGGAACACCCTTGTAATTCCCTAGTATATGGTACTGAGGTACCCAGGGTATTGGGGTTCCAGGAGATCCCTATGGGCTGCAGCATTTCTTTTGCCACCCATAGGGAGCTCTGACAAATCTTACACAGGCCTGCCACTGCAGCCTGAGTGAAATAACTTCCACGTTATTTCACAGCCATTTTACACTGCACTTAAGTAACTTATAAGTCACCTATATGTCTAACCTTTACCTGGTAAAGGTTAGGTGCAAAGTTACTTAGTGTGAGGGCACCCTGGCACTAGCCAAGGTGCCCCCACATTGTTCAGAGCCAATTCCCTGAACTTTGTGAGTGCGGCACACCATTACACGCGTGCACTACATATAGGTCACTACCTATATGTAGCTTCACAATGGTAACTCGGAATATGGCCATGTAACATGTCTATGATCATGGAATTGCCCCCTCTATGCCATCCTGGCATAGTTGGCACAATCCCATGATCCCAGTGGTCTGTAGCACAGACCCTGGTACTGCCAAACTGCCCTTCCTGGGGTTTCACTGCAGCTGCTGCTGCTGCCAACCCCTCAGACAGGCAGCTGCCCTCCTGGGGTCCAGCCAGGCCTGGCCCAGGATGGCAGAACAAAGAACTTCCTCTGAGAGAGGGTGTGACACCCTCTCCCTTTGGAAAATGGTGTGAAGGCAGGGGAGGAGTAGCCTCCCCCAGCCTCTGGAAATGCTTTGTTGGGCACAGATGTGCCCAATTCTGCATAAGCCAGTCTACACCGGTTCAGGGACCCCTTAGCCCCTGCTCTGGCGCGAAACTGGACAAAGGAAAGGGGAGTGACCACTCCCCTGACCTGCACCTCCCCTGGGAGGTGTCCAGAGCTCCTCCAGTGTGCTCCAGACCTCTGCCATCTTGGAAACAGAGGTGCTGCTGGCACACTGGACTGCTCTGAGTGGCCAGTGCCACCAGGTGACGTCAGAGACTCCTTGTGATAGGCTCCTTCAGGTGTTGCTAGCCTATCCTCTCTCCTAGGTAGCCAAACCCTCTTTTCTGGCTATTTAGGGTCTCTGTCTCTGGGGAAACTTCAGATAACGAATGCAAGAGCTCATCCGAGTTCCTCTGCATCTCTCTCTTCACCTTCTGATAAGGAAACGACTGCTGACCGCGCTGGAAGCCTGCAAACCTGCAACATAGTAGCAAAGACGACTACTGCAACTCTGTAACGCTGATCCTGCCGCCTTCTCGACTGTTTTCCTGCTTGTGCATGCTGTGGGGGTAGCCTGCCTCCTCTCTGCACCAGAAGCTCCGAAGAAATCTCCCGTGGGTCGACGGAATCTTCCCCCTGCAACCGCAGGCACCAAAAAGCTGCATTACCGGTCCCTTGGGTCTCCTCTCAGCACGACGAGCGAGGTCCCTCGAATCCAGCGACTCTGTCCAGGTGACCCCCACAGTCCAGTGACTCTTCAGCCCAAGTTTGGTGGAGGTAAGTCCTTGCCTCACCTCGCTGGGCTGCATTGCTGGGATCCGCGACTTTGCAGCTACTCCGGCCCCTGTGCACTTCCAGCAGAAATCCTTTGTGCACAGCCAAGCCTGGGTCCACGGCACTCTAACCTGCATTGCACGACTTTCTAAGTTGGTCTCCGGCGACGTGGGACTCCTTTGTGCAACTTCGGCGAGCACCGTTTCACGCATCCTTGTAGTGCCTGTTTCTGGCACTTCTCCGGGTGCTACCTGCTTCAGTGAGGGCTCTTTGTCTTGCTCGACGTCCCCTCTCTCTTCAGGTCCAATTTGCGACCTCCTGGTCCCTCCTGGGCCCCAGCAGCGTCCAAAAACGCCAAACGCACGATTTGCAGCTAGCAAGGCTTGTTGGCGTTCTTTCAGCGGGAAAACACTTCTGCACGACTCTCCACGGCGAGAGGGATCCGTCCACCAAAGGGGAAGTCTCTAGCCCTTTTCGTTCCTGCAGAAACCTCAGCTTCTTCTGTCCAGTCAAAGCTTCTTTGCACCCGCAGCTGGCATTTCCTGGGCATCTGCCCATCTCCGACTTGCTTGTGACTTTTGGACTTGGTCCCCTTGTTCCACAGGTACCCTAGATTGGAAATCCACAGTCGTTGCATTGCTGGTTTGTGTCTTTCCTGCATTATTCCCCTAACACGACTACTTTGTCCTTAGGGGACCTTTAGTGCACTTTGCACTCACTTTTCAGGGTCTTGGGGAGGGTTATTTTTCTAACTCTCACTATTTTCTAATAGTCCCAGCGACCCTCTACAAGGTCACATAGGTTTGGGGTCCATTCGTGGTTCGCATTCCACTTTTGGAGTATATGGTTTGTGTTGCCCCTATCCCTATGTTTCCCCATTGCATCCTATTGTAACTATACATTGTTTGCACTGTTTTCTAAGACTATACTGCATATTTTTGCTATTGTGTATATATATCTTGTGTATATTTCCTATCCTCTCACTGAGGGTACACTCTAAGATACTTTGGCATATTGTCATAAAAATAAAGTACCTTTATTTTTAGTATAACTGTGTATTGTGTTTTCTTATGATATTGTGCATATGACACTAAGTGGTACTGTAGTAGCTTCACACGTCTCCTAGTTCAGCCTAAGCTGCTCTGCTAAGCTACCATTATCTATCAGCCTAAGCTGCTAGACACCCTATACACTAATAAGGGATAACTGGGCCTGGTGCAAGGTGCAAGTACCCCTTGGTACTCACTACAAGCCAGTCCAGCCTCCTACATTGGTTGTGCAGTGGTGGGATAAGTGCTTGAGACTACTTACCACTCTTGTCATCGTACTTTTCATAAGAGAAAAATATACAAAACAAGGTCAGTGTATATACACATAGCCAAAAAGTTTTGCATTTCCTCTTTTCACTCTTTTCTAAGTGCTGAAAAGTACTTCTAAACTTTCAAAAAGTTCTTAAAAGTTTAAAAAGTTTTTTCTGTCTTTCCAAAAAGTTCTGAAAAGTTTTTTCTCTTTTTCTATCACTTTAACTCTCTCTAAAAAATGTCTGGCACAGGCCAAAGTGTTGATCTGTCCAAACTTGCATATGACAACCTTAGCTGGAAAAGAACAAGGAGTCTCTGTATAGAGAGAGGTTTGAGTGTAGGGAAAAATCCTTCCTTGGAACTGTTACTTAACATGCTTAGAGAACAGGATAAGGCCATAGGTGCCCCATCTGTTGAAAAAGTACCTAATAGTTCCCAATCTGATTCAGGGACTCCCCCAGGAAAAGATTCAGGAAAGAAACTTCCTAGCCTGCCCATTACTAGACAATCTAGCATAGATGGTAATGATGATGAGCCACACCAAATAAATAGTGTTGTCTCACATCATAGCAAAAGCATTTATTCTCACCATACTGGTAGTAATGTTTCTGTAAACCAAGCTGTTAGGGTGGCTTCTGTAAGGGACAGGTCTCCTTCTGTTCATTCCCATCATAGCTCTGTTTCTAGAAATGTCCCTCCCACCAACCCTGATGACAGAATGTTAGAGAGGGAACTCAATAAGTTGAGGGTGGAACAAACCAGACTGAAGCTTAAAAAGCAACAGCTGGATTTGGATAGACAGTCTTTTGAATTAGAGAAGGAAAGACAGAAGTTGGGTTTAGATACCCATGGTGGCAGCAGCAGTATTCCCCATAGTCATCCTGCAAAAGAGCATGATTCCAGGAATCTGCACAAGATAGTTCCCCCTTATAAGGAGGGGGATGACATTAACAAGTGGTTTGCTGCACTTGAGAGGGCCTGTGTTGTACAGGATGTCCCTCAAAGGCAGTGGGCTGCTATCCTATGGCTATCATTTAGTGGAAAAGGTAGGGATAGGCTCCTTACTGTGAAAGAAAATGATGCTAATAGTTTCCAAGTTCTTAAGAATGCACTCCTGGATGGTTATGGCTTAACCACTGAACAGTACAGGATAAAGTTCAGAGAGACCAAAAAGGAGTCTTCACAAGACTGGGTTGATTTCATTGACCAGGCAGTGAAGGCCTTGGAGGGGTGGTTACATGGCAGTAAAGTTACTGATTATGACAGCCTGTATAACTTGATCCTGAGAGAGCATATTCTTAATAATTGTGTGTCTGATTTGTTGCACCAGTACTTGGTGGACTCTGATCTGACCTCTCCCCAAGAATTGGGAAAGAAGGCAGACAAATGGGTCAGAACAAGAGTGAACAGAAAAGTTCATACAGGGGGTGACAAAGATGGCAACAAAAAGAAGGATGGTAAGTCTTCTGACAAGGGTGGGGACAAATCTAAAAATGAGTCTTCATCAGGCCCACAAAAACACTCTGGTGGGGGTGGTGGGTCCAAATCCTCCTTTAATCAGAACAAGGAAAAGAAACCATGGTGCTATTTATGTAAAATAAAAGGCCATTGGACAACAGATCCCAGTTGTCCAAAGAAAGGCACCACTGCTCCTACCACTACAACCCCTACTGCTACACCTAGTGTCCCTACTAATAGCAGTGGTGGTGGGAGCAAACCTACTAATAGCCAATCCAAGGGAGTAGCTGGGCTCACTTTTGGTAACTTAGTTGGGGTTGGTCTGATTAGGGAGACCACAGAGGCTACTTTAGTCTCTGAAGGGGCTATTGATTTAGCCACTTTGGTTGCTTGCCCCCATAACTTGGAGAAGTACAAGCAACTAACCCTAATAAATGGTGTTGAGGTCCAGGCCTACAGGGACACAGGTGCCAGTGTCACAATGGTGATTGAGAAACTGGTGCACCCTGAACAACACATACTTGGACACCAGTACCAAGTAACCGATGCTCACAACATAACACAAAGCCACCCCATGGCTGTTGTAAATCTCAACTGGGGGGGGGGGGTAACTGGTCCAAAGAAAGTTGTGGTAGCTTCAGATTTACCTGTAGACTGTCTATTAGGGAATGATTTGGAGACATCAGCTTGGTCAGATGTGGAGTTGGAGGCCCATGCAGCAATGCTGGGCATTCCAGGGCATATTTTTGCTTTGACAAGGGCTCAGGCCAAAAAGCAAAAAGGACAGGGAAGCTTGGATCCTGGAACAATGGACCAAGTGCTCCCTAAAGCTAGGGCTAGTAGAAGCAAACCACTTCCTACTATCCCTCCCTCTACAGTGGATTCAACTTCTGAGGAAGAAGAATTCCCTCCCTGTGCAGAACCTACACCAGAGGAGCTGGAAGCAGACACTGCTGAGCTTTTGGGTGAAGGGGGGCCTGCCAGGGAGGAGCTGAGTGTGGCACAGCAAACCTGTCCCACATTAGAGGGTCTCAGACAGCAAGCTGTCAAACAGGCTAATGGGGATGTCAGTGACTCTCACAGAGTTTACTGGGAGGACAACCTCTTGTACACTGAGCATAGGGATCCTAAACCTGGAGCTGCCAGGAGATTAGTGATTCCTCAGGAGTACAGAAAGTTCCTCCTAACACTGGCACATGACATTCCCCTAGCTGGGCACCTGGGTCAAATGAAAACTTGGGACAGATTGGTTCCATTGTTTCATTGGCCTAGGATGTCTGAGGACACAAAGGAATTTTGTAAGTCCTGTGAAACCTGTCAAGCCAGTGGCAAGACAGGTGGCACTCCAAAGGCACCCCTTATCCCACTGCCTGTGGTTGGGGTTCCCTTTGAAAGGGTAGGGGTTGACATAGTTGGCCCCCTTGACCCTCCTACTGCTTCAGGCAATAGGTTTATCTTGGTGGTAGTGGACCATGCCACAAGATACCCTGAAGCAATTCCTTTAAGGACCACTACAGCTCCTGCAGTGGCAAAGGCCCTCCTGGGAATATTTTCCAGGGTGGGCTTCCCAAAGGAAGTAGTATCAGACAGAGGAAGCAATTTCATGTCTGCATACTTAAAGGCCATGTGGAAGGAGTGTGGTGTAACGTACAAGTTCACAACACCCTATCATCCACAAACAAATGGACTGGTGGAGAGATTTAATAAAACTCTCAAAGGCATGATTATGGGACTCCCTGAAAAACTCCGCAGGAGATGGGATATCCTTCTACCATGCCTCCTTTTTGCCTACAGGGAGGTACCCCAGAAAGGAGTGGGCTTCAGCCCCTTTGAACTTCTTTTTGGACACCCTGTTAGGGGTCCACTCACACTTGTAAAGGAGGGTTTGGGAACAACCTTTAAAAGCTCCTAAGCAGGATATTGTGGATTATGTACTTGGCCCCAGATCAAGGATGGCTGAGTACATGAAAAAGGCCAGTAAAAACCTTCAGGCCAGCCAAGAGCTCCAGAAGCAATGGCATGATCAGAAGGCTGTTTTGGTTCAGTACCAACCAGGGCAGAAAGTGTGGGTCTTGGAGCCTGTGGCCCCAAGAGCACTCCAAGATAAATGGAGTGGACCCCACACAATTGTTGAAAAGAAGGGTGAAGTCACCTACTTGGTTGACTTAGGCACTGCCAGGAGTCCCCTTAGGGTGCTCCATGTCAACCGCCTGAAACCCTACTATGACAGGGCTGATCTCACCCTGCTCATAGCAACTGATGAGGGACACAAAGAAGACAGTGATCCTCTACCTGATCTCTTCTCTTCCACAGAACAAGATGCTCTTGTGGAAGGTGTAGTTTTGGCAGATTGTCTTACTGCTGAGCAGAAAGACCATTGCATAAATCTCCTAGGACAATTTTCAGAACTCTTCTCTACTGTGCCAGGCACCACTTCTTGGTGTGAGCACACTATAGATACTGGAGACAGTTTACCTGTCAAAAGTAAGATCTATAGGCAGCCTGACCATGTCAGGGACTGCATAAAGCAAGAAGTTCAGAAAATGTTGGAACTAGGAGTGGTTGAGCACTCTGACAGTCCATGGGCTTCCCCTGTGGTACTGGTACCAAAACCCAATTCTAAAGATGGAAAGAAGGAAATGCGGTTTTGTGTAGACTATAGAGGTCTCAACTTGGTAACCAAAACTGATGCTCACCCTATACCCAGGGCAGATGAGCTTATAGATACACTGGCATCTGCCAAGTATCTAAGCACTTTTGATTTGACTGCAGGGTATTGGCAGATCAAATTATCAGAAGATGCTAAATCTAAGACTGCATTTTCTACCATTGGAGGACATTACCAGTTTACTGTAATACCTTTTGGTTTGAAAAATGCACCTGCCACTTTTCAGAGGTTGGTGAACACAGTCCTGCAAGGGCTGGAAGCTTTCAGTGCAGCATATTTGGACGATATAGCTGTCTTTAGCTCCAGCTGGGATGATCACCTGGTCCACCTATGGAAAGTTTTGGAGGCCCTGCAAAAGGCAGGCCTCACTATCAAGGCTTCAAAGTGCCAGATAGGGCAGGGTAAGGTGGTTTATCTGGGACACCTTGTTGGTGGGGAACAGATTGCACCACTTCAGGGGAAAATCCAAACAATTATTGATTGGGTTCCCCCTACCACTCAGACTCAGGTGAGAGCCTTCCTAGGCCTCACTGGGTACTACAGGAGGTTCATTAAGAACTATGGCTCCATTGCAGCCCCTCTTAATGACCTCACATCCAAGAAAATGCCTAAAAAGGTATTATGGACAGCAAACTGTCAGAAAGCTTTTGAGGAGCTGAAGCAGGCCATGTGCTCTGCACCTGTCCTGAAAAGCCCTTGTTACTCTAAAAAATTCTATGTCCAAACTGATGCCTCTGAATTAGGAGTAGGGGCAGTCCTATCACAACTTAATTCTGAGGGCCAGGATCAACCTGTCTGCCATTGAGAGGGAGGCCTTTGCTGTGGTCTGGGCTCTGAAGAAGTTGAGGCCATACCTGTTTGGCACTCACTTCATTGTTCAAACAGACCACAAACCTCTACTTTGGCTAAAACAAATGAAAGGTGAAAATCCTAAATTGTTGAGGTGGTCCATATCCCTACAGGGAATGGACTATACAGTGGAATATAGACCTGGGAGTAGCCACTCCAATGCAGATGGACTCTCCAGATATTTCCACTTAGACAATGAAGACTCATCAGGTCATGGCTAGTCTTATTGTCCTTCGTTTGGGGGGGGGTTGTGTAGGAAAGTACCATCTTGCCTGGCATGTTACCCCCATTTTTCACTGTATATATGTTGTTTTAGTTGTATGTGTCACTGGGACACTGGTAACCCAGGGCCCCAGTGCTCATAAGTGTGCCTGAATGTGTTACCTGTGTAGTGACTAACTGTCTCACTGAGGCTCTGCTAATCAGAACCTCAGTGGTTATGCTCTCTCATTTCTTTCCAAATTGTCACTAACAGGCTAGTGACCATTTTTACCAATTTACATTAGCTTACTGGAACACCCTTGTAATTCCCTAGTATATGGTACTGAGGTACCCAGGGTATTGGGGTTCCAGGAGATCCCTATGGGCTGCAGCATTTCTTTTGCCACCCATAGGGAGCTCTGACAAATGTTACACAGGCCTGCCACTGCAGCCTGAGTGAAATAACGTCCACGTTATTTCACAGCCATTTTACACTGCACTTAAGTAACTTATAAGTCACCTATATGTCTAACCTTTACCTGGTAAAGGTTAGGTGCAAAGTTACTTAGTGTGAGGGCACCCTGGCACTAGCCAAGGTGCCCCCACATTGTTCAGAGCCAATTCCCTGAACTTTGTGAGTGCGGGGACACCATTACACGCGTGCACTACATATAGGTCACTACCTATATGTAGCTTCACAATGGTAACTCCGAATATGGCCATGTAACATGTCTATGATCATGGAATTGCCCCCTCTATGCCATCCTGGCATAGTTGGCACAATCCCATGATCCCAGTGGTCTGTAGCACAGACCCTGGTACTGCCAAACTGCCCTTCCTGGGGTTTCACTGCAGCTGCTGCTGCTGCCAACCCCTCAGACAGGCAGCTGCCCTCCTGGGGTCCAGCCAGGCCTGGCCCAGGATGGCAGAACAAAGAACTTCCTCTGAGAGAGGGTGTGACACCCTCTCCCTTTGGAAAATGGTGTGAAGGCAGGGGAGGAGTAGCCTCCCCCAGCCTCTGGAAATGCTTTGTTGGGCACAGATGTGCCCAATTCTGCATAAGCCAGTCTACACCGGTTCAGGGACCCCTTAGCCCCTGCTCTGGCGCGAAACTGGACAAAGGAAAGGGGAGTGACCACTCCCCTGACCTGCACCTCCCCTGGGAGGTGTCCAGAGCTCCTCCAGTGTGCTCCAGACCTCTGCCATCTTGGAAACAGAGGTGCTGCTGGCACACTGGACTGCTCTGAGTGGCCAGTGCCACCAGGTGACGTCAGAGACTCCTTGTGATAGGCTCCTTCAGGTGTTGCTAGCCTATCCTCTCTCCTAGGTAGCCAAACCCTCTTTTCTGGCTATTTAGGGTCTCTGTCTCTGGGGAAACTTCAGATAACGAATGCAAGAGCTCATCCGAGTTCCTCTGCATCTCTCTCTTCACCTTCTGATAAGGAAACGACTGCTGACCGCGCTGGAAGCCTGCAAACCTGCAACATAGTAGCAAAGACGACTACTGCAACTCTGTAACGCTGATCCTGCCGCCTTCTCGACTGTTTTCCTGCTTGTGCATGCTGTGGGGGTAGCCTGCCTCCTCTCTGCACCAGAAGCTCCGAAGAAATCTCCCGTGGGTCGACGGAATCTTCCCCCTGCAACCGCAGGCACCAAAAAGCTGCATTACCGGTCCCTTGGGTCTCCTCTCAGCACGACGAGCGAGGTCCCTCGAATCCAGCGACTCTGTCCAAGTGACCCCCACAGTCCAGTGACTCTTCAGCCCAAGTTTGGTGGAGGTAAGTCCTTGCCTCACCTCGCTGGGCTGCATTGCTGGGAACCGCAACTTTGCAGCTACTCCGGCCCCTGTGCACTTCCGGCGGAAATCCTTTGTGCACAGCCAAGCCTGGGTCCACGGCACTCTAACCTGCATTGCACGACTTTCTAAGTTGGTCTCCGGCGACGTGGGACTCCTTTGTGCAACTTCGGCGAGCACCGTTTCACGCATCCTCGTAGTGCCTGTTTCTGGCACTTCTCCGGGTGCTACCTGCTTCAGTGAGGGCTCTTTGTCTTGCTCGACGTCCCCTCTCTCTTCAGGTCCAATTTGCGACCTCCTGGTCCCTCCTGGGCCCCAGCAGCGTCCAAAAACGCCAAACGCACGATTTGCAGCTAGCAAGGTTTGTTGGCGTTCTTTCAGCGGGAAAACACTTCTGCACGACTCTCCACGGCGAGAGGGATCCGTCCACCAAAGGGGAAGTCTCTAGCCCTTTTCGTTCCTGCAGAAACCTCAGCTTCTTCTGTCCAGTCGAAGCTTCTTTGCACCCGCAGCTGGCATTTCCTGGGCATCTGCCCATCTCCGACTTGCTTGTGACTTTTGGACTTGGTCCCCTTGTTCCACAGGTACCCTAGATTGGAAATCCACAGTCGTTGCATTGCTGGTTTGTGTCTTTCCTGCATTATTCCTCTAACACGACTACTTTGTCCTTAGGGGAACTTTAGTGCACTTTGCACTCACTTTTCAGGGTCTTGGGGAGGGTTATTTTTCTAACTCTCACTATTTTCTAATAGTCCCAGCGACCCTCTACAAGGTCACATAGGTTTGGGGTCCATTCGTGGTTCGCATTCCACTTTTGGAGTATATGGTTTGTGTTGCCCCTATCCCTATGTTTCCCCATTGCATCCTATTGTAACTATACATTGTTTGCACTGTTTTCTAAGACTATACTGCATATTTTTGCTATTGTGTATATATATCTTGTGTATATTTCCTATCCTCTCACTGAGGGTACACTCTAAGATACTTTGGCATATTGTCATAAAAATAAAGTACCTTTATTTTTAGTATAACTGTGTATTGTGTTTTCTTATGATATTGTGCATATGACACTAAGTGGTACTGTAGTAGCTTCACACGTCTCCTAGTTCAGCCTAAGCTGCTCTGCTAAGCTACCATTATCTATCAGCCTAAGCTGCTAGACACCCTATACACTAATAAGGGATAACTGGGCCTGGTGCAAGGTGCAAGTACCCCTTGGTACTCACTACAAGCCAGTCCAGCCTCCTACAGGCAGGTACAGACAAAGTCAGGTGGCCAATCTTGTTCGACCAACAAGACATCATATACTTTCACTACGCGATCCCAAAAGATTGCATCTATTATATGTTCAATATCTCCTTCTAAGTGTAACGTTACTTTGTACACCCTATCAGGCGTGGAGACACACATGTCCGCAGTCTCTACTTGTATAAAGTCATCAGTTGCTTTCACCTCCAGATGCTCTAGAAGATTCCGGCGAACTATTGTGACCTCTGCTGCGCTGTCTAGCAATGCTAGAGCCCAATTCTTGTTCTTCAAGAGGACCCTCTTCCTGAGTGGCATGTCGGACTGCGACTGCTGCCAATTTTTCTTTTTAAATTGTGGTTTTTGTTGGGTGGGTTTCTCTTCCTTTTTAACAGAAACCTCCGAAGAGTGTTGTGATTCTTGTCTCGCTTTCATGTACTCTATCCTTCGCTCTGATCGCCCACCTCTCTCATTTCTTTTTTCCAATGAGTCCAGAAAGGAACGAGATTGGCGTGTATTAGTATATTGATATCTATCAGACGTTTTTATATTATCTCTATTTCTGAGATTATACCTATTCTGTGGGGTCTCCATACGCGGAAATACTCCCCTCTCTTTTTTAGGAGCTTGTTGCTTTTTATCCCAGTGTTTCTTATTACCCTCAGGTGCTTGCTTGGGGGTATCTTTGTTCGATTAACCCTAAAATTGTGGTTTCTGCGATCTGGCCCCTAAGCTATCTCGACCAATACTTGAATAGGTCTCTGCTATTATTTTAGGCTGCTCTTGTTCCTGATCCTGTTGTGGAACGTCACAGAGCTGCATGCGCACTGCAAGCACCACCGCTTCTCCTTTAAGATAGCTTAAAATGATTGAGAATACCTTGGCAAAATTGCCCATCAATTGCATCCCCAAGTCTAGGGTCGGGGCAGCCCCGTATTCGTCTTAAATTTGTTTCAACACCTCTGGTAAATTGGCAAGTGTCGGTGTTCCATGTGCGGTTGTTTAGAGTGTGGCAAATACCGTGCCCCAGGTATTACAGTTTTCTACCGTAGGGACCATCCCAAAAGGCAAGCACATTGTTAATATTCTATGTTTATCCTGAGGTCCCGTATGGGGAAATACTGCCTCTATCGTATTAATTTTCTGTGCTAACCAAAACTGAGTTTCCTCTAGTTTAGCGGGTACTTTACCCATGATCGAATGTACAGTCGCAGGATTTATACCTGGCGTTGCTGCATGTGGATGTGCTGGAGCAGCACATGCTGGGTTTGTATTTAGTGTTTGCATCACAAATTGTACTAATCGTCTATATATCACTATTAATTCAATATATAAACGGCGAACCTCAGCTACTGCTAGATTTGCAACCGCAGGATGTGGTGTATAGCTGGCCAATAAAGGCCAGGTAGGACCATCATTACTTAGTGGACCTAACCTTACTGGTAATATTGTGTGGGGTAGGGCGACATCAAGCCAATTATTATGTTCTTGGTAAGATAGAGGTATCTCTAAATATACGTATGCTCTGTATTGTCCAGGCGCATTCGCAGGTGTATACTGGTGAAATGTATTTGTGTTCCCATCAACTGCTGGAAATGTGACCCAAGAGTAAAAAGGTTCTGTTCTATAGACTGCATGGGCGTCCACCACAAATGTGACTGGATCCCCTGGCCCGTTAGGCCATTCGTTAATAAATGTGCAGTTAGAGGTTGTCTCATATTAACCGCTATTTGTACCTGTTGTGGATTTGCCATAATAGTGACACTATGAGTTCAGAGAGGGCACACTAAATAGGGCTTTCCTTTTAAAGTTCAAGCTTGAACAACCTCCAGCTGCACTAGGATAACCTTCGCAGCTGTGGTGGAAGTCCTCAGCACCACGGACCTCTCTGCATATGGTATTGAGGTGTCATTATATATAATGAAACAGAGATACTCCAGAGGAACCGAAAATTAGAGCCTGACCAAATGTTGGCGGCGCCATGTCGCATGGGCTCTCATTATTCTAATGAGACTACTGGATTTTGAGCAGCAGGATCGTCCACGGCGTGGGAGACTGAGTATTACCCACTGCGGTTGACACCTGTCGCTCTAAATCTGGGTTTTGCTCCGGCTAACTAGCAGTGCCTCATCTCTACCAAAAGATAGTGATGATTGGACAGCCGAGCGCATGACATATGAGGTTTCTCAGGCAAGTCTTGGTCACTCAGGTTGCATCCGGTTCTCTCATTTCCAATTCAGTCTCATATATAAATGACAAACAGAAGCAGTATATGTTTCAATGATAGTTTAATAAAACAACTGCATCTTAGATAGCAAAGCGTGAGCTGCAATAACCAGGACGACACAACATGACAGTATTAAAATGGTGACGAGAAGAGTGAAGCATAAAAATAACGCGATCATATTGTCACTATGATCAATGGATCATTTCCTATCTAAGTTTAATTTGAGCACAGCATGTTAAGCTCTAATTCTGCCTTTCAGGTTCCCCTGGGAAGACATCAACCCTCATACCTGAGCAAAGGCCTGTAGTCTGCGTTAGCATCTGCAGTGAAGCATTCGGCAATCAACATACAGTATCGGTTCCCTGGCTGGAATCTCCCTCTTAACATATAGTGGGACTAGGAAGTGTTTTTATAATAACACAGCTGATGTTCTTAGAAAATGTCCCTACGTAAGGATGTGTATTTTCTACGAATGTTGGAGACTAAACTTCTACCACGTTCACCGGCAATGTACCAAACTGTAGCCTTGAATGAAGCACAGAGTGATCAAGAATGTCTTGTTTGAGAACACAGTGCTAGGCTAAGCAAAAACGGTTAGATAGATGAAAATAAAACAAGAAGGTAAAACAAATTGAGAAAATTGAGACATGATCTAAAATCAGCTATTTCAGAATGTAGCAAAATAGCAGTAAGATGTGTGCAGGAGAAAATATAGTATAACCTAGACTGCAAATGATGTACAGGGTCGTCACGTGTATACTTATACTTATTTGGATTACAAATTCTCCATGAGCCTAAGAACGCTTGTTCTGTAATAAGTGTTTGAACAACATGTGCAATTTATCAGGAAGAAATTTAGTTTCCGATTTGCAATCTAAAAAAATAAGGATCAAGAGGCAAATTAAACTCAACTGTCTCAAATCAAATAGATTTGCATCATCACATTGTAATCTTTTTTTACCTTAGTAGAGGACCATAATGACAAGTTAATACTATTAGGATAATATATATTAAATAGGGATAATGAAACACCATTATCTGTAATATGAGTAAAACACCATCGACTTTCCAATCATTATATTTTTACTTATCAAATCTTTTGGGTTCACAGTAGTTGCTTACGATATCCAAATGGTGGTATCAGTGTCTATTATCCTGAAGATACAGCTTCCCAAATTAACAAATGCATGAACCACATAGACAATTGGATGAGAACAAATTGTCTTAAACTAAACTCTGAGAAGATGGAGGTCCTTCTACTGGGAGGCAATACCTCCTTTTGGACATTTAACTGGTGGCCCCAATATCTAGGCCCTTTACCATCTCCGGTGAACAAAGTCAGAAACCTAGGCATCATTTTTGATAGTACGTTGACTTTTGGTGACCAGGTAAATGCTCTGACCTCTGCTGTGTTTTTTATCCTCAGGATTATCAGGAAAATGTGTCATTTCATTCCTGTGGATCTTTAAAAAGATGTGGTGATGCTCTGCCATAGCCAAATTGGATTACTGCAATGCTCTTTTCTTGAATGCTCCACATAAAGTAATTTGCAAACTTCAAATACTGCAAAATGCTTATGCTCACCTGCTATTGGGTATGCCCAAGTTTAAATCCACATCTCAAGCTTTAGTTAAGTTTTTATAGATGCTGATGAAGAACGATGTAGCATTTAAGGCCCTTTGTATAGCGTTTAATGCATTGCACAACTTTGGTCCAGAGTTTCTAAGAAACAAGATTGTCTGGTATACTCTGCCTAGAACTCTTCGTTCCTCCTCTGCTAAATGTATTGTTGTCCCCAGGTTTAAAAGAGCCTATTGTGGAGGTAGAAGTGTTATAGTGAGGATTGCTAAACTGTGGAAATCCCTTCCTCGAACAATGAGGGAAAGTCACAGTCTCCTATCTTTCACAAAATCTCCTAAAACCTAACTTTTTGCCCAACAATCTTGTTTTAACCTCTCTTTCCAAGATGTGGCAGTTTCTCCTTCAACAGTGGTAGCGCCTAGACGCCTTCGGGCAGTACAGCACTTTATAAATTCTCAAACCAATTCAAATCAAATCCCAACCAGGTATGGTCTCAGCTTCTTCAGGGAACAAACTACAGCAAAGCCTTCCCTCTCAATGGCACTCCAGCACTGCTCTCTCTGGAGGAGCTGCCTGCTGATGTAGGCAACTGGATACGATTTTCTTCTAGTGACATAGTACTGTTCCCTTGTGAATCAAACATTTATGCTCTGCTTATGCCTTGCGTACACATGCATGCCATATGTCTTCATATCTTCGCTGCATGTGTCTCAAGTAAATTCCTTCATATGGGCAGACATATTTTCAAAATTGCAGTCTTTATTTCATCAGATAAGCACCACAGTTATTGCTAAAGCCTACTTCACATGTTGTCAATTGATGTCTCAATGCCACCAATTGTAGAATGGTCCAGTAAGGTAAGAATGCCTGGTCATCTTTGGCATTGGTGGCTTTGTGACTCTGAAACTACAAATATATGAGCTGTTATATCTTTGTTGTCATCCTGGTGTCTGTATGTAAGTCCCTTGTTTCCAAGTGCCTCATGTCAGTTATATTGTAGGTCTTCTTTCTATTGGCCTATCCAGTTGTTTCCTGGTGTGATTTAGTCGTGTTCTTTAGCATTAGCATTACCACAGTATCATCCCTACATAGCTCAAACTCTGACATAACAATGACTTGGGATGGTTGTTTTCTTATGCCTGTCAACAGGCAACTACCTATGACTGATGATGGAACATTTCAGCTTCATATTTGTACATCATTGTAATTTTAACCAAAATAGGTAGCATTGTAACATGTAACATGTTACAGTAAAAGGGACACCTAAGATGGTCATTTCATTGATGATGAATGCAATTGGTCATACCGGTCAATTATTCACTCAGAGATTAATATCAGGTGATTATTCTTAGCTTGATAAATTTCAGAATCCTGTTTTTTACAATAAGTTTTAAAACATGTGAGATTATTTTTCCAAGAAACTCCTCAAGTAATTCTTGATTTTGTCTACTTGGAAAGACTTGTAATCCCACCTTCCTTAACACCCTCTTTTGATCTATTATTGTTTTAACCCTTCCCATGTCCCTTGTGATATTCGAACCATCGTCCTAACACTAACAACTTGATACTCACCTATATCCTGTTCATATTTTTTCAGTTTATGCTTTATTTTAACATTTTTCCCCATACTGTTTGCATCTCAGTGTTTCTATTTAAAATAAAAGCACATGCTATTCCCATATTAGAAGACAGTTCATTTTAGTGGTGAGGTATGGTATTTTCTCAGTGTAATACATGTCTTCTGCAGAACTATGGGATTCTCATTCCATGCACAGACAACTCTTCTTGCCCATTTCCCTCCATGTAACCTTCCTGCTAGTAGAACCACTTATTTATTGTGGGGCATATTTATTATTGAGTTGCGTTGCCCTTGCGCCACACAAGGGGGCGCAAAAGTGTTGCAACTTTTAAGTCATGTTTATCAAGTCACGTAAGGGCAACTTGCGTGGCCCTGAATGGCTTGATAATATCTAGAGTAACACAACCCAGCGCAAATCACTGCATTGCGTTACTCTGCCCCAGGGAGGCGTTCAGTGCGTGAAGCTTGAGTGTTCCGACGCATCCACCCATGGATTGTGGTGCATTCCCAGATTTACCAACACTGGTAAACCTGGGAATGCATCAAAATGTTACACCTTCCCAAGAGAGGCGCAGCGAGGAGAACTATATTTCTTCTTGTTGTTTCCTCTCTCTAAGTGGGCTGCAGAAGAGGAAAATGCCTCTGAGTTACAGTTACCTTAGGGCACGAGTTATAGTTACTTGATATTAACTCTAACTATAACAGGTGAATTTCTATGGTTTCGTTCATTTAAAATCTGAGCCTATCTACAACGTCCTTGTAACCTTTGGTTTTTAAAGTAAATTTCAATGTTTTTTAAATTCTATTTCCTAAATATAATGTCCTGTAACCTTTGTTTTTTTCAGTGAATTTCTATAGTTTTTCTTTCATAAAGTCCTTTTCATTACTATACGTTGATCCAACCACAGCCATGCATGGCCAAGGCCAGACCCTACAGCCAACACCACTAGCCACGGCCTGTCTCTCTGGGTGTGAGAATAGGTGTAAAAGGGTGTATCTGGGGGTTAGAGTGACTGTGGGAGTGTCTGGGTGTGACAGTGGGTGCATCAGTGTCTTAGTGGGTGTGTCAGTGCCTGTGTGGGTCCGTGAGTGGGTGCGTGAAGGTTTCAGTGGGTCTGTGAATGGGTGTGTAAGAGTGTGTCTGTGAGTAGGTGTATGAGTGTCAGTGCAGGTGTGAGAGCGGGTGCATCAGCGTTTGTGTTGGTCTGTGAATGGGTGTGTGAGGGTTTCAGTAGGACTTTGACTTTGTGTGTGAGAGTCTGATTGGGTCTGTGAGTGGGTGCATGAGTGTCTGAGTGGGGCTGTAAGTGGTTGCGTGAGGCTGTGATTGGGGCTCTGAGTGGGTGCGCAAGGGTCTGAGTGGGTCTGTAATTGGGTGCATAAGTGTCTGAGTGGGACTGTAAGTGGGTGCGTAAGGGTCTGAGTAGGTGTGTGAGTGGGAGAAAGATTGTAAAAGAGAAATTGAGAGAGAAAAAGAGTGAGAGGGAAGGAGATAGAGAGTTTTTTAGGCTATGATGAATGCTATACTTAGACAGAGATATTTCTGGACAAATTGAAAAGAAAAATGTATTTGACAATGAAAAAAGAGTGAGATCACCTTTCAGTATGAACCTTAAACTTTTAAAGTTTAAAAGAAATTAAAGAAGGAAAATGACCACAGACACACCTGGACTAGAGCCCTCAACTTTCAGTGTGAGGGTCTGTGACCTTAACCATTATGCCACAGGTGACTGCTTACAGTAACCATTGCACGGAGAGGCCATTGTAACGACTATCTTTATCTCTCTCTCTTCCATCCCAGTATTGGATGGAAGTGAGGGTGAGGGTGAGGGAGAGAGAGAGAGAGAGAGAGAGAGAGAGAGAGAGACAGAGAGAGAGACAGAGAGAGAGATAGAGAGAGAGAGAGAGAGAGAGAGAGAGAGAGAGAGAGAGAGGACCACGGGGAGCCTCAAGGCCCCTCTGGTCCTAGCCGGGTGCCCGTGTCCTGTGGGAGCCTGTATTGCTCCCACAAGCAGTGAGCTGCTTAAAAAAGCAGCTCACTGCTTGTTGGAGCAATGTTTTTATCTGTTTCCCTGCATGCATATTTGTGTGCAGGGAAACAGAAGAAAACTCTGCTTTCTGACAGCGAGAGCTGTTTGACAGCTCCCGATTTCACAAAGCAGACTTTGTGAGCTTTTGCTTGGTAGAAGCTGTCAGCTCCCACCAAGCAAAAGCAAACAGCTATGTCCCAGGGGTGGGTGCCACAGAACACAGCAGGAGCCGGCCCTAGGGGGTGGAGGTCACAGCCATCTGTGGCACCTCAATGGGGGACCCCTCCAACTTTAATAGTCCTGGGGAGATGGTGGTCCCCGGAGCTTGGGGGTCTGAACCTGACCCCCTGTGTGTTTGAAAATGTGTGCCCATGGGTGGTGGCGGTTCCCGGGGCTGGAGCGCACTGTGTTTAGTTCCCCGGGGAGATATATTATCTATTGGGGGTCACCAATAGGTAGTTATAGTTAGGACCAAGTTTCCATAGAAAAATATTTTTTTTACTTGCCTATGTCTTTGGTGCCATTTGAAGAATCTTCATTAAATTTTCCTAAAAAGGTGTTCCCCAGAATCTTGTTATGCATGGGAAGTTTTGGGGTGATCCATCAAGCAGGGGCCGAGAAATAGGAGGTGTCAAAAAAGTTGCGTTTCCCATGTTAATTCTATTTTGAACATGATTACAGACCGAACTGCTGAACAGAATTACACTAAAATTGGCAGAAAGGTAGCTTTTCGCCCAAAAAGAAGTATTTTTCTTGCTTGGTGTAAATCTGTTTGGTAGTTTTTGATATAGTAAAAGAAAAAGAAATATAGATTTCTAGAGGCGTGAAGGATTCTTGAATAATTCACGAATATTCATGAATACGTGCATGAATAGAACGTTGTTTTGACTGGCCACAAGCTGAACAGAAAGTTCTGCCCACCATTTTAATGTCCCGGGACACAGTCCACGGGGCTGAAAAACAAAATGAAAGTAGCCAATGGGTCAGGGTGGAGTACCCAGACCCCGGGGTTGTGATATAGGGTCGTTTGACGGTCAAATTATGGGTTTAAAATTTGTTTTTTACCATGCGCGAGAATAATTCGCGAATATTGCACATGGTGAAAAAACTTTTTTTTTTACATTCACCGACTCATTCATAAACAAATTCATTAACTCATACATGCAGCCAGAGATTTATGCACCCACTCACACACCCACTCAGACACTCATGCACCCACTCAGACCTACTCATAGACACACACCAACTTTCAGACCCACTCAGACACTCATGCACCCACTCACAGATCCACTGACAGAGACAGACCCTGTGGCCAAACCTTGCTGTGCACGGCCAAAGGCCCTGCACAGCCTGGAGTTGGGTGGTTATAAGGGCTTGGCTGTAGACCCTGCGATCAAGATCTGCCGCGCACGGCCGAAGGCGACCCGTGTCAGTGGTTGGATTAACACATAGTATTTAAAATTAATTTACATTAAAAAAAACATAGAAATTCACTGAAAAAACAAAGGTTACATGGATGTCATAGTTAGGTTCTGAATTAACTCACACAAAACCATAGAAATTCAGCAGTTATAGTCAGTGGCGGCTGCCACTGAATGGGGGTGGTGGGGCGGGGGTTATAAAAAAGAATTAAAAAAAAAAACACCTGCTCCATCGGGAGATGGGTTTGTCTTCTCTGTTCTCATTCTGAGCTGCTGTGTCCTCTTCAGGGAAGCACACAGGCTCCCACACTCCCCTAAGCCAATCATGATGCTGCTGTCACTAGCATGACAGCAGCGTCGTGATTGGTTTGAGCGGCCTGGCTTAGCGCTCACAATGGAAGTGGGACCCTGTGCACTTTCTCCTCTCCTTTGTACAATACAGCCAGGTGGAGAAATGGTAAGTGTGAATGTCTGTTTGGCCGGCCCAACATGGCCGGCCAAACAGACATGCGCACTCATGGTGCACATACTGATCCTCCTCCAGGTCTTCTCCAGCCCCCTCCACTCCCCCCCCACTAATCTGGCTCCAGATAAATATAAAATGATAATAACATTCCATTCTTATTATTTTATTTTTCCTTCTCCTAAAACAGTGGGGCGATGCTCCTCTGCCTTAGGGGAGGAGCCACTGCTGGTTATAGTTATTTCAAGTAACTATAACTTGCGCTCTGAGGTAACTATAACTCACGCCTTCGCCATGCACCTTTAATGGCACCTTTGATATTATCACTGCAACATTTGCAATAAAATTATTGATGAGAAACCTGTGCATGGTGAAGGCGCAAGTTATATGCACCTTAGGACCCAAGTTATAGTTCCTTGAAATAACTCTAACTGTAACTGCTGAATTTCTATGGTTTTGTATGAGTAAATTCAGAACCTAACTGTAACGTCCCTGTAACCTTTGGGTTTTTCAGTGAAAATATATATATATATATATATATATATATATATATATATATATATATATATATATAGGTAAACTTTTTCAAAGTGCAATAGGTTGTTTGAGTTTTTTATCATTTGTGCTAGACGCCATGCAATATTGTGAGTTTTACGTTGATTACATGTGCAGCTACACAGATGTCGAGTCATAATGTGCTTTGTAGACCCAGTATAACACAATTATGTTTACTGAAAGCAACACGCTGTGCTGCCTTGCACCGAATCTGGCCAGTCCAGGCCTTAGAGACACCTTCGTTCCTTGCTTTTTCATGTTTGTGCTCAACCTTATTTTTTGTTCCACGTATTTCAATTTTCATATGCCTCCTTGTATGCGCCTTAGTTCAATGACTGCTTAATTGTATTTTCAGCACTTGTTCTGATTCTGGGAACCGTCTCCAAGCGCTACGCTGCTCTAGAGTCTGAGCTCTGCTCTGGGTTACTTAGGAAGCCATAAACTGACACCTCCTTCAGAATGATGGGCACCGCATGTGGAAGGGCGGGTTCTGCCAGATAATTGTAGGCACGTGTGGGGACGTGATGGATAGTAATTGCAAACACGTAGTGTTGTTTTTGTCTGTAGTTATATAGATTTCGTGATGGCTCTCTCATTTTAGAAATGTTGGAAGTTTCCTACAGATATCTGAAGCTATGACACATTCTTGCAGATTTGGGACATTTTCAAAATTTCTAGCAGATTATACATTTCTTGCTAAATTTCTGTGCGGAGCAAAAGCCTACAAGACCGCGTCAGGAAGGAGGAAAACCACTGGCAAAGGGCATAAGGCAACAGTTGCAACTATGAACATAAGAAAGCAACTCGGTTATTCATAATAACAGCTCAGACAAGAGGTAGCTGGGCTAACTGTGAATGGGCACCCTTTTTTGTTGTACATGGTTTTTGAAAGCGAAGCATCTGGCATATTGGCCATTTTCAGTGTTTGCGTTCACAAATACACGCAGACATAAATAACAATGTTATCAGGTGTTGAACTGCTGCGAGATTGCTGAACAGTCCTACTGTATTTGCCCAGGAGATAGGCTGAGACACGTCCTAAACTGTGTCTTTCTAAATCGCTGCACAGCATCCAAACTGAATTATCAAACCGCAGTTCTGATTCGTGAAACAGCAGACCTTTTCGACAGTTCTGGTTGGTTGTCATCAACCAATTAAAACTTGTATCTATGGTTGGGCTATTTGGATTGGCTACTGAACAGGCAGTCGCGCTTTCCTAAAATGCTTTACAGTCTTCGGGTAAGTGGGCGCCCTAGCTAGAAGCGCTTTCCCACTATTTGAGATATGGAATCCACCCTTCTATTGCCGCATATCAGGTGGAGTCAAAATAAGGGGCTGATTCCACACTTTAATTTTTTTATCATTTCCCCCAACCACTACAATATTTCTGGCAAGGTGCTTCTTACAGATAGACAAATTAGTCTTCAACATGGCACAATGTAAGAATAAATATTACATTTAGCTAGTAACGCTGCATGGGTTTTATACTGTTGTACACAAATGTATTTCCTCAACCAAAAAACTATGAGCAAATTTGTTTCAATTAGTTTTTCTGCCAATTGTTTTCTAGCCTGACACCTTATACTCAGTGGATTTTTCCCCTTGTCTGAGCGCAAGGCGAGGCTCCTTCCAGCCTTGAACAGTAGTACTTGTCTCATCCCTCTCATTTTTTCTAAAGGAGAGGGGAGCAGCTAGTGCCTTCCTGTAGAGAGCAGTTCCAGGTTGTATCACCAGTTAAATGATTCCCTGGATTTTCGGACTAGTGTTGGGGTTTCATGAGCAAAAATGTACCAGGGTCTAGGGAATAGTGGTATAGGGGTGAGTTCCCCCATCTTATGATGTGGGAAACACGTCAACAGAGCCATTGCCTCCACGTCCCCGTCCTTACTAATGAGGCGATTCCACCTCACTGAGACAGGAAAACGGTAACAAGGCTGCAAATAAAAGCCTGTCCTCTTACTGGGGGCCATACAAATAGCTTTCATTCTCGCCATCCTTCTGTATTTCCTGTCTTGACTGTGACAAGGTATGTAGGTTTGAGAGGTCCTGATCTCTGGATTTTTTTATTTTTATTAGTCATCAAGCTCCTTCCCTACGTGGCTTGGGGAGGGGGCAATGAGCTCTTCCTCAAGTTTTAAGGACTATATCACTGTAAAGTCCACGATTACAGATGTATTCTCTGTAATTCTTAAAGTTTGGTTTGAATTCTCTGCTATTATTAAAGTTTGGCAATAGAATAGCACTTCAATTCAAATATTTTTGGCACTTTCAGTTGGTCCCATGACTTGATTAGGTAGAGGCTGGTTGGAGCCTGTGGATTAGGTTTGGTTTCAGCGTCCTTGTTATAACGAAGAGCGGAGATTAGGAGCAGCGGCAGTCACATATGTGTGGTTAGCCGCGGATTGACTGCTCATGTGCACACCATCATTTTGCAGCCGAAGAGAGAAGGACAATTAAATCACTTCGGATAAACGGCTCCAGAGCAGAGACGTTTTAAGGCACGGGTAAAATGGGCCCCCGGGCCAGGGCCCCAGCCTTTTAGGCGGACCACTTATAGAGCTAGCTCTGCTCTGCAGTCTTGTCCTGATGACGCTGAATAATTCTTAAACAAATTGTTTTAAATACCGTTTTCCTTTAATTTATTTTAAATGTGGGTGGTGTGTGAGAGTCTATTACAGACATTTTGCAGAGAAATGTTGTGTTTGTTTAATACAACATCAATGAAAAGTTTTTTAGATCAAAATAGGACCTCACATATAAGAAACGAGAGGGCGTCACATAGATTATTTGCAGTAATATTAGTGAGCAGCTGTTGTGTTACAATATTTAAAACACAAGTCACTATCCCTGAATACTAGATGTAAACACATTTAAAATTTGGACCGGTGCGCCTGTGCACTGTCAGTGACCTAGATAAATAGAGCATTAAGAAGTTGAAATTCGACCATCAATTCAAATCTGTTCTGAGCAGGGACCCCTAAATCCTTAAGATATCCCTGCCACAGCATCACCAGGTAAGCATTTGGACAAAAGGCGGTACTGAGAACGTGATTGTTGATTTTTCTGTCATGCAAAGATTTCTATTAGCATGAGGAAACTTTGTAGCACAAAGGAGACATGTTTCGCCCTGATCTTCCAGCAATTCTAGATCACAGTCGTGCACAATCCAAGAGGTATAAGTCTGCATCCAGAGACACTGAGGATAATAGAGTCCAAATATTAATTATCAAGACTTTAGCTGAGATGGACAAAAAATGCCTTTGACCATGATCACAGAAGGAAGCCTCCTGTTGTGTTGGGTTTAGAAGCTTCTGGATCAGAGAGCATGGAAATAGATTCTTCGCTGGAATAGCAGAGCAGCAAATATGTGAAAAAAGACTTGCTTCCTGGCATTTCAACTCATGTGAGAGAGAATATGCGGTTTCCAGCCTTGAAGAGCCTGAACCTTCTTCAGAGACTGTACTAAGACAGTTTGTTCATTCTCCGCAGCTTGGTCTTCATATTCATCTAGGTGTCATGGATGTGCTGCTCACAGAGTGGAAGGCTCTGGTAGAAATGATGCTGCAAGAAAGCATGCAATATCTTTACACCTCAAGCAAAATGGCACAAACATGTCTGACTTGCTTCCTGGATACTATGGCGAACTTCTATGACAGGAAAAACACTCCTTAAAGTTGCAACATACAAGAAAGTTGACTGTGCTTAAATAGGTCTGTGCCTAAAACGTCCCTTCTGGCTCCCAGTAGTCTTTAATATCAGGCACATGTGGGCTAATTTCCCATATCAGACTTTCAAAAGCTCTTTAAAGCAGTGGAAGAAGGCACATAATGTTCTGCTATACTAGAAGCAATAGAGAAGAAAATTCAGTTTATCTGAAATGCATTCTTTACGTCATGGGATCAGCATATTTGGCAGGGGTTGTGTCAATAGCTACCAGACATAATTTGTGCCTGAGATGCTGGCATACTGAAAAACCCTCGGCTCTTCTTACGCCCTTTGAGGGGACATATCTTTATGGGCAGGAGCTGGAAGAGAAGGTGAAGAAATCGTTTAAAGAAAAGACACTTTCATCCTGTTTTGTAAACATCTTCATCAGAATGCTTCTACACCCAGGGATTCAGGATAAAAATAATTTCTTCAGTGGCCAAGACATCAACAAAAGCAATCATCCTTCAAAAATCGTGGCAAAGGATTTCAGCGCAAATATCCTCAGAAGCAGAAGTTAGGAGTTGGCAAAGCCCAGAGATCCTGACTATGATGGAGTTGGTCAAGCATGGCCAGTTGGAGAAAGTATTCAATGTTTCAGAATGTAGTGGGAGGAATCCACCTGTAAAGGGTGGCATCACTAGATTATCAGAAATGGAAATCAGATAGAGTTTATATCTCCTCCAGGGGTCAAAAACACTCCATGATCAAAGTGGCCACAGAAGAGGACTGCATTTGTTCAAGCAATTCAAGATCTTGTGTTATGGAAAGCTGCGATTCGAGTTCCACATCTGTAAAAAGGCAAGGATTTGTATTCCTTCACTTTTCTGGTCCCCAAAGTTACAGAATGATACAGAATAGTGATCGACCTCACACAAGTGAATCAGTGGTTCCATTTGATTACCTTCAACATGGATATACTGCAAAGAGTTATTTGTTTGATTCCAGCTGGATAATCTATGGTGACCATAGATCTCAGGGACGCTTACTTCCATGTCTCAGAATTATCTGATATTCTATGTGAAGGAAAAGCACTATCAATTCCAGGATCTACAATTCTTCTGTGACTGGTGTTTACAAAAGTGATGACTTAATTGTTAGCTCACCTGTAAGGTTCGTCTCGTTTTATTACTGGCTGCTTCTTGCTTCATTCAAGACCAAGATGCTGTAAGGTCTAGAAGCAGTTTGCCATTCTTTGAGGAATTATAAGTTTCAGATCAACAAAGCCAAGTGTCAGATGCTTCCTTCACAAGATCAAACCTTTTGTAGGAGCAAGGATCAGGACACCCATAGATATAGTGTTTCCTCCACGAACCAGAGCAGTCCGCATTTAATTTGAGCAGGGCTGGCCTGGCTACTGGGCAATTTGGTATCTTGGCAGGGTGGAGTCCGGTTTTACTGCTGTGGGAACCATTTTTGATGCTGGGGACCTGCCAGCCACGTCCCTGCTTAAAGTACTTCTAAATAAACAATGGAAAAACAAATGGTTTTAAAGGGTGCTTAAAGCATACTTTTTGTTTTTTCATTGTTTATTTAGAAATTACTACAAGTAGGAACGTAGGCTGGAAGGTCCCCTGTAAAAAAACACAGCCCCCACCTTGTCAACCCACTGAAATATCTGATGCCCTTTAAGCCAGCCTGGCCCTGCTTGGACATGACTGGGCGTTGGTGCACCTGAGACTGCTCTTGGGCTACATGAAGATGTACTGGAGACCCAGCTCACAGAACTACAAAGCAATAATCCAAGGCTCAGATCTAATCAAGTAACTGATGTGGTGTATAAATCTGCACAATCTTTGCAATAGTTTTCCACTCCACACTGGAAAGCCAAAGACTGTTGTAATGATTCAGGACCGTTAGACAGCCAGAGCGAAAATTCATTCCTCCAATTATGAAACATTGTTGGCTGTGTTCAAAGACCTTAAGAGGTCAACATGGTGATGGTGGCATACATCATTCTCCATGGAAGAATGAGGTCCTTCTCTCTAGAGTATGTGAGTCATTTGATGGGATGTTGGGCATGATGTAATTTCCTTTCCCTAAGAACTCTGCATACTGGGGGTCAGACAGTGTATTGATGGACATTTTGAGCAGGCAGTTTCTCCCCTCCAAAGAGTTTTTCCTGTTGTCTCTAACATTACAGAAGATTTGCAAGAAATTTGGGTCCCCAGTAATAGATCTATTTGCCGCAAAGTTCAACAATCACGTTCCCCTCTTTTGATTCAGGGTTCCAGTGGTGGGAGCATGGGGTGGAAGCCCTTTCAGTTCTGCCTCCAGTTCTATTATATCCTCCCTCTTTGGCATGATTGCCAAAGTATTGTCTATGCTCCAGTTTGGGAAAAGGGAGATGATACTGTTGGTTCCCTTCTGGTACAGGAGATTGTGGTTTTCATTTCTGAAATCAATTGCAGTGGCCCCCAACTTGGAGAATCCTTACGTCTCCCAGCTCCTGGTCTTCCAGGTGAATACTTCTTACAGACAAGATGGCCTTGCTGGTTTGGAATCTGAGATAATCAGTTTACAGTGGAAGAGGTTGCCTGTCCACTTAGAGAATGGGGCTTAAAACTCTAGAAGGCCTAGCACTCTTAAATCTTACTCTAGACATTGAAAGTCCTTTCAACATGGTGTGATTCATATTCCATGGTTCACTGTAATGTGGGATTCCTGAGATTCTTCAATTGTTGTGGGATTGTTTTAACCTAAATTTTGCTCTTTTAACCCTTAAATTCAAGTATGCACTAATAAGAGTCTTTGAGGGAGTCCTGTGTTTTATTGGAAGAAGAATAGTTGGCATCTAAATTGTTCAAAAGTTTTTTTGTCTAGACCTTTAGTTACACCTGTGGTTCCTCCGTGCGATCTTCCATTAGTTTTGAAGTCTCTTTAGGCACCCATTCAAGCCCTTGAGTCTGGTTGATGTGAAATTCCTTACCATGTAGACAGCTTTTTTTGGTTGCATTATTTGGGGCCAGAGGGTTGGGAGTATGGGCTGCTCTTTTGTGAAGATCCCTCTGTTTGCCTTTCTGTGATGATGGCGCTATATTAAAACTAGATCCTTCCTTTCTACCTAACACTGCCCGTTCCTTTCACAATCTCAGGAACTGGTTCTTCCAGTGTTTCTTGATAAGTCATCCTCAGCTGAGAATGTGTTAAGATATTTGAAGATCTATTTGGATAGATCCAAATCATTCAGACACTCTGAGTCTTTTTGTTATGTTTGGTGGATCTGATCAAGAGAAGATTGCCTCATTGTTAAGTTTCAGTCACTGGATTAGGTGTACTATTGGTTTGCCCATTTCTCTAGCTGATCTGTCTGTTGGAATTCAGGGAGATTCAACTAGAAGTTTAGCAGCCTCTTGGGCAGAATTTAATGGTACGCCCTTGGTCAGGGGTCTTAAAACTAGGGGCGGGCTCCCCTAGGGAGTACCTCAAGTGAACCCAAGGGGTGGGGTGCCAGAGTGTGAAGAAGCATGGTAATTACAGGGCTTTGTTTTAAGCTGAGTACATGAGCAGCAGTAAACCCCTCTGTGATGGGCCATCACTAGAATGTTTTGTCATTCATATCCAAGATGGGAGAATGTGTCAAATGGGAAAGGACTCCAGATACACTTCAAAACCCCCACACGCACTTCTGATAATCACACTATGGATACCTTTACATGTTTGTAAGGCCTGCCTGAACAGAATAGTATGTTTGCCATCATGTTTTTGATTGTATTTGTAAAACATTAACAGAACTTAACTGCAATGTTTAAATAAATGGAGACATATTTAAGCATTGTCAATTTAATAGAATAATTGTGAAAAATTCAGAGGTTAGCCTGATGATTTTTTTTTCCCACTGGGGAGGGCATGGCAATAAAAAGTTTGAAGACCACTACCTTAGGTTGAGATCTCCAAAGCTGCTATCGGGTCATCCCCTGAAACGTCTTTCATTGTGATAGACTTTAGGGGTTTCAAAATGTGGACCAACTTTTTTGATCGGGGTGTTCTACATTCTGTTATGTCATGGAATATTTCAATTCAACTAAACCACTGGTGTGCATTGAATTTTCTTGGTTTTGGACTTACTTTAGATGAAGCCCATATTGCATCGGTATGCCTCATTAGTAATGACTGGGATGAGGACAAGGAACTTAAAGGAAATACTTTGTTTATTTAAAGTAATCTTCAATAGAAATGACTGGGATGAGTATTAGGAGGACTATGAATAATGAAGATTACCAGTCAGTAATAGGGATATTCCATTAAACAGTTTCCCTGCAAAGTATTTTAGAGAAAATAATTAATAGTTTTAGGAGGGACCAAAGAAAGATAAATTAAGACAGCATTAATAACCATTTACGAAATGTTAGTTTACATGCACTTGTTACTTGTCAACACAGGTGGGACACCAATATTTAACCTAGAAAAGGAAAACCTTCAAATGTGGCTCCTGGGGACAAAGTTATGTAATAGAACAGATGCAGCTGCACAAACTTCACAAGAATAAATAAAAATAGAGCTGGTGCTGTAACCTACGTATTATTTTGGTCATCCAATTGTATAATTGGCTCCCCTGGTGGCAAAAATAAAATGTGTGAGAGAGAGCAGCATGGGGTATGCATCGTCCGCAGAAAGAATTTTAAAAGCGTATAATTCTACAAGTTACTTGGGAAAAGAGATGCATTCAACACCTATGTTAGCCACATTAATGCCAGCTGTACAAAACATTTGTTTCAGATCCACAAACTCTGATTTAGTTTATGAAATCCTAAACCGTTCATTTCGGTGTAAGAAACCCATTTTAGTAGTCAGTATACTTGTATGACTCCTAAAATGGGCGTCCCGAATGGTTATCGAATCATAGTTTGGAACGGCCTGGAATTCCGTCTGAAAACTATTGAAAAATACAAACTCCCAAGTTACCAACTCGCAAATGACCACTACCAACTGTTTTGGAAACTTATAAAAAAAAACAAATGTTTTCTTTTTATAAAACACACTTTTTTCCTTTAAGGGAATCTGGCTCATTTAATAAAAAAACAAAAAACGTTTACTTTATTTAAAGTCAATCATTCTAATGGTCATCTTTTGAGACCTACTTAATGAATATTAATCAGGTAGGACGGATTCCGATTCACTCCAAATCCTTGTTGTGCATCCGACATATTAGTGCCCTGGCTCCCAACCTATGGTCCGGGAACCCCTGGGGGTCCACGAAGCGTCCTCAGGGGGTCCGCAACTACTTAGAAAATGTAATAATTTTAACCGATTAGGTCCTCACCTTTCAGTAATGACTGGGGGGGGGGGGTCCTTGGATTCCAATAATGATTCAGTGGGGGTCCTGGGGTTCCAGTATTGATAAAGTGTGGGTCCACAGAAGTCAAAAGGTTGGGAACCACTGTATTAGTGTATTCGTCGATTCCCACAATACGTTTTTGGCCTCAAAAAGACAAGTAGCAAACTGCAATGCGTTTTGCAACCAAAACAAACAGCATCTGGGCCCCAGCTGCCCAATATTACATCAGCTGGTACTCTGAGGTGGAGAGGATGGGCCGGAGATGCTGACACTTGTCAGTATCTCCACTCCAATTAACAGCCATTGAGAATTACCAGTGTTACTCAAATGTTTCTCCTATATAAAGCAAAAAGGAGAAAGTGTGTGAAACCGCTGGTGCAATAGTCCACCTGGTAAAAAATGAAATCCGATGAGGCACTATCCCCATGGCTTCCACGGGGTAGTGCTCCACCTGACTCCTAATAATGGCCTGAAGGAGCTATAAATATATTCACTGTCGTCAGAAACACAATTCATCCACTCTGTCAGGCAGAGGGGCATTTAGTGTGCCCTGAAATACACATGGTTAGTGTGGTACTCCATGATACCATCACTCCAACCTCAATGGCTTGAAATAACATCAATACCCTGAAATGAAATAATAATTATGACACTTTATCTCCCTTTCTCAATCATTTTGTTGTAGTTCTTCCACTATGTCTTTTTCTTCAGTTTCTAGGTCTCGCCTGCGTTATTAAATATACTGCACGCGCTTACTTGCAAGAGGTATTGTATACAACAAAGGGCTTGGAGCCATACCATTGTTTAACATTCGTTGGCCTCATGGCCACTTATTTTCTGCCTCCTAATTGGGAAATGCGTGTTGGCTTCGTTTACTCTTCTTTCCTGGGCATCATGGACCAAGAAGAGATTGGTTCATCTTGATTGGGGTCCCTCTGCGGCTTCTGCAGGGCTTGAGGTACTGTTGTTTCTTTTTTTTCCTTTTCTTTCCTTATGGCTTCTTTTTTTATTATAGCACTTTTTTTCTAATTTTTAAACAAGCTGCACAGCAGCCACGCTTCAATACAGCATGGCTAAAAGACATTGACAAAGTTGTTAGGTCTCACAAAGTCGAGACCTATTGGCCTTGCCAATTCTTGTTCTCTTTCATTTTCTTCCTTTGTCATTCTCCCCATCGTTTTTCATTCCTCTCGCCCTCGTTTTCTCCTTTTCACTCCATGCATTTTTTCCACTTCATCTTCTTGCACTCTTTCTCCATCTCTCCTCATGTATTCCTCTCCTGGGCCCCACCTAGATTTCCAGACTCCTCTTTCTCCTCCCTTATTTCTTTGCATCCTGGTATTTTTCTCTCTCCATTAGTCATTTAATTCCATTCCGTTTCACCATCTTTCTTTGTCCGTTTCTTTACTCTTCTCGTCTACCTTCTCTTCATTACTGTTGTATTTTGCTATTTTCTTCTTTCCTTTACTTCTTCTTTCGACCTTTCGCCTGTAGCTCTGCTGTATTCCTAACTGTCTTTCGTTTTGTATAAATACTTTCCCCCCAATTTATCTATCTTTTTCCTCTTCCCGATTGCAGTATTTCTTTCACTCTTTATTTTCTTCCCGTCTTCCTCTTTGCACGTTTACCTCTCCCTTCCTGGCATCGCCGTCCCTCTCGCCTCCCCCTCTTTGCCCTCACACCCTCACCTCTCTTCGGTTTGGCAGCCATGTGATTACAGAAATCCCCCGCTTTCCGCTTCATTTGCAGAGGCACAAAGGCAGGTGCTTTGTGCTGTCAACCGAAAAAGTAAAAGAAACAAGTTCAGAAAGGAAGGTTTACTTTGGTTTGGGAAAGTGGTAAAGGAATGAGAAGAATGTTTCAAACAGCATAGAATTATCTCAGTATACCCGGGAATTCAAGCAGCTTTACATCTTAAGAGGTTACGTCTCCTCAAGGCACTTTCAGAAAATACCGAAGGGAAGGCGGAGGCAATAGTCACTGATGATGTTAATACTACGAATAATAATACTTTGTTTTTAGTGCTGCACCTGTAGCCACAGTTCTCTTTTTGTACTTCATAGGCTGGTGTCACTATAGACCAATACCGTACGCTACTGTAGACTACATGAGCGGTATGTGGCTTCTGTACGAAAGCACAGGAACCAAAATCCATCATAACGCAAGGAAAGGTGGTTAAAATTCAAGATTTTCGCATTAAGCGGTAGGCCATTACCAATACAACAAAAAAGTGTGCCTGCAGTGCTTAGTTTGAGCGGTGATTGCAGGTGAGCCCGTCGCCACTCATTTTCGGCCTGGCACTTATTTTTCCCAATTAGACTTTGACTGAGAGCAAACCAAGAACACCAAAGATGGAAAGAAGGAGGAAGTGAAAGATGGAAAACACAGGACAAAGGGAGAAAGCAGGGATGAAAAAAACCCTGCAAGAGTGAGATAAAGGGGCCGTGAGTGTCTGGTGGTGAATTAGAGAGCCATGAGGTGGAATCAAGAATACGCAGCCTTGGTAGTTGGCATGCCCCATCACTTATATTAAAAATGATCAGTGTGTTTGTATATCATGGGAACAG
This sequence comes from Pleurodeles waltl, assembly GCF_031143425.1. NCBI lineage: Eukaryota > Metazoa > Chordata > Amphibia > Caudata > Salamandridae > Pleurodeles > Pleurodeles waltl. The sequence continues at coordinate 658,376,483 of NC_090448.1, forward strand.
CACACACAAAGCAAATAATAATTTTTTTCTAACCAAAACTAATATTACTGTAGGAAATTAGGTTATTGGTTGAGAGGGGTGGAAGCCCCACTCAGGCAACCACAATCCTTGTCACAGAGAACCACAAAAGTCCTTAAATTAATCTGGGCTTAACCCTCTGGTAGGGTGACACAAAGCTGCAAGGCTTAAAGTAGAGGTTCTCAAAGTCCAGCACAAAGAGTTCTGTTTGAGTTGGAGAAAGAAGCGAGAAAAAGAGAAAGCATTGTGGATGGTCATAAAAAGCAGGCTGGGCTTGGTGGGCTACCTTTGCGCTATCTCGAATTGACGTTGGGCATTGCAGACTATAGTTGCAGGGACTTTGTGTTGGCAGTTGCCACAGGCTGTTGTTGCTGTAGAGCGGAGTGCACATCTCTCATTACTGGTCATCGCTGTAGTGTGAAGAGTCAGGATCACTGTAACTTCATGTTGGCAGCCGTTGTGGATGGCAAAGTCTTGATGCAAACTGATCGGTTCGCAATCACAAAGAACCCATATCTTCAGGATGTCACTCTTTCCAGGAGTAGCTCAACTGATGGTAGCCAAGCACCCATAACCTGGAAAGGGACCTCTTGGTGGGTGAGGAACTCATTCCAGCAGAGGCCAGCAGGGCTCAGGCTGGTCCAGTTGTAGGTCCAGGCAGGTCCAGTACAGCAGGTCAGCTTGGCAGTTGCAGGGAGGCCCCTAGAGCTGTCCCTATATATCATACAGGATGTCAGCCACCTGATCCTTGGAGTCACTCAGGTTAGCCTTGGATGAAGGGATCAGGCCCAGTCTTCGATCTCAGAGAGCAAGGCAGTCTTCAAGCAACAGGGTAGTCCTCTGGTAGCAGCAGGGTAGTCTTCTGGAGGCAGGGCGGCCCCTCTTCTGTAATGCATACAGGTCTAGGAGTGTACTAAAGAGTGGGTCTGGAGGTACAATATTTATAAATGTGCCAGGCTTTGATGTGAGGGTGATTCTCTATACTGCCCACACATATGGTTCTGGAGAGTTCTTCCTTTCCCCTGCCAAGGATCCAATAAGTCTCAGGCGACAAAAGACAGAGCCGTCCTGGTGTTAGATTCTATTGTGTACAAGAGGGAAAGCCCTTTGAAACATAAGTGGGGCTGAGTGCATCCCCTCCCAATCATCCTGCTGGATGGCCCATCCTGCCCACAGCTAAGGCCCCTTTGTGTTACTGCCTGGAAGCAATACACAAAGCCCAACAATAGAGCTATTTATAGTCATGTGACCCAGGGCACTGGCTGATGGCACAAATGGTTAAGAGAAGAAAATGCCAACTTTCTAAAATTGCCATTTTTAGAATTGTGACTTAAAATCTGACTTTAAGATCACAAAGGACTTTAAATTACAATTTATTTGAGTGTAAACAGCATCTCGTCCTCTGACACCAATCCAAAGTTATCACTTATTAAATGTAATAAGGTAATCTACTGTTAATCAATGGGAGGGATAGGCCTGACAACAGTCAAAAGCAACTTTAGGAGTTTTTCACAGCCAAGACATGTAAAACTTTTTTTTTAATTTTGTTTATTATTTTGTTTATTAAATTTGTCATAGAAGGAAAACATAGACACAGTACATACATTTCACCTCTAGCATGGCATCCCTTCTACTGACATGACTAAACAATAATAACACAATTAGCTTAGTCCACACCGAGGGCCATGTCACTGCGAGAAGGGGCACAGGTTGTAAGGGGATACCTCATCGGCTCCAGAGGTATGCAATGATGTTGGCAGTGACTCTCTGTTACACTGCAAATAGAGAGGGAATAGAGCCCATATGTCCCTGGGATGAGCAGCTGGACATAACAGTTTAAACATATTGTTCTGAAAAGTCTTGGCTGTAAGCAGCATCCCATAGCCACCCCTTCAAAGTTGATGCTCTCTTCAGCATCCACATCATGGCCACACATCTCTTGGCCAATACCAGTAGAACAGAGGTAAGACCACAATTTGCTGGAGATAATGTGTGAGTGTGGGGTCAGTTGGTATCCCTGCAATCTCAGAGACCACCGAGAATATGTTTGTCCAGTCCGTGACAAGCCCATGGCAGTCCCACAACATATGAAGGAAATTTGGATTAGCTATATCACATCTAGCATATTTGGTGTTGGTGTTGCTGCTAAATTTAGCTATTCACTCAGGAGTGTAGTAATATTGAGGCAAATATTTAAAGTGTGTGTGTTTATGCTTGTAGGTGAGTGGGATATTCTTAACTTGTGCATAGGAATATGTCCATACTTGTCAGTCAGTTGATGCCCCAGAGAAGTCTCAAATTGGAGTCTGTCTTTCAGAAGTTTGTCCAACATGCCATCCAGGACAGCAGAGTGTGGATAGGATAAGGAATGCTTTCAGTTGGCCCTGCCTATGTTTGTTGTAAGGAGCTGCATTTCTGGCGATTGTGCAGAGTAAGTGGAGAGTTCATTCTTGACTGCAGATTGAAGCATGAGTTAGCAGTAGGTCGCACGCGAACTTGCACCACCGCAAGCAGGGAATCTAGTATGTGAAATAAATAACTTATCTTAATATAAATCCTCCAGGGTAAGTATATCTATCTGCCTGTTAAAGCAGCCCTTTGACCATTTTCTCCTTTGCAGGAGGTAAGAGGAGATTGTCAGCAACTGGCATTACACATGAGCAGAGGATGTAATAGTGCAGTTTCCAGGCCAGCTTTCACCATACACGGCTTGTCAGGGCCACATGGGATATATCCACATCTCGCATGGTCACTCAAGGCGGTGCACATACCCTCCCCAACAGTGACTGAGAGCGAGCTAGTGCTTGCTCTGCCCTCACATGCATGTGCTCCATAGGTTTCCAGTATTTTATGTAATGGGCCTGCGCAATTAGGTAATAGGTGTAAAAATCCGGAAGCTCAAGATCTCCAAACCATATGGTTCGTGTTAGCACCTCCCAGGATATCCGAGGTTGGCCCTCTCACCATACCAGACAGGAGAGGACCTGGCACAATTGTTGAAAAAAGTGAAATGAGAGGTACACAGGAACATTTGCAAACAAGTATAAAAGCTTAGGTAAGATCACCATATTTATTAAGGAGATCCTCCCAAGAAGGGACTGTGTGAGTTGAATCCATCTCAGGTTGTTCATCTTGATTTTATTAGAGTGGCAAAAAAAACCTACTGTGGATCAGTAGGTCAACATCCCGGTGACCCAGACACCCAGGTAACGCACCCTGTCTGGACTCCATTGAAAGGGGTACTCCTGTGTCGGTGCCACGCAGGAGTTATTCAGAGGAAACAACTCTGATTTAGACCAGTCAATCTGTAACCTGGAGTATCTCCCAAATTGGATTGTATCTCTGACAATTGGTGCCAAATAGACTTCTGGATGTTGTATGTACAGTATGATGTAATCGTTGTGTAGCAAGATAATTAACAACTTGTTTCCAAGTGATATGACTCAGTGCGAGTGCAGCTCCTGTAGGTAGTAGGCTAAAGGCTCTTTTAATAAAGTTAAGATTAAAAGGGATAGAGGACACCCCTGTCGGGTGTCCCTAATGATGGCAATAGAGCTAGAGTGCAAAGCGTTGGCAAAGACATTCGCTGTTGGAGTTGTGTAAAAAACCTTGATGTGCGACAAATAGTTCCCTAGCCCTAGCCTACATATCGCCTCTCTCATGAATGACCAATGAAGCAAATTCAAATGCCCTCTCTGTATCCAGGAGGATGGAGGCCGATGTAAGTTGGCTGTCCACCTAGGCAGTATGGCTATTAAGGTGCAGAGATTAAATGAGGTGGAACGCTGAGGGATAAATCCCGATTGATCAGGTAATACTAAAATTGCATTAACGGTGTGGTCTTGGTGGTCCATTCATTATTGAAAACTATTAAGGCAGGCAGATAACGTGTCTATCTTGTTATCAGTGGATTTAAACTCTCTTTAAGTTCTTCAAACCTCTCGTCACAGTGGTCTTCTCCAGATCCTGTTCTCCAGAGGCCTGTTGCTCCTGTGGCATAGCGGATTTGTGTTTGTCAAACTTGCAATTTGGCTTGTCGTTAATCCGCCGTGCCCATGGCAGAGGGCATTCAGGGAGAGCAGGGACAAGAATATCACTAGTAGCAGTACAGCTCCGGTCGGTGGCCAGATCCAGAACTACCCACCAGGTGCCGTTAGTCAGGGCACCTGAGCAGAAGTTGGCAATTTGGGTATGCAACCAGCTAGTGCACCAATGGATTGCCTCAACTGCCCAGTGGCTGGGTGGCACACAGTAAGGAGGAACAATTATAGCAAATAGGGCAGTCAGAACAACAGACCTGGGCCTCCCAATGGTCTATATGCAAGGCTGCCCAACTCAAGCCAACCTCAGACACAGCCATCCAGGAGGTCCACGGGTAGACCTTGATGCACACAGCCAGCCACTCAGCAGCCATATCCGCCTCAGCGGGCCCCTGCACTAAAATAGCAGCCCACAGGTAGCAAGTATAGTGGCTAGCCATGTGACAGTGGTAAAAGGCCCCAACAGACCCCAGCTCTATGTCAGCCTGAGGATAATCAATGAGTAAGTATAGCGGCCGGCCACGCAACAGCAATAAAAGGCCACAACATGCGCCAGGTTGAAGTCAGCCCCACAGCTAAGCAGTCAGTAAATATAATGGCTGGCTCATAGACAGTGGTGCAAGGAGCTGTCAGGCCCTGGCCTCAAGCAACTGTATTTGTAGTGGTGCAGTACACACAACAAGGCTTAAAACAGCGGTGTGTGTTGGCTCCATGCCTCTTCAAACCTTTCATGGCCAACCTCTCTCCTGCTCTTGATGAAATTAACAGCCACCCTCCCATCTCCGCACTCTAGCACTGAATCATTTATTATATGCTAATGACGTGGGCCTGTGTAGTCCAACTATAGTAGGCCTGCAAAGACTGATAAACACACTGCACTTGCACTCCACGCACAATGACCAGGTTGTTAGCAGAAAAAAAACAAGGTGACGATGGTCAGCAAAACAATATTATGCCATGTGATGTTATAGGCATTTAAAGAGCGCACTAAACCAGATGGTATCAAGGCAGAGGAGCACTTATTCAGTCAAAGCTATTCTGAGTAAAGAGACAATTTTTCAGTAGTTTTTTTTAAGACTGGGAAGATTCCCACATCTGCAATATCATGCGGCAGATATTCCATAATTTGGCTGCTCCCACCAAAAAAGACCTTCTTCCCTATCTGGCTCTAAAACATCTAGGGACAATTGCCAGTGTGTGATAGGTAGTTCTGAAAGGTCTTGCATGTACATACCAATGGCACATGCCATTAAGATATCCGTGTGTTTAAGATAAAGGGCTTTATGGACCATACACAAGACTTTGAAAGCAATTCTCTTTCTGATGGGAAGCCAGTAAAGAGCTGCAGACCTTCCCTAACTGAAACCTGCCTGGGAATATTCAAAATGAGCTGAGCAGCAGCGTTTTGGGGTCACCTGCAACTTGTTAATACTTCTCTTACCCTTATTTAGATAGAGGGAGCAATGACAACCATCTGTCGTAGTTCATCAGGAATGAAAGGGAAAATCTTCCTCAGTACTCTGATATAAAAACAGGTGTTGGACGTGTGACTAGCTTGGGTGTTAAAGTTCAAAGAATTATCTACTAAGATACCCAGGTTTCTGGCAGAATCCACAGGAGTGGGAAGAGATTCATACTCCTCAGGCCACAAGTTACCAGACCATATTGAGTACTAGGCACCAAAAACCAGCACCTCTGTCTTTCCAGCATTGAATTTGAGCGAATTGTTGCTCATCCATTTTTCAGTGCTGGACATACACTGCCTAAAAGACTGGGTGACAGAGGTCATATCATTGGAGATCGTCACCATTATCTGCGTGACATCATCATAAGATTAAACCTCAAAGCCAAAGGACCAGACCAGGGCTGCCAGAGGCACCACACAGATGCTAAGGAGAGTCAGACTCATCGCAGAGCCATGGAATCTGGCGGTGAGGAAAGAAGATAGTAGATTGAGAACGCGCCTGCCAACTCCAATCTCCTCCAGCCGTTGAATCATCCGAGCAGGCCAAATTGTGTCAAATGCAGCAGACAAATCAAGCAAGAGTAGAATGGCTGCACCACCCTGATCAACATGGTGCCGAATGTTATCAGCTACTGTCACAAGAGCGGTTTCTGTATTATGGCTGGATCTAAAACCATTTTGTGAGGTATCCAAGGAGCTCTCTGTTTCAATAAAATCAACAAGTTTCTGATTTAAAAATGTTTCTACGACTTTGGCAGGAAAAGGGAGCAAAGAGATAGGGCGATAATTCTTAAAATCCTCCGGATCAACATTGGGTTTTTTCAGAAGAGGGGTAACAGAGGCTTGTTTCTAAGAAGTAGGAAACATGCCTGTTTGTAGAATATGCTTCTGTTTTTTAAGAGATCTGCAATATGCTCAGGGGCCAGATTGAAAGTTTTAGCAGCACAAGGATCTAATGGAGACCCAGATTTAATCCTCAAAAGTAGCTCTTGGTCTGTTGGAGAGAAATTATGTAAAAATTCAGCAGTTTTTGCTCTGTGGAGCCCATTGTAGTAGGCAAGAAGCCTGAAGCAGATGAAACGTCATAAAGAGAGAATAAATCAAGAATGGGCTATTGCAGACAAATAAAATATTAGGCTCACAAGGCAAGACAAAGCAGCAGAGGAAGACCTGCTAACTGGGGAGAAATTATTAATAGGATGACAGAGACCCTTGATGTCAGGCCCCTGTTAATCCCACAATATAACAGAGAGTGAAGGGGGTCAGGAGGGCCTGGGACTCTGGGAGAAACTGAACTATGTAGAATGTGTCCATAACAGTGTGGATTGAGTCCAGATGTTCATACCTGAACAAGTTGAACCCCTTGAACAATGCGTTACTCTGTTGTTTATGGTAACAAAAATGTCAATAAAAAATATGAAAAAAGTACATCTGTCCTATCTTTTAAATACAATGCATTCTGCCCGATGAGCCTTCAGGACTTACCTTAGGGGTGACATATGTATTAAAAAGGAAGGTTTAAGCCTAGTGAAAGGTTTAACTTGCCATGTCGAAATGGCAGTTTAAGACTGCATGTCAATGCAATAGCAGGTCTGAGACATCTCTTAGAAGGCTACTTTAGTGGGTGGCACAAGGAGTACTGCACGCCCACTAGTATGATTTAATTTACAGGCCCTAGGTACATGTAGTACTATTTATTAGGGACCTACAAGTAAAATAAACGCACCATTAGATGTAGACCATTTTTATTGTATTTTAGGGAGAGATCACAAGCACTTTAGCACTGGCTAGCAGTGGTAAGCTGCCCAGTCATAGAGGCAATAAAAACAAATTCAGCACAACAGACTGAGTGAAGGCAAAATGTTTGGGGGAATACCATACTAAGAATGTTTAATCTAACATCTGTCCCCCCAGCTGAAAGCCTTATTCATGGGAGTTCTCATTGCTAAGGTGGAAGAACCTGGAAAGACCATCAGCACTGGTATGGTCAGTTTCAGGACAATGCTTCACTGTAAAGTCCATTCTCTGTAAGGACATTGATCACCTCAACAGTGTTGGATTCTTACCCTTCTTCTACATTAGCTTTCTGAGGGGCCTGTCTGAACCTGGAAATGAGTCTCAATCAAAAATGGTCTTAACTTCTTCAGGGTTGAGACCACTGCAAAGGGTTCCCTTTCAATTACACTCCACCTTTGTTCCCTGTGAAGTGCCCTCCTGGTAATGAAGTCTACAGGTTGGTCTAGGCCCTCTGTTTAACTGTAAGACCACATCCCCTATACTATGCTCTGAGGCGCCCATCTGGACAATGAACTCTTTGGAGAAGTCTGGAGCCTTGCACATGGGTGTTGTACACATGGCCTCATTCAAGGTGTCAAAAGTGTTCTGGCACGCATCTCTACACATCACCTTTTTGGACTGCTTTTTGGAAGTCAGCTCTGCTAAGGAAGCAACAAGGGAGCCATGGACTTTGACAAATCTCCTGAAATATCTAGTGAGGCCCACAATGTCTCTCACCTCAGTCTGGGTCTTAAGGGGTTTCCAAGTGTGGACAGTATGAATTTTGGCCTGGAGGAGCTGTATCTAGCCTCCACCAACTTGCAGTACCAAGTAGAGCAGCGATCCCTACCCTATCTGGCACTTACTAGACTTGATAGTAAGGCCTGCCATTTGCAGGTTCTGAAGCACTTCCTTAGGTGGAACAGGTTGTGCTCTCAGCTGCGACTGTTTTTAAAAAAAACAAATTGTATTAGGTTTTAGATGTAGCAAACAATATTGACAATCATAGACTTTCAATCCCCTTTCAAACACTCTCAAACCTCTCCTCATCATCAATACTGATAATCCCGCCCTCTTTTGATTCACACACACTTGCAACCTTGTACACCTGGTTTGTGCCAAACCCCTCTTCAGTAGGATGGGCCTTTCCAGTCCCTGGCCTATGGAAACTTTACTGTAGGTGAAGAGCTATCTACAGACATCACCGTTTTAGTGTAATGCTGGCTGAAGTGATTTACTTGGTGAAGACTTTGGAGTGTCATTTTCTGGGTCATTCAGATGTTCAACTAGTGCTTCCTAGGCTCTAGCTACTTCGATAGATCCTAGGCCCCTACCTCTCTCAACAACACTCTTCCTTCGCACACCCCACCTCCACCCTTTTTCTAGCTCCATCTTCCAAGCCGTTATTCAGGGTGCCCCAGCGATCTTCCGGTGTCCAGTAATTTCCCTTTCAGCAACTAGGAAAGCTAAGTCTTGAAATATACTAGTGACTATAATTTTAACAGTTTGTGGAAACCAACTGAGAAGACAATGGCCGGGAGTACATGGGACCGCTTTTTCTATTACTGAAGCAACGGTGCTGGCAACCTCTTCCCAGTAACTAGTCAGGGTTGGGCAGTCCCACAACATACTGCTCCTACTTCTCCACAGCCAAGGCATGCTGAGTCAGTCATATGATAGAATTTATTGATGCCTCCAAGAGGAGAGAGATATGCTCTATGTAGTATGTAATCATTAATCAAGTTAAACCTTGCATTCCAGGACACCCTGAGGATTCTTTCCAAGATGCATTCCCATTCCCTCTCCGATATACAGTAGAGATCCCCAGGTCTTCCTCACACTTCACTCGCAAGGTTTCTAGTGGTCTAATCATATCTTCCCTCAACTTCCTGCATAGGCAATTTAGTGCTTTGAAGATTCCCGAAGATTGAGAGATGTAGCGACAGCCCATATGCACTTGTGGTTCTACAGAGTCCATCCGCCAGTGTTTGCGGAAGGCCGCTGGCACTGCACCATTGAGCAGGAAGGGTCACTGTGGTATGTCCAACTCCAATTGAAAGTCCTCAAATGGCAGGAGCTCCCCTCTCTAAACAGGTCTCCCATCAAAGTCGCTACTGTGGCGACCCAGTCGTCCATGAGGCAGTACAGATAGCATGGTGACCAGAAGTTCGGGGTACACTGTTTTTTGTACGCTCTTATTCCAGCACTTCTTCATTACATGAAACTCTTGCATCTCTCCACCCGGGCCTACTCACCTTCAGCATCACTCCTATTAGGTCATTAACCCCTAGGGTGCCTTGGACGAGGTGATCTCGTCCAAGGCACCAGTTCCCGGGTGCCTTGGATGAGATCACCTAGTCCTGCACCCCGGAAATGGGGGGAGCGCTAGCGCTCACCCCATGTGCAAAAAAGGCAGGGATGGAAGGGGAAGCCCTTCCCCTTCCACCCCCGAGCCCCCCACCCCCGACCCCCCACCCCCCCGAGACGTCAGCGTGCATCGCCCAAGGGGGACAGAACCCACTAGACACCAGAGAGTTTTTTTTTTTACACGTGAATTTCACGCAAGGGGAGCAACCCCTTAGGCAAGGGTCGCTCCCCTGGGGGGAAAATTTATTTTAGGCCATTTCTGCCCCCCTGGGGGGCAGATCAGCCTATTTTGATTAGGCCGATCTGCCCCCAAGGGGGGCAGAAACCACTAGGCACCAGGGATTTTTTTGTTTTTTTTGTTTTTTTTTTGTTTTACAGATGGGGAGCGACCCCTTGGACAAGGGTCGCTCCCCTGTAGGGGAAAATTGTATTTAGGCCATTTCTGCCCCCTTTGGGGGCAGATCGGCTGATTTTTGCTACGCCAATCTGCCCCCAAGGGGGGCAGAAACCACTAGGTACCGGGGATTTTTTTTTTGCGCCAATGTCACGCAGGGGGAGGGACCCCGTAGGCAAGGGTCGCTCCCGGGCGGGGGTTGCGGGGGGAATTTATTTTAGGCCATTTCTGCCCCCAGGGGGGGCAGAAACCTCTAGGCGCCAGGGCAAATAATTTTTTGTGTTTTTTTTTTTGTTTGTTTGTTTTTTAGAGATGGGGAGCAACCCATTAGGCAAGGGTCGCTCCCCTGGGGGGCAAATTGTATTTAGACCATTTCTGCCCCCCTTGGGGGCAGATCGGCCGATTTTAGGTCAATCTGCCCCCAAGGGGGCAGCAACCACTAGGCACCGGAATTTTTTTTTTGTGCCAATATCACGCAGGGGGAGCGACCCCGTAGGCCTTTTCTGCCCCCCCTGGGGCCGGCTGAGCTAGAGGTCAAAATCCACAGATAGGCACTTTGCAAAAAACACCTCTGTTTTCTATGAAAAAATGTGATGTGTCCACGTTGTGTTTTGGACGATTTCCTTTTGTGGGCGCTAGGCCTACCCACACAAGTGAGGTATCATTTGTATCGGGAGACTTGGGGGAATGCTGGGCGGAAGGGAATTTGTGGCTTCTCTCAGATTCCAGAACTTTCTGTCACCGAAATGTGAGGAAAACATGTTTTTTTAGCCAAATTCTGAGGTTTGCGAAGGATTCTGGGTAACAGAACCTGGTCAGAGCCCCACAAGTCACCCCATCTTGGATTCCCCTAGGTCTCTAGTTTTCAAAAATGCACAGGTTTGGTAGGTTTCCCTAGGTGCCGGCTGAGCTAGAGGCCAAAATCTACAGGTAGGCTCTTTACAAAAAACACCTCTGTTTTCTGTCAAAAAATGTGATGTGTCCACGTTGTGTTTTAGGGCATTTCCTGTCGCGGGCGCTAGACCTACCCACACAAGTGAGGTATCATTTTTATCGGGAGACTTGGGGGAACGCTGGGTGGAAGGAAATTTGCGGCTCCTCTCAGATTCCAGAACTTTCTGTCACTGAAATGTGAGGAAAATGTGTTTTTTTAGCCAAATTTTGAGGTTTGCGAAGGATTCTGGGTAACAGAACCTGGTCAGAGCCCCACAAGTCACCCCATCTTGGATTCCCCTAGGTCTCTAGTTTTCAAAAATGCACAGGTTTGGTAGGTTTCCCTAGGTGCCGGCTGAACTAGAGGCCAAAACCTACAGGTAGGCACTTTGCAAAAAACACCTCTGTTTTCTGTCAAAAAATGTGATGTGTCCACGTTGAGTTTTGGGGCATTTCCTGTCGAGGGCGCTAGGCCTACCCACACAAGTGAGGTATCATTTCTATCGGGAGACTTGGGGGAACATAGAATAGCAAAACAAGTGTTATTGCCCCTTGTCTTTCTCTACATTTTTTCCTTCCAAATATAAGAGAGTGTGTAAAAAAGACGTCTATTTGAGAAATGCCCTGTAATTCACATGCTAGTATGGTCACCCCAGAATTCAGAGATATGCAAATAACCACTGCTTCTCATCACCTTATCTTGTGCCCATTTTGGAAATACAAAGGTTTTCTTGATAGCTATTTTTCACTCTTTATATTTCAGCAAATGAATTGCTGTATACCCGGTATAGAATGAAAACGCACTGCAGGGTGCAGCTCATTTATTGACTCTGGGTACCTAGGTTCTTGATGAACCTACAAGCCCTATATATCCCCGCAACCAGAAGAGTCCAGCAGATGTAACTGTATATTGCTTTAAAAAATCTGACATTGCAGGAAAAAGTTACAGAGTAAAACACAGAGAAAAATTGCAGTTTTTTTAACCTCAATTTCAATATTTTTCTTATTCAGTTGTTATTTTCTGTAGGAAACCCTTGTAGGATCTACACAAATCACCCCTTGCTGAATTCAGAATTTTGTCTTCTTTTCAGAATTGTTTAGGTTTCTGGGATCCAGCATTGGTTTCACACCCATTTCTGTCACTGACTGGAAGGAGGCTGAAAGCACAAAAATATCGTAAAAATGGGGTATGTCGCAGTAAAATGCCAAATTTGTGTTGAAAAATTGGGTTTTCTGATTCAAGTCTGCCTGTTCCTGAAAGCTGGGAAGCTGGTGATTTTAGCACCACAAACCCTTTGTTGATGCCATTTTCAGGGGTAAAACCACAACCCTTATTCTGCAGCCACTTTTTCCAATTTATTTGAAAAAAAACAAGATTTTCACTGTATTTTGGCTACTTTCTTGGCCTCCTTCAAGGGAACCCACAAAGTCTGGGTACCTCTAGAATCCCTAGGATTTTGGGAAAAAAGTACGCAAATTTGGCTTGGCTAGCCTATGTGGACAAAAAGTTATGAGGGCCTAAGCACGAACTGCCCCAAATAGCCAAAAAAAGGCCTGGCACAGGAGGGGGAAAAGGCCTGGCAGCGAAGGGGTTAAGCACTCGAATGCCTTGTCCCACCACTCGAGCTCATGTCTATCTATTCGTCAACCATTGTGTAAACCACTGGAGCTGCGCTGCTAGGTAATACATTTCAAAATCAGGGACTGCAATACCTCCCCTCCCCCCCCTCTCGGCTTTTGGGCGCTACAAAGTGGTCAAAGTCATTCTTCTGGGACCTGCTCTCTTTATAAAGGAGGCGATCAGGGAATCCAACTCCCGGAACAGTGCTCTGGGTATCCATATACCAAGTGTCATGAGGAAATATAACAACCTGGGTGGTGCCACCATCTTCAACAGGGCAATCCACCCCACAACCAACAGGGCTCTCCAAAAGCTTATGTGGGTTCATAGTGACCGGATGGCTAGTCCTAAATTCTCATCCAGGAGGTCCTGTGTCTCATGGAAGATCTTAACCCCCAGGTAGGGCAGGCAATGAGGACCCCACCAAAACAATCCCAAGTTATCTGGTGGCCCACGGCCCTCCTTCATGGGGAAAAGACTTCATTTCTGCAAGTTCACTTTTTAACACCGAGAGGCAGCCAAACTCACTGAGCAAGCTCCTGACACCTCCAAGATCCGCTTCAGTGTTCCTAGGGAGAATTAATAGGTCATTTGCATAGAGCGCTATCCGATGAAGGAGCGCTCCAACTTGTAAACCCCAATAATGAGTCCCCTTTACCTAGCCATGCTGGACAATGGCTCAATAGCCAGAGCTAACAGTAGTGAGGAGAGGGGGCATCCCATCCTTGTCCCTATCTCTATCCCATAGCTCTCCGAAATGGTTCGGCCCATGCAAACCCTACCCATTGGCGCTGAACACAGCAGGCTAGTCTATTGCACAAAGCCTATACCCAAGCGCATGCACAGCATTACACGATATAGAAAGCCCCATTCTAAGCTGTCAAAGGCTTTTTCAGTGTTAACCACAAAAACTGTGCTTCCCACCAATCATACGTGCTAGCCTCCAGTATCAAGATGTATCAACTCAGTCATGAGTGGCAGGACTCTAGTAGCTAGGATTTTACTTAAAATTTTATAGTCGATGTTTAACATCAACAGCGGTCTGTATGCTCAGCAGTCATGTGCCGGTTTCAGTAGGGGCCTCACACGTTGAGCTGAGGAGTCTGCCCGAATCCCTTGCTGCTTTTTAGAGCTCTGCTAATTTAGGGGCCAACTCCTCCGCATAGGTATTATAAAACTCAGTGGGCAGCCTGTCAGTTCCTCGTGTCTTACTTCACGCCAGCCCCTTGATTGCAACACTTATGTCCTGTATTGTGATGTCTCCATCCAAAGAGTCCGCTTCCTCGTTTGTTATATGAGGTACGGGTAGGTGCTACCTTATAAAGGAGGCGATCAGGGAATCCAACTCCCGGAACAGTGCTCTGGGTATCCATATACCAAGTGTCATGAGGAAATTTAACAACCTGGGTGGTGCCACCATCTTCAACAGGGCAATCCACCACACAACCAACAGGGCTCTCCAAAAGCCTATGTGGGTTCGTAGTGACCGGATGGCTAGTCCTAAATTCTCCTCCAGGAGGTCCTGTGTCTCATGGTAGATATTAACCCCCAGGTAGGGCAGGCAATGAGGATCCCACCAAAAGGATCCCAAGTTATCTGGTGGCCCACGGCCCTCCTTCATGGGGAAAAGACTTAGGGGGTCATTACAACATTGGCGGTAAAAGCCGCTTACCGCCGTGCAGAAGACCGCCAATACACTGCCGCGGCCGCGGAATTCCGCCACAGCTATTATGACCCACATCTCGCAATCCGCCAAAATTCAGACACCCACACAAGTCCACCACACCAAAGGTCAGTGATAAACTGGCGAAAACAATTCCTCCAACGTCACGCCAACAGAAACACGCCCATGCTATCACGACACACGAATCCACGCGACGGTCTTTCAACCGCGGTATTCCATTGGCGGTACACTCCGCCGCGCTCAAAATACACACACATCTCCAAAACACCGCCACATTGGACAATTCCAAATACACACACCTGATACACATACAAATGCAACTCCCACACACCCAATTTAATATAAAACACACACCCACATCACCCACAAACCCCTACGACCAGAAATTTTGAGGAAGCCGAGAGACAGAGAGCACAGCAATTGAGAACCCCACCACACAGAGGCACACAACACCATCACCCATACAACATTCCACACACAAAACACCACACACCACTACACATCACCACACACATCAACACTTACACCACCGTACACATCACCCACACCACCCCATGTCACGCCAAAGACACCCCAGGTTTTCCGAGGAGGAGCTCAGGGTCATGGTGGAGGAAATCCTACGGGTAGAGCCACAGCTATTTGGATCACAGGTGCAGCACACCTCCATAGCCAGGAAGATGGAGCTATGGCGAAGAATCGTGGACAGGGTCAACGTTGTGGGACAGCATCCAAGAAATCGGGAGGACATCAGGAAGAGGTGGAACGACCTACGGGGGAAGGTGCGTTCAGCGGTCTCCAGGCACAACATTGCGGTTCAGCGGACTGGCGGCGGACCCCCACCTCCTCCCCGACAACTAACAACATGGGAGGAGCAAGTCTTGACCATCATGCATCCAGAGGGCCTCAGAGGAGTCGGTGGAGGAATGGACACTGGTAAGTCAAATCTTAACTATCATATCCCCCACCCTACCTGCATGCTATCACACCCCCCCACCCTCACCCCCTCCCCTATCACTCCAACACCTCACTAATATACTAATAACACAAACCACCCATCCCAACACCAAGCCCTGCATGACACAACTAAGCATGGTCACCCCTCACCAAAGCATGCTCACTGCACATATCCATAACAACCCCCTAACCATCATCACACAAACCCACACACAGGAATGCTTGCACTGGGGTACACGCACACCCACCCATTGCACACCATTACACACACACATGCAATAATCATGCTCTTATATCCCTGCAGGACCACTACGGAACGTCACCACACAGGAGGGTCCAGACATTTCCACTCCACCCACAGAAGAGGCCCACAGTGACGACAGCAGCTCTGCCGTACTGGATCCTGATGACCAGTCCGGACCATCGTGGGCCTTGGGACAGTCGGTTCCCTTTGCACAGGCACATGCCAACACTGACCTTCCACCCTCTGGTAACACCAGCACAGCACCCACCCAGCGGGCCCATACCTCCGTACCCAGGACACGTCAATCAGCGGTGTGTCCACCACTACAGGGAACCCAGGATAACCCACCACCCCAACAAGAACAGGGACCTGGGGGCAGTGGTAGTGGGCACACGGTCCAGTGGATGGAGGCACAGGAACACAGGGGAACTGGGAGGGCTGCTGTGCGACAGGGGGTGGACAGGCCAAGGGAACCCACTCTCCACGAGGCCCTCTCCTCCATCATGGGAGCATACCACCACTCCCAGGAGACGATGGCGACGGTCCTGGACAAGTTTCAGGAGACCCAGCGCCTGCAGGAGGAGCAGTATTTGGGGTTCAGGGAGGAGCTCAGAACCATCAGCTCCGCCCTGCGCACCATCGTAGGGGTGCTGAAGGACATACAGAAGACCATGAGGGACACTGTGGCACTCCAAGGGGCCCCTGAACACTAGCCAGGACGATGAACTGCCCACCACCTCCGCCGGCGCTAGTGGACAGGACGCCCCGCCACAGGACCACCACACCAGCACCCCACCCCCTGCAGACAGACAACCACCCCGCAAGCGGTCCCTGAGATCCAGGAACAGGACAGAGCAAGATGGCAAGACCCCCGCCAGGAAATGAGACCACCCTGATTGTCCTCCCACTGTCCCACTTTGTTACCCTGTCCATACTTAAACTGCCCCAGCTCCACTTCCTATGCCCATATGGGCAGTGCACCTGTGTGACCAATAGACTGGACTCTGCCATGGACATTCCTCCACCGTCCCCCATCACCATTTTACAACCCCCCTCCATTTTTGAGCACGTAAATAAACACCCTTGAAGCACAAAACAATCTGGAGTCAGTCTGTGATTTGGTAAAATTGTATTATCAATGACAGTGTCAAAATGCGTGTTCAATTGTAAAGCCAACATACTTATGTCACACATCACAAGTCCATGAAGGATACAGGCAGATGACACACGTTGGTAACCACACCTGTGAAACCGTAATGGAAAGGTACAACTCAATTACCAAATACTGCTACTAAATGACAGACAGGATAGAGGTAGAAGTGTGAAAGGGAATGTAATAGTAAAATAAAATGTTCTCACCTGTGTGTCACTGGAAATATTGCTGTATGACTGACTCCCTGTTGTCTATGTCTTCTTCCTCAGCTTCCTCCTCATCACTGTCCACAGGCTCCACAGCTGCCACAACACCGCCATCTGGACCATCCTCCTGCAGAAAAGGCACCTGGCGTCGCAAAGCAAGATTGTGGAGCATCGAGCAGGCGATGATGATCTGGCACATCTTCTTCGGTGAGTAGAATAAGGAACCACCTGTCATATGGAGGCACCTGAACCTGGCCTCAGGAGGCCGAAGGTGCGTTCGATCACCCTCCTAGTCCACCCATAGGCCTCATTGTAGTGTTCTTCTGCCCTTGTCCTGGGATTCCTCACTGGGGTCAATAGCCAGGACAGGTTAGGGTAACCAGAGTCCCCTAATAGCCACACCCGGTGCCTCTGGAGTTGACCCATCACATAAGGGATGCTGCTATTCCGCAGGATGTAGGCGTCATGCACAGAGCCAGGGAACATAGCATTTACCTGGGAGATGTACTGGTCTGCCAAACATACCATCTGTACATGCATAGAATGATAACTCTTCCGGTTCCTCTACACCTGTTCACTCCTGTGGGGGGGGGGAACCAGAGCTACATGGGTGCCATCAATAGCACCTATGATGTTGGGGATATGTCCAAGGGCATAGAAGTCACCTTTAACTGTAGCCAAATCCTCCACCTGAGGGAAACGATGTAGCTCCGTACGTGTTTCAGCAGGAAAGACAACACTCTGAACAACTCAGTGGAAAACATAGGCTGGGACATCCCTGATGCCATGGCCACTGTTGTCTGAAAAGACCCACTTGCAAGGAAATGGAGCACTGGCAGCACCTGCACGTCAGGGGGGATTCCAGTGGGATGGCGGATTGGTGACATCAGGTCTGGCTCCAACTGGGTACATAGTTCCTGAATAGTGGCACGGTCAAACCTGTAGGTGATGATTAAATGTCGCTCCTCCATTGTCAACAGGTCCACCAGCGGTCGGTACACCAGAGGATTCCACCATCTTCTCAAATGTCCCAGCTGACGGCGCCTAGGAAGGACAACAGCGACCACAGAGTCAACAAATTTCCAGGTATGTGCCCACAGATACACAGAACACGACACCAAACACAAAACTCTTCCTTTATGTGTGTTGAGTGTAGGCCTAGGTATGTGTGACGCAGTAGTAAATTAAGCCATGTGGGCCCCTGAAATGGCGGCTGCCTGACCTCTAAACTGGGACAATGGGATGTGAGGTAGCTGCATTGGTTAACATAGGACCGTATGGGTCCCAGGAGCCAATAATGAAGTGCGCCGGTGGTGATGATATGCACCGCCGCAGATGTCACCGCCGCGGACGTGACCGACATTTTCTATCTGTTCAATCACTCGATACCTGATCTTCGACAGGAGAGGACCTACACTGCAAGTGCTGCTGTGACCTCGGTCTGGAAGAGACAATGGCTGCTGCGTCTGGGGAAAGGGCCCCTGCCTTCACTGCTCAGGAGTTGGAAAAGCTCGTGGACGGGGTCCTCCCCCAGTACACGCTACTCTACGGTCCTCCAGACCAACAGGTAAGTACACAGGGAGCACGTTGTATGGGCTATGCCTGGGTGGAGAGGGCTGGATGTTAGTTAGAAGGGGGCAGAGTTCAGGGAACATGAAGGACTGTGAATGCATGTGCCACATGGCAAGGGTAGGGATGGGGGCCACTCACATTGACGGTGCAATTGGTAATGACTTCTCTTCTTCCCCTGTGCATGTCATGTAGGTCAGCGCCCACCAGAAGAAGGACATTTGGCGTGCCATCGCCAAGGACGTCCGGACCCTGGGGGTCCACCAGAGACGGGGCACCCACTGCCAGAAAAGATGGGAGGACATTCGCCGGTGGAGCAATAAGACGGCAGAGAATCAGCTGGGGATGGCCTCCCAACGTGGGACGGGGTGCCCGTCGCACCATGACCCCCCTGATGTTCAGGATCCTGGCGTTGGCCTACCCGGAGTTGAATGGGCGCTTGAGGGCATCACAGCAGACAAAAGGGGGTGAGTACACTCTCATTCTGGGGACTTTGCGCGCAGTGGAGGGGTCTAGGTGGGGGAGGAGGGCTGTGGGTTTCCCTAGGCCAGGGCTGGTTCCGTATGCTAGGCCCCTCCGTAATGCAGGCCATGTGGCACTCCGCCCCACCTCAGTAGAGTGCCAAGTACAGGTATTAAGGCCCCTGTGGCATCTATGTGTGCAGATGTCCACCATAGCCATGTAGGCCAGATCCCAGGAATTGCATCTGTAGAGGCCAAGAGCACGGCGTAGTGCAGGGGGCTGCTGTGTCTGTATTGTCCGCCAACGGAAGCGGTAAGCCATGCACTTAACCTGTCTTTCTTCTGTCGTCCACCCCCCCCTTTTTCTGCTCTCCCTGTTCTTTTGTGCATCAGCATCATCAGGCGGATGTACAGTGGCACCGGAGCACGAGGGAGCTGCATCCCACATGGCCATGGAGGGCCACACCACAGACTCTGAATACACCAGTGGGACGGAGGGGAGCTTCACGTCGGTCACCGGATCACCAAACAGTGACACGGACTCGTCTGCCGATGGGAGCTCCCTTGTGGTGGCGCCACCATCTGTGCCCCCCACTTCTACAGGTACAGCCGCCACCTCCCCTACCAGCACCGCGCTCCCAGCAGCCCCTCAGCATTCGCCCTGTGCCCGCTCACCCAGGAGGGTGGGCATCACCTTCGCCCCAGGCAACTCAGACCCTGCCCCTGTCACCCCTGCTGCCCTCAGTGAGGAGGCCATTGACCTCCTCAGGTCACTCACTGTTGGGCAGTCTACCATTGTGAATGCCATCCAGGGTGTAGAACGAGAGTTGCAACACGGTAATGCATTCCTGGAGGGCATTCATTCTGGTCAGGCTGCCCTTCATCGAACCCTGCAATCTCTGGCCTGAGCACTGATGTCAGCCATTGTCCCTGTGTCTAGCCTCCCCCTCCAACTTCCTCCACCCAGACCCAATCCCCTATACCCCAGCCTATCCCAAGCACACCATCAGACAAGCATGCATACAACTCAACACACACAAGTAGCTCAGGCAAACATAAGCACCACACAACCCACAGGCACTCACGCAAGCATCACCCACATACAGACACAGCAACATCCACTGCCTCCACTGTGTCCCCCTCGTCGTCGTCTCCCTCCTCCCTCCCAGTGTCGTCTACACTCTCACCTGCATGCACTACATCTACAGGCACTAGGACTCGCACCAGAACAACCAGAACCACACCCCGCTCACCTGCACTCACCACCCCCACTACCATTTACACGTCCCCTGTGTCCACTCCCAGTGTGTCTGTGACGCCCCCTCCCAAAGTACACAAACGCGGGCACCCACACACCCAACAGCCATCCACCTCACGACAGCCTCCAGTACCTGCACCTGCACCCAAATCACCTAAAGTTACACCTCCTACAACCACCTCCTCTTCCTCCACTCCCAGACCCCCTCCAGCTACCCATCCCAGTCTTCGTCAGCAACTCTTCCTCAGCAACGTTGACCTCTTTGCCCCCACCCCCACCCCTCCAATTGATAGGTCCCGTAGTAGCACCTCAGCCAAAAAAAGTCCTGTACCAGTGGTGCGTGTTAAAGGTGTGTGGAGTGCACCGGCCACCAGGGCAGCCAGTGTGACACGGAGCCAAAGCACTGCCAGTCCACCCCCTGTAAAGCACCTCAAGTTGGAAAGTGGCCGACGGGACAGGGTGAAGGATCCTGGCGGCAAAACTGCTCACAAGGGTCCCAGGGGGATTGCAGAGTCAGCTGTGACTCCTCCAAAGGTGGTGAAGGGCCAGAAGAAGTCTGCACAGTCTGGGAAGAGCAGCACAGCGGAGAAGGGCGCCATCCTCCCCGGTGGCCGGGACGCCACCGCCAGCACTGTTGTCACTGGTCCTGAGACCACCGCCAGAGTCAGTGCCCAGGAGGGCAGCACAAACGTCACTGGTCCTGAGACCACCGCCAGAGTCATTGCCCAGGAGGGCAGCACAATCGTCACTGGTCCTGAGACCACCGCCAGAGTCAATGCCCAGGAGGGCAGCACAATCGTCACTGGTCCTGAGACCACCGCCAGAGTCAGTGCCCAGGAGGGCAGCACAATCGTCACTGGTCCTGAGACCACCGCCAGAGTCATTGCCCAGGAGGGCAGCACAATCGTCACTGGTCCTGAGACCACCGCCAGAGTCATTGCCCAGAAGGGCAGCACAATTGTCACTGGTCCTGAGACCACCGCCAGAGTCAATGCCCAGGAGGGCGAGTCAGTGCCCAGGAGGGCAGCACAATCGTCACTGGTCCTGAGACCACCACCAGAGTCAGTGCCCAGGAGGATCCCGGCAGCCACAGCCCCGCTGGGCAATGAGGGACCGTCATGCCACACACCAATGCACAGGTCAGAGACCGCCATGGCAAGCACCGCTCAACAGGGCAGAGACCGCCATGGCAAAGCACCGCTGAACAGGGAAAACACCGCCATGGTGAAGACCGCTGAACAGGGCAAAGCACCGCTGAACAAGGCAAAGCACCGCTCAACAGGGCAGAGACCGCCATGGCAAAGCACCGCTGAACAGGGAAAACACCGCCATGGTGAAGACCGCTGAACAGGGCAAAGCACCGCTCAACAGGGCAGGGACCGACATGCCAGAGCACCGCTGGACAGGGATAAAACCGCCACATGAAGCATCGTTATCCCATTTGC
Source organism: Pleurodeles waltl (assembly GCF_031143425.1). Taxonomy (NCBI): domain Eukaryota; kingdom Metazoa; phylum Chordata; class Amphibia; order Caudata; family Salamandridae; genus Pleurodeles; species Pleurodeles waltl. The sequence continues at coordinate 658,398,071 of NC_090448.1, forward strand.
AGCTGGGACAGTGATGGAACAGGAATGGTCACGGGGAGCCTGATGCAGTCTGGGCACCAGTCGCCCTCCAGAACCAGTGGAGACTGTTATCCACTTGAGAGACTGTGGCTTTGCACTCCCCAGGATGGTACAGTGGGCAACCCACCCACTGTAGAGACTTGAGAGACTGTGGCTTTGCACTCCCCAGGATGGTACAGTGGGCAACTCACCCACTGTAGAGACTTGAGAGACTGTGGCTTTGCACTCCCCAGGATGGTACAGTGGGCAAGCCACCCACTGTAGAGACTTGAGAGACTGTGGCTTTGCACTCCCCAGGATGGTACAGTGGGCAAGCCACCCACTGTAGAGACTTGAGAGACTGTGGCTTTGCACTCCCCAGGATGGTACAGTGGGCAACTCACCCACTGTAGAAACTTGAGAGACTGTGGCTTTGCACTCCCCAGGATACATCAATGGGCATGGAGCCCCGTCGTGGATCTGGCGTGGTGCTGTAATCCGGCTGAGGTGCCCCCCCCCTTCCCTTCCCCCTGAGGTGCCTGTTGTATTTCTATCTGATGCCCCTGCAGTGTTCTCTCTGTTTGTGGACAGGTATCTAGTGTGGGCCTCGCCCATGCATTTTGGGCCCAGTGGTGCACGGACATTGATATGTGCATACCTCCACTACTTCTCGTAATGTATAAAATCTGGAATGTGTATATATTTGGTAACTGTATTTTGATACATTACAATGTTTGAACTGATTTCCTTTTGTCTTTGCATTCTTCCGGGGGGGTTGTGGGTTGTTACTGTGAAGTTTGGAAATGCATTGGTGTGTGTGTTGTAATGTGCGAGGGTGGGGGTGTTGCGTGTGTGTCCCCCTGACTTTTGCCTCCCCTATGTCGTAGGTGCAGTACTCACCGTTGTCTTCGGCGCCGCCGTTGCTGGTGTTCGTAGATGAGCAGGAACACAAGGGCAGGGAGTATTTGTAGTTCCGGCTCCATGGTGTCCTCCTTCCTCGTGGAGTGTGTTAAGGTGAGCGTTTTCCCATTGCAAAAGCTGTTTCCGCCGTGTTTTTATCCACGGTGAATCCGCCCCGGAAAAGGTGGCGGATTGGCGGGTTGTGATACTGTGGGCGGTACATTGTCTTCCGCCTGTCTGTTGGCGGTGACCGCCGCGCTGCTTGTCTGTACTGCCGTGGCGGGCGGAGTGTTAAAGTGGCTGTCTATGTTGGTGGTTTCCGCCACGGTCATAATTCCCGGCCTGTGTGCGGTATTACCACACCTTTAACACCGTATGCCAGGGTTGTAATGACCCCCTTAATTTCTGCAAGTTCACTTTTTAACACCGAGAGGCAGCCAAACTCACTGAGCAAGCTCCTGACACATCCGAGATCCGCTTCAGTGTTCCTAAGGAGAATTAATAGGTCATTTGCATAGAGCCCTATCTGATGAAGGAGCGCTCCAACTTGTAAACCCCAATAACGAGTCCCCTTTACCTAGCCAGGCTGGATAATGGCTCAATAGCCAGAGCAAACAGTAGTGAGGAGAGGGGGCATCCCTTCCTTGTCCCTATCTCTATCCCATAGCTCTCCGAAATGGTTCAGCCCATGCAAACCCTACCCATTGGTGCTGAACACAGCAGGCTAGTCTATTGCACAAAGCCTATACCCAAGCGCATGCACAGCATTACACCATGTAGAAAGCCCCATTCTAGGCTGTCAAAGGCTCTTTCAGTGTTAACCACAAAAACTGTGCTTCCCACCAGTCATACGTGCTAGCCTCCAGTATCAAGATGTATCAACTCAGTCATGAGTGGCAAGACTTTAGTAGCTAGGATTTTACTTAAAATTTTATAGTCGATGTTTAACATCAACAGCGGTCTGTATGCTTAGCAGTCATGTGCCGGTTTCAGTAGGGGCCTCACACGTTGAGCTGAGGAGTCTGCCCAAATCCCTTGCTGCTTTATAGAGCTCTGCTAATTTAGGGGCCAACTCCTCCGCATAGGTATTATAAAACTCAGTGGGGAGCCTGTCAGTCCCTTGTGTCTTACTTCACGCCAGCCCCTTGATTGCAGCACTTATGTCCTGTATTGTGATGTCTCCATCCAAAGAGTCCGCTTCCTCGTTACTTATATGAGGTACGGGTAGGTGATATAAAAAGTCACCCAGATCCCTCGTCATGCCTTGTGGTGCTGCTATAACATTTCACATAGTATTAAAAGACGTGATGATTAATTTTGCCCTGTCTGTACCCCTCAATTTCCAAAAGTGGAGATCCCCTCTTATTTGGATTCACTAGCCAAGCTACCAATGCCCCAGCTCTGTCCCGCTCAGTGTGGGTGTGCTCCGTATATTTTTTTATAGTCAAAGCACCTAATTTTTACCACCTGAACTGCCACCTTTTCCTAAGCATTTATTAATGACTGTTGTACCTCTGGGTGTCCTGACTGCCGTTGTTTCACCTCTGAAGTACTGCTCTGCCATCAACATCTCACTCATCAGGGTCTTCCTGACTACCATTGGGCCCTCTATGCACTGACCCTTGATCACCAGCTTAAAAGCATCCCACTCTACTTGAACGGACGCGGTCAAATCCTTACTATTCCCAAAATATTGACTGATTTTTTTCTCTGATCATATCATGGAATGGTTGATCCTCCAGGGATTTATGTTTCAACCTCCAGGTGGAGATAGGAGGTCTGGGTCTTTCCCAATTCAGTTGTAAAAGTACTGGATTATGATCAGATATGGATCTGGCCAGATATACTAAAGCATTGACCTCTGGGGTACACAGGAAGGTATCTAAATGAGTAATCCCTGTGTGTATTCTGTGATCTCTCTCTAGTGCAAAAAATGAGAAGCTCCCTGTCGCTACTTCCTTCCAGAGCCATTTCTCCAGATAGGTCAGCATATTGTTACCTTCTATTCTTTCAGGTAATCCTACCACATGGATGTTATTCCTTCTCAATCTATTTTTGGTGTCTTCCATCTACAATTCCGGTGTGTGGTTCTTTGCTTCCATAGTTGTCAGGCGAGCACATGTAGTTGTCAGGCAGACAGAATCTTTGTTAGGTCTTTATATGTACTGCAACCTGCTCCACCAGCCAACAGTGGTTGTCCATTAAGAATCCTAGATCTGCTCACTGGGCATCTATCTTGGTCTCCAATACTTCTCAGGAGATGTTTATTGCTTGCAGAATGTCCTGGAGGGAGGGGCACCCTGGTTGCCCAGACTGCGTGGTTGAGCCCTCTTCGTTCATCATCCCGTCCCCTGTGCCTTCTGGTGGCATGCCGCCCCAATCTTGGCCATTTTTGCTGGTGCTCTTGCTTGTGACTGTGGGGGTCAATAGAGTCGGTGCTGGTGTAGAAAATGCTCTCTCCCCTATGTGTTCTCCAGCCCTCAGGGTGAGTACAATTTACCTAATGCTCAAGCAGGGTTTTGTTTATGTTACTCTACAGTGTCACTCCATCTCTAGTGTGTTCTCACTTTTGTGCACCATGTTCCTTCACTCCTTGTGGGTTATAAGCAGCATGCAGTGTGCAAATTGCATCTGCAACCTCAACTCTGTGTGCCACAGCATCATGCGATCCAACACACTTGTCTGGTCTGTTGAGGGTGCTCTAATAGGGCCACTTGCCACCCCGGGTTAACCAGTTCACCCTACAGTCTCACTTTGCTCACCCCTCAAAGCGTTACTCTCATGGTCCTCCTGGCATATCAGTACTTAAGGGCTTGCGGGGGCCCTCCACTGTGGATCCCTGGGCATCCCCACTCTTCACTCCACTGCCCCAGCCACTCCCATTCTCCAATGCTGTGCTCTGCCCTTCTAGGGACTCCTCTGTCATGTGCTAACCTGCTCGACTGGTCCCCAAGGTGGGCGTTCACCCCAGTCTCTCCACTCCTATTTGCAACACCCTCTGTGGGATGCCACTACCCAGCTGCCCTGGCTGTGCTCTCTCTCAGCTCCCCAGCCACTAAGACCCCATCTAGGTCAGGCCCAGTTCCAATGTTCCCTTGGGGGGCCCCCTCCTCACTACTCACAGCTCAGGGGGACTGTTATAAGCATCAGGTGGGGCCTTGTCTGCATGAGCGCCACTCCGTGCATCCTACTCCATCACCCCAAGGCCATACCTCCAACACTGTTTTCAGTCATGGCAGGCCGATTAAAAAAAGTTTGAATGTTTCCCTTGCCACCCTTTCCTGCCCTTTTCCCAGTGTCCTTTGTGGCCAAGAGCTCCATTTCATAAAGGGTGCAATTATCAGCTGAATGTCTTGGTTGCTTTTCCGTCTTCCCCAGCTCAGGTAATTTTTCAATGGCTTTACTTTTCACCATCATGGCAGATTTTAGTTACTTGTAATACCCCAGTTTGATGTATCACCACAGCAATAAAGTATATTTGAGGTTAGGTACACCCGTTTAAGATGTTCTTCAACCAACTCAACATTAGACAGATAACAGCAGCAGATGGGCCAAGCAAAAACGAGCATTAACCCTGACAAAATTCAACTAGCTGTGAGAGCAAAACCTTAGGTAGCCATTACCAGTAGTTTATCAATAGTGCGTCCAGGCTCAATTTCCAAAGTGAAGCGCCAAGAGGGGTGACCCAGCCTGGCCCCTTCAGGACTCTGATGGGCGCAGAAGAGACTGATCTTCGCCTGGCCTTTGCCCGGGCATGCACCAGGGTGCGTCCTGTGTTGCAGGAATGCAGTGGTTGCCCCTTCTCCTGGACTAAGGGACTGCTGGGGGATGTATTCCTATCACAGCTGTGGCCAGAAATTATGTCTGCAGCTCCCGCGCTGTATGGAATAAAGTCTGTGGCCACCCACACTGAGGAACCTGGATGGTGCCCTTAGCACATTAGTTGCCCCTCCCCCTGGGCTAAGGGACTGCTGGGGGACATAGTCCCACCCAGGCTGTGAGCAGAAATGAGGTCTCTGGCTCCTGCTCTGCAGGAAACCCATGAAACAAAGTCTGTGGCCACCGGCGCTGCGGGAACTGGAGGGCACCTTTAGAACCTTAGTTGCCCCTCCCACCAGGATAAGAGACTGCTGGGGGACATAGTCCTACTCCAGCTGCAGACGGAAATGAGGTCTGCAGCTCCTGCATTAGGAGGCATAAAGCCGGCAACCTCCTGCGCTGAGGGAAGTGGATGCCTTGCCTTTAGCATGGTTTGTTTGCCCCTCCTCCTAGGATAAGGGACTGCTAGAGGACGTACTCCAACCACAGCTGCAGGCATACAAGAGGTCTGCGGCTCCCACACTGCGGGGAACTTTTCTGTGGTCATCTGTACTGCTGGAACTAGAAGGTGTCTTTAGCTCATTGGTTGCCCCTCCTCCTCGGCTAAGGGATTGTTGGGGGACATAGTCCCACCCCAGCTGTGACCAATAATAAGGTTTACAGCTCCTGCATTGTGAGGAACAAAGTCTGTTGCCACTCACGCTGTGGGAACTGTATGGAGTCTTTAGCGTGTTAATTGCCCCTCCACCTGGCTTAAGGGAATGCTGGGGACATAGTCCTACCCCAGCTACAGCCAGAAATTGAGATCTGCGGCTCCCACACTGCAGGGAACAAAGTCTGCACCAACCCACGCTGCAGGAACTGTATGGCACCTTTAATTTGTTAGTGGTACCTCCTTCGAGGCTAAGGGACTGCCGGGGGACATAATCCCACCCCAGCTCCGTCTAGGAATTAAGTCTGTGGCTCCCGCTCTGTAGGGAACAATGTCTGTAGCCACTCCTCAGATGTATTCTGTAGGCCATGCTCTACCTGCCAGGCCAGGGGGAATTTAAGGGGAAAGCAAAAGGCTCCACTGGTTCCATTCCTGTAGAAGGCACTGCCTTTGAGTGGATGGGCATCAACATTGTTGGGCATTGGACCCCAAGACTGCATTAGGCAACAGGTTCATCCTGGTAGACCATACCCCCGGTTACCCGGAGGCTATACCCCTGAGAACAGTGACTGCACCCACAGTGGCCAGGGCATTGATGAGGATCTTTACCCGAGTGGTCTCCCAAAGGAAGCATTATCTGACCAGGGTACCAACTTCATGTCTGCATACATGAAGTCAATGTGGGATGGCTGTAGAGTAACCTAAACTTTTTCTACACCATCTCATCCCCAGGCTAATGGGCTTGTTGAGGGATTCAACAAAATCCTCAAAGGCATGATCATGGGCCTGTCTGAGCCCTTGAGACAGAAGTGGGATGCCCTTTTACCATGTCTGTTGTTTATTTATAGAGAAATGACACCGAAGGGAGTATGTTTTAACCCCATTGAGCATCTGTCAGAGGGTCTCTCAGCCTTGTGAAGGAGGAGTGGGAGCAAGCTCCCAAGAAAGTCCCCCAGGATGTATTCAGCTACACACTGGTACTCCAGACTCATATGAAGTGCTTTTAGAAGAAAGCCACTGAGAATCTAGATGCCAGCCATTACGTTATGAAATTCTGGCATGACTAGAAGGCCACTCTGGTTGAGTTTTAGCCTGGTCAAAAAGTGTTGTTAATGGAGCCAGTGGAACACCTCTTCTTGCAGGAGTGCTGGTCTGGGCCCAATGAGGTGAAGGAACGCACGGAGGAGGTCGCCTACCTGGTGGATCTCAAGATTCCCCAGTAACCCCTTGAGGGTCCTACATGTCAATTGCTTCAAGCCCCACTATGAGAGGTCCGCTGTCATCATGTTCCTGGTGACAGATGATGGAGTAGAGGAGGAGACTGAACCTCTCCCTGACCTCCTAACTTGTAAGGAGTCAGATGGGTCAGTGGAAGGTGTTGTCCTCTCCCCTACTCTGCAGCAGCAGAGAGACTGTCACCAATTGCTAAAGCAGTTCACCTCTCACTGCATCTCACTGACTTTGGGGCTCACCACAGATATTGACTCTGGGGGACAGAATGCCTTTTAGTAAAATCTACAGGCTTACAAAGTCAGGGTCAGCATTCAAGATGCTGGAGTTAGGAGTGACTGATCACTCTAACAGCCCTTGGTCTAGTGCAAGGGTTCCGGTACCCACGGCAGCCCCACCAAGTGCCACACCTGAACTCTGAGCACATTTATTCTAACATACAGGTACTGGCAGATTGCCTTAACTAAAGGGGCTAAGGAGAGACCTGTATTTTCCATCCCAGAGGACCATTTCCAGTTTAGGGTGATGCCCTTTAGATTAAAAAGAGCTCCTGTCACCTTCAAGAGGTTTGTCAACAGGGTCCTGGCTGGGAAGGAGGCTTTCGGTGCAGCCTACCTCGACAAAACTGCGGTCAACAAACAGTCCCAGCTGGGGGTGTGACCTGGAGCAATGGAGTAGGACTTGCGGAACAGAGCTGCCGCAAGCCAGGCCCCATCTAATGCCATCCTGACTAATGGGGGTCCCACAAATATCACCCAGAAACTCCCAAACCAAGTGAGATTAGTGCAGGGGTGTAGGAAAGTACCATCTTGCCTGGCATGTTACCCCCATTTTTCACTGTATATATGTTGTTTTAGTTGTATGTGTCACTGGGACCCTGGTAACCCAGGGCCCCAGTGCTCATAAGTGTGCCTGAATGTGTTACCTGTGTAGTGACTAACTGTCTCACTGAGGCTCTGCTAATCAGAACCTCAGTGGTTATGCTCTCTCATTTCTTTCCAAATCGTCACTGACAGGCTAGTGACCATTTTTACCAATTTACATTGGCTTACTGGAACACCCTTATAATTCCCTAGTATATGGTACTGAGGTACCCAGGGTATTGGGGTTCCAGGAGATCCCTATGGGCTGCAGCATTTCTTTTGCCACCCATAGGGAGCTCTGACAATTCTTACACAGGCCTGCCACTGCAGCATGAGTGAAATAACGTCCACGTTATTTCACAGCCATTTTACACTGCACTTAAATAACTTATAAGTCACCTATATGTCTAACCTTTACCTGGTAAAGGTTAGGTGCAAAGTTACTTAGTGTGAGGGCACCCTGGCACTAGCCAAGGTGCCCCCACATGGTTCAGAACCAATTCCCTGAACTTTGTGAGTGCGGGGACACCATTACACGCGTGCACTACATATAGGTCACTACCTATATGTAGCTTCACAATGGTAACTCCGAATATGGCCATGTAACATGTCTATGATCATGGAATTGCCCCCTCTATGCCATCCTGGCATAGTTGGCACAATCCCATGATCCCAGTGGTCTGTAGCACAGACCCTGGTACTGCCAAACTGCCCTTCCTGGGGTTTCTCTGCAGCTGCTGCTGCTGCCAACCCCTCAGACAGGCATCTGCCCTCCTGGGGTCCAGCCAGGCCTGGCCCAGGATGGCAGAACAAAGAACTTCCTCTGAGAGAGGGTGTGACACCCTCTCCCTTTGGAAAATGGTGTGAAGGCAGGGGAGGAGTAGCCTCCCCCAGCCTCTGGAAATGCTTTCTTGGGCACAGATGTGCCCAATTCAGCATAAGCCAGTCTACACCGGTTCAGGGACCCCTTAGCCCCTGCTCTGGCGCGAAACTGGACAAAGGAAAGGGGAGTGACCACTCCCCTGACCTGCACCTCCCCTGGGAGGTGTCCAGAGCTCCTCCAGTGTGCTCCAGACCTCTGCCATCTTGGAAACAGAGGTGCTGCTGGCACACTGGACTGCTCTGAGTGGCCAGTGCCACCAGGTGATGTCAGAGACTCCTGCTGATAGGCTCCTTCAGGTGTTAGTAGCCTATCCTCTCTCCTAGGTAGCCAAACCCTCCTTTCTGGCTATTTAGGGTCTCTGTCTCTGGGGAAACTTCAGATAACGAATGCATGAGCTCAGCCGAGTTCCTCTGCATCTCTCTCTTCACCTTCTGATAAGGAATCGACTGCTGACCGCGCTGGAAGCCTGCAAACCTGCAACATAGTAGCAAAGACGACTACTGCAACTCTGTAACGCTGATCCTGCCGCCTTCTCGACTGTTTTCCTGCTTGTGCATGCTGTGGGGGTAGTCTGCCTCCTCTCTGCACCAGAAGCTCCGAAGAAATCTCCCGTGGGTCGACGGAATCTTCCCCCTGCAACCGCAGGCACCAAAAAGCTGCATTACCGGTCCCTTGGGTCTCCTCTCAGCACGACGAGCGAGGTCCCTCGAATCCAGCGACTCTGTCCAAGTGACCCACACAGTCCAGTGACTCTTCAGTCCAAGTTTGGTGGAGGTAAGTCCTTGCCTCACCTCGCTGGGCTGCATTGCTGGGAACCGCGACTTTGCAGCTACTCCGGCCCCTGTGCACTTCCGGCGGAAATCCTTTGTGCACAGCCAAGCCTGGGTCCACGGCACTCTAACCTGCATTGCACGACTTTCTAAGTTGGTCTCCGGCGACGTGGGACTCCTTTGTGCAACTTCGGCGAGCACCGTTTCACGCATCCTCGTAGTGCCTGTTTCTGGCACTTCTCCGGGTGCTACCTGCTTCAGTGAGGGCTCTTTGTCTTGCTCGACGTCCCCTCTCTCTTCAGGTCCAATTTGCGACCTCCTGGTCCCTCCTGGGCCCCAGCAGCGTCCAAAAATGCCAAACGCACGATTTGCAGCTAGCAAGGCTTGTTGGCGTTCTTTCGGCGGGAAAACACTTCTGCACGACTCTCCAAGGCGAGAGGGATCCGTCCACCAAAGGGGAAGTCTCTAGCCCTTTTCGTTCCTGCAGAAACCTCAGCTTCTTCTGTCCAGTCGAAGCTTCTTTGCACCCGCAGCTGGCATTTCCTGGGCATCTGCCCATCTCCGACTTGTTTGTGACTTTTGGACTTGGTCCCCTTGTTCCACAGGTACCCTAGATTGGAAATCCACAGTTGTTGCATTGCTGGTTTGTGTCTTTCCTGCATTATTCCTCTAACACGACTACTTTGTCCTTAGGGGAACTTTAGTGCACTTTGCACTCACTTTTCAGGGTCTTGGGGAGGGTTATTTTTCTAACTCTCACTATTTTCTAATAGTCCCAGCGACCCTCTACAAGGTCACATAGGTTTGGGGTCCATTCGTGGTTCGCATTCCACTTTTGGAGTATATGGTTTGTGTTGCCCCAATCCCTATGTTTCCCCATTGCATCCTATTGTAACTATACATTGTTTGCACTGTTTTCTAAGACTATACTGCATATTTTTGCTATTGTGAATATATATCTTGTGTATATTTTCTATCCTCTCACTGAGGGTACACTCTAAGATACTTTGGCATATTGTCATAAAAATAAAGTACCTTTATTTTTAGTATAACTGTGTATTGTGTTTTCTTATGATATTGTGCATATGACACTAAGTGGTACTGTAGTAGCTTCACACGTCTCCTAGTTCAGCCTAAGCTGCTCTGCTAAGCTACCATTATCTATCAGCCTAAGCTGCTAGACACCCTATACACTAATAAGGGATAACTGGGCCTGGTGCAAGGTGCAAGTACCCCTTGGTACTCACTACAAGCCAGTCCAGCCTCCTACATTGGTTGTGCAGTGGTGGGATAAGTGCTTGAGACTACTTACCACTCTTGTCATTGTACTTTTCATAAGAGAAAAATATACAAAACAAGGTCAGTGTATATACACATAGCCAAAAAGTTTTGCATTTCCTCTTTTCACTCTTTTCTAAGTGCTGAAAAGTACTTCTAAAACTTTCAAAAAGTTCTTAAAAGTTTAAAAAGTTTTTTTTCTGTCTTTCCAAAAAGTTCTGAAAACTTTTTTCTCTTTTTCTATCACTTTAACTCTCTCTAAAAAATGTCTGGCACAGGCCAAAGTGTTGATCTGTCCAAACTTGCATATGACAACCTTAGCTGGAAAAGAGCAAGGAGTCTCTGTATAGAGAGAGGTTTGAGTGTAGGGAAGAATCCTTCCTTGGAACTGTTACTTAACATGCTTAGAGAACAGGATAAGGCCATAGGTGCCCCATCTGTTGAAAAAGTACCTAATAGTTCTCAATCTGATTCAGGGACTCCCCCAGGAAAAGATTCAGGAAAGAAACTTCCTAGCCTGCCCATTACTAGACAGTCTAGCATAGATGGTAATGATGATGAACCACACCATATAAATAGTGTTGTCTCACATCATAGCAAAAGCATTTATTCTCACCATACTGGTAGTAATGTTTCTGTTAACCAAGCTGTTAGGGTGGCTTCTGTAAGGGACAGGTCTCCTTCTGTTCATTCCCATCATAGCTCTGTTTCTAGGAATGTCCCTCCCACCAACCCTGATGACAGAATGTTAGAGAGGGAACTCAATAAGTTGAGGGTGGAACAAACCAGACTGCAGCTTAAAAAGCAACAGCTGGATTTGGAAAGACAGTCTTTTGAATTAGAGAAGGAAAGACAGAAGTTGGGTTTAGAAACCCATGGTGGCAGCAGCAGTATTCCCCATAGTCATCCTGCAAAAGAGCATGATTCCAGGAATCTGCACAAGATAGTTCCCCCTTATAAGGAGGGGGATGACATTAACAAGTGGTTTGCTGCACTTGAGAGGGCCTGTGTTGTACAGGATGTCCCTCAAAGGCAGTGGGCTGCTATCCTATGGCTATCATTTAGTGGAAAAGGTAGGGATAGGCTCCTTACTGTGAAAGAAAATTATGCTAATAATTTCCAAGTTCTTAAGAATGCACTCCTGGATGGTTATGGCTTAACCACTGAACAGTACAGGATAAAGTTCAGAGAGACCAAAAAGGAGTCTTCACAAGACTGGGTTGATTTCATTGACCAGGCAGTGAAGGCCTTGGAGGGGTGGTTACATGGCAGTAAAGTTACTGATTATGACAGCCTGTATAACTTGATCCTGAGAGAGCATATTCTTAATAATTGTGTGTCTGATTTGTTGCACCAGTACTTGGTGGACTCTGATCTGACCTCTCCCCAAGAATTGGGAAAGAAGGCAGACAAATGGGTCAGAACAAGAGTGAACAGAAAAGTTCATACAGGGGGTGACAAAGATGGCAACAAAAAGAAGGATGGTAAGTCTTCTGACAAGGGTGGGGACAAATCTAAAAATGAGTCTTCATCAGGCCCACAAAAACACTCTGGTGGGGGTGGTGGGTCCAAATCCTCCTTTAATCAGAACAAGGAAAAGAAACCATGGTGCTATTTATGTAAAATAAAAGGCCATTGGACAACAGATCCCAGTTGTCCAAAGAAAGGCACCACAGCTCCTACCACTACAACCCCTACTGCTACACCTAGTGTCCCTACTAATAGCAGTGGTGGTGGGAGCAAACCTACTAATAGCCAATCCAAGGGAGTAGCTGGGCTCACTTTTGGTAATTTAGTTGGGGTTGGTCTAATTAGGGAGACCACAGAGGCTACTTTAGTCTCTGAAGGGGCTATTAATTTAGCCACTTTGGTTGCTTGCCCCCATAACTTGGAGAAGTACAAGCAACTAACCCTAATAAATGGTGTTGAGGTCCAGGCCTACAGGGACACAGGTGCCAGTGTCACAATGGTGATTGAGAAACTGGTGCACCCTGAACAACACATACTTGGACACCAGTACCAAGTAACCGATGCTCACAACATAACACAAAGCCACCCCATGGCTGTTGTAAATCTCAACTGGGGGGGGGTAACTGGTCCAAAGAAAGTTGTGGTAGCTTCAGATTTACCTGTAGACTGTCTATTAGGGAATGATTTGGAGACATCAGCTTGGTCAGATGTCGAGTTGGAGGCCCACGCAGCAATGCTGGGCATCCCAGGGCATATTTTTGCTTTGACAAGGGCTCAGGCCAAAAAGCAAAAAGGACAGGGAAGCTTGGATCCTGGAACAATGGACCAAGTGCTCCCTAAAGCTAGGGCTAGTAGAAGCAAACCACTTCCTACTATCCCTCCCTCTACAGTGGATTCTACTTCTGAGGAAGAAGAATTCCCTCCCTGTGCAGAACCTACACCAGAGGAGCTGGAAGCAGACACTGCTGAGCTTTTGGGTGAAGGGGGGCCTGCCAGAGAGGAGCTGAGTGTGGCACAGCAAACCTGTCCCACATTAGAGGGTCTCAGACAGCAAGCTGTCAAACAGGCTAATGGGGATGTCAGTGACTCTCACAGAGTTTACTGGGAGGACAACCTCTTGTACACTGAGCATAGGGATCCTAAACCTGGAGCTGCCAGGAGATTAGTGATCCCTCAGGAGTACAGAAAGTTCCTCCTAACACTGGCACATGACATTCCCTTAGCTGGGCATCTAGGACAAATGAAAACTTGGGACAGACTTGTTCCCCTGTTTCATTGGCCTAGGATGTCTGAGGACACAAAGGAATTTTGTAAGTCCTGTGAAACCTGTCAAGCCAGTGGCAAGACAGGTGGCACCCCAAAGGCACCCCTTATCCCACTGCCTGTGGTTGGGGTTCCCTTTGAAAGGGTAGGGGTTGACATAGTTGGCCCCCTTGACCCTCCTACTGCTTCAGGCAATAGGTTTATCTTAGTGGTAGTGGACCATGCCACAAGATATCCTGAAGCTATTCCTTTAAGGACCACTACAGCACCTGCAGTGGCAAAGGCCCTCCTGGGAATATTTTCCAGGGTGGGCTTCCCAAAGGAAGTAGTATCAGACAGAGGAAGCAATTTCATGTCTGCATACTTAAAGGCCATGTGGAAGGAGTGTGGTGTAACGTACAAGTTCACAACACCCTATCATCCACAAACAAATGGACTGGTGGAGAGATTTAATAAAACTCTCAAAGGCATGATTATGGGTCTCCCTGAAAAACTCCGCAGGAGATGGGATATCCTTCTACCATGCCTCTTTTTGCCTACAGGGAGGTACCCCAGAAAGGAGTGGGCTTCAGCCCCTTTGAACTTCTTTTTGGACACCCTGTTAGGGGTCCACTCACACTTGTAAAGGAGGGTTGGGAACAACCTTTAAAAGCTCCTAAGCAGGATATTGTGGATTATGTACTTGGCCTCAGATCAAGGATGGCTGAGTACATGAAATAGGCCAGTAAAAACCTTCAGGCCAGCCAAGAGCTCCAGAAGCAATGGCATGATCAGAAGGCTGTTTTGGTTCAGTACCAACCAGGGCAGAAAGTGTGGGTCTTGGAGCCTGTGGCCCCAAGAGCACTCCAAGATAAATGGAGTGGTCCCCACACAATTGTTGAAAAGAAGGGTGAAGTCACCTACTTGGTTGACTTAGGCACTGCCAGGAGTCCCCTTAGGGTGCTCCATGTCAACCGCCTGAAACAAACCCTACTATGACAGGGCTGATCTCACCCTGCTCATGGCAACTGATGAGGGACAGGAAGAAGACAGTGATCCTCTACCTGATCTCTTCTCTTCCACAGAACAAGATGCTCTTGTGGAAGGTGTAGTTTTGGCTGATTGTCTTACTGCTGAGCAGAAAGATAATTGCATAAATCTCCTAGGACAATTTTCAGAACTCTTCTCTACTGTGCCAGGCACCACTTCTTGGTGTGAGCACACTATAGATACTGGAGACAGTTTACCTGTCAAAAGTAAGATCTATAGGCAGCCTGACCATGTCAGGGACTGCATAAAGCAAGAAGTTCAGAAAATGTTGGAACTAGGAGTGGTTGAGCACTCTGACAGTCCATGGGCTTCTCCTGTGGTACTGGTACCAAAACCCAATTCTAAAGATGGAAAGAAGGAAATGCGGTTTTGTGAAGACTATAGAGGTCTCAACTTGGTAACCAAAACTGATGCTCACCCTATACCCAGGGCAGATGAGCTCATAGATACACTGGCATCTGCCAAGTATCTAAGCACTTTTGATTTGACTGCAGGGTATTGGCAGATCAAATTGTCAGAAGATGCTAAACCTAAGACTGCATTTTCTACCATTGGAGGACATTACCAGTTTACTGTAATGCCTTTTGGTTTGAAAAATGCACCTGCCACTTTTCAGAGGTTGGTGAACACAGTCCTGCAAGGGCTGGAAGCTTTCAGTGCAGCATATTTGGACGATATAGCTGTCTTTAGCTCCAGCTGGGATGATCACCTGGTCCACCTATGGAAAGTTTTGGAGGCTCTGCAAAAGGCAGGCCTCACTATCAAGGCTTCAAAGTGCCAGATAGGGCAGGGTAAGGTGGTTTATCTGGGACACCTTGTTGGTGGGGAACAGATTGCACCACTTCAGGGGAAAATCCAAACAATTATTGATTGGGTTCCCCCTACCACTCAGACTCAGGTGAGAGCCTTCCTAGGCCTCACTGGGTACTACAGGAGGTTCATTAAGAACTATGGCTCCATTGCAGCCCCTCTTAATGACCTCACATCCAAGAAAATGCCTAAAAAGGTATTATGGACAGCAAACTGTCAGAAAGCTTTTGAGGAGCTGAAGCAGGCCATGTGCTCTGCACCTGTCCTGAAAAGCCCTTGTTACTCTAAAACATTCTATGTCCAAACTGATGCATCTGAATTAGGAGTAGGGGCAGTCCTATCACAACTTAATTCTGAGGGCCAGGATCAACCTGTTGCTTTTATTAGTAGGAGGTTGACCCCTAGAGAAAAGCGTTGGTCTGACATTGAGAGGGAGGCCTTTGCTGTGGTCTGGGCTCTGAAGAAGTTGAGGCCATACCTGTTTGGCACTCACTTCATTGTTCAGACAGACCACAAACCTCTACTTTGGCTAAAACAAATGAAAGGTGAAAATCCTAAATTGTTGAGGTGGTCCATATCCCTACAGGGAATGGACTATACAGTGGAACATAGACCTGGGAGTAGCCACTCCAATGCAGATGGACTCTCCAGATATTTCCACTTAGACAATGAAGACTCATCAGGTCATGGCTAGTCTTATTGTCCTTCGTTTCGGGGGGGGTTGTGTAGGAAAGTACCATCTTGCCTGGCATGTTACCCCCATTTTTCACTGTATATATGTTGTTTTAGTTGTATGTGTCACTGGGACCCTGGTAACCCAGGGCCCCAGTGCTCATAAGTGTGCCTGAATGTGTTACCTGTGTAGTGACTAACTGTCTCACTGAGGCTCTGCTAATCAGAACCTCAGTGGTTATGCTCTCTCATTTCTTTCCAAATCGTCACTGACAGGCTAGTGACCATTTTTACCAATTTACATTGGCTTACTGGAACACCCTTATAATTCCCTAGTATATGGTACTGAGGTACCCAGGGTATTGGGGTTCCAGGAGATCCCTATGGGCTGCAGCATTTCTTTTGCCACCCATAGGGAGCTCTGACAATTCTTACACAGGCCTGCCACTGCAGCCTGAGGGAAATAACGTCCACGTTATTTCACAGCCATTTTACACTGCACTTAAGTAACTTATAAGTCACCTATATGTCTAACCTTTACCTGGTAAAGGTTAGGTGCAAAGTTACTTAGTGTGAGGGCACCCTGGCACTAGCCAAGGTGCCCCCACATGGTTCAGAACCAATTCCCTGAACTTTGTGAGTGCGGGGACACCATTACACGCGTGCACTACATATAGGTCACTACCTATATGTAGCTTCACAATGGTAACTCCGAATATGGCCATGTAACATGTCTATGATCATGGAATTGCCCCCTCTATGCCATCCTGGCATAGTTGGCACAATCCCATGATCCCAGTGGTCTGTAGCACAGACCCTGGTACTGCCAAACTGCCCTTCCTGGGGTTTCTCTGCAGCTGCTGCTGCTGCCAACCCCTCAGACAGGCATCTGCCCTCCTGGGGTCCAGCCAGGCCTGGCCCAGGATGGCAGAACAAAGAACTTCCTCTGTGAGAGGGTGTGACACCCTCTCCCTTTGGAAAATGGTGTGAAGGCAGGGGAGGAGTAGCCTCCCCCAGCCTCTGGAAATGCTTTCTTGGGCACAGATGTGCCCAATTCTGCATAAGCCAGTCTACACCGGTTCAGGGACCCCTTAGCCCCTGCTCTGGCGCGAAACTGGACAAAGGAAAGGGGAGTGACCACTCCCCTGACCTGCACCTCCCCTGGGAGGTGTCCAGAGCTCCTCCAGTGTGCTCCAGACCTCTGCCATCTTGGAAACAGAGGTGCTGCTGGCACACTGGACTGCTCTGAGTGGCCAGTGCCACCAGGTGACGTCAGAGACTCCTGCTGATAGGCTCCTTCAGGTGTTAGTAGCCTATCCTCTCTCCTAGATAGCCAAACCCTCCTTTCTGGCTATTTAGGGTCTCTGTCTCTGGGGAAACTTCAGATAACGAATGCATGAGCTCAGCCGAGTTCCTCTGCATCTCTCTCTTCACCTTCTGATAAGGAATCGACTGCTGACCGCGCTGGAAGCCTGCAAACCTGCAACATAGTAGCAAAGACGACTACTGCAACTCTGTAACGCTGATCCTGCCGCCTTCTCGACTGTTTTCCTGCTTGTGCATGCTGTGGGGGTAGTCTGCCTCCTCTCTGCACCAGAAGCTCCGAAGAAATCTCCCGTGGGTCGACGGAATCTTCCCCCTGCAACCGCAGGCACCAAAAAGCTGCATTACCGGTCCCTTGGGTCTCCTCTCAGCACGACGAGCGAGGTCCCTCGAATCCAGCGACTCTGTCCAAGTGACCCACACAGTCCAGTGACTCTTCAGTCCAAGTTTGGTGGAGGTAAGTCCTTGCCTCACCTCGCTGGGCTGCATTGCTGGGAACCGCGACTTTGCAGCTACTCCGGCCCCTGTGCACTTCCGGCGGAAATCCTTTGTGCCCAGCCAAGCCTGGGTCCACGGCACTCTAACCTGCATTGCACGACTTTCTAAGTTGGTCTCCGGCGACGTGGGACTCCTTTGTGCAACTTCGGCGAGCACCGTTTCACGCATCCTCGTAGTGCCTGTTTCTGGCACTTCTCCGGGTGCTACCTGCTTCAGTGAGGGCTCTTTGTCTTGCTCGACGTCCCCTCTCTCTTCAGGTCCAATTTGCGACCTCCTGGTCCCTCCTGGGCCCCAGCAGCGTCCAAAAATGCCAAACGCACGATTTGCAGCTAGCAAGGCTTGTTGGCGTTCTTTCGGCGGGAAAACACTTCTGCACGACTCTCCAAGGCGAGAGGGATCCGTCCACCGAAGGGGAAGTCTCTAGCCCTTTTCGTTTCTGCAGAAACCTCAGCTTCTTCTGTCCAGTAGAAGCTTCTTTGCACCCGCAGCTGGCATTTCCTGGGCATCTGCCCATCTCCGACTTGCTTGTGACTTTTGGACTTGGTCCCCTTGTTCCACAGGTACCCTAGATTGGAAATCCACAGTTGTTGCATTGCTGGTTTGTGTCTTTCCTGCATTATTCCTCTAACACGACTACTTTGTCCTTAGGGGAACTTTAGTGCACTTTGCACTCACTTTTCAGGGTCTTGGGGAGGGTTATTTTTCTAACTCTCACTATTTTCTAATAGTCCCAGCGACCCTCTACAAGGTCACATAGGTTTGGGGTCCATTCGTGGTTCGCATTCCACTTTTGGAGTATATGGTTTGTGTTGCCCCTATCCCTATGTTTCCCCATTGCATCCTATTGTAACTATACATTGTTTGCACTGTTTTCTAAGACTATACTGCATATTTTTGCTATTGTGTATATATATCTTGTGTATATTTTCTATCCTCTCACTGAGGGTACACTCTAAGATACTTTGGCATATTGTCATAAAAATAAAGTACCTTTATTTTTAGTATAACTGTGTATTGTGTTTTCTTATGATATTGTGCATATGACACTAAGTGGTACTGTAGTAGCTTCACACGTCTCCTAGTTCAGCCTAAGCTGCTCTGCTAAGCTACCATTATCTATCAGCCTAAGCTGCTAGACACCCTATACACTAATAAGGGATAACTGGGCCTGGTGCAAGGTGCAAGTACCCCTTGGTACTCACTACAAGCCAGTCCAGCCTCCTACAAGGGGTGACAGCAGTTGCCAAGGAGTGGTTTGCACAACAAGAAAGTGAGGATGCCCTGAGCAGCCCTACTCACAAGATGGTACCCACTGCCATCTTCCGCAGAGCCAGTACAGCGATGCTCTGACCTTCTGGTGGCCACAAAAGAACAACACAAGGGCAACCCTGACCTACCACTGAAGCCCCGGGGGCCAGAGGCACTGAACTGAGGTGAGGCACCTGGAGAGAGGGTAGTTGACTCGTGAGTGGGGACGTGTGGAGAGGAGGCCTTAACTGGCTGGGGGCCCGGTGTGGATGAGCTCAGGCCACGAGGCAGCTGCTGAGGGGTGAGGCAGCACCCGAGGGGTGGGGGCTGGTGTCCCTTCCCCCTCCAGCAAAGTTGTAAAGGGACGAGCGGCGCTGAGGCTGACCACGGCTGAGAAGGAGCATGAGAGATGAGCCTGCTGTCCCACCTGCCCTGCTCTGCTTGAGTGCGGCATGGGGAACAGAGACACTGACAGTTGCATCTGAAGGTGAGAAATGTTGGGGGCATCGGGCGAGGCCTCCAGTGCTCGCCCTGTCCCCCCTGAACTGAACTGGACGGGATGAGAAGGGCATCCCCCCTGAGGGTACACATGCAGATGGACCGGTCTCACCAAGGTCCCCTAGATGGAGGGGCCAAGAAAAATCCCACTCAGAGCAGCCAGAGCAGTGACATCCCACAAAGGGCTGCGTGGCTGGAGGTAGCAAGGACCGTGCCTTGAATACCAGGCTGACAGGTCAGTGCATGGATGAGGAGACCCTGGAAGGGAGGTCCACCACACAAGAGACTGGATGAGGCTGAGGCCATGGAGTAAGGGGCGGGGAGACACCCAGGGGCTCACAATGAAGGGCCCACACACGATTGTTTACCCTGTGATATGCCAGATGATCCTTGTGTAAAAAGCCCCAGGCAGCAAGTAGAGAGAGTTTGTGGAGCAAACTGGCTTGCTGGGGGGACTGGTGGCCCCGGGGGAGCACCCCCTCAAGGCCACCTGAGAATTATCAGAATCCTGCCCTCTATGTGGACTGAGAAGAGATTGGACCCTGACACCACTATCCTCCAAGACAACCATAAAAGGTACACTAGCAGACAGACTACCAGGACCACATCCAGCTTTCTGTAATGCCATCAGCAATATAATTGCCCCCTCGCCATGGACTCCCTCCACTACATGCTGCTCTGCAACCTCAACTTCCACATCAAGGACCTCAAGGACGCCAAGTCCACATCCCTACTGGAGAACCTTAATAAAATCATACTCACCCAACTAGTCTCCAAACTCACCCACAGCGCCGGACACATCCTCGACACCATCTTCTCCTCCAGTGAGAGAATCAAATTCACCCACACCACGGAACTCTCCTGCACTGACTACACAGTCACCGACTTCACCATCTCCAAGACCCAGCACACCATCACCAAGCACTGGAGCGCCATCCACTGCAGCTGGGGCAAAGTAACTGAGAGCCAATGGATGCAGGCTCTCAGCACCACACCACCCAACACATCAAACAACCTCAACCAGGCTGTCCTCAACTTCTCCGCCTGGATCAATAAATGCACCAACAAAGTTGCCGCTCTGAATTTGTCAAAAGCCAACAGAACATCAAGATAAGCCACCTGGGACACCCCAAAGCTCAGAACTACAAAGTGTAACTGTCTTCCACTCAAGAAGCGATGGTGCATCTCCAACGACCCCTCCGACAGAGCCGCACACAAAACATCACTCAACGACTACTTCTGGCGCATCAAGGTGGCCAAAAAACAGCCATCACGTACTGCATTGATCACACCAAGAAACTCTTCAAGATCATCAAGGAATTCTCCAACCCGACTGACACAGAAAACACAGTACATCCCTCCCAACAACTCTGCGACTCACTATACAACTACTTCCACAGAAAGATTGCCAAGATCTACAACAACTTTAACCATCAACCCACTTTGTTCAGCCTCTTCCAACCAGCGAATCCAAGCCCACCCACAACCACCTGGTTCCCACTCGATATCCAGACTACCACTACCATCATGTTCTCCCACCCACTCGGGGGCACCCCCGACCCCTGCCCCCACCATCTCTTCAACCTTCAATCCAACATAATCAACACTGAATTTACCAACCTCCTCAACGCTTCCATCTCCACAGTATCCTTCCCAGATGGATGGAAAAATGCATACTTCAGACCACCTTCTAAAGAAGCCCTCAGTTGATCCCAGTGACATCAAGTACTACTGCCCAATTTCCCTGCTCGCACACCCAGCCAAAGTACTCGATAAGGCCATCAAGGAACCACCTACTTGACGCATCACAATCAGGTTTAAGGGCCAACCATAGCAATGAAACTGTACTCATTGCAGCAAGAGATGACATCAGAACCCTACTCGACCAAGGAGAAACAGTGGCTCTGATTCTCCTCGACCTGTCTGCAGCATTCAACACTGTTGCCCATCACATCCTCTTTGACAGACCACAACATTGGCATTCAGCAACATGGCTTTAAGTGGATCACCTCATTCCTCTCAGGATGCACCCAGAGCATCCGCCTACCTTCTTTCACCTCTGCTCCTAAGAACACCATATGCGGCGTGCCGCAAGGATCATCGTTCAGCCCTATGCTGTTCAACATCTACATGACCCCCCTCGCGGACATAGTGAGATCCCACGGGCTCAACATCATCTCCTATGCTGACAACACTCAGCTCGTCCTCTCGCTCACCAAAGACCTCTCCAACACCAAAACCAACCTCCACAACACCATGACCGATGTAGTCGACTGGATGAGAGACAGCTGCCTCAAATT
This sequence comes from Pleurodeles waltl, assembly GCF_031143425.1. Taxonomy (NCBI): domain Eukaryota; kingdom Metazoa; phylum Chordata; class Amphibia; order Caudata; family Salamandridae; genus Pleurodeles; species Pleurodeles waltl. Next base: position 658,419,574 of record NC_090448.1, read on the forward strand.
GAACTCTGACAAAACCGAGGTACTGATCTTTGGAAAGAACACCTCCGCCTGGGACCACAGCTGGTGGCCGGAAGAACTCGAACCCACTCCCACACCGACTGACCATGCTTGCAACCTTGGTATAATCTTGGACAGCCAACTTACCATAAAACAACAAGTCAATGTAGTCGCCTTCTCCTGTTTCCACCCCCTCCTGCAAGATCTTTAGATGGAGTCCAGTAAACACCAGAAAGGTCATCTCACAAGCCCTCCTCACCAACCGCCTCGAGTACGGGAATGCGCTCTACACTGGCACCTCCTCGAAGCTCCTCAGAAGACTCCAGACAATACAGAACAAGGTAGCTAGACTCATCTTAGGCCTCCCTAAGCATACCCACATCACTCCTCACCTCAGAAAACTCCACTGGCTCCCTGTCCAGAAAAGGTGCCAGTTCAAGACACTTGCATACGCCTACAAAGCTCTCCACAAACCTGGACCATCGTACATCAACTACCGGCTGAACTTCCATCTTCCCTTATGACACCTGCGCTTCACTTCACTCATCCTTGCACATGACCCCCGCATCCATTGCACCCGCAGCGGGGTCTGCACATTCTTCTACATCTCTGCCAAAGCCTGCAATGACCTCCCATTCCAACTCTGAATAGAACCCTCCCTTGCAGAATTCAGAAAGCAACTCAAAACCTGGCTTTTCGACGCAGATGCAGCAATCTAGGCGCTCAAACACCCCTAGGGTGATAGTGTTGTCAGCTAACTAAGGCGACTGGTGAGGGCAGTATCTAACTCATCTTTAGGTGACCAGTTTTTCTTGTTGCAGGGTTTGCATCTCAACCTGTACATCAGCTAATGCCTGAGCTAAATCATCAACCTGCAATTGGTCGTCAATATCGTCCTAGCTGTGGAAGCTGCAAGGCTTGGCCTTCTGTCACACAGTCACCTGGTTCCAACCGTGGAGACGATGCTCGACCTCCAATCCCAACTGAAGCTGAGCAGTGTAACAAGTTACGACTGTCTGGTTCCACCAACAGCCCACGGGGGCTAAAGAGGGGCGGGATAAACAAGAAAAAGAAGAACCCATCATCACTGTGGAAACTGTTCGACTGCGTTGTACACTGTTAGAAGGTTTGGGATCCCTGGAACTTGACATCTTCTACGTAGATGCAATACACTACAAAAGATAAAAAACAATGGCCCTCATTACAACCCTGGCGGTCGGTGATAAAGCGGCTGTAATACCGCCGATAGGCCGTGGTAAAAAAAAATGGAATTTTGACCACGGCCGAAACCGCCAACACAGACAGCCTCTTTAACACACTGACCGCCATGGCGGTAGCAACAAGCACCACGGCGGTAACCGGCAACAGCCAGGCGGAAGACAATGAACCGCCCACAGTATTACAACAAGCCAATCCACCAACTTTTCCAGGGCGGTACCAATGCCATCAAAAGCACAGCAGAAACAATACACAGAAGGGAAACAACTCACCTCTCGACACTCAAGGAAGAACCACAACGCCATGTAGCCCGAACTGCAGATCTTCCCCATGCTGGTGTACCTCCTCCAACACCAGGAACACGAACGGAGGCGAAGACAACCACGGTGAGTACCGCACCTAGCACACAAGGGAGAGGGACAATGCCCAGTCCAAAATGTCCATGGCCCACAGGTCCATAACACATAGTCAAAGGCCACACTTGACTCCTGCCTCAATACAGAGAGAACACTGCTGGGGCATCAGGTCGAAGATACACAGTCACCTCAGGGGGAAGAGGAACAGGGGGCACCTCAACCGGAAGATGGTAAAACGCCACTGCTCCTGGAGGGGGCTACATGCCCTCTGCGATGTCCTGTGGAGTGCAAAGCCACAGTCTCTCTAGTGGGTGGTTTGCCCACTGCTTGGTCCTGGGGAGTGCAAAGCCACAGTCTCTCTAGTGGGTGGTTTACCCACTGGTTGGTCCTGGGGAGTGCACGGCCAGTCTCTCTAGTGGATGCCTTCTTCCACTGGCTCTGGAGGGGCCCTTGTGCCCAGTGTGCTTCATCCTGGCAAGGAGGGGGTGAGTGGATGCCTTCTTCCACTGGTTCTGGAGGGGGCTTTGTGCCCAGTGATGCAGATCCTGGATGGTGCAAGGTCACAGTCTTTCACCTGGGTGTCACACCTACAGTTGTTGCAGGGGCCAGGACGCACTACAGCCCATGTAGGCACGATTACACACTGCCCGCCGGCAGTGACGGCTGCTCAGTGGTAGCAGTAGCGGGGCTGGCGGGGGTGCTGCCAGTGGTGGGGGGAGGCTAAAGCCCTTCCCCTGCAGCCTTGGACGGCTGCCCACTGGGGCTGCTGCTGGCGGCGGTGCAGGTGGCGGTGCTGCCAGTGGTGGGGGGAGGCTCCAGCCCTTCCCCCGCTGCCTCAGACGGCTGAATTGCCATGGCTAGTGTTGTTTGCCCAGATGCTGCTACAGCACCAGGCACCAGATCCATCCTGCCTGCGGCGTCTATGCCTTTTTCATTGCCCTTGGCAGCTGGTGTTCCCTTCCTGCCCTTGGCAGCTGGTGGTGCCTCCTTGCCCTTGCTAGCTGGTGGACCCTTCTTGCCCTTGGCAGCTGGTGCAGGCACACTGGCAGTGCTGATGGGTGTCTCCTTGGAACCTCTCACACCTGCAGTAGCTGCAGAAACTAGAGTGGCCGTGGACTGGGTGGCTGAGGTGCTGGTCTGGGTTCTGATCACCCTGTCCGGAAGTGAAGGTCAGGGATGGGGGGGAAGGGAATAGGCCAAGGGTGGAGAGGAAAAGCCTTTTATGGACACTGGGGCTGGAAGAGGGTGAAGGTTTGGGAGGGGGGAAGAGGGAGTGGTTGTAGGAGGTGTCTGCTGTGTTTGGGTGCAGGTGCATGGGCTGGATGCTGTCGTGAGGTGGATGGCTGTTGGGTGTCTGAGTGCTTCCGTTTGTTTACTTTGGGAGGAGGGGGCACAGACACAGTGGGAGAGGATACAGCGGACCTGTGCATGGATGTGGGGGTGGAGACTGCCAGTGAGGTGCGTGTAGTAATAGGCGTGATGGTGATGGAGGTAGTGGATGAGGTGTAGTGCATGCAGGTGTAAGTGGAGACGCTACTGGAAGGGAGGTGGACTAGGAGGAGGAGGGGGACACAGTGGAGGCAGTGGATCTTGGTGTGTCTGCATCTGGATGGTGCTTGTGTGGGTGCCTGTGGGATGAAGTGTGGTGCTTGTGTTTGCCTGAGCCACTTCTGTGTGTTGATTTGGGTGCATGCTGGTCTGAAGGTGTGCTTGGGATAGGCTAGAGTTGAGTGGATTGGGACTGGGTAGAGGAAGTTAAAAGAGGAAGGCTAGAGACAGGGACAATGGCTGCCATCAATGAGTTCGCCAGAGCCTGGAATGATCTCTGTTGGGCCACCACGCCAGAGTGAATGCCCTCCAGGAATGAATTTGTTTGTTGCAAATGCCCTGCCAGCCCCTTGATGGCATTCAGTATGGTTGACTGCCCAACAGGGATGGATTTCAGGAGGTCCATAGCCTCCTCACTGAGGGCAACAGAGCTGACTGGGGCAGGGCCTGAAGTGCCTGGGGGCGAAGGAGATGCCCACCCTCCTGGGTGTGCGGGCACGGGAAACACGCTGAGGGGCTGCTGGGAGGGTGGTACTGGTACAGGGTGGCCACCACCATCAGGGAGCTTCCTTCAGAGGAGGTGTCAGAACTGTCCCTCCAGTCTCCGCCGTGGTGCTCCCCTCGCCCGCCGTCCCACTGGTGCCCTCACAGTCGGTGGATTCGGCCTCATGGGCAATGTGGGATGCAGCTCCCTCCATCGCTGGTGCCTCTGCTCCTCCACCAGATGATGCTAATGCACACAAGGACAGGGTGACAAAACAAAAAGGGGGGGGGGGGGAAGAGACAGAGGATACACTTGGTCAATGCCAGCAACAACATCACAGTTGCCGTCAGTTGCCGTACACAACACAAAGGAAACAGCCCTATGCACTAGGCTACGCACTACCAGTTACAATGCTAGTCACCAGGCCATGGGGTACAATGCCTAATGCCAATAGCAGCACACCTCAAACCCACAGGACCCTGCCCAGTAGTAGATGCCCACTAGCATTTTTGGAGTTGGACTGCATCTGAGCCTGCCCATCATGGAACCTACCCTGCCATGTTCGTCACGGCCTAAGGGCACCCAAAGACCCACATCCCCCACCCAGATAACACCTCAACACGTGCAATTTCATGATTCAGAAACTGTACTCACCCCCTGGTGGTTCCTGTGATGCCTTCAAGCGCCCATCCAATCCCGGATAGGCCACCGCCAGGATGCGGAACATCAGGGTGGTCAGGGTATGACGGACACCCCTTCCTCGTTGGGAGGCCATCCCCAGCTGGGCCTCTGCCGTCTTCCTTTCCCAGCGGCGCAGGTCCTCCCACTGTTTGCGACAGTGGGTGCTCCGCCTGTCAAAGACCCCAGGGTCCACACCTCCTTGGTGATGGCACGCCAAATACCCTTTTTCTGATGGGCGCTGACCTGCAGAAAAAGATACATAAGAAAAGGTACTAGTCATACCGTCCGGCCTGTTACACTCATGGCCCACCATATCCCTCCCATCCCCTTACGCACAGACACTGACCACCATACATGCAGCACTCTGCCCAGGACCACTCAGCAACTCCCCCCCTACACGAGGCTTACACACACAGCACTCCATACATTCATGCCCCATCCATTGTGCTCACAGTGTACTCACATGTTGGTCTGGAGGACCATAAAGTAAACGGTACTGGGGCAGGACCCCATCCACTAGTCTCTCCAACTCCTCCGAAGTGAAGGCAGGGTCCCTTTCCCCAGACACTCAAGCCATGGTCGCTTCCAGACAGGTCACAGCAGCACTTGAGGTGTAGGTCCTCTCCTGTTGAAAGTCAGGTAGCAAGTGAGTGAACAGATAGAAAATGGTGGTCACGTCCGCGGCGGTGCGTAGCGTCACTGCCAGCATACATCACCATTGGCTCCTGGAACCCGAAGGACCCAATGATAACCAATGAGGTGTTGCATGGTGGTCGACCTCCTCCCGCAACGGCGCACAACATCTGCGTAATTACCTCATTTCCACTTGTCCCTCCTCACAGGTCAGGCGGCCGCCATTTCAGGGGGGAACAGGCCATGGCAATTAAATGCGTCACAGCAGACATAGGCAAATTTACGGAATTATACATTCACATGCTGTTTCTTTCAGAACTTGCCAGGCATTTTACTCTGAGGATATTGAATATGACCATCTGCTCACCGTTTTTCACCCTAGAGTTCAACCAGTGAGGATGAATAGGAGATGAAGACATACCCCCGTGTACAGACCCCTGGTGGACCTGGCGACAATGGAGGACTGGCACATTTTCCTAACCTACAGACTTGACAGGGCCACAATCCAAGAGCTGTGTGCCCAATTGGAACCAAACCTGATCTCAGCTATCTGCCACCCCACTGGTATCCTCCCTCTTGTGCAGGTCCTGTCAGTACTCCATTTCTTGGCAAGTGGGTCCTTCCAAGCGACAGTAGCCATGGAAACAGGGATCTCACAGCCTATGTTCTCAAACTCGCTGACCAGAGTGTTGTCAGCCCTGATGAAACACATGTGCAGCTACATTGTATTTCTCCAGGTGGAAGATTTGCCCACAGTGAAGGCTGACTTCTATGCACTGGGACATATCCCCAACATCATTGGTGCTATTGTTGGTACACATATTGCCTTTGTCCCCCCTCTGGAGAAATGAACAGGTGTTCAGAAATCGAAAGAGCTTTCTCTCTCTGAATGTGCAGATAGTGTGTCTGGCGGACCAGTACATCTCCCATGTCAATGCAAAGTATCCTGGGTCTGTGCATGATGCCTTTATCTTGAAGAATAGCAGCATTCCATATGTGATGTCTCAACTCCAGAGGCACAGGGTGTGACTAATAGGTGAGCCCATGGTCCCCACCCAGTGTCTGTTGGTATATGGGTGTGGGGTTGGCCCTAAAGGTGAGGGTCTGGCTAACAGGTATCCCTCGATATTTACAGGTGACTCTGGTTACCCCAACATCTCATGGCTACTGACCACTTTGAGGAATGCCAGGACAAGGGAGAAGAACGTTACAATGAGGCACATGGGCAAACAAGGAGGATCTTTGAGCGCACCTTTGGCCTCCTGAAGGCCAGATTCTGGTACCTCCATCTGACAGGTGGATCCCTGTGCTACTAACCCAAGAAGGTGTGCCAGATCATCGTTGCATGTTGCATGTTGCACAACCTGGCCTTGAGACGCCAGGTGCCTTTTCTGCAGGAGGATGAGGCTGGAGATGGTCGTGTGGCAGTGGTGGAGCCTGTGGACAGTGACGAAGAGGAGGCAGAGGAAGAGAATGTGGACAACAGAACAACTATAATTCAACAGTACTTCCAGTGACACACAGGTAAGACACTGTAACTTCACCTTCCATTGCAGTTTTGTGTTGAACATTGCACATGGCAGCCTGTTTTTTCAAATTCTATGACCACTTACTGTACCCTTTGGCATCTCTATTTTCAGATACCTGTGCCTCACTCTGGCTCCTGGTGTGTTTACTGGCACCCACTGCAGGTCATACCTATGTATACATAACTGTACAGTTGAATTGCAATGTTTACATCTTGTTAAACAAATACATATTCCAATCAATTGACAGACTCCATACTTGTATTTGTTCCAAGGGTGTTTGTTTATGTGCTAATAAGTGGAGGGGGTATTTCAATGGGCTGGGTTGCTGATGGAGGAAAGTCCAGGATAGAGTCCAGTCTATTGGTATCACAGGTGCGTTGTCCAAGGGGGCATAGGAAGTGGTGCAATAGCAGTTCAAGGTGGACAGGGTGACAGAGTGGGACACAAGGGTGACATTCAGGGGAGTCTTATTTCCTGGCGAGGATCTTGGCAATGTTCTCTGGCTTCTGCCTGGATCGCAGGGACCTTTTGCTTGGTGGTTCCCCTTCTGCAGGGGGAGGGATGCGGGTGGCCTGTTGTTCCTGTGGCGGGCCTCCTGTCCACTAGCGTCAGCGAAGGTGGAGGGCTCTGCATCGGTGTGGCTAGTGTCAGGGGCCCGTTGGTGTGCCACTGCCTCCCTTTTGGTGTTGGCCATGTCTGCCAGAACCCCTGCAATGGTGACCAGGGTGGTGTAGATGTCCCTCAGGTCCTCCTTGATCCCCAGGTACTGTCCCTCCTACAACCGCTGGGTGTCCTGAAACGTGGCCAGTAACTGGCCGATGGTCTCCTGGGAATGGTGTTAGGCTCCCAGGATGCTGGTGAGTGCCTCATGGCGAGTCAGTTCCCTAGGCCTGTCCTCCCCCTGTCTCACAGCAGTCCTCCCAGCTTCCCAGTTGTCCTGTGCCTCTGTCCCCTGAACCGTGTGCCCACTGCCACTGACCCCAGGTCCCTGATCATCCTGTGTTTGTGGGGCTGCCTGGGGTCCCTGTAGTGGAGGACACACTGCTGATTGACGTGTCCTGGGGACAGAGGGATGGGCCCGCTGGGTGGGTGCTGTGGTGGTGTTTCCTGAGGGGTATTCTCTGTGGTGGTATGGGACTGTGCTTGGGTAACCAACTGTCCAGAGGTCCCTGATGGGCAGGTTGGTCATCCTGATTCAGGCATGCAGAGCTACTGTCATCACAGTGGGCCTCTTTGGGGAGGGGACTGGATGTTGCTGGCACCTCCCTCCAGTGACGTTGTGTGGGGGTCTTGTGGGTATGTGAAGGCAGTGTCATTGTTACTGCGTGTGACATCTTGTGCATGGGTATGCTTCCCCCTATGGTTGTTATTACCAAGGCAGCTTTGGCTTGTGTGAGTTGTACATGCAATGCTGGTTACTGGGATGGGTGGGTTGTATTGGTGGGTTATATGTGAGGTGGTGGGGTGATGGGGGTGATGGTAGGGGTGAAGGTATGTGATGGCATGCAGGTAAGGGGATGAAAGGGGGTAAAAGTAGTAAAGATTTGACTTACCAGAGTCCAGTCCTCCTGCTACTCTTGCCAGGCCCTCAGGATGCATGATTGCCAAGACTTGCTCCTCCCATGTTGTTAGTTGTGGGGGAGGAGGTGGGGGTCCACCGCCAGTCCTCTGTACTGCTATCTGGTGTCTTGCTACCATGGAACGCACCTTCCCCTGTAGGTCGTTCCTGATGTCATCCCTTGTTCTGGGGTGCTGTCCCACAGCGTTGACCCTGTCCACGATTCCCTGCCTTAGCTCCATCTTCCTAGCAATGGACGTCTGCTGCACCTGTGATCCGAATAGCTGTGGCTCTACATGGATGATTTCCTCCACCATGACCCTTAGCTCCTCCTCTGAGAACCTGGGGTGTCTTTGTGGTGCCATGGGTGTAGTGTGAGTGGTGTGTGTGGGGGGTGATGTGTTGGGATGTGTGCTGTGAGGTGTGTGGATGGTGTATGGGTGATGGTGTTCTGTGGCTCTGGTTCTGTGGAAGATCCTGGCATGTCTCTCTCTCTCAGTTGTAAATTGTTTGTAGTGGTAAAGGGTTGTGGGTAATGTGGGTGTGTGTTTTATAGTGGTTTGTGGGCGTAGTGTGTGTATGTGTGTCAGGTGTGTGTAGTTTGAATTGTCCAATGTGGTGTTGTTTTGTTAGTGTGTGTGTATTTTAAGTGCGGCGGTATGTACTGCTAATGGTTTACTGCGGTTGAATGTCCGCCGCGGTAATTCGTGGGTCATAATGCTGTGGGCGTATTTCTGTTGGCGTAACGGCGTGGGTTTTGGTACCACCAGTTTATCACTGACATTTGGGCTGGCGGACTTGTGTGTGTGTCTGTATAGTGGCTGATTTCTATGTGTGGGTCATAAAACGCATATCGGTATACCGCCGCGGTTGCGGTATGTTGGAGGCAGTCAGCATGGCTGTAAGCGGCACTTACTGCCAATGTCATAATGCGGGCCAATGTTTTTTACGATTCCCTACTTAGAACTCCAACAATTCCTTACACTTCAGATACACTTATAGGCATAATCATAAACACTTCATGAAAGACAGAAGAGCAACAAATTCAAGAACAGCTGAAGAACTTCCAGAACTCCGGAACATACAGGAAATCTGAGTCTGGATGAATACAACTATAGTCTCTCTGAACTTATTCCAAGGTGCCAGAGACAACTTCTACAGAACACAGTGACAAAATGTCAGTTTGTATATGAAGAGCTCAGATCACTACGACAAGAGTTAAAAGCGCTGGGCCTCAGGGGGAGGGATCAATACTCTAACAAAGTTCAGAGTTCAAAACAGGAATACATCTCTAGAAGAACATCTTGAAATATCACAACTCTATGGGCTATAAGCTGAGAGTTAAGTACTTGACCTTAACAATACTGGAACTGGAATCCAAAACTACAGGAAACTTGGTGCAAGAAGCTCCACAGTAGCGGAGTTGTAACTTGTGGAAGAAAACACTGGAAGCTTTGCAGATGCCAGAATCATGGAGTCATCAGAAGGGCTAGGAAGACTAGAGCACTGGAAACTCCGGGTGAATCACGAGACGATCACAGGGAAGAGACTTATGCTGGATGGGACAGAGGAAGATGAGTGCAGGAAGGATCCTGGTGCACAATAGGAAAAGTTATGAGGCCAAGGGCTGATGCAGGTTCAGGAGGGTATTTATGCAGGAAGGCAAGAGTGTTCTAGAAGGGCAAGTAGCCCACATGGAGGTGTGGAATAGTCCAATGAACTTGAGGTGGGGGAAATACATGTGTTGCATAACAGGAGAAATGGGTCTACCCAGTAGCAGGTGCAAACAGTGATTGACATACGACCATTACAACAGAGCCCACGAACAAGATGGTACAGTTCAGTGTTCTTCGGAGGAAATGTGGTTATTCTAACTGGGCACTTGATACCTGCAGGTGCAAACTGAATGAAACTTGCAGAGCAACAAAACAGGAGGGTCAATGATTCAGACTTCAGAGGGAGGGGGAAACCATAGAGAGCACCACAGGCCTGAGTGGTGCCACTGGGGAAGCAAGCAGGACTGGGATTATTGAGGTTAGAGAGGTTACACAAAGGAAAAGTGGACATGGGCCTGGTGGGTAAAACCCACAGCACACAGGGCACAAGATAGATTAGTGGCAGTACAAGTGTATCAAGTCCTGGTGCTCTATGGTGTTTGGGTGGGCTGACCAGCAGCAGATGAGTATGATCAGATGTGGTGGAGGATAAGTGTACTCGTTCCAGACTCCAGACGTCAATCCCTGTAACAGCAGGTCCTGCTCAGCACCCAAAGACCACACAAACATTGCACTTTAACCATCCTAATCACCATACAAAACACAAACCAGTTTTACTTACATCCTTCCACTCACTCACCTTCAACCTTCACCCATCTATCTTCACCCACTCAGGTTAATCTACATGCATTAAGCATCCCTACACACATTCATTCATCAGTGTACACTTATAAAGTTGCTCACATTCACCCATGTTAACACCTGCATTCACCTACACACATCTACCTATGCACTCAATCAACCAAAACATTTGTTGACTTTCACATCCAGACAACCTTGCACAAATCCATATACAAACTCACTCATCAATTAACAACCACTTTCAGTAAGAAAAAGCTAGACTTACTGACTTGATCAAAAGTTTGCTTAAGTCATTCTACACATTCGCTCTTTAACCAGACTTCTACAAAATCAAAGCCTATTGGCTTTTTCAATGCTTCCTTAATTCACCGGAACATTTCAATCGTTTGTCATTAGCCATCCCTCAAGTATCATTTCTTTTAATTCATGCTGCATACGTCCCAGTGAAGTATCCTAAACAGAGCAAAACTTTGTACCTAAGAAGCATCTTTGAAAAGTGTGTGTTAATGCTCTACTGAATTTGTAAAATAATAAATGCCAGGGCCCAAGGTTTTGCTCAGATGCCCGTGTATGTCTCTGGTCCAGTTTTGAGTCTACCTCCTGCCTCTTTCATCCAGCACGCTACATTTCCTGCCCCTTTACTTCATTCGTGTAGGCTCTTTTTCACATCTTCTTTCTCCCTTTGTCACTGCTGTCCGTCTTTTGCTTCCTTTTTCTTTCCCCGTTTTCTGCCTTTCAGGTTCTGGATCAAAATCTGTTGATGAAAATTAAGGCTTGGTCCCCAGAAATGAGCGCCTATGGGCCCCATCTGAAAACACCAGGTCAAATTAAGTACTGTGCTTATGACTGAAATTGCAGCTTCTGGCAATTGAAGTATATATTGTGTATTTATATACCCAGAGTTGTTGTTTGAGTGTTGATTGTGGTGTGGCGAGTGAATTATGGGCAGTACGTTTTTTCAGTGCCGGGTATTAGCATAGGTGATAGGCCTGACACAAAAGCAGAAGTACATTTTAAAATTTCACATCTGTCAAGATGTCTCTTCTGGCTTCATATTAAATAAACTTCACACCAGAAGTTTCATCGACCAGCAAACATATGCCATTTACAGTAACCGACTGCATACCTCTAAGTTTTTCCAGGTCCATGCATGAAGTGCTTCTCCAGTATAAAATTTTGTTTCCTGGGACTTGTCCTGTAGTATAATGGAATAAAAAAAGACTCCAAGTCCCAGAATTCCAAGAAAGAAATGGACTGAAGTAGCAAATCACGCTTGGGCCTGGGAAACCTGTCACCGCTGCGACTGAGTGTGCGCCATATGATCCTGGCTGGTAACTGCAATGTAAGGATGGTGTGAAATTGAAGTTGCATACAAACAGGTTAAAGACATCTAATACACGCCGTTAGAAAAAACACTATGCACACCCAGCAGAGTTGATGCAGTTTGATACATTTGGCAGCTCTGGGTCGCTCCATTTTCTTTTGGTGCAGCCGAAGACTTTCTGAGAGTGCACGGACTTATGACTGGAATATTTAAATTAATTTGTGGCTGCAATCTACATGTAGGTTGTGCTTTGTCACAGCAAATGACAACATAGACACGATATGAACAATGATGTTACTGCCGCCTAACAGCATTCACAGTCTCCAAAGGAAACAGAGGAACCTAGAATGCACTTACAATAGACAGTAATAAATATTTCACATGTGCCAAGTAGCACCAGCACAGCAGTTTATGAAACCTGGGGCTGTATCATGAATATTTGCACTCGCTCAGAACAGTTCAGTACCTGTTTTATGCATCTGCACTGTTTGAAGTGCATTTACTTGAATCCGATATTTCGGGGAGTTAGTGCACTACATTCAGACAGTATGAGAATACAACAGCTAACCTTAAATTCACGGGAACCTGGGTGGTGAGTGATCATAGACAACAGTGGCTCCCATAGGTATAAATTGCTACACAGTTTCAGGATAATCAGCCCAATCGTTGCAGGCATTTAATGCAATTCGCAATAAAAGCCACACAAACTTCCACCATTCTCATTTTGTAAGAAAAAAACATTCAAGACTTAGATTTATAACAATCCGTGCAGTACATAAAGCTCCAGTTTTCTTAGAGATAGGTGACCCCAGTGGAGTGAGTGAACTACCGCAACCAGAGTATGCGAAAGACGTGAGAATTAAATACAGTTGTCCCTCTGTGTTTCTTTCAACAAACAACAGTTGTTAGTTCGAAATTATTCATTGATATTGAGTAATTTGTTTGTTGTGTTATCAGTGACGACATTTCGACCCGTATATTGATATGACGGCCTCATGATGACAGAAGAATTACTCGCGCTTCTGAAATAAACAATGAATGTATTATCTCATAGTATGAGAGAATCTGATGTAAACTAATAGTCTTATGTGTTGCAATTATCTGCCGTAACCTCGTGTACAACAAATAGGCAAGGTTGAAGCGGTGTTATAAAAATAAGTGCCCACCTGTGCAAGATAATAAATAATACTCACACAGAGGTAGCCATGTACCTACAATTTCAAAAGGCAGCCATTAGTGGTGAACTTATATGGCTAAGGGGTATTAACCATTTGACTTGCACTTACCCTGGTGGTACAGTGTTTTGATAAATGGCCTGTGGGAAACTGCCCACAAATTAAGCCTATACCTTATTGGAGTCAGCGCGGTGGTTTGGCTGCCAATGCCGGCGATAGCTGACCCTGGGTACAGGTAATAGTGCCCCTCGTTTCAAATATATACATGGCAACACAGCAGTGTGCCCGCCACTTACAGCGTTTGATCCGTGTCCTCGTATCGCTGTAAGTGTGGCGCCACCAAGGAGGGGCCTATTGTGGAAACGAGGCTAGGAACGCAACATGTAAGTGGCTTCTCATTATCCTATATACGCGGGATGCGCTCACGCAAAATAGGAAGCACAAGGTGTGCTTCAAACTATTGCAATGTGCGTGCAACCGTATGCCATAAATCAAGGGTAGTGCAGGACAGAAAGTTTCATTGTGCAATCGTAAACGACATGCAAAACAATGAATACACATGAGTCGGAGTAGACACCCAGCATTGCCTAAAAATGCAATAACATGCTTCTGCTTAAAACAAAGGCCTGTTATCTGTATCATGCTTCTTTTGGCTAGAATCTGGCGCCCCCCCTGGGATCACTTGAGGCCCCCCAAGGGGGGCCCGCCCCCCAGTTTGAAGACTTCTGGCTTAAATCATTCTTGATAACAACTGTGCCAAATATTGGCGCATGTAGTTCATTACAAAGCATTGTCTAGTAGTTCATAAATTACACTAAATAATAGCCAGGATAGCCGATGACAAAGTTTTATTGCACAATCTTTAGGTTAGTGCAAATAACGACTAAATACGACTGCGATAGGCACACGACATCATTTAAACAATTATGGAAACATTTGTGCCTCATATTGGCATATGTAGTGACTTATATGACATTGTCTAGTCCATAATTTTCACAAAATAACATTATCACATTCCTTAATGTCTGTAGGATGGAATGCAAAGATACTAGCTCTCCAGTAGTACTGCGCCCAGTAGCTACACCTTAAATGCAACACAAAGTCCAAGATTAAGGTTAGTGTTGTTTTTTGCAAGGTTACATTGCCTTCCGTTCCTGCTGCACTCAAGCCACATTCACAGAGTTGCATTTAGTTGTGTGTTTTTAAATTCAGACAGAGCAGGATAGAGGCAAGCCCTGCTCACTGTTTCCAGTGCTGGGCCTGCCTAGCAGGCCCTTTAGCACTGTCAAATGGTCTAGTTCAAGAGCCCAGTGTGTGCAGTGAGCCCTGACGGGACGAAAAACATCAGAGTGCTCAAGAGATCAGCCCAACAGCCCAACAATGACTGTTTTCAAGATGTACCTTCAGAGAGTCAAGCTCTAAGACCCTGTTTCAATGTTCAGGGCTAAATTCCTATTCTCGTGCTACAGGAGTTTGCACAAGGATTGGAGTTGCAGTTTGAGCTATTGTATTTACCGTATGTTCTGTTTCCGACACCGGGTCAATATCATTACTCCTTGTAAACAAGGCTATACTCAGCAAAAACTTCTAAGTGACTGCACCGAATGAAAGCCAGTTCAATGGCATAAAGACAGGAATTCTGTGCGGAGGCTGACTAAAGTATACAAAAGAGTGATGGATGGAATCATGCCACCTCCGTTTGGACCCAGCCATATGCATTTAGCGTTGACCCTACTCCAATTGGAACAGTCCAACCCGAACTGCCAGGACAGGTCTACCCGAGGCAGGTGGACAAACTAAAGTTTACAATAAAGTTATGGATGATATAATTGAATTAATCTCAGCCACTGCTAATTACTCAGGCTGCATCCCCAGCCACCACAGTTTTGACCCAGTCATATAAAAATCAGTCGTGACCCGGCTCCAATAGAAACATCGCAACTCGAAGTGCTAAATCAAGTCCTCCCTCAATAGGAAGACAAGCAACAAATGACTGGTTTCTCCCTAGTTAGGGATCATCAGCCAGGTATAGCTTGATTCCAGCCTGGCAGGGCAGATGTCCATGATACAACCCTGCCTCCAAAGAGAGCACACGTCGTCTGAACCAAAACCTATTGCAACCCCTTTTGGACCCCAAAGCATTGTGACTCTCAGCAGTTTTACAGAAAATGGCTCTCTTGTGTGAAATGCCCTCTCATCACCCCATTTCAGCCTCGTGCTTGCTTGCTCCGCAATAATATTCCCCTGAAAGGCTCCTGTTCTCCCAGAATCGCCCGAGGAACAGAAGCACGAGCACCGACTAACCACGACGCCAGCAGGGTTGCTGCGAAAAAACAACGGCGGCGCTCTTGTGGATTCCTCTCACGGGTCAAAGCACTCTGTTGGTATGCCGAAGGCGCAGCCCATCGGCCTCCAGGCCCTGTTTCGCTGTGTTCTTTCCCCAAATTAGATAAGTGAAAAACAACACTTTAATAGAGTATGTTGCATGAAGTAACAATTCCCTCACAAAACCAAATGATTGAAGTAAACAGAGAAAAAAAATATACCGTTTTCCTCATACTTTTGTTAATTTGGTTCACAAAGAAATACAGTGTTAGGTAAAAGAAAGTCATAAACAGCCATGCGCATCGTTTTTTCCAGAGACACCCCACGCAGGAGCTCATCCAAGAAACAGCACGATCCCTTCATCTGCCATTCATTAAATCCATAAGTTCTTAGTGACATACAGAGGTTCTACAGTAGGGTTCTGTGATCCAAACATACTCTTAGCTGCATAACCAAGAATACTTTATCAGATAAATTTCCCTTTCACCCCAGAAATGCAAAACAGATCACTACAAGAGAGACACACCCAGCAAGAGGTACACACACATTCTCGCATGAAACATCAACATCACATATTTGCTCTCACACTCACACCAAGCACCAGCAAACACTGAACGTCAACCCACCTTTACCAATCTATCCTTGTTCAAAGTTCATGCCACCAAAAACCATCACGTGCTTCAATCTAACCTTTTTTGAACAGTTTTTATTGTTTGTTTTCCCAAACATTACAATAACATGAGGCATATGCATATCCCATAGAACATGAATTTATCTCATGCATAGAGATAATATCTTTTGAGAAGACAAGTTCACTAAGCATACAATTCAACTCTATTTTAAAACATCATTTATAGCAGATGGGGGGGGGGGGGGGGGGCACCAATGCAACTTTTGGCGACAGAAGTTCACATATAGCTCGATAACCTTTCCATTGGCCCTAGATCTGAATATTTGGGGCAGCACGATCCTCATACATGAACCTTTTGCCACCCATACACCAGTCCATGTTGTTGCACCACTGCTCGAATAAGAGCATTAGGGATCTCCTCACAGATTAGCTATATTTGTCGGCTACAACTATACATACATTTCAGAACAACTTGCCTGTGCCAGTATA
The DNA here is from genome assembly GCF_031143425.1 of Pleurodeles waltl. NCBI lineage: Eukaryota > Metazoa > Chordata > Amphibia > Caudata > Salamandridae > Pleurodeles > Pleurodeles waltl. The sequence goes on from NC_090448.1 coordinate 658,435,879, forward strand.
CCCCCCCATAATGCAAGAATGCATAATTTCTTGTTTCTTGAGTCAACTAAATTCCAGTGACCTCAGCCAAACACTTCATCACATCATCCCAATACTTCCTGACCCCGGTGCATCCCCATATGGTGGGTATAATTGTCCGAGACAGAACACATCCCCGGAGGTATCTATTGATTTCAGTTCGCCCAATTTTTGCCATCATCTCTCTACTGCAGTATATCTTAAAGAGTATATTCAATTGTCCATGGGAGAAAAGTACAGCCTATACCACCATTGGGTTTTGAGGGGGACACAATCCTGAGGCAGTTGGGTGCTTTTTGAGGGCCCCGGCTTCTCCCTGTCCATTGGGGATAAACCCAACTCTAATTACGACCTCTCTAAGACCTTGCATAACCACACTCCAGCCCTTTCCCAATAAATCCCCAAATCCTGCATTCATTTTTCCCAAAGCAACACTAGTGCTTCCGTCAGGTAGTTGATAATTTTCTTAGAAATGAAAAATATAACTTTCTGCAGTGGGTTTTCTGTCAATAGTCTGTCTTCTAGGAGGTTGATAATCTCCACAATATGTCTTTAGTTACGTCAGCTTGAAGGGTGTGCCTGAATAGAAGGTATCAGAAGACCTCCCCAGATTCCTCCTTAATAGTCTGAAATGTCTTCAAAGCTGTGTAACCCCCTCCCCAGTTTACTGATACCTATTCATTATCAACCTCTAAATACAGTCAATTTGCCTATTTCACACACCCTCACAGAATCCCAGAGTGAAGTTTCCCATGTTAGAATAATATGCCATCCTAGTTGTTTGATCACTTTTTCCAATATCTGCAGGACCACCAGTATGTAAGTCAGCCAACCTGTCCTGCACCATTTCCCACAGATGGTAAAAAGATAACTTCAATCCAAAATTGACCATTTCTCAAGATCAAACCACTTTGATTCTCCCCTCTGACAAAACCCTTTTTTTTTTTAGTAAATCGTCCATTTCAAGATCTTCACATTGCCTTGCACATTAACTGACATCTTTACACCTTACTTTTTACCATACCCAAAGTCACACAAATTTCATCACAACCCAACTGAGTGCTGGGCCCCTTCCTTCCATCAGAGAAAAAAATGACATGTTGCATCACACTGTGTGGTGTAGAGAGAGAAGCCCATAAAACCTTGCCAAATCACTTCTTCAACATATTAGCCCTGTCAATGCTATACACTTTTGTTAAATTCAATGACATGCCAAAAATTAATTAATTTCTCTAGAGCACGGCATTATCTATTAACAGAACATTTTGGACATCTTCCTTCAGGATAGGTGGACTCCAGCGTTGGCTTTTCTTCCGCAGTTCTACTGCTGTCTTTTGTCTACCAATGGATTTTTTTGAATGTGTTTCAGATTATCATCCATTTCACTCCTTCTAGGGACGTCGCTACAGGCCTTCGCTATACTTTCAATGGAAAAATATGTTTTTGTCATATTCCAGACCAACCCCTTTCTGTCATTTTATATACAGTTCAAAGGATGCTCTGGGCACTCAAAAAGTATAAAATGCATTTTCCTTATTTGTAATGTGCACTTTATTTTCTGCAAAATAAATCTTCATAATTCATGCTGGCCCAAACCAAAACATGCTGTCAACCCCTATATTGTGCTACAATTACATACCCAAGGGTCTTGGTCTCAAGTCTTCCGAATTAAACAAGTCTATATGTCAAGGTAACTGCTTCCTGTATCCAGATAAGCATCTGTTATGGACAGCACAGATGGGAGAAACCTTGACAGATAGACTTGTTTAGTACGGGAGATTTGAGACCAAGGCCCCTGGGTATGTACTGTAGCACAATATTCCTAACATGCACACTGGAGTGTGAATTCCTGACTGCACACAGGATGCTAGCTGTTGGGGCCAAGGGGCCACGCATCACCCAGACTACAGCTCCTAGGACCCTTTGCCCACAGAGGCCGCCACCACCAGTCTTCGCACCCAGAGGTGCTTTTCAGTGCACCAGATGGCCCGTTGCGTGTGACACTAGCTGTTGGGGCTAGGCATCACCCAGACTAAAGCTCCCAGGAGCCTTTGCCCACAGAGGCCGCTCACCACCAGTCTTTGCGCCCGGAGGTGCCTTTCAGTGCACCAGTTGGCCCACTGTGTTGGACGCTATCTGTTGGGGCCAGGGGCCGCGCATCACCCAGATTACAGCTTCCAGGAGCCTTTGCCCACAGAGGCCGCTCACCACCAGTCTTTGCGCCCGGAGGTGCCTTTCAGTGCACCAGTTGGCCCACTGCGCTGGACGCTATCTGTTGGGGCCAGGGGCCGCGCATCACCCAGATTACAGCTCCCAGGAGCCTTTGCCCACAGAGGCCACCCACCCACCACCAGTCAGCATGCCCGGAGGTGCTTTGCAGTGCACCAGTTGGCCCACTGAGTGGGACACTAGCTGGTGGGGCCAGGGGGCTGCACATCACCCAGATTACAGCTCCCAGGAGCCTTTGCCCCCGGAGGCCGCCCACTACCAGTCTTCATGCCCGTAGGTGCTTTTCAGTGCACTAGTTGGCCCACTGCGCGGGACGCGACTAGGTGAAGACCAGGCCAAGAGCAGGCCCATCTGCACCCATCCGCGGCTGGCCGAGTCTAGGCTGGGCCTTCTCTCATGGTATGTGAAGTAAGTGAAGTTGAAGCTTTTCATCGCTCACATTAATATCTTTTTATTCTGGTGTGGAGGGCTCTGGCTGTATTTTACAGGTGCCAACCTTTAACTGAGGGTTTCATGTCTGCACCTAGCTGTGGCCATGGGTAAGCACAAGACAGTAAGCCAAAAGCCAGCCCCTGATACAACATGTTCCACCATTGACTCCTCTCTAGTACTGGCGGTGGGGGTTATTACTAAGAAGGTAGACTTGGTGGAAAGGCATCTATCCCTGGGGTGGCTGAGCTCAGTGAAGCCACAGTATCTCCGGCTGGCCCAGTGGATTTACCAACTGATTCTGCCGATGTCTTCGACAAAGGGGTAGAGAGATGTAGTGAAGACGCATAAGGCCCTTTGGATTCCGTTGCCGTCGTCTCCAGTTCAGTCACTCATTTACTTGCCACTAAATGGAAGAACCGCTGCAGAAAGGAGGCCACTGGTGATCCAGACACCCCTGTTCTAGCTAGTTCAAAGGATAATGACATTCCCAGGGAAGAACTTCGAAGAGGTTCATCTTGGAATAATCTCCTAACTGCTATTAGTGATTTGCTGACACCTCTTAAAGAAATATTGTACAAACTACAAGGGGAGGGTGGGAATATTATTGCTTTATGTCAGAAACTCTCCTCCTCAACTTTGGTCTCTAACGGTCTAGTAGGCATGCAACAAAACAGGCAACGTAATATAATAACCAGGCAAGTAGCAGATAACATAGTAGGTAATATAGAGGGGACTTGTTTGAGGGGCCCAAATACCAGGCAAACAAGTGAGTGGTTCGGAGCAGGGCAAACCCTGGGGCAGGACACACCTCCCTGCGGACAACTACGAGTCCCAAAAGTGGGTAATTTAACTTCTAGCTCAATCCCCAAAGGAGCCCCCGGCAACAGACCGCAATATAGAGACAGATGATTCTGTTGTCTTTCCCCCAGTGGGCGAGCCTACTACCATCGATCTACCACCAGCCTGTTGCCCATATGTTGCTGTCCTGGTAAATGTCCCGCCCTTGCATCCAGGCCAGACCATATCTTCTGAGACCTTGAAGAATAAAGTTATGCACTGGTTGGCTTTATATGACATATTTTTTCCTGACAGAGCTCAGCAACTACTCTTAACCAGGAGAGTGGGGTGGGTTGGCCCTTTTACGAAGAATTTTGGTGGTGATTGCATTATTGTTAACATTTGGAGTCCTAGACCTCTAGGGGAAATATTATCTAGGGTTAGGCCATGCCCACCATATGGCACGTCCCTGATGCTTCTCTCCTTGGGCTTCTTTTACTGCCATCTGCAACCTTTGTTTCATCCCTGTACTGAGTCAATGTGGCTGCAGCTTAAGAGGAGATTGGTACAGCATAATCATCCCACCCTGCCATCTATACCTACAAGCAATAGGTATCAGGTTCTGAGATCATTATCTGCTAATGAGTGACCAAACCATTGTGGCCAGGAAGATAAGAATGGTGAGGGGCTTTACCTTGAGGGGCCCAAAAGGGGAATAATGAATGGTAGCATCAGAAGGGACTCTGATGTTTTTATGGGCTTAGCTGAGGGTGCCAGTATGCTGAGTACTAATATTATTGGCAGGGAAGTTTTAGAGGGGAACTTGCCCACCCCCAGGTTGCCTGGGGTGGACCTGAGGCAGGAACTGTAAGCAGTATAAGTAAGGGAGTTATACATTTGCTACGTGGAACGTGGGAGGGCTTCGAAATAAGATGGGGACACAGGAGTGGAATAATATCAATAATGATCTTGATATCATCTGTACATAAAAGATGTGGTGTGTATTTTGACTTTTAATAGATTGGATTCAGGTACTGTTACTAGTTTCTCCTTGTAGGGTTCTGTGCATTGCAGAGCTGCACATATCTAAAGAATTGGGTTTTTGCTAAGGGCAAATTCATTTGCCAGCTGTTTGAATGGTTTGACTCAATGTCTACACATCCCCTACCTCTGAGATGGCAATAAGATCCAAGAGCAGAATCCCTTTGGACCTGTTACCTGGTGAAGCTGTATTTCTCGCCACAGTGAGGTTGCATTACTTAACTCACTCTGCCACTTGATTTGCTTCTAAACTGTATTCTAGTATAATTGGGGTGTTCTAGCGATGCTTGGAGGATGAGTGTTCTGTTCTGTACAACATGGTGAACACGTGAGTGGCTCCAAGAGATCCAGGGCCAGATATATCAAAGACCCGGTTTGCATTTTTTAAATAGCAAATTTTAAGAAATCGCTATTTGGGAAATGCAAAATGGGATGTAAGAAAATAGCGATACCCTAATAGTGATTTCTTAAAATTCGCAATCGCTATTAGGGAATCGCTTTTAGGGAATGGGACTCCATTCATCCCTATGGGCCTGAAGGCCCACAGGTGTGAATGGTGTTGCATTTCCCAATTTGCAAATTCCTGTTAGGAATTCGCAAATTTGGTAATGCAGATCCAAGGATGCTCCCCCCTATGAAATTGTGCATATGTAAAGCGCACATATGCCCTAAGGGGCATGTGTGCGCTACATGCCACTTTTAAAAATGCATTCCCAATGCATTTTTTAAATTGCACATGGTCACAACCAGATTTAAATTTGTGGTAATTGCATTTCCTAAATGCCCAGTTTGCATTTAGGAAATGCAAGATACATGTGCTTTGGAAATCACAAATAGGAATTCCCTATTTGCAATTTCCTACTTAGGGAATCGCAATTTGCGATTCCCTATTCAAAGTCGCAATTTTAGGGATTCGCTAAAAATTGCGATTCCCTAAAACTGCACTGCACTGCCTTTCATACATCATGAAAGGCGATTTGGATTCACAAACGGTGGTATTTACAGATTCGCACTGTTTGCGAATGCAAAATCCTTTGACACATCTGATCCCTAGTTCAAGGCTGACCTCTGAGTCAGACCAATTGTAAAAAAACAAAAAAAAACATTACTTGATTAAGATCTGTTGAGAAGTCCAGTAATTTTGCTGGATGTCAGGTATTCCTAACCCACCTTTGTAAGTGGATTTCACACATTTTTCAAATGAGACCCTTGTTGTGCTGCCCTCCCATAGAAAATTACAGAGTAGTGACTGCAAGGGATGGAAGAACCTTGTTGTAAGCAGATATGGGTCGTTTTTCACTAATGTAAAAAAAGGGGGTAACATGACCATCTAAAGTAGGGCTCCCCATTATGGATAATGGCAAGGATGCCCATCCTGCAAGTTCTTGTTTCCCCCAGCTGAAGCAACAAGGTGATGTTCAGGTCCCAATACATCCTCTCATCTTTTGCTACCATCATACACAAGTACCTAACAAAAGTTTTCGTCTGTGATGCACAGGTTGGTTAATTCTAGTTCTGTTGGCCTTTTAACCCTTCACTCAAACTTGCGAAACGTAACAGGAGAAATGGTTGCAATGATTCTAACCACTGACAATCACTCTGGATAGCATTTCAACCCATAATTCTTTTGTCCACCATGCCACTTCAGATTAGAACCAGACATATAGAAATCAGTCTTGGTCCTGCTCCAATTGGAACAGTCCAGCCTGAACTGCCTAGCCAGGTCCTCTCTGAACAAGAAACACAAGCTATCCAACAAGGGCAGAACTGGTCTGGGGTTGCTTGTGTTCCCTTCTGAAGGTGGCCTTGTCTTGCAGTTCACTTTGGACTGATCCTATCATGACCAGGGTCAGTACTGATTTGCTTAAAGCGAGCCTGTGTTAGAAAGGCACAGTGGGTGAAAAATGATGGGTTGGAGTGCCACCTATAGTATTTGGAAGCATTCCTTTCATCACATTTTGTGTGACTGAGTTTTCCCTTCATTGCCAGGTATATAGACTTGTTCCAACTTACCCAAAGGTCCGAGGCATCTCCATAGATCCTTAGCATTTGAAATATGCACAGGATGGACTTTGTAAGTTGCTGGGCATAAAGATGCATATCGTCCCCATAAAGCAACACTCTCCTCATCTCCTCTGCTCCACTGGAAGCACACCAATTGCGCATTTTGGCATAGCCACTCAGCCAGGGATTAACTCATTAGCGCAAATACAGTAAGAGTGGTGAAAGTAGGCAGCCCTGGCATGTGCTGCATTTAATGGGAAAGGGAACTGCTATTACCCCATTTGCTCTCACTGGAACCCAAGGGGTCTGTGTAGAGCATTGCAACATACCTTAAGAAGTGGGGGCCGACGGCCCTCTTCAGCATTATCTGTTGCAAAAAAGTCCATGGAACTGTATTGAATGCTCTTTCAAAGTTTACTAATAGTAGGGCTGCCGGACCTCTAAGTTCATATAAGCATGCCAGAGCCACTTGTAGGCGACTGAGGCAATGCTCGGTGCTCCTATCAGGCACAAACCATTTTGGTCACTATAGATTAGAGTACGTATCACCTTAGTCAGTCTGGTGGCAAGAAATTTGGCAAGGAGTTTTGCTTGGATGGTTAGTAGTGATTAGGGTTGGTATGAAAAGGTATTACTAGGCAAGGGGTTTGTCAGGTTTTGGAATTATAAAAAACCCATAAAACTCATGGAAGAACACAGGTGGCCAGTGCCTCCACGAAGAGTGCTTGTAAATGTGGCAGTAACAGCTAGGTGTATTTCTTCAGAAATTCTAATATAAATCAATTCGGCCAGGGACCTTACCTAAGGGCATGTCCATAATAGCCCAATGGATCTCCTCAGCTGTTAGCTGGGAGGTGTAGCCTGGCTTGGTTTTCTAACGACAGAGCATCTAAGACATGATCTTATGCTATTGGATGCTCTATTTCTATCTGCAGGGGGGTCTTGTCTAGCAGATATTGTTTTATAGTACTTCTCGAATGCATCCACGATTTGAAAAGCATAATTGACCAACTGACGAAGGGGCTATCCTTGTTTCTACCTCCAGCTCCTGTTTCCTGTCCAGCCCTCTCACAACCATCTTACATGCTTCCAAACCCACCTTATATTCAAAATACTCTGGAACTATACCATTGAGTAGTTATTCATCTTATAGCCACCAGACATTCAACCACCATATCCCACTCAGGCCTCTACCTACTCTTTGAACACGTATTTCAATTGGTGAGTGGTCAGAGAGTCCCTTTAGGAGGGTTCACCATCTGAGCAACTATGGTAGATTCTGCCGCTGGGACTAAATGTAGTTAATGCAGGAGGAGGAGCGATTTGAGTTAGAGTAATAAGTTAGAGTAATAAGTAAACTGCTTTTCTTTCCCATGTCTGTGGTGCAATCTGTCAATAAGACCTAGGGAGTCTGCCCATTTACTTCGAGCCAGTGATCTGCTAGTGGAGGTTGTAATATAGACTTTTTGTGTGGGGTCTCATTACCAGTTTGGATTGTCCTCTTATAATTGTCATCTCAAGTGGGGTACTCAGTAGAGAGTTGGGGATGAGGTTCAGTATGTTTTGGGTGTTCCTCATCCTACCTCTTTACCATGACAATCCAATATAGAGGGCCTGCCTGTCCTTCTGCCAGAATAAAAGAGGATGTTTCTCAAAGGAGGATAGAGAACCATCTGGAACGCAAGGCAAAACCTGAGTGGGATACTCTTGGAATGAAGGCATGTAAGTGTGACACAGGGCCTACCAACCTAACTCGTGCAATGTATTTAGCTGCTTGTTTACTGCTGCTCCACCACCATTACCAAAATAAGTCATAGCACTAGTGTTATTATCCGCACTAAAAGTCTGTGTGCCCACTGTTTTCTTCACCGGCTCCAGGTCTCACAACGACTGTTGTTAGATACTTTTCTCTCCTCGACCCAGTCCAATGCTGACTCTGAGGCATCAAAGAAGAAGGTTCTGCCATTGAAATTAACTTGGAGTCTAGCAGGTCTCACGCAGTGGTTTTGCAATACTTTTCTCTCCTCAACCCAGTCCAATGCTGACTCTGATACTACTGAGGCAAAACTGATATATAGTATGTATTAGGTCGCGACCCCCAGCGAGACAAAGGGAGACAGTTGATTTATTAAAAGTACAAACATTAGTAATAATACAGCGTTTCCAGTGATTAATTAAGGTTTTCACTGTGATGTTTAAAATATATGCAATTTTCCCTACTATATATCAGTTTTGCCTCCGTGGTGTTGTCTAGCCCAGATATGGTGGGGTTACTTGGGCTTTCTCCCATTTTTTGCAATGCTGACTCTGAGGCATCAAAGACGAAGATTCTGCCATTTAAATTAACTTGTAGTCTAGCAGGGTACATCAATAAGTAGTTGCATTGCCTTGAGTTTTTGTTTCATTGCAATGAAATAGTGTAATTGTTATTGTACCACATGGGTGTAATTGGAGAACACCAGGATTTTATGGTTCTCGTACAGGATTGTGCCAATCATGTGAGCCTTTCCCAGTATAATGTTTCTGTCATTGGAATTTATCAGGCGTGCAATAACGGATTATGCAGGAGCCCGGGCAAAGGGGTTTTGTTGCTTGAGTTTAGTGTGCTCTTTCCACAACAGAACATTAGGGAATAGCTCCTGAGATAATCCATGACTTCAACCAGTTTGTGAGGAAGCCCTCTGTGCATATGCCCTCCGACTCTTCTTAACTGCCTACAATACTGATAATTATTCTCTGGGGCTTCCTCTCAGCATCCTCAGCTCCCTTCTAAGTGTCTGCTAAATTCCAGTAGGAGATTGAAGATTGTGGCTTGTATTGCATGGACCTGGTTCTCCATCACAGAGATGAGTACCTCTGCTTCTGTCACCCACTCTACTGTGTTGCAGAGGTCATGCTGTAGCAGGGATATGCCTGTTCATCTTTGGTTCATTTTTTACAGGGGTACCCTAGTGTCAATAATGGTTTGTAATATTGTCTCAGCAAGATGACAGTTTGTTCTTGTGTGTAGTTTGAGGCCATCCAGTGGCACAGCCACCACACTCTGGGTACCCTTGTGCAACGTTTCATCTTTACTTGCGATTGGTAATTGCCTTTCTAAATGTCCATGGTTGTTTCCCTCCAACAGTCTCTGTTTGTTTTTTGGGTACCCCAAGTTACTAGCAGAGCTGGTCACTGCTGTCTAGAGGCTTTTGAATTAGGCCAGTGGATAGGGAGATGCAGGGGCCCTCAATAAGCACCCAACTGCCTCAGTACTTTGTCCCCCTCAAAACCCAATGATGGTGTAGGCTGTATGTCTCTCCAATAGGCAGGAGAAGGGGGGACACCAACCACTTGCCCTCTACTCTTGGAGCGTCCCTCTGCCCCTCTAGTTGCTCCTTACCTGTCCCCAGCATCAAAATCCACTTATACCATGAGGTGAGTGGGATGAGGGATGTGCCACTGTCAACTGCAATGCTTGCTCTATACTAAATGTCTTTCTTCCTTTTTCCTCAGACACTAGTTCCATTCAGCACAGGCCAGGTACCGCCCGTGCCACAGAACTGGGTACCTTTGGGCTGCTAAATCAGGAAAGGAAGGGAAGGTCCATCACCAACATGGTCCCAATCCTTCAGCACTCTCCAGGCACTTGTCTGCAATCAGCAGCGCTTGATGGATGCCAGGTGAGCATATAGCACCGGGATCAGCAGAGGCTCTTCACCCTGTCCACCATGAGAAACCCCCTGCACCATGGGCTGCACTCCTCAGCTGCCTAACACAGTGCAAGCATGTTTCTTGGCTGCAGTGGGTCTTCCTTTTAGAATCCAAGAGCGGTCACTTGTTCACTGTAGTCGGGTGTGGATTGTTGAAGGATGGTAATGGATGATGGGCGTTATAGAGAGACCCCAGATCAAGTGTCCACCATCTTCGTTCATTGACCATGCCACCCAACCCTACAACTTTCTGTAGGTGTGCAATAACCTTTCTGCAGAATCGTTAAGCAACTCTGTGTGCCCACAACATATGAACACAGTTAGCTTCCCCGTGAAGGCATCTGAGGTAGTTACCAGATATGTTGTGGTATATTCTATGTAGAATAGGGGGGGTAAGATATTACCTATGTATAAATTTAAAGTGTGTGAATCAGAATCTAACATTTCTCAACACCTTTTTTGAGTAAGATGGCTCTCTGTTCCATTCCTCGTCTGGCACCTGTACTCCACAGTCTTTCTGGTGTTCTTTATAGAGTACTCTATATAATGCAAACAACAACCTCCCTCCCTGTGTTAATGATATTAATTAATTAAGCTTGCACTCTGTATGTCTACCTGGAAATCTCTTCCATGTATCATGAGGTGCCTGCAACAGTCTTACAAACAACAAGAAACACATCCTCCCTTCATCCCCAGACACAGATCTGTTCTCTGGCATCTTCAAAACTGTGAAAGGCTTTGCCTTTGAAACTATCTCCCATTGACTTGCACCCATTTTCTAAGCAGCCAGTCGCTCTGGCCTCTAGATAACATTTGCAGAATTCTCAGAGTCCCCACAGTGTCCCTTGTGAAACAGAGTGATCACAACCATTCTGGCCACTTAGTCCCACAATTGAGATATCACTGACTCCAAGTATGATATCCGTGGACTCTCTTTCTTCGAGGCAGGAAACAAATGACTAAGTTCCCTGTGTCATTGACAGTATTCAAATAATCTGTTTTTTCTAGGTGGGTTGTCTGCAAGCCATTTGGGAGGTTTTGGTGCCAGAAGGCCAAATCATAGCACTCCATGTCTGGCACACCCAATCCACCCTTTTTAAAGTTAATTTGAGTGTATCCAAGTTTACCCTTGGACCGTAACTGACCTATAGCATGGATGTCATCAAACTATCTAGTTCTCGGAATACATTGAATGGGTTCAGGCATAGGACTCCTGCAGGTAAAAGGGATCATTAGTTGTGTGACCTGCACAAGTAATGGGTCTACATTTGTCCTCCACTAGGAACCAAATATTCCATTGTAGCGCTTGACTCTCTCTAGGTAGCAAAGCAGAGCAGTCCAAGGCCTACTCAAGAAAGGTAGTGTGGGCTAGTAATCACCATCCACAGATACAGATTAATAACACTCAATAAATGATTGTCCAGTCTGTGCTTTTTTTTTTTAAAAAGAAAAAAGTACATTTCCTACACACACACCACTCAATACTATGTATACACAGTCTTTCCCTTCCTAAAGGGGACTCTAGGTCAGCAAATCAGGTTAAAACAGTCACGTGTATGAAGATTGCAGTACTTGAATTTAACCTTGAATAAAGGCACTTAATACTGGCAATAAAGCATATATATGTAGATGAAGAGTTACTGTCTATCTCATTATTTCAATAAAACATCTACAAAGAAAATGCAACTGCATGTTGGAATGATTTGTGTACCTTATAATACCTCCCAGCATGAAAAACACAATTAAAATGTATTTATAATCACAACCGCTATAGAATTATCCCCTTTTGATGTGTGTGCAACATGAAAGCTCAAGTTGAACACCTTAAGGACACAGACACTGCAGTCATAGTCATTACCAATTGAGGGCACTGCACTCCCAGCTGAAGAACAAAAGCTCAAACCTGGGGAAAGCTTGAGAATTCTTGGAAACCCTTGAAAGGTTATATTTTTAGAGCCTCCCCAGCTTAGGGTGGGAGCTTTGGAAAACATGTCAGGAGAAAAGACTGCATCCTCCTGACTTTGTGGGTGGTGACCCCATCGTCCTGGGGCCATCACAAGGGGAGAAACAGGCAAAACAAGTAAAAAATCAATAGGCCTGCATGGCATTATGGGGCGCTCTCCTGAGCTTTGTGCATGTTTTATTAGCAGCTTTTTGTGGTTAACAAGTGGGCTCACGCTGCATTTCTTGTTTTCCTTTGGGTGCCCGGTCCTGCCTGGGCACTAAACAATCAACTTCCTCATTGGAGGACAGCTCAGGGAGCCCCCACCCCGACTGTCTTTGTCGGCTCTCCGCGTGGCCAGCTGACTGACGTGATGCTATGGGAGCCGGCAGCATCTTCTGGTATGCCTATTTCTGCGGGGAGAGGGGCTGTTGTTGGATGGCCTCGCGCTCCCCCTAGACACGGGCTCAGAGAGCGGGGTGGGCTGGCCACATGGCAGGAGTGTGTGGACACTCTTCCCTTCCTCCTGTCAGCACATGGGTGCCCAGGGATGAAGTCTAGGGCCCCCTCCCTCCACTTTTGTGGGGGAGCACAATGGTGATCCCTCACCATGCTGGCTTCTTGGGGCTCAGGGATGGGGTCCTGGGCCCCCTCTCCTGAACCAAGGGGGTCCAGTGACTCTCCCTCCTGCAACCTTCTCCTTTTGGCCCAGGGATGGGTTCCTGGTCCCCTTGTGGACATCGTGGAGGGGCACAACAGCGTTACCTCACCCTCATATTTCTTCGGGCCCAGGGATGGGGTCCAGGCCCCCCGTTTTCAGTATCGTGGGGAAAACACAATGGCACTTCTCCGCATTCTACTTTTCTTGGGGTAGCCTCCAGGCGCTGGCACACCCTCGAGGCAAGAGTGGATCCAGCGGTGGAGCCCCACTTACTTCTTTGCCAGTAAAGTAAGCAAAGGTCACAAAAACTTTCAAGTGCAATTACTCCGGTCCCGTTCAGCCTATTTGGGTGATTTTGTCTTGTTTTCTTCCTGGTGGTGAGTCCTGGAAGACTTTCTTTAGGTCTCCTGACCTTAAAAATCTATGACCTTTGCAGGGAGATGGTTGCACCAGCATTTCACTTAGCTTTTCTTCTGTGTTTCTCGCCTTCCTTGCCCAGTCTTTTCCCTTACTGGTCCTCAGGAGGTTTAAGGGCACCAGCTTCCCTAGTCCTGGGGAATGCCCCACTGGTCATGGGGTCAATCAGACAGAGTCCATAGGACAGATGGCAGTCAGGGGGTTCATCCTTCCAATTGCACATTGTGGCTGCCTCAAGTTCTAGGGTCCAGCAGAAAAGCACACCCAAGAGAAAGCTCTCTTGCCTGCGCAGGACCTTTAAAGTGAGGACAGGAGTGTCCAGCAGGGTTGCTCCTCTGACCTACCCTGAGGTGCCACATCACTTCTCCGCCCCTGTCCCAAGCTCCCTGCATAGTCTTCTGGGATAGCTCAAAATGGCATCACCCAGGAGTCACTAGCCACATGTGCTCTGGGTGTCTCAGCTACACTCCTACCTGACCTCACTGCCAGGACCTTCCCCAGCAAATCTTCAAAGGAGCCCTCCTCCCAGTTTGGCTCCAGAGATCGGGACTCCCTCCTTTTTTTAGTGGCCTGGGGCAAGCCCTCTTCCTGGCAAAGTGTGACAGCTGGCTGATTGATGCAGAGCAGTCCGCCCCACCCCTTTCCTTCTCAGGAGCTGACTTAGACACTGTTAGTTGGTCTTTTGTGGGAGGAGGCATTTGTTCCTGCAGCTGGAGAGAAAGGTAATGAACTCAGCCCAGCAGGGTCAAAAAAGGCCTCGGCTCTAACCCTGAGCTGAGCCAGAGAAATAGGACATTCCTGGAAGACCCATAAGCTGTACCGTTACGTCTTTGGACTTTACAGAAATGATCTTGCCACACAAGATACACTATACATCGGTACGTCTCTGAAGTCTGTAGACCAAAGAGGGAGCAGAACTGCGCCCTATGGCAGCCTTCCCCATAACTGTGTAATGGAGTTTAACTACAGACAAGACAGTAAACCACAATGATTTTCCCTACATGTGTACACCCACAGTACAAGGCCTATCCCAGGTCAGTTTTCAACCCTGCGTAGTCTCTTTTGTGCCAGGCTACCTGTGCGAAGTTCTTGGGTTGTGCCGACAGGAGTCTCCTACACACAACCCTCACACATGTGTACATGCTTGTGCACAAGCGTTCACGTATAGCCAACTAAATGCCTCTTACCCTTCAACGCACAGCAGCGGCCTTATCTTAAAGGCAGACAGTGGCTGTGGACATGTGCAGTCCATTTGCCATTAATTTACTGTGGGTGAGTCCCAGGTTATGAGGCCCCACCATATTAAAAGGGTCTAAAACCAGATGAGCAAAAAGTGTAAAATCTGAGGGAATTAGGTGGACAGAACCACCTTCTCACAACTCCTTAAAATACAGTATCTTACAATACTACAGTTTTAATTAATGTAATTCTGCCCATCATGATAAATGAATTTTATCGATTCGCATATTCCATCCAACATGCATCTTTTGTTCAGCTTAATGGACTCATTATCTTAAAAGAGGGTTCTACACAAATTTTTCATAATGCCATTCTAACCTCAAATCAGGAAAGGTCATGTCATCCAAGTGTGCCCACCTGCCCAGCGGGAATATCCATGACTTAGTCCAGTTTCTACAGTCTCTCCAAATTTGACAATATTAATCTTGTGTGCATAGGAGTATCACGACAGATTGGACTGGCTTCTTCAGGTATACTATGTTGTCCTGACCTTACTGGAACACCACATGGTTAGTACTTCCTATTCTAATCCCCAATTCTCCCTTCCCCTATCTCAGCATGTCCACCAAAGGCTCTACCACCAGAACGTGCAATATTGGTGATATTAGATTTCTTGATCGGTGTCTCTTTCTAAGGTCCAACTGTCAGATACCACCGGCTTGTACACACTCTTGCCTATGGTCTTGTTTATGTTAGTCATATCCAACAGCTTCACTTTACTTCCAGAATTCCAAATTGCTGTCAAGACCTGGCTGTTTGAATAAGCCTTCAGTACTTGCAAAGGCCTGGATTTTAGTTATAGTTCAATTACATTTTTACATTTTTACATTTTTACATTTTTGATCACCCCCGCCTTCAAAGCTTTGAGAACCATCTTTTTGCATCTCCACAAACATATCCAAAAAGACTAACCCCCTGGGAAGTTCTAAGACACCTGACTCTGTAAATTGGGTGGCCATGACACCTACACAGGTAGTATGTGACTGAACACCTATCAGGCACACTTCTGCTGACAAATGTATATTCAACCCTACTATAAGACCCATGTAGGGGTGAGTTAAAAGTTAAAGTGATGGTATAGTTATGTATGGTAATAGGCTTTTTGCTTATAAAAAAAAATAGAAATTCACTTAAAAAACAAAGGTGAAAATGACAATAAAGTTAGATGTTGCATTAAGATAAAAACTAACTTTTAAGGACAAATACACTGATATTCATCAGTTATAGTTTATAGTTATAAAGTGTTGCATAAATTATGCAAATGGCAAAAGACTGTAGTTTTCCTAGCTTGGCGTGGATCGGTCTATGTTAACCCTAAGCTTAAAAACTCTGCTAGCAAAACAGACATTTGAATGAGTAATTTTACAGTGTTTGTGGTGTTCTACAGTGCTTCTTGTAAGGAAGTTGCTCTCCACATAAAATTTGGGAAATACCCAAGGTTCCCTACTTATTTTTTGCATGATTTATGTGGCACACTAAGCTTGAAAGGGTATTGTTTTGATTTATACTAGGTGCTCCCTTGTGTCTGACTGACTTATCTATCTCTGGCAATCTCTAATGAGAGCAAAACACATCAGGAGCTGCATTATTCATTCCGGGTTGACTTGGGTGGTATTTTACCAACCCAAGGCTGTAATACTGTGCCTGGAGTGGTAAAAGGCTTTTCTCATTTTTCATTTCGGTGTGAATGGCACTAGCTAATCCTATGCTTCAGGGCTTTGCTGCGAAAATGACAAAAGGCTTTGTCACTTTTCTAGGTGGTCATGGATGGCACTATGCTAATCCTATGCTTAAAAAATCTGCTAAAAAATCAGATATTTGAGGTGAGCAGTATTAGAACATCGGTGTTGTTGCAGAGTGCTCTTCACCTAAAACCCATGGATCCCTACTTCCTCTTTTGCATAATTTATGTGGCACACTAAGCCTGAAAGTGTATTGCTTTGACTTATACTAGGTGCTCCATTGTGTCTGACAGTTATGCCTCTCAGACAATCTCTAATGAGAGTGAAACACATGTGTCTGGGACTCCTTTTATTAATTCCAGGTTGATTTAGATTGAATTTTACCAGTCTAAAGCTGTAATAGTGTGCCTTGAGTGAATAAAGTCTTTTGCCATATTTTTGCCTCGACTTGCAGCAAAAATGATAAAAAACGTTGATACATTTCTAGCTCAGTGGAGGGCACTATGCTAGTCCTATGAGCAAAAACATTGCTATAAAAACAGACATTTGAGGTGAGCAGTACTTGAGTGTTGGTGGTGTTGTACAGTGCTTCAAATAAAGGAGCTGCTCTTTGCCTACACTTTGAGAACTACCCACGGTTCCCTACTGCCTTTTATGCACAGTTTATATGGCACTCTAAGCCTGAAAAGGTATTTTGTTGATATGTAAATATGTATATAAATGAAGCTTGAACAGTCATCATTAGTTCATCATTTGTTCTCCAAGAAGTGTAAACAACACGTTTGTGGTTCTTGTTATTCTTTAAATAAAAAGTCCTTGAATGTCCGAAATCTTAATTCTAACTTTCCTAAATTCATAAAAAGTGACAGACAAAAAGAAGTTTAAAGAAAGCAAATGATTCCAATAGCACCAAGGAGAGGAAGAATATTCCAGGACTTGGCGGAAACTACCGCAAAGCACAGTCACCAGACTGAGCAAATGTGAATCTTGGTACCATTAGAAGGTGGGCATTCAAAGAGTGAAGACACCTAACAGACGTACAGGAGGCACATAGGCTGTCATTATGAACATGGCGGTAAAGACCGCTGACCGCCGTTGCGCCGGTGAACAGAATCCCGCCGGCGGCGGCGAATGGAAACCCGCCATATAATGAACAAAAAACCCAACACTGCCAAACATTCCCACACCACCACTCCCCGCCAGGACCCTGTCGGCGGGAATCACAGCCCACCCGACCCCGCCACCGCCAAGCACACCCACATCCCGCCCTCCAAATAAAGATGCACAAATAACTTCGGTGGACAGTGGAGGCCGGATGACCATTGGCGGCTGCGACCACCACGGCGGCAAGTGGGCCAAACAGCAACCACTGCACACATTGGCTAGGCTTAGCACCCACACACCTGACACACATCCAGAACACCATAAAACACTCCCAGACACACCCCACAATCCCTTGCAACCAGGACCAGAAGACAGAGAGCACCAGAGCCAGACAGAGAACACCAGCCGACACCGTCCCCAGTCCCAACGCCATCCACCACCCTCACCATGTCCCCCCAAAAAATCCATGCTTCACCAAAAGGGAGCTAAGGACCATGGTGGACGAGATCCTAAAAGTGGAGCCACAAATATTCAGCTCCGAGGTGCAGCACACACCCATTGCCCGGAAAATGGAGCTGTGGCAGACCATCGTCAACAGGGTGAATGCAGTGGGACACCATCCACGCACCAGTGACGACATCTGCAAGAGATGGAGCGACCTGCAGGGGAAGGTCCGGGCCATGGCATCCAGGCACCACATCGCAGTGCAGAAGACTGGGGGAAGGCCGCCACCAACACCACCCGACTACACCGACAGGGAGGAGAAGGTACTCGCCATCCTGCACCCAGAGAGACTCACTGGAGGAATGGACTCGGATAAGTTGTCTACATTTACCCCATATACACCCTACCTGTAATGCATGCACCACCCCACCCCACCCACACCCACCTAGACCCACACCCCTCCCAGCCATTACCCACGAAATCCACCACGCTGCATCACCCACAACTCACTACCAGGCCCACATCACTCCCGCTGTGCACAGCCACCCACCCCTGCACGTTCCCACAATGGAATAATAACCCCCACCACAATGTAACGCCACCACTGCCACTGGATGCTATGTCCACCTCACAAAGGCACCCCTGAAGGCCACTGAAAGGCACACCAGCACTAAATTGTACAGTACTTCCCACCTCAAACCCTCATGCATATGAAACAAACACTTCTATGTCCCCCAACAGGCACCACCACCCGTGCAACCCTAATGGAGGGGACAAGGAGTGCCACAGCATTCCAGGGAGACAGAGGCACATCACAGGACACTGGTGAAGGATCCCTGGACACTGATGAGCAGGTAGGCCCTTCACACAGCCCTGGATGCTCACCGTACAGCAGCCCCACCCAGGAAAACACTGTCACCCCTAACACCCAGTCAAGACCAGAAGCAAGGGGAGGCGTGCCCACACCAGTGGACCCAGGGCACAAACAGGTGGAACACAGCAACAGAGGCCACAGTCTCCCACCCCCAACATACAGGAAGACGAGGGCCCCAGTACTAGTGGCACGTCCAGACCTGCGCAGGGGACACAGGCACAGGGGGCCAGGGCAAGGTCAAGTGCCCCAGTGGGTCAGGGGGTAGGGCACCGGAAAGTTGCAGCAGCCCAGGACGTCATTGCAGAGGTATTGGGGGCATACCAACATACCCAAGACAGGTTGGCACAGATTGTAACCACCCTGGAGCAAAGTCAGAGGATGCAGCTGGAACATCACCAACAGGCCATGAAGCAGTGGCAAGAACACAATGCAACAATGGCCATCATTGCTGGAGCAATGCTGCAGTTGGTCAACAAACCCTCAGACACCCACACCGGACAAGAGACCCCCACAACAGCCATGGACAACCAGCAACAGTTGTCCCAAGCAGCTGAAACTACACAGGAAAAACCCTCCCAGGAATCACAAGGGCCGACCATGTCACCCCAAGTAGCTCCACAGCAGGTGCCCAAACGTAGCCTCAGGCCAAGATATGGCACTGGATACCCAGCAAAGAACAAGCCCCCTACCAACAATTGACACTGCTGCTACTGCCAAACAACCAACACACCCATTCCCAAACTGCACTTAGTTGAGGGCTAAATGATGAACAGAACTACAAATAGGACCCACCTATGAAATCAAACAGGCCTGCCACCAAGTCGGTTTTGAGGACAACCAACCATAACGGATTTCATCACTGTACAAAGCACATTTCACAGTATTCCACCAATAAACAACATATCTCACCTGTAACACTGTCCCCTGTTTTCAATATTGAACAAAGTGGAGTAATGATGCAACAGGCAGGGATAAACTTTATTGTCAAATTGTGCATGCTGGTGGTACAGTGTGTTTCTAAAAAGTCAAGAAGGGAATGCTTATGTTGTCTGTCTGTACCATGCTGAAGAGGTCCATGACTCGCATATCATGACCAATTCCCCCTAGTTGACATGGCACATTTATAGTATCAGTCACTAACCACATATACAGGCTGAAGTCCCAGACAGTTATTGGAAGTAGAGTTGTATCAGTTGGTTTCTGGAATTTACATCTTCCCCTTCCTCATCCTCACCATCACTCTCCTCACCTCTCTGAGGTAACAGATCAGGACCAATAGCACCCTCCACCTCCAAAAGGGGGATTGAATGTCTCACGGCCACGTTGTGCAGCATGCAGCAGGCAACCACTATCCTACACACCTTATCAGGCCCATAGGCCAGGGAGCCACCAGAGATATGTAGGCACCGAAATCTAGCCTTCAGGAGACCTATAGTACGCTCTATCATGCTCCTAGTACATCCATTAGCCTCACTTTATTTCCTCTCTGCATCCGTCTTGGGATTCCTCACTGGTGTCAGGAGCCAACGCAAGTTTGGATAGCCATAATCACCTAGAGAAATGGTCAATACAGAGTCGTCATTGGAATGTCCTTAGTCTAACAGGCTGTTTTTCAGCAATGTGTCAGTTAGTGGCAGGCACACTTACCTATGATCCACCCTCTGTCCTCTTGGTTGTTCCATATTTTGTGGCACACTACTGTTCCTCCAAACAAATGAATCATGGACTGAACCAGGAAACATGGCATTCACATGGGATATGTACTGGTCTGCTGTACATACCAATTGGATGTTCATGGAGTGAAAGTTCTTCCTGTTTCTGTGCACCTGTTCACTAACTCTTGGGGGGATGATGGGTATGTGGGTTCCATCGATGGCACCAATAACATGGGGAATGTTTGCAAAGGCATGGAAGTCTGACTTGATGGCAGGGAGCTCAGCACTTTGGGGGAATCGCACATAAGATTGCAGATGTTGTACAAATGCATTTAGAAATCTTGTAAGTACCTGGCTGAACATTGGCTGTGAGAAACTAGCACCCATGCCCACTGTCACTTGAAAGGAGCCTGTGGCTAGGAAATGAAGTGCGGAGAGCACCTGCACCTCAGTTGGAATGGCATGCTGATTACAATTTCTGGGAGTCAGTGCAGGATCCAGTAATGCACAGAGGTCCTGAATAGTTGCACGTGTGAGTCTTAAGTGATAATGATCTGATGCTCCACCATTGTCCCCATATCCACAAGTGGTCTGTACACAGAAGGTGCCCTTCCTCGCCACAAGGGTCTGTACCTGTGAGGGGTAAAAACAAGGAGTCATGTACATACATACACAGGCATTTTTGCTAAACACATTCACTGCATTCTTCATAGTAGTGTCTGTACAATAACTGCAACCTGACAGATGTACATTGTCACCACTGAGAGGGAACGGAGTAAATCATGTGTGATAATATACTCTATGGATAGAGACATATGTGAATCATATGGCTAGTAGGCCCAGTATTGTGACTAAATTGAATTTCAAGATGCATAGGTGATGGCAAAATGTCTGCCCACTGTAGTTCTGCCCCTTCGTTGTGGAAGTGATCTAAGACCGCTAGCGGTTGACGTCACAGCATTCGGCAGTGTTTACCGCTGTTCGCACCCTCATTGGATAACATGGATGCCAATGGGGAATCTTGGCGTATCATGAGCGCCGCTGAACGTACGCACGTTCGTCATCATGTGCTCACTTGACTCCCTGATCTTCCACGTGGTGCAGGGGAAAGGGCCCCAGCCTTCACCCAGGAAGAACTGTAGAAACTGGTGGAAGGGGTCCTGCCCCTGTACGGCAGACTCTACATCCGGCCAGAGGTACAGGTGAGTCCGGGTTTGGGGGGCACTGTGTGTGTAATGGATGGAGTGGATTGCTCTGATGTGCGTTCCTGTGAGCCAGGATGGGGCTTGGTGCATGGAATGCTGCGTGCCGCTGTCCTGCATGTCTGGGAGTACTGTCTGCCCTATGTCTAACAATCAGCCAGCCATTGCCATCGTGCAGGTGCCTGACCTTTGTGATTCTTATCTGTGTCTCCCTACTAGGTCAACGCCCACTAGAAGAGGGCACATTAGCATGCCATCGCCAAGAAGGTACTGACCCTGGGGGTCTACAACCGGAGGAGCACCCACTGTTGGAAGAGGTGGGAGGACCTGCGGCGCTGGGCGCAGAAGATCAGTGAGGCCCAGCTGGGGTAGTCCTCCCAACGTGGTAGGGGTGTCCGTCGGGCACTGACCCCCTTAATGGGAAGGATCCTGGCAGTGGCGTACCCAGACCTGGATGGGCGCTTTAAGGCTGCACAGCAGTCACAAGGGGGTGAGTACTCACAGTCCATACTTCAGCCTGGAAGGATGAGTGTGTGTGCGATAGAGTCATGGGGTTTAGAGCAGGGTTTTGACTAGTGTCCAGCTACTGTCTGCTCCCCAAAGGGTTTAGGGGTGTCCCTGTCAGGTTTCACCTACCTCAGCTTCAATGCAATGACAGGATGTGGGTGTAGGTCACTATACTGCTCAGTAGTCAGGGCCATGGTCATGGGCCTAGTGCACGGTGCAGCCTGTTGGGTGTGTCTGCTGGGTAGGTGTCTGGCCATTGTGTATCAGCATTCAGCTACTTACAAGTGTCTCTCCTGTTTTGTCTCTCCATCCCTGTTCTCTTTTGTGTGTCTGGTACAGCATCAACATCAGGCGAGGGAGCTGAGGCACCGACTAGTGGGGAGACAGCGGCCCACGGATCCTCGGAGGCAGAGACAACGGATGCCCAGGGGACCAGTGGATGGGAGGGCGAGGGGACTTCCACGGCGAGGCTACTACCACCGGTGGTAGTGACTCCGAAACCTCCTCCGATGGGGGTCCTCTGGCGGTGGCGGACACTAGTGGACAAATCACAACCGTGACATCTTCCGCCACCACCCATACCATCAGTGCCCTCCCTTCTGCTCCCCACTGAGTTGGCCGTGCCCACCCACCCAGAAAGGTGGGCGTCTCCTTCGCCCCAGGCACCTCCTCCCCTGCCCCAGTCAGCCCTGCTGCCCTCACACAGGAGGCTATTGACCTCCTGAGAACCATCTCTGTAGGGCAGACAACCATTGTCAATGCCGTCCAGGGGCTAGCATCAGAGGTGCAGCAGACTAGTGCCTATCTGGATGGAATTCACAGGTCTGTGTCTGCCCTACAGAGATCTTTTCAGGCTCTGGCCTCCTCTTGGATGGCAGCCAGTTTCCCTGGCCATTCTGTCCCCCCTCCAACCTCCTCTACCCCTTCCAGCACCCCACTCCCTTCACCCGTCCAAGGCACACATTCAGACACGCAGTCAAGCACTTCAACACACAAAAAACACACTTCCAAACACAAGCACCACACCCCCCACCACAAGCATTCACACAGCCAACATACACCTGCACACACAACAACGTCCACTTCCCCCAGTGTGCCTGCCTCTTCTGCCTCCCTGTCTGTCCCCTCTACATGCACACCCTCATGCACTGCACCGTCACTCACTGTTACTGCTCCTCTTCCTGCACTCACCACAATAGCAGACAGCCATACATGCATCCCATACACCACACCTGCACTCACCACCTCCACTGTAGTTGACACATGCAGCACACTCACCAGACTTGCAGACAGACACCCAACATACATCCACACTAGCGGTCTGTCTTCTCCCACTGTGTCCACTCCCCCACCTCCCAAAACACTCAAACGCAGCAAGACACCCACCCATCAGACCTCCACCACACCACAGCATACTGAGCAGTCACCGGCACCCACTACATGCACACCTACACCCCATACATCAACTCCCTCTGCCTCCACTCCCATGCCCTCATCAACGCCCACCCCACTTGCTCCCAAGAAACTTTTCCTCTCCTGTGTAGACCTGTTTGGACCCACTGGCCCACCCCGTCTTGTCCCGAAACTTGCCCACCTCCTTGCCCTTTCCGCAGCCTTCCCATTTCCGTGTCCCTTCTCCAGTGAAGAAGAAGGCCCGCTCGGAGCCTAATGCATCCACCTCCACCTGAGCCAAAAAGCCCCCACCACCTTCAAAGGAGAAGCCCACCCCCTCCAACCTCCTCCCGCAAGTCTAAGTCCCACCCCCGTCGAAAATCCCCACCCCACCCCCCTGCCACCATTCCGTGAGGTGCCTGGATCCCCCTATGGTGCCCCGTTTTGTGGAGTACCCAGCACTTGTGGGAGTCAGGTGTGGCCAGTTATGGCCAGGGACAATTGAATCTTGTTGGACTGGCCATTGGCCCTGTTTGCTTCATCTAGCTCACTGAGCGAGTTAATAAAGTTTCTGTGTGGCCTGTGTTTGGGCTGCACGCAGATCCACCCTGGTGTTTGTTTAAATGATTTATGTGTATGGGGCTATTGTATGTCCTATGGCCACGTTGCAGTAGCCTCCAGTCGGGTACGTCCCTCTTGGTGTGGGGTGTCTGACTAGTGCTGCTGGGAATGGTTGGGGGGGCTTTGCGGGGTGGGGGTAGAGGGTGGGTATGTAAGTTTGCCCTTTCCTCCCTTGTGTCGCAGGTTGCGGTACTTATCATCGTCGTCTTCGTCGGCGGTCTCGGTCGGGTAGATTTATGGCAAGGAGCAAAGCTGGCATGATCTGCAGCTCTCTGTCCATAGCTGCCACTGCACGTTTTGTGGTACTCCGGTGAGTGTTTCCTTCTATTTATTTAATTTCCGCCTGGCTTTATGTGGCGGTGGTTCCCGACCCAGAACTGGCGGCGGAATGGTGTTCATAATTTGATGGGTGGGTTGGGTCTTTCCGACGGCCTGTGGGCGGACTCTGCCGTTGTCAGCGGGTCTACTTTCATGGCGGTGGGTGGTGCGCGGGATGTGAGAGTTTCATTTGGTTCATTATTTGGCGATCCGGACCGCTCCTCTGATGGCGGTTTCTGCCGCCACCGCTGGCGGTGCGGAACAGACTGACATGTTCATAATGAGGGCCATAGTCCCTGCATATAACCAGGGATGAAACCATAGACCCACTTTATGGCAAAGACAGAGCCCTTCAAAAAGGCATATTTTATGACTAGGCAGTCAGTGGAGCAAGCTAAGATAAGGAGGTATGCACCAAAGCAATCAGCAGCCCACCTAAGATTAGAGGATATGTGTGAGAGGCAGCTGCGACCAAGCATCAGCCTGGCATCCGTATTTTGAATGTTTTGAATCTAGCAGTCAGGAAGCTAGGGAGTGCAAGATACAAATAAACGCAATAGACCAATTAGGAGACACGTGCCTGAACAATTGATTTATGACAGGAACAACCTTACGCAAAGTCAGAAGCAAGAGAACGCGCACAGAGGTGAACTTGATGGAATGCAAAAACAGAGGGATAATTAGTGATCTAAAAGAAAACCAAGGTTGTGAGCAGAGGAATTAGGAACAGGAGGAGAATCAAGTTCCGGAGTTCACCATGAAGAACACCATACAAAGGTCTTCGCAAAGAGCGATACTTCAGTTTCATCAGTGTTTAGGCTCAGTAACTCTCTCTCTCTCTCTCTCTCTCTCTCTCTCTCTCATAGCTACAGCAGGGGAAGGGTTATTTACGTGGCTTGTTTTTTACTTGCAGCTAGGCAGATAAAAGCTTAAAATTATCTACCAAAGGAAGAAAAAAAAATCTGATGCGAAAGAGGGATGGACAAGAGGATGTATGAGAAAGTAAAAGGATGGAAGAGTTGGTGAAAGGATGGGTTGATGACAGGATGGATGGATGAGTGGGTGAAAGAATGGGTGGTTGAAAGGATAGATAGATAGATGAGTGGGTGAAAGGATGGGTGGATGAAAGGGTAGATGATTGAGTGGGTAAAAGGATGGGTAGATGAGTGGGTGAGATAATGGGTAAATGGGTGGCTAAAAGGAATGTGGAGTAAATGGAAATCAGAGAGTATGGATGAGTGGATGAAAAGATGCCAGAGTAAGGGGCATATTTATACTCCGTTTGCGCCGGAATTGCGTCATTTTTTTTTACGCAATTTCGACGCAAAACTAACTCCATATTTATACTTTGGCGTTAGACGCGTCTAGCGCCAAAGTCCATGGAGTTAGCGTCATTTTTTAGCGTGGACACCTACTTTGCGTTAATTATATGCAAGGTAGGCGTTCCCGTCTAAAAAATCGACTCCGAGGCATGTGCGTGGGATTTATACTCCCGGGCAAAAATCACGCCCGGGAGTGGGCGGGTCAAAAAAAATAACGTACGGCCGCTTTTGCGCCGTTTTTTAGCGCCTGCAAAAGGCAGGCGTTAAGGGACCTGTGGGCTCTGAAGGAGCCCACAGGTGCCCCCCCATGCCCCCAGGGACACCCCCTGTCACCCATGCCCACCCCAGGAGGACACCCAAGGCTGGAGGGACCCATCCCAGGGACATTAAGGTAAGTGTTTTTTTTAAAAAAAGAATTGTGGCATAGGGGGGCCTGATTTGTGCCCCCCTACATGCCACTATGCCCAATGACCATGCCCAGGGGACAGAAGTCCCCTGGGCATGGCCATTGGGCAAGGGGGCATGACTCCTGTCTTTGCTAAGACAGGAGTCATTTCTATGGGGGTTGGGAGTGAAAAAAAATGGCGCAAATCGGGTTGAGGCGAAAAAATTGCTTCAACCTGACTTGCCCCATTTCTTGACGCCCAAGCTCCATATCCCCCTACGCCGGCGCTGCCTGGTGTACGTCGTTTTTTTTAACGCACACCAGACGGCGCCGGCGGCTAACGCCGGCTAACGTCATTCAATAAATACGGCGCCCGCATGACGCTTCAGAATGGCGTTAGCCGGCGCTAATTTTTTTGACGCAAAACTGCGTTGGCGCAGTTTTGCGTCAAAAAGTATAAATATGGGCCTAAATGGAATTCTGAGATGAATGGATGGATGGATCGACAAAAAGATGGCAGAGTAAATTGAAATCTGATTGGATGGAAGGATGAGTGGAAGGGTGAAAGAATGGCAGAGTAAAATAAAATGTGATGATGGATAGATGGGTGGGTGAAAGGATGGCAGAGAAATTGGTAATTTGAGAGGGTGGGTGACTGTCATAGTAAATGGAAATCTGAGAGGATGGACAGCAACATAAATGGAAATTAGAGAGGATAGATGATGGATGGATGAATGAATGGGCAAAAGGATCAAATGATGTTTTAAAAACGTTATTGATGATAGATAAGTCAAATGATGGGTGTGTAGGTAGACTGATGTATAGATGGATACAAGCATAGATGATGGATTTCCAGAGAGGTCCAGTAGGATCATTGGAGCCTGTCCGAACCACCATTCAATTGTGCAATATTGCACAGCATCCCTATGACCATTATTTCCACTGAGTCAACAGTAATATTAATGTCAGTATTCCTGGCACATTATTCCTCATTGTCTATTCAAACCATTTCAGCCATGACTGTTGTGGCGATAACTGTTATTTCCCTATGGTCATATTTAACACCTTTCTTTACCTCAAGACTCTGAGAGAGTCGTTCAAAAGCTATTTCTGGAGATTTATTAACAGCATGAGCAAGTGATATACATAGCGAATGCGACAAACTATCACACCACATTTTTTTTTTACATTTAGCAATACTAGCTCCAAAACGTATCAATGAACCAAATACAAAGAAAAAATGCTGGGAACCCACCACAATTCCCTCCATTTTCCAGACTCACAAAAACACACATTTAAGCTCGTAGGTTTTTCCCTTTTTCCTCAATTGCTTGTTCAGTACCATGATTTTTCAAAATCCTTGTAATTTTAACGGCCAGCTGCAATGGCCAGAGGCCCGCCCTGAAAATGGTCCTAGCCCACTACCAGGCAGTTGCAAGGGATCCATGTCTATGTCCCATCTTGACAACACAGTCAGGGCATTATATCAAGACCACTTCACATATATTGTTAAGGTTATTTTGGAAGATACTCAAATATTCTGAGTGGAACAGTTATCTTTGGCTTTAATGGACAGAAGCAATATTTATTTCCACTCTGGTCGGATCAATTCTAACCTGCCTTAAGGCATCATCGGTGTAGCTTCAGGGATGGGGGTGGGGGGCGGAGGGGTTGCATTCTTGACCAGGCAGTTGGGTCAGGGGGGCCTGGGTCGGATCTGCTATGTCTGTGTTAGTTTTCTCACCTTCCTTAGTTTTTTTAAGAAGTTTTAACTTCATTTTTTGGATCAAGAACTTAATAGTAGTAAATCTGCATCCATCTAAGTATTCTTTGAATTGATGAACATGTACTACTTTTTGGAATTCGCAAACATTAGCCGATGTATACTTGGAAAGCTGCACCTGTCTCATGTTTCCAAAGTCTAACTACTGCTCCTGGTAGCATTGTAAAGCAATGCTTTTTGCCGCTGTGCCACTCTAGACAGAGGGTCTGAGTTAGGGTTTGGTGGACGGAGTAAAAGAAGACAGTATGACTGAGGACTTTGCATCAGCCAGCCTGCCTTTACTCCACACGCGAAAATTTAGAGATACTTGCTGGCCTGAAGGACATCTCTATACAGTGGCAGGAACTGCCCTCATGCCAGTTCCTGTCACTGTAGGAAAGGTTTGACAGACGACACCGTTAAATATGACCGCAGGCAATCAAACATTTCAACAGTTTTTTATTTTTCAAAAACAAACTCCTAAAGTGGACATTTGTTTTTGAAAAATACAAACCTAATGAGCCCCACAACATTGGAATTAAGGTGGGGGGTTATATTTTTTTTCAACTGGCCTTCACCGCCCGGATATACCTTGCAGTAAAGGACATCCACCGGTCCACTCTAAATACGGTGGACAGTTAGATGTCTTACCTCCTCCGATGGCCCTACTCAGTCGGGCATCAAAGGAGGTTTCACACGGGTGGAAAAGGTTTTACTCCGTCTGTGTAAAACTTGCGGTCTGCTCAACTCAAAATCATGTGGGCAGAACTTGAATTTGATGTATAGGGTACTATGCGCCATTGTCAAACTGTAAATCAGTCCTAGTGGCCCACCTAATGCAAGTGAGTACTGACCGTGCTCCTCATGGGGACAGTCTATCCCAAAACTTGGTTATCTCACCCATTCAACCTGTGGCGTCCCCAAATCTTACTGACTAAGCTATGCTACCATGAGGCGCACTGTTCGTGTTTTTTTTCTCTTTTAATAGAAAAGGACTGGTAGTGAATTAAGGTGTTTGGGAAAGAGGTCTCTCTGAAAAAAGTGCAAACGCTGTACAGAGATAGGCTGGGCACCACTGCAAGAACTTGTTGTTTTAACATCAAGTTTCATGTCAATGCAGTCACATCACATAGTAGCAGCCTGGGTTTTTTATAGCGCTTATTACCACAAGTTGTGGTAAAACACAAATGTGCTGTTCTCCACAATGAGGACATTCCATTATGTGGGATATATATTCATTTTACAATTAAAGCAACGTTTCAGTTCCAAGGTATTTGCAGGTAGGAGATAATGCCGGTGCCTCAAACAATGTCAACAGTGCCACCCTGCTCGAGGCACTGCTCCCAGCCCATCTGATCATGCCTTAAAAAGTGGTTTTGCAAGGGGTCTCAAGAATAAGAAAAAACTCTTCAAAGGCCTATGATTTTGAGTACTGAGGACGCTTTTGAGTGGATTTAATCTAGAGTATGTGGCCCCATCTACCTAATCTCCCTCTCTGGGCTAGGAGCTGCATGTTCGTGCTCTTAGCCTAGCGGCTTGTAGGGATGCGTCATGGGTAAGCAACACCATGTAGAGCGCCCGAGGGAGAGAGGTTTTGGATATTCCCCCATGAACGTGGTGTGGTTCACCCTGACGCTTCGTGTCAGGAAGTTAATAGATTGGAGCACGGGAGACGGATGTGGTCAGTAGTAAGGCCATGAGTGTATCAATCATTGTACCAGTGTGTTTTTACTAACCCGGTCTGCCTATGCCACACTACATTGGCGATGAGGAGGCAACGAGGATGCAACAATGACCCTCCTCCCACACTGGCGCCACCTACATTCTGCATGCATCGGTGCCTCATCGGCCAATGATACTCCAGCACGCCCTCGTGCTGCGACTGCCTACAGACCTCTGCAAGCATACCCCTCAGAGGCTGCTGATGCCTGCAGCCTGAGCAGAGTGCTTGCTGCAGACCGCCTCAGTCTGCAAGTCCCATGGCCCTGCTCTCGAGTTTGGCAGTGAGACCAGAGCAGGCAGTTACCACACTGGAGAGCCCCACCACCGCTTCCGGTGCGACGTGGAGGGCGTATTCTATCAGCTATGGCCCCACCCATGCTACTTCACTCGTGAGGGCCTACCCAGCTGCTCACTCTGGCTGAGGCTTGTCACAAAGGACAGTTAAGCCATTTCATCACAAGATCAGGAAGCCTCTGTTAGAATGTGCCATGCCTGATCCTGGCAAGCCACACCTGCTACCCATCACCAAACACTTTTTGCTGTTGGCACCCAGAGAGGCCGTCAGCATGTTGCTGACCTCAACTGTCTGAGCCCGCACTCCTGCCAGTGACTACCTGTGGTCCCTGAGTCACCTGCTCTGCCTACTCGCCCAGGCTAGCCTATACATTGGTGCAGACAGAATGTGCAAGTGCTCCATCCCGGCCCTGTGTGCTGCAGTGACCCCTCCATGTCATCCATCCCAGCCCTGGAACATTTGCTGCCACTAGGTCCCCACTAACTCAAGTCTGCCTGGCGGAAATCCAGGGTGTAGCGCCTCGAGAATTACTTTGAGGCTGTGGACATTGCTGGGGACAGGAAGAGACCAATGCTCCTCCACCTAGATGGAGCTGACGTGCACAATATCTCCAAATCTGTGGCAGAGGTTGGCCCACCACGCATGTACATAATGCTGAAGAATGCAATCAAGGCAAATTTTGAGCCTTGCGCTATTCCTGACTATGAGCTCTTCTTCCTCCGGCAGGCACATCAATGACTGCACTAGACAATTGACATGTTTCATAGATGCCTGAAACAGTTAGGAAGCACTTGCTCGCTGCCTGCTGAGGAGGACGAGGTGAGAGCACAGTTCATACATAGATATGCATCTTTGAAGCTCTAAGAATGCATTCTACAAGAGCCCAGAATATCCATGAGAGATATTCTAACCGTAGGGCAGTCCAAAGAACACTTCAAGGCCCGGGTGGCCCACATGGACTCAGTGCAAGTTTCACCCGTCAAGGAAGAACCCGTCAATGCCATCAGAAAGGATACCCGAAAACCCAAACTTGAAATGTCCAAGTCCAAAACACTAAAGCAGCCCTACAGATGGTGCATTGGGACATGCCCCCACACAGTCAAGTGCCCAGTGTGTGGAAAGACGTGGTATGAGTGGGAAATTGAACCATTTTTCCAAGGTAAGTTACTCCCCACGGAAGCAATCAGCAGCCCAGCCAGAAAAGAATGTAAGCACTGTTGAGTCACACCCCACCACACTTGCAGAGAGCGACATGGACGACGACAAACAAGGGGCAGTCCACATTGTCCGAATAGTAGTGCCTCATTGCCCCACACCCTAAATGGCCCCCTGTGCCTCCTCAGAATCCAAGGTCACCCAGTCCCTGCTATTATCGACACCGAAGCCTACATTAACCTTATGGCCACCAACTTGCACAACAAGCTGCTAGAATTGCCTGCTCTGTGTACCGTCAAGGTCAAGGTGTACACATTTGGTAACTGCTCGCCTCTACATCGGGCTGGTGTTTTCCACGTGGAAGTCTCCCATGATGTCACCTAGTCTAGTGATAAGGTCAACGTATCTCAAAAAGAGGCAGGATTCCGCCTGAGTTGCCGGACCACTCAAGATCTAAGGCCGGTGTGGTTTGTATTCAGTATCCACAATAGCGACATCAATAGACTGACACAAGAGTTTGTCTTCCTTTTTGATGGTATAGTGTGTCTGAAAGGCAAAGCCATCTGTCTACACATCCATGAATCAATTCTGCCAGTGGCGCTCCGCCACAGATGGGCAACCTTTGATCTACACCCCAAGGTAGAGAAGGAGCTGATGCTTCTCAAGGAAGCCGGCATCATTGAGAAAGTTGTTGGCTCAACCCCATGTGTATCCCCCATTTTGGTTGTGAAAAAAAACAAAGAGCCTGACGTGGTGTGGATCTGCATTGATATGATAGTGCCCAACCTGGCTATCAAATGGGACCGCCATCTTACACCAACTATACATGACATTATCAGAGAACTCTCAGGATTGAGATGGTTCTCTGAAATGGAACTTTGATCTGGCTACCACCAGATAGCGTTGCACCCAGACTCCTGCCCCATAACCAACTTCTCCACACACGTGGGTCTGTAGTGATGCACCAAGTTGAATTTCAGCATATCAAGTGCAGCTGAAGCTTTTCAGCACATAATCAAAGCGGTATTGACCAGTCTCCCTGGTGTGTTGTGAACGTGAGTGATGACATTCTGGTGCATGCCCCAACTCTGTACAACCACTTCACTTGCCTCCGTGCACTATTTGCCAGGCTTAAAGACCACGGCCTGACCCTTTATAGAGCAAAGTGCAAATTCTTGAGAAAGAGCATAACCTTCTTCGGCTACCAGTTCTCTGTCTGAGAAGTAGGTCCTGACCCAGAAAAAGTGAGGGACATTCAAGACACCCCAGCACCCACCTCCATGTCAGGAGCCCGCAGTTTTACTTGGCATGGTAACTTACTGTGGACGGTTCATGAAGAATCTGTCAGATATCACAGCCCCCCTTCGCGAACTTACCAAGTCTGCTAGGGTATGGGGAGAGGAACAAGAGCAGGCATTCCACAAAACCAATGCAGCTTTATCTGCTGACACGCTGTTTGTGTACTTTAACCCCAAAATAGAATCCCAGGTAGTGGTCGATAGGAGTGCCACAGGATTAGGGGCTGTACTGTTTCAGCATCAGGAGTGTGGGTAGTGGGTTTCAGTTGCATATGCTGGATACTCACACCAACTGAATAGAGATACTTTCAAATACTAGTATAAAGCCACTGCAATTCGCTGGGGATGTCAACACTTCTATATGTACCTGTACAGACATTAGTTTACCATTTTTACAGAGACTAAGCCATTACTTCCTTTGTTCCCGGATTCTGCATCTAAACCACTCCTGAGAATTGAGAAATGGATCCCGCAGGACAGGAGATCAACTTTATAGTCGAGTACCTGCCAGGCACTTGTAAACCTACTGAATTTGTTATTGCTCCATGCTCGGCCAGTGACTCCATATAAAGCCAAGGAGGCAAAAGAGACTGAGGAATATGTCTACGTGGTGATCAAATGCTCTAAGTTGATCCCCATGTCCCTGGGGGACGTTGTGAAAGCCACAGAGAGAGATGACTGCCTGCAAATTGCCATCCGAGCAGTATTAACTGGACAATGGCAGTATCTCCAATGTCACTCTGCTCACCACACTGAAGATGAAAAGCTAACTCTACAATCACTACACAACACTCATCAAGAACTCTCAGTAATGACTGAAGGCTGGCTCATGCAAGGGCAACGACTTGTTCTCCACAGCAGCCTAAGACAAAGGACTGTTCTCCTGGCTCTTGGAGCCCACCAAGGTGTAGCAAAATCCAAGATTAGGCTGGGGATCAAAGTCTGGTTTGCTGGCCTTGATCAACAAGTAGTAGAAACCTTCAGAGATTCTCCCGCTTGCCCAGCTACTAGTCAGCCAGAAACTCCTGCCCCCATCATCAAACAGGAAGGGCCCACTGCCCCCTGGCAATGAGTCAGTGCAGATTTTGGCAGTCTCTTTGATGACACCCATATGCTTATCCTCGTAGATGACTTTTTGCAGTACCCTGAAGTAGAAATCATGCAAATCACCTCAGCTTCTGAGGTCATCCCAAAAATTGAAAAAATGATGGCCACCCATGAACTGTTAGGGGAAATCTGCACTAACAATGGCCCGCCTTTCAATGGCCTTGTATGGGCAGAATACAGAAAATAGAACACCGCTGAGTCACACCTAAGTGACCTCAAGCAAATGGAGAAGTTAAGAGGTTTATAAGGACACTAATGAAGGTCATCCACATTGCTGTAGCAGAGGCCAGAAATGTGGAGCATTACATCTATACCTTTCTACACAAATATCTTTTGACACCCCACTCCACCACTCCCAAAGAGCTTGCAACAATGAATATGCCTCACTCAGGCAGCGTGCTGAGTGTCCCAGCTTCTGTGTGGGAGATTGAGTCCTGGTTAGAGGGGACCCCCGGGAGGTGAAGTTCTGCTTGCCTTTTGAAGCCAAACCCTAGAAAATCACATCAAAGGCACCACGGTAATAGCCATAAAAGGAACTGAGACCGTCACCCGGAATATGTACAAGTTCCAAAGGGCACCCCCAGCACTGAATGATATGCTGTCACACATTGACACCTTGGACTGCCCATCGGGGAGCTTTCCACCTAGTTCTAATAGGACCATTTAAAAGGTTACTAGTAACACCACGGCCGTTGATGGGTATCCCTAACCCCACCAGTCCTGGAACTGCCATCAATGATACTGTCTGCATCCATACATCCAGACCACAAGATCCCGATGAGGTCACCCAGATATCCACCATGACGAGTGGCAATAGCAGGTGTCATCTGAGGTCCAGCCAAGATCCATCTTGACAGTATATAGACTTCCTGGCTGACAGAGAAGGAGCCGGTACCACCCCCCAGAGCACTAAGCAAATGCATTACGTTCTGTTATACTTGTTTTGCAAGTTCATATGACACTGCAGCCAATATTTATACTCAGTTGCGCTGAATTAGCGTAATTCTTTTACGCTAATTCAGTGCAAACCTAACTCCATATTTATACTAGACACTTCTAGGGCCAAAGTTATGGAGTTAACGTTGTTTTCTGGACGTGAAAACCTACCTTGCGTCAATGAGATGCAAGGTAGGCATTCCAATACAGAAAAGGACGATATGGCCTTAGCCCCATATTTATTCATGTGCTAAAATCCAGCATGGTTGGGGGGCGGGGGCCTTGTATAATGGCCCTAAGCTTGCTTAGCACCATTATTTAACGCCTGGGTATGGGCAGGTGTTAGGAGATCCATAAGCATATTTCCATGGTCAGAGACCATGGAAAGAGCCAACAGGTGACCTTTCCTGGCCCAGGGACACCGCCACCCACACCAGAGGGACAGCACAGGATGGGAGACCCATCCCAGGTAAGTCCCGGTAAGTATATATTTTTTTTCCCATGCTTGGGGGCCCTGACTTGTGGCCCCCTGCGTGGCGCAGGCCCCCTGTCCCCTGGGCATGGCCATTGGGGTGGTGGGCATGGCTCCTATCTTTACTAAGACAGGAGCCATGTCCATAGGGGTTGTGCACCAGAAAATGGCGCTACACTGCTTAGAGGCATTTTTTTCCCTCTAAACAGTGTAGCTCCATCATTCGGCGCACAAGCTCTGGTTTCCCCTACGCCTCCCCCACCCTGTTAGCATCCTTTACAAGGACACTAACAGGGCATTAGTGCCGGCTAGTGCCATTCCATAAATATGGCGCCCTGCTGGCGTCTTGGAATGGCGCTAGCCGGCGCTATACTTTTTCACGCAAAACTGCACTAACACAGTTTTGCGTGAAAAAGTATAAATATGGGCCTGCGTCATGACTGTTGTTTGTTGCTCATGTGTTTTTATTCTGTGCAATGGAAGGAATGTAGTGTTGTCATGGGTAAGCAACACCATGCAGAGCGCCCGAGGGAGGAGTGTTTTGGATATTACCCCATGAGTTTGATGTGATGTGGATCCGAGAGACGGGCGTAGTCAGTAGTAAGGCCACAAGTGTAGCAACCATTGTGACCTTGTGTTTTTCCCTACCTGGCCCACCTGCGCCGCAGCACAGTGCTCCACCTGTAAGACTGTATAGCAGGTCATTTCATATTGTCTGTAGAGGGTGGCTGGGCGGTCTTATGGGGGGAGCTCTTAATGACACACGCACACACAATGAGTGGTTAACTCGAGCTGCCGCTGGGGTCAACGGCACTCCACTTTATTTCCTCGCTGCAGCAAACCCAACCCTCTTAACCTCTGTTAGAAACAAAGTAGGGGAAAGCCCGGGTGGCTCTCCACATCCCTCCCAGGTTTTAGTTATCAGAAAGAAAAACACCCATAGGGAAAATCACCTCTAGAACACATGGCCGAAGACCTTGATAGAAAAGTAGAGAGACAAAGAAAAAGTACAGATCAGTGAAAAAATAGAAACATTCAAACCCCTATTACTTTTGTTTCCTTTCAAACCCAACAGTGTATTTGTCA
Organism: Pleurodeles waltl; assembly: GCF_031143425.1. Taxonomy (NCBI): domain Eukaryota; kingdom Metazoa; phylum Chordata; class Amphibia; order Caudata; family Salamandridae; genus Pleurodeles; species Pleurodeles waltl. The sequence continues at coordinate 658,471,670 of NC_090448.1, forward strand.
ACATGCAAAATCCCTCAGTCTCTGGCTGGGTGCTGGATTAGTCCGCAAATGATACCTCTCACTCCGACCCACATCACCTGTTGTTCGCACAGGAACGCAAGCCTGCTGATAACCCAGTTCCTCCTCCGCCGGAATTTTCCCGCCTCCGTCCTCGTCCTTATCACGGGCATCGTCTCCCCATCCTCACAGGAACCTTCCACCCACATGAAACAAGATATGTTCTGGGTGACATGCCGCCCTACTCTATGGGCATGATCCCATTTATTTGGACCACCTTCCACCTTCCTGACTCATACGGAGTCTGACATTTTCCACCCAGATGTCGGTCTTTCACCACCACTTGAAAATCCAGACACCTGGTTCTTCTCCGCTTGCTTGCTTTTTGATTGGTCATCCTTCATCTTTGCCGGGCTGTTTCCACATTCAGTTCTGTTGGTTCCCAACCTAACCCAGCTGGAATACAGTCCCTCGGGGGCTGTTTAAACATCAAAGCTGTTGGTGCGCAGCAAGTAGTGCTATGGGGCGTTTGCCTGTATGCCCGGAGAAACTTGTGCATACACCACTCAACATCCTCCCCTTGTTCCACACCGATTCAGAGAGCTCTATTGAGAGTCCGCATTAATGTTTCTACATCACCATTAGCCTGTGGCCAATAGGGTGTGATCTTTTAGTGATGAATTGCCAGGTGACCTAAGTAGTCTCTGAACTCTTGGCCCTGAAATGGCGGACTGTATCAGTTCGGATCTCATCAGGGAGGCCAAATAAGGTAAACGTTTTCTCCAAGACTGGCCTTACGTTTTCAAAAGCAGTCGATGCAACTAATTCCACCACTGGGATCCGAGTACAGGAGTCCATCATGACTACCATCAGCCTCCTGTCGAGAAAACTCCCAAAGTCCATGCTGACCTTTGACCATGGCTTGGAGCTGGGTGATTCAGTGATCACCTGAGCGGTGGGCTGATCGATAGTGGTTTTGGCACTTTGCAACAAGAGTGTCCACCATGGCATCCATGGCAGGGAACCACAACTTGGCCCTAAGGTGAGCTTTGGTCTTAGCGGCCCCTTCGTGTCCTTGGTGAGCCAGATCAACCGCCCGGTCCCAAAGGCCCCGGGTAAGCACTATTTTTGGGCATCGCAGTAAAAGACCATCACTCCTAACTGACAGTTCGTCTCTTACTCTCCAGACTCCTTGCATGGCCACACGTTCCTCTTGATCAAGCGACCTCGTGCCTTCCAGAAAGCTTTTCCACTCCTGTTGATTCAAGCATCTTTGGTACAGCCGATAACCGGGTGTTTCCCAGACGCTTCGACTATCTCTTCTAGTGTTACAGCCACGGGACAGGCCGCTTGCACCACCATCTTCACAAAACTTTCCATCCTTTATCCTTTGTCCTCAGACCTGTCATCTGGTGAAGACAAGGGAGGTGCCTCGACAGATAGTCAGCCAGGTTGTTTACTTGCCAGTAGGCAAACCTATATGGTTGAAGCAAAACAGCCCAACGCGCAATCCTCGGGTGAACCAATCACGTGGATCCGGCAAAAAGCGACACAAGGGGGTTGTGATCTGTTATCACCTGGAATTCCTGGCTGTACAGGTATAGGTGAAAATGCTGAAAGGCCCAGCGGATTGCCAGCACCTCTCTTTCAATCTGTGCATAGCGAGCCTCCACTGCTGACAAGGTTCTGCTGGCGTACGCCACAGGTGCTGGGTCACGCTGTTCCTGCAGTAGACCTGCACCTAGCCCAACCGGACTAGCATCCATGACTACCTCAGTCTTTCCCCTGGAGTGGAAATAGGCCACTGTCACTTTATCCAGCAACGCCTCCTTCACCTCCTGAAATGCCTTTCTTGCATCAGGACTCCAGTCCCACTTGGTATCAACTTTCGTTAATCGACGCAAAGGTTCGTTCATCGTAGCCAAATGAGGTATAAAATGACCGCAGAATGTTGCCATACCCAGGAAGCTCCTGACTTCTGGTGCACTGCAAATGGCATCCACCTTCTTGGGGTCCACTTTCAACCCCTCACAAGAGAAAATGTATCCAAAGAAATCGACTGAGTTTTGGTAAAATGCATATTTCTTCTTGTGAAGTGTGAGACCTGCGTCAGACAAATGCTGAAGCGTGGCCCTCAACCTACGGTGATGGTCTTCCAACGTCTCCGAGAAGATCAGAATGTCATCACTTAGGTTCAGCACAACCTCCAGACCAGACAGTGTATCTCTAATAGCATTTTGAAAGACTTCAGCAGCCGACGACACATCACAGCTGAGCCTTTTGAAACTCCGTAGCCCCACATACGTGGAGAAAGTAGTAATGTTCCTGCTATCTGGAGCTAACTCCAGCTGGTGGTAGCCAGAGTTTAAATCAAGTTTTGAGAACCATTGTGCGCCATTTAAATCCGTCACAATCACGTCCATCGTAGGTGTGATGTGCCGTTCTCTCCTAATAGCATGATTCAGCAGTCGCATAGCTTCACATAGGCAGATGGCCCCAGCCTGCTTGAGTTTTGGTGCGATCACCAAAGGCGATATCCATGGGGTAGGCCCCGTAACCTTCTCGATCACCCCTGGTCCTCTAGGGCTTGCAGCTCTCTCTCCACCACTGGTCTGAGATTAAATGAAACACAGCAGTGAAGCAGCGCCGTGGGGGTCACTGCTGGGTCAATGTGCAGCTTGAACTGCTTCCCCTTGAGCTTTCCCAGTCCTACAAACAACTGTGGGAAGTCATCAAGTATGGCCTCTGCATGCGTGTCATGGACCTGACGTGCAAAGAAGACAAGGTCCAGGTCTTCAGCTGTGTGGCATCTGAGAAAGGTACACCTGTTCCCTTTTACTATGTAAAACTTGGCTTTAATCCAATGACCTTGGCTAACCACTTCCACGCCAATGGCACCTCGCAGCGGGAGCAGATCTCGTCCCCTGTAGGAGTAGATTTTTGTTTTGCAGGGCACCAGTTGTAGTCCCGGGGACAACTGGTCGTACAGCACATTGTCCATCACATTGACGGACGCTCTAGTGTCAATCAACGCGGTCGCCCTGGCACCAGGTATTTCCACATTGCACATGGAGGGCGTGCGTCGCTTCTGTTGCTTCCCTCCAGTGAATGGGATGACAAAAATGTCTTCCTCCTGTTCATCATCGTATTTCACACTTCCTAACCCACCTGCGCCACCATCTGTGCTTTCCCCAGAGGTCAGTTGCCTCACTGTGACAGTCTTGTCTGGTGCGGTCTTCTGTCTGAAACATCCAGCTCAACACACTCTGGCGAAGTGATTCACCTTCCCACACTTATTGCAGTTTTTTCCCCTCAGTGGGCACATGCCGGGCATTTTGTGGTAATAGCCGCAGCTACTGCTCTCTTTTTCTCCTTGTTTTTGGGCAAGTGGCAATCGCTTTATGACTTGATGTGTTTGCAGAATGTCAACCTGTCTCTCCTTCACCATGGGGTGCTTGGCAGCACTGGATGCCGCCCATGCCTGGTCTCGCGCGGCAGCCACATCGTCTGCATGTGTGGCCGAGAGCTCATGCAAGCGGGCGAGGATCAGTATCTCGTCCAACGTGATGCCCGGCTTTCGTAATATTCTTTTCCATAGCATGTTGGAACGGCATCCCTGAATAACCTGTGCATGGATCTCTTCGTGCTGGTTCAGGCCCACGCAGGTACTTGCTAATTTCCTCAACCTGATGTAGAACATATCCACCGACTCAGTGTCAGTTTGCTGTGCTTGGCAGAGCTTGAACCTTTCATAATCCGGATTTAACTGGGGATCAAAGTACAGGTTCAGTGCGTCCACCGCCGTGTCAGTCATTGGCTGCACCTGTGTTTGGGAGAGTGCTAAAGAGCTCATGCAGTTCATCCCCACTGTAGGAGGCTGGACTGGCTTGTAGTGATTACCAAGGGGTACTTGCACCTTGCACCAGGCCCAGTTATCCCTTATTAGTGTATAGGGTGTCTAGCAGCTTAGGCTGATAGATAATGGTAGCTTAGCAGAGCAGCTTAGGCTGAACTAGGAGACGTGTGAAGCTACTACAGTACCACTTAGTGTCATATGCACAATATCATAAGAAAACACAATACACAGTTATACTAAAAATAAAGGTACTTTATTTTTATGACAATATGCCAAAGTATCTTAGAGTGTACCCTCAGTGAGAGGATAGGAAATATACACAAGATATATATACACAATAGCAAAAATATGCAGTATAGTCTTAGAAAACAGTGCAAACAATGTATAGTTACAATAGGATGCAATGGGGAAACATAGGGATAGGGGCAACACAAACCATATACTCCAAAAGTGGAATGCGAACCACGAATGGACCCCAAACCTATGTGACCTTGTAGAGGGTCGCTGAGACTATTAGAAAATAGTGAGAGTTAGAAAAATAACCCTCCCCAAGACCCTGAAAAGTGAGTGCAAAGTGCACTAAAGTTCCCCTAAGGACAAAGAAGTCGTGTTAGAGGAATAATGCAGGAAAGACACAAACCAACAATGCAACAACTGTGGATTTCCAATCTAGGGTACCTGTGGAACAAGGGGACCAAGTCCAAAAGTCACAAGCAAGTCGGAGATGGGCAAATGCCCAGGAAATGCCAGCTGCGGGTGCAAAGAAGCTTCTACTGGACAGAAGAAGCTGAGGTTTCTGCAGGAACGAAAAGGGCTAGAGACTTCCCCTTTGGTGGACTGATCCCTCTCGCCGTGGAGAGTCGTACAGAAGTGTTTTCCCGCCGAAAGAACGCCAACAAGCCTTGCTAGCTGCAAATCATGCGGTTAGCGTTTTTGGATGCTGCTGTGGCCCAGGAGGGACCAGGAGGTCGCAAATTGGACCAGGAGAGAGAGGGAACGTCGAGCAAGACAAGGAGCCCTCTCAGCAGCAGGTAGCACCCGGAGAAGTGCCAGAAACAGGCACTACGAGGATGTGTGAAACGGTGCTCACCCGAAGTCGCACAAAGGAGTCCCCCGTCGCCGGAGACCAACTTAGAAAGTCGTGCAATGCAGGTTAGAGTGCCGTGGACCCAGGCTTGGCTGTGCACAAAGGATTTCCGCCGGAAGTGCACAGGGGCCGGAGTAGCTGCAAAAGTCGCGGTTCCCAGCAATGCAGTCCAGCGAGGTGAGGCAAGGAGTTACCTCCACCAAACTTGGACTGAAGAGTCACTGGACTGTGGGGGTCACTTGGACAGAGTAGCTGGATTCGAGGGACCTCGCTCGTCGTGCTGAGAGGAGACCCAAGGGACCGGTAATGCAGCTTTTTGGTGCCTGCGTTTGCAGGGGGAAGATTCCGTCGACCCACGGGAGATTTCTTCGGAGCTTCTGGTGCAGAGAGGAGGCAGACTACCCCCACAGCATGCACAAGCAGGAAAACAGCCGAGAAGGCGGCAGGATCAGCGTTATAGAGTTGCAGTAGTCGTCTTTGCTACTATGTTGCAGGTTTGCAGGCTTCCAGCGCGGTCAGCAGTCGATTCCTTGGCAGAAGGTGAAGAGAGAGATGCAGAGGAACTCGGATGAGCTCTTGCATTCGTTATCTAAAGTTTCCCCATAGACAGAGACCCTAAATAGCCAGAAAAGAGGGTTTGGCTACCTAGGAGAGAGGATAGGCTACTAACACCTGAAGGAGCCTATCAGCAGGAGTCTCTGACGTCACCTGGTGGCACTGGCCACTCAGAGCAGTCCAGTGTGCCAGCAGCACCTCTGTTTCCAAGATGGCAGAGGTCTGGAGCACACTGGAGGAGCTCTGGACACCTCCCAGGGGAGGTGCAGGTCAGGGGAGTGGTCACTCCCCTTTCCTTTGTCCAGTTTCGCGCCAGAGCAGGGCTAAGGGGTCCCCTGAACCGGTGTAGACTGGCTTATGCAGAATTGGGCACATCTGTGCCCAAGAGAGCATTTCCAGAGGCTGGGGGAGGCTACCCCTCCCCTGCCTTCACACCATTTTCCAAAGGGAGAGGGTGTAACACCCTCTCTCAGAGGAAGTCCTTTGTTCTGCCATCCTGGGACAAGCCTGGCTTGACCCCAGGGGGGCAGAAACCTGTCTGAGGGGTTGGCAGCAGCAGCAGCTGCAGTGAAACCCCAGGAAAGGCAGTTTGGCAGTACCAGGGTCTGTGCTACAGACCACTGGGATCATGGAATTGTGCCAACAATGCCAGGATGGCATAGAGGGGGCAATTCCATGATCTTAGACATGTTACATGGCCATATTCGGAGTTACCATTGTGAAGCTACATATAGGTATTGACCTATATGTAGTGCACGCGTGTAATGGTGTCCCCGCACTCACAAAGTTCAGGGAATTGGCCCTGAACAATGTGGGGGCACCTTGGCTAGTGCCAGGGTGCCCTCACACTAAGTAACTTTGCACCTAACCTTTACCAGGTAAAGGTTAGACGTATAGGTGACTTATAAGTTACTTAAGTGCAGTGTAAAATGGCTGTGAAATAACGTGGACGTTATTTCACTCAGGCTGCAGTGGCAGGCCTGTGTAAGAATTGTCAGAGCTCCCTATGGGTGGCAAAATAAATGCTGCAGTCCATAGGGATCTCCTGGAACCCCAATACCCTGGGTACCTCAGTACCATATACTAGGGGATTATAAGGGTGTTCCAGTAAGCCAATGTAAATTGGTAAAATTGGTCACTAGCCTGTCAGTGACAATTTGAAATAAATGAGAGAGCATAACCACTGAGGTTCTGGTTAGCAGAGCCTCAGTGAGACAGTTAGGCACCACACAGGGAACACATACATATAGGCCACAAACTTATGAGCACTGGGGTCCTGACTAGCAGGGTCCCAGTGACACATAACAAACATACTGAAAACATGGGGTTTTCACTATGATCACTGGGCCCTGGCTAGCAGGATCCCAGTGAGACAGTGAAAATACCCTGACATACACTCACAAACAGGCCAAAAGTGCGGGTAACAAGGCTAGAAAGAGGCTACTTTCTCACACAACCCCCCCCCAAACGAAGGACAATAAGGCTAACCTTGGCCAGTTGAGACTTTATTGTCTAAGTGGTGATAAGTAGAGAGTAGCTCTGCAATAGACTGGTTACTCCCTTTATCATCCACTATATGGTTACTTCCCTGTGGGGATGTAAACCACCCTGTTTGAAGTTTTTTAGCTAAGCAACAATGTGAAGATGTATTTTCAGAGTTTCTATCAGTAAGTTTTAGTTTAGAGCAGTGGGAATTGTCCACTGAACCTATTTGTAGTGATTGAAATGCCAGACAGGGATGCTGTCTCGGAAAAGCCATAGCTGGGCCAAAACTTTGTCCATACAGGGAGTGCAGAATTATTAGGCAAGTTGTATTTTTGAGGATTAATTTTATTATTGAACAACAACCATGTTCTCAATGAACCCAAAAAACTCATTAATATCAAAGCTGAATATTTTTGGAAGTAGTTTTTAGTTTGTTTTTAGTTTTAGCTATGTTAGGGGGATATCTGTGTGTGCAGGTGACTATTACTGTGCATAATTATTAGGCAACTTAACAAAACAAAATATATACCCATTTCAATTATTTATTATTACCAGTGAAACCAATATAACATCTCAACATTCACAAATATACATTTCTGACATTCAAAAACAAAACAAAAACAAATCAGTGACCAATATAGCCACCTTTCTTTGCAAGGACACTCAAAAGCCTGCCATACATGGATTCTGTCAGTGTTTTGATCTGTTCACCATCAACATTGCGTGCAGCAGCAACCACAGCCTCCCAGACATGTTCAGAGAGGTGTACTGTTTTCCCTCCTTGTAAATCTCACATTTGATGATGGACCACAGGTTCTCAATGGGGTTCAGATCAGGTGAACAAGGAGGCCATGTCATTAGATTTCCTTCTTTTATACCCTTTCTTGCCAGCCACGCTGTGGAGTACTTGGACGCGTGTGATGGAGCATTGTCCTGCATGAAAATCATGTTTTTCTTGAAGGATGCAGACTTCTTCCTGTACCACTGCTTGAAGAAGGTGTCTTCCAGGAACTGGCAGTAGGACTGGAAGTTGAGCTTGACTCCATCCTCAACCCGAAAAGGCCCCACAAGCTCATCTTTGATGATACCAGCCCAAACCAGTACTCCACCTCCACCTTGCTGGCGTCTGAGTCGGACTGGAGCTCTCTGCCCTTTACCATTCCAGCCACGGGCCCATCCATCTGGACCATCAAGACTCACTCTCATTTCATCAGTCCATAAAACCTTAGAAAAATCAGTCTTGCGATATTTCTTGGCCCAGTCTTGACGTTTCAGCTTGTGTGTCTTGTTCAGTGGTGGTCGTCTTTCAGCCTTTCTTACCTTGGCCATGTCTCTGAGTATTGCACACCTTGTGCTTTTGGGCACTCCAGTGATGTTGCAGCTCTGAAATATGGCCAAACTGGTGGCAAGTGGCATCGTGGCAGCTGCACGCTTGACTTTTCTCAGTTCATGGGCAGTTATTTTGCGCCTTGGTTTTTCCACACGCTTCTTGCGACCCTGTTGACTATTTTGAATGAAACGCTTGATTGTTCGATGATCACGCTTCAGAAGCTTTGCAATTTTAAGAGTGCTGCATCCCTCTGCAAGATATCTCACTATTTTTGACTTTTCTGAGCCTGTCAAGTCCTTCTTTTGACCCATTTTGCCAAAGGAAAGGAAGTTGCCTAATAATTATGCACACCTGATATAGGGTGTTGATGTCATTAGACCACACCCCTTCTCATTACAGAGATGCACATCACCTAATATGCTTAATTGGTAGTAGGCTTTCGAGCCTATACAGCTTGGAGTAAGACAACATGCATAAAGAGGATGATGTGGTCAAAATACTCATTTGCCTAATAATTCTGCACTCCCTGTATGGCTGGAAGAGAGAACAGGGATGCTGTTTCTCTTGAGTTGGAGCAGGGCAGGGATGCTGTCCTATGAGCTCCACACTAGGGCAGGGATGCTGTCCTAAGTGTTGTGAGGCAGTGCAGGGTTTCTGCACTAAAGTTTCTCTGGGAGGGTTGGAGGGATGCTCCATGTTAACTAAAATGGTGCTCTTTTTCTCACCAATGTTAGTTATCCCACAGAGAGGTACTTCTACCTCAGGGAGTACAGTTTTGCCAACTGATGATTCCCTTGGAACAGGTGCCACCCCAGGAGAGGTTTCTCCCACCACAGGAATGGTATCCTGAATGGTAGGGTGGTTAGGGGATACTGTGATACCCTTTTTACCTGTTGATGGAGAGGGATCCTGAGTTTTCAGGCCTTCTCTCCTTTGCTTTTTCATTTCAGTAGAAATGAGAGGGAACAATTCCTCAGGGATGCCCAGCATGGCTGCATGGGCATAAAACTCTACATCAGCCCAACCTGAGGCCTCTAGGTCATTACCTAAGAGACAGTTTACAGGTAAGCTAGGTGATACCACCACCTGCTTAGGGCCAGTAACTCCACCCCAACTAAACTGAATTATAGCTAAGGGAAGAAACTTAGTGGAGTTATGGACATCAATAATCTTATACTGTTGTCCAATGATGTGTTGATCAGGGTGCACTAGGTTTTCAGTCACCAAAGTGATACTGGCACCTGTGTCCCTGTAGGCCAAGGCCTCAACACCATTTATTGAAACTGTCTGCCTGTACTTATCCATTGTAAGGGGACAAGCAGCCAGTGTGGCAAGGCCAATGCCACTAGGTGTGACAGAAACTGTCTTGGGACTGACTACCCCAGTTTCTATTATGGACCCATAAGTGAACCCAACTACACCCTTAACTTGACTGTTGCCAGCAGTCCCACCACTAGTACCACTACTGCTAGGGGCACTAGAGCTTGATGTATTAGTGGTGGTAGGCTCAGAGGGTTTACCTGGACAGGACTTATCCCCTGGCCTATGGCCTCTGTTTTTACACACAAAGCACCAAGGCTTTTTAATGTGTGCAGGTTGAGAAGAAGAGGAAGAATTAGTTTTATCCCCACCCTCTGAAGAGTGTTTAAGATTTGAAGTGGGATCTTTGGTTTTACCCTTATCCCCATGCTTATCTTGAGATTTTTCACCATCTTTCTTCTTATTGCCATCTTTGTCACCCCCTGTATGAACTTTTCTGTTCACCCTTGTTCTGACCCATTTGTCTGCCTTCTTTCCCAATTCTTGGGGAGAGGTCAGATCAGAGTCTACCAGGTACTGGTGCAACAAATCAGACACACAATTATTAAGAATATGCTCTCTCGGGATCAAGTTATACAGGCTGTCATAATCAGTCACTTTACTGCCATGTAACCACCCCTCCAAGGCCTTCACTGAATGGTCAATGAAATCAACCCAGTCTTGTGAAGACTCCTTTTTGGTTTCTCTGAACTTTATCCTGTATTGTTCAGTGGTTAAGCCATAACCACCCAGGAGTGCATTCTTAAGAACTTGGAAATTATTAGCATCATTTTCTTTCACAGTAAGGAGCCTATCCCTACCTTTTCCACTAAATGATAGCCATAGGATAGCAGCCCACTGCCTTTGAGGGACATCCTGTACAACACAGGCCCTCTCAAGTGCAGCAAACCACTTGTTAATGTCATCCCCCTCCTTATAAGGGGGAACTATATTGTGCAGATTCCTGGAATCATGCTCTTTTGCAGGATGACTATGGGGAATACTGCTGCTGCCACCATGGGTTTCTAAACCCAGTTTCTGTCTCTCCTTCTCTACTTCTAAAGTCTGTCTATCCAAATCCAGCTGTTGCTTCTTGAGCTTCAGTCTGGTTTGTTCCACTCTCAATCTATTGAGCTCCCTTTCTAACAATCTGTCATCATGGTGGGTGGGAGGGACATGCCTTGAAACAGAAGTATGGTGAGAATGGACAGAAGGAGACCTGTCCCTTACAGAGGGCACCCTAACAGCTTGGCTAACAGAAACATCAGTACCACTGTGGTGTGAATAAATGCTTTTGCTATGATGTGAGACAACACTATTTGTATGGTGTGACCCAACATCATTACCAACTATGCTAGACTGTCTAGTAATGGGCAGGCTAGGAAGTTTCTTTCCTGAATCTTTTCCTGGGGGAGTCCCTGGATCAGATTGGGAACCATTAGCTACTTTTTCGACAGATGGGGCACTTCTTGCCTTATCTTGTTCTCTAAGCATGTTAAGTAACAATTCCAAGGAAGGATTCTTCTCTACACTCAAACCTCTCTCTATGCAGAGACTCCTTGCTCCTTTCCAGCTAAGGTGATCATATGCAAGTTTGGACAGATCAACATTTTGGCCTGTGCCAGACATTTTTAGAGAGAGTTAAAGTGATAGAAAAAGAGAAAAAAGTTTGTCAGAGCTTTTAGAAAGACAGAGAAAAAAAACTTTTAAAACTTTTTAGAACTTTTTAGAAAGTTAGAAGTACTTTTCAGCACTTAGAAAAGAGTGAAAAGAGGAAATGCAAAACTTTTTGGCTATGTGTATATACACTGACCTTGTTTTGTATATTTTTCTCTTATGAAAAGTACAATGACAAGAGTGGTAAGTAGTCTCAAAGCACTTATCCCACCGCTGCACAACCAATGTAGGAGGCTGGACTGGCTTGTAGTGAGTACCAAGGGGTACTTGCACCTTGTACCAGGCCCAGTTATCCCTTATTAGTGTATAGGGTGTCTAGCAGCTTAGGCTGATAGATAATGGTAGCTTAGCAGAGCAGCTTAGGCTGAACTAGGAGACGTGTGAAGCTACTACAGTACCACTTAGTGTCATATGCACAATATCATAAGAAAACACAATACACAGTTATACTAAAAATAAAGGTACTTTATTTTTATGACAATATGCCAAAGTATCTTAGAGTGTACCCTCAGTGAGAGGATAGGAAATATACACAAGATATATATACACAATAGCAAAAATATGCAGTATAGTCTTAGAAAACAGTGCAAACAATGTATAGTTACAATAGGATGCAATGGGGAAACATAGGGATAGGGGCAACACAAACCATATACTCCAAAAGTGGAATGCGAACCACGAATGGACCCCAAACCTATGTGACCTTGTAGAGGGTCGCTGGGACTATTAGAAAATAGTGAGAGTTAGAAAAATAACCCTCCCCAAGACCCTGAAAAGTGAGTGCAAAGTGCACTAAAGTTCCCCTAAGGACAAAGAAGTCGTGTTAGAGGAATAATGCAGGAAAGACACAAACCAACAATGCAACAACTGTCGATTTCCAATCTAGGGTACCTGTGGAACAAGGCGACCAAGTCCAAAAGTCACAAGCAAGTCGGAGATGGGCAAATGCCCAGGAAATGCCAGCTGCAGGTGCAAAGAAGATTCTACTGGACAGAAGAAGCTGAGGTTTCTGCAGGAACGAAAAGGCCTAGAGACTTCCCCTTTGGTGGACGGATCCCTCTCGCCGTGGAGAGTCGTGCACAAGTGTTTTCCCGCCGAAAGAATGCCAACAAGCTTTGCTAGCTGCAAATCGTGCAGTTAGCGTTTTTGGACGCTGCTGTGGCCCAGGAGGGACCAGGAGATCGCAAATTGGACCAGGAGAGAGAGGGGACGTCGAGCAAGACAAGGAGCCCTCTCAGCAGCAGGTAGCACCCGGAGAAGTGCCAGAAACAGGCACTACGACGATGCGTGAAACGGTGCTCACCCGAAGTCGCACAAAGGAGTCCCCCGTCGCCGAAGACCAACTTAGAAAGTCGTGCAATGCAGGTTAGAGTGCCGTGGACCCAGGCTTGGCTGTGCACAAAGGATTTCCGCCGGAAGTGCACAGGGGCCGGAGTAGCTGCAAAAGTCGCGGTTCCCAGCAATGCAGTCCAGCGAGGTGAGGCAAGGACTTACCTCCACCAAACTTGGACTGAAGAGTCACTGGACTGTGGGGGTCACTTGGACAGAGTCGCTGGATTCGAGGGACCTCGCTCGTCGTGCTGAGAGGAGACCCAAGGGACCGGTAATGCAGCTTTTTGGTACCTGCGGTTGCAGGGGGAAGATTCCGTCGACCCACGGGAGATTTCTTCGGAGCTTCTGGTGCAGAGAGGAGGCAGACTACCCCCACAGCATGCACAAGCAGGAAAACAGTTGAGAAGGCGGCAGGATCAGCGTTACCGAGTTGCAGTAGTCGTCTTTGCTACTATGTTGCAGGTTTGCAGGCTTCCAGCGCGGTCAGCAGTCGATTCCTTGGCAGAAGGTGAAGAGAGAGATGCAGAGGAACTCGGATGAGCTCTTGCATTCGTTATCTAAAGTTTCCCCAGAGACAGAGACCCTAAATAGCCAGAAAAGAGGGTTTGGCTACCTAGGAGAGAGGATAGGCTACTAACACCTGAAGGAGCCTATCAGCAGGAGTCTCTGACGTCACCTGGTGGCACTGGCCACTCAGAGCAGTCCAGTGTGCCAGCAGCACCTCTGTTTCCAAGATGGCAGAGGTCTGGAGCACACTGGAGGAGCTCTGGACACCTCCCAGGGGAGGTGCAGGTCAGCGGAGTGGTCACTCCCCTTTCCTTTGTCCAGTTTCGCGCCAGAGCAGGGCTAAGGGGTCCCCTGAACCGGTGTAGACTGGCTTATGCAGAATTGGGCACATCTGTGCCCAAGAAAGCATTTCCAGAGGCTGGGGGAGGCTACCCCTCCCCTGCCTTCACACCATTTTCCAAAGGGAGAGGGTGTAACACCCTCTCTCAGAGGAAGTCCTTTGTTCTGCCATCCTGGGACAAGCCTGGCTTGACCCCAGGGGGGCAGAAACCTGTCTGAGGGGTTGGCAGCAGCAGCAGCTGCAGTGAAACCCCAGGAAAGGCAGTTTGGCAGTACCAGGGTCTGTGCTACAGACCACTGGGATCATGGAATTGTGCCAACAATGCCAGGATGGCATAGAGGGGGCAATTCCATGATCTTAGACATGTTACATGGCCATATTCGGAGTTACCATTGTGAAGCTACATATAGGTATTGACCTATATGTAGTGCACGCGTGTAATGGTGTCCCCGCACTCACAAAGTTCAGGGAATTGGCCCTGAACAATGTGGGGGCACCTTGGCTAGTGCCAGGGTGCCCTCACACTAAGTAACTTTGCACCTAACCTTTACCAGGTAAAGGTTAGACATATAGGTGACTTATAAGTTACTTAAGTGCAGTGTAAAATGGCTGTGAAATAATGTGGACGTTATTTCACTCAGGCTGCAGTGGCAGGCCTGTGTAAGAATTGTCAGAGCTCCCTATGGGTGGCAAAATAAATGCTGCAGTCCATAGGGATCTCCTGGAACCCCAATACCATGGGTACCTCAGTACCATATACTAGGGGATTATAAGGGTGTTCCAGTAAGCCAATGTAAATTGGTAAAATTGGTCACTAGCCTGTCAGTGACAATTTGAAATAAATGAGAGAGCATAACCACTGAGGTTCTGGTTAGCAGAGCCTCAGTGAGACAGTTAGGCACCACACAGGGAACACATACATATAGGCCACAAACTTATGAGCACTGGGGTCCTGACTAGCAGGGTCCCAGTGACACATAACAAACATACTGAAAACATGGGGTTTTCATTATGAGCACTGGGCCCTGGCTAGCAGGATCCCAGTGAGACAGTGAAAATACCCTGACATACACTCACAAACAGGCCAAAAGTGGGGGTAACAAGGCTAGAAAGAGGCTACTTTCTCACACCCACCCATATGCAACATCAGGGACCTACGCAATGCACCATCTGTCTCCCTCGAGGCACAGAAAAAGTTATCCAGGCGGCCAAGCCAATGACACCATCGGGGCACCACTGTGGCAGGATCCACCAGCTGGCTGAAAGGGGGCATTGCTGGCACCGACCAATGGGCTCTCACAGTGTGTGGTGGAGGCTGCTGGTCACGGTTCTGCTGCAAAAAACTCATCACGGTTGCCTATCACCACTTGCACCACAGACACGCTTATTCAGTGGCCCGTTAGTCCAGTGTCTCTACCACTGGGGTACCCACATGAGGTGAGAGACTTCAAGTCTTTACTGTGTAATGCTTTCTGTTTGTTTTTTGAAAATGTTGTGCCTATTGATAATTACTTTTTTTTGTCTTTTTGTCTCTTATGTTTGAGCCATGTTTCTGTGTTTCCTGTACCTGGATTGCTTCTCACCACCAACAGACTCCTGGAAAAGGTGTGTCTTTGTTATCTGTTGTTTTCTTTTTCTACTAGGCCTCTGCACATGGCCAGCGACTCCATGCCCAGACCACTGGTGCAGGGGCAGAAAAGTTGAGCCTTATCATCAGGCACACGCAGGCAGCCTCAGGGCGGGGCCTTTCCCCTGCCGGTAGCATCGCAGAGAGAGCCGTCGCGAGGCACCCCCTGTCGCAACAGTACCGCAGGAGGAGGAGGGGGGTGTGTCAACGGCCCCAGCGCGCGCTCTCTCCCGCGCCAAAGCAGACACCAGCGCTCTCCTCCAGGAAAGCGGAGCATCGAGGTGAGTGTCGATATAAGGCTGCAAAATAGTGATTGTTCACTGTTTGCAGGCGTATGAAACCATAATTTAAAATACAACATCATTTAAAATAAAACAATACATTTTAACTATAAAGAAAGGAAAGTATCTGCTGACCAGCTATACTAATTGACTCATTTTTATTCATACTAATAGTTTGTATTGTTTTATGAGTATGTTATGATGTGATATACTGCATGTATCGTTTACCAAGGAGTATTTTGTACTTGATGCTCTTATACAGTAGGCTATTTCAAAGCACATTCTTAGTTATTCATAAATCGCTTGTACAACGAATGGAATCAAGCCGCTGAGAACACTGAGGTGAGTACGATCTATTGCGGACCAGACTAGAGGAAGATGGTGGGTTTTAAAACTTATCTGAAAGATAGATGAAATTCATTATATGAAGCAGCAAGTCATTCCAAAGTTTAGGTGCCAGAAAACGAAAGCAATGGTCCTTTACACATGCTACTTTCACTCGGTGTATAAAAAACTGCACCCAGGTAGAGAAACAAGCTGGTTTAAAAAGAATTAAGGACCCGGAGAGTTCAGATTTTTCCTGATCATAAAACATGTTATGCACAAGTGAAAGGCATCTGAATTGAACTTTTTTGCCGTATGCCTAAGCAAGGAAGTAGTTATCTGTGGACACCTGACACATGATTATATTTTTGCAGATTCCTGGCAAATGCCACTGCACAATTCTGGAATCACTGGAGCGATTTCAACATTTACTCTGGCAAACCTAGCTAGAAGCTTCATAAGTGATACACATGGCTAACAGCAAAGTAGGTAGGTATGGCAGGGTCTTTCTCGATATTTGGTGGCGGTGAAAGCAGGGATTCACCACCGAGTCCACTGCTTAAAGTGATCTCTTGAACGATCCCCTGATTTGACAGAGCTGCTAGGTTGGGTGGAGAGCCCATGCATGTAAACTAGAGCATAGAATCATAGTGGTCACTGTTGTTACCCACTAGAGGTAACTATAAGTTTCTTGTAATGAATTGCTTACAGACAGTCTTTGAGTTTGAGAATGGATGGAGGCATTCTGATCAAATCTAATAATAATAAGATGGGTATATTCCGATTAGGGCAAGGCGCTGCAGCCAAGTGATCTAATTAGGTTGACAAGGGCTAAAAGTAGACATTAAAAAAATGGAAAAAGGCGAGGCCTGAAGTACACCATAAGGTGTGCTAGCTGCAGCTGATATGTAGCCATGAGGAAATAGAGTCTGACATTTTGCTTGTAGGAAGATCCTAACCAGTTCAGCACTGTGCCGTCAATTCTCATGTCTGCTAGGCAGTGGATTAGAACTTTGTGGCCAACTGCATCAAACGTGGTAGAGAAATGGAGGAGTGTCGCCTCTCTGTATCGCTATTATTTACATGCCTGGCCAAAATTATTCCCAGGATTTTGCTCAATTCTGAAAGAAGAATTAAATCCCAGTCATTGGTAATATCAGTAGGATGTGAGTTGGAGTATTTTCAGAAGGGTATCATAACAAATTTCATTCAGAGGTCTAGCACCATTTCACTGCCAAGGCTTCCACTGTTATTATCTAGTACAGATTTAACAATGCTGGGAGCAAGCTCTTTTAAAATGTGTACAGGGCAGACATGTTCAGGAAAGCCTGATATATTTGTCTGAAGGCCTCTCAGTCTATCATCCGAGGAGACTTGATGAAAAACTTGGCAACCATCTCTCATGTCTGAAAGATGTGGATTTAGGAGACAAATATCTAGTTGGAGAGCACCACTGATACCCTCTTATATAGATTGAGTTTGGAGATAAAGTAGTGAATGAGCTGGTCACAGAATTCCTGACAAGCAGGAATACTGCTAGAGATATCTACTGGGTTGGTAGATGATTCTAGGATCGTGAATAAAAGACTCAGAAGCTTTTTGGCAATCAATAGTCTATCATATCAGAGAAAATAGAGGCTTTGCTTCAAATAAAGATTTTTTGTTTTACTTTAATGATGACTTAAAGTATATGTGTCTGTCTTTGTGTTTTTCTACAGGCACTGCCTAGTGGAGGGTTTTATGGATTTCCTTATTTTGGGAAACTCAGCACTGCAGGGCTTAGTTGCATTTTTCGCAGTGCATTTAGTGGAAAAATGTTCTCCAAATTTAAGAATATAGCACTCTAATGTCAAGATCGGTCATCAGAATCTTCTGGAGTTTGCTGAAGGTCGTCCTGATCCTATATGATGGTTCCTTAGTTATCTTTTCCCCACAATGTGATAATTGGAGTAAACACTGTGCAACTGGTAGTCTTAAACCCAGGTATGAATTGTACAAGGGATTGGACCGTCCAGCTCATAGGAGAGATTATGTTCACCTTGGCTAAACTTTCCTTCGCTTTTACAACATTTAACATGTAACCTGTTTCATACGTGTGTCATTTTACCAGTACAAGAGGCCAGGTTTCTCCATACTTGTAGTAGACTCAAGTGCACTTAATTTTTTAAGAAGTCTACATGTATGTTAAAGTTGCCAAGAATTATGGTGTGACTGTGGTGCATTTTTACCCACTCACATAATTCCATGAAGGCATTAATGGTGTCAATACATGTGTCTGGGAGGTGATAACACAAATTCAGTATAGATTTGATGGCAACTTCTACTGTTATGTGGAAGGACCAAACTAGTATTTCATGACAGACACATTTCCACTCTGGTGATGTGTCTTGGATTCAAGATTCTCATAAAAAATATCTGCAGGTCCTCCTCCAAGATGATTCCATCTGTTGCGGTGTATAATTGTAAACCAATCAAACAATGGGCCTGATTTAGAGTTTAGCGGAGGGGATTACTCCATCCCAAATGTGTCCCTTCTGCCGTGTTACGATCCCATAATAGCCTAAGGAGTCATAATTTGGTGGGTGGGATATTCGTCACGTTTGTGACTGAATAACTCGTCGGCCAAACTCTAAATCAGGCCCTATGTATTGGCAAATACAGGGAAGGTGGTGTCTTGCAGCCAGGTTTCTGCTAAATTAAATATTCCAATTTGAGGAGATTAATAAATCGAACACTTGCTTTGCAACCGGCCGGCACCCATTGCACTCAAAAGGGTGCACTGCATGTAGGTGTTGGAAGAAGGCATTCAGGAGTATCCCAGCACCCCCAAAATAACCATAGTGGAATTTCAAAAATGAATGAGCCTGAAACATGCCTTTAAATTTTGTTTTAATGTTGTCACATATGCTCGGCGTTCAAAGACGGAGGTCAAATGTCAATCTATTCTGACAAACTGCTGCATATTCTTATAACAGAGGCTGGTGTTTACTTTTCTTTCTCTTACTGCAGAGTGTGAGGATTTTGTAAAGTGAACTATGTGGCAATATTGCTGGTGTAAAAGGAAAGGCACTAGAATGGTGTTTTCTTTTAACACACAGAAAAAGTTTAATACCTATAAAGGAACTGTACAAGTATTTTAAAATAAACAGTTAGGAAAACACAAATGAAGCATTTTGTTTCTTAATTTAAAGTGTGATGGAAATAGATTTTAATAGGATCAAATCAAATCAAGACACTCGGTAGTGCACAAATGAGAAATATTTGCTGCAACCCAATTTCTGCATATTATTGTTTGTGCACAGTATAGTGTTAAATGTAAAACAGTATGGTAGTCATTATGACATTGGCGATAAATGCTGCTTACCACCGAGGTGACGGCCGCCAACATATCTTAGCGGAGGCAAACATCCCTTTGCCATATTATGACACACACACACACACACACACACACACACACACACACACACACTAAACCGACAGAATACGGCGACAAACACATATCCGCCAGTCCAAAGGTAAGTGGTAAAGTGTCGGTACTACCACCCATGCCATCACGCCAACAAAACAACACCCTACACATTATGACCCACGAATCACCATGGCAGACATTCAATGGCGGTAAACCATTGGCGGTACATACCGGCGCAGTCAGAATGGCCAATACCAAAAACGCAGACCTGACCCTGATACACACACCACACCCACCGACCAACAGCACTATAAAACACCCACCCACCTTACCCACAACCCTTTAACACAAAAAATAGCCAAAAGATAGCCACGCACATCACAGCAACACCTACACACACCACTAACACCCAGCCATCTGTCACACACCCCACACCCCACTACATTACTCAACACCCACTGCACAATACACAACACCCATGTCCCCACAAAGGCACCCCGTTTCACAGATGAGGAGTTGCAGGTCATGGTGGAGGAAATAGTCCGGGTAGAGCCACAGTGGTTTGGAGCACAGGTGCAGGAAATCTCCATTGCAAGGAAGATGGAGCTATGGCGGAGAATCGTGGACAGGGTGAACGCTGTGGGATAGCAACCAAGCACAAGGGACGACATCAGGAAGAGGTGGAACGATCTAAGGGGGAACATATGTTCCATAGCAGCAAGGAACCATCTTGTTATCCAGAGGAATGATGATGGACCCCCATCTCGTCCCCCACAGCTGACAGCATGGGAGGAGCAAGTCTTGGCAATACTGCATCCTGAGGGACTCATAGGAGTTGCCTGAGGACTGGACACTGGTGAGTCAATATTTACTACCTATCACCCCCCATACCTGCATGCTATCTCACCCTCTCACCCTGACTCCCATCACTCCACTCCATGCCACACAGTGCACCTACATATTTGACTAACCCCAATGCCAAGCCTTGCATGCCACACCAATGCATGTACAGCCCTCCCAGCCCTGCATGTATACCCACCACCAATGCATGCACAGCATGGAGAACTAACAATCCCACAATACATCACCATACACAACAAAGGTGGCAGGGCAACAGCAACAAAATCGGGGAAGCTAGGGATGTAGAATATGTCACAGACATGAAACATAATATATCACTTACATCCCCACAAGTGCCCCAGCCAATCCCAGCGGCGAGGAGGTGCCTCGACTATCCAGTCCCCCAAAAGAAGATGGTCCCTGTGATGACAATAACTCTGGACTTCTGGATCTGGATGAACTACCTGGCCCATCAGGGACCTCAGCCCACTCCTAGTCCACCACAGAGCCTCTCCCCTCAGTATCCAACACCACAGCATCCACCCAATGTCCCCACACCTCTGTCCCCAGGATATGTCAATCAGGAGTGTGCCCACCTGTACAGGGACCCCAGTCCACACCTCACAGTAAAGACAATCAGGGTTCTGGGGTCAGTGGCAGTGGGCACACCGTTCAGGGACAGAGGCATAGGGGGACAGGGACACTCAAAGGACAGCTGTGCACCAGGGGGAGGACAGGCTCACGGAACCGACTGTCCAGGAGGCACTCACTAATGTCCTGGGGGCTTATAACAATCCCAGGACAAGATGGGCCAGATTCTTAACAACATGCAGGAGGACCAGCGGCTGCAGGAGGTACACCATCAGGAGATCAGGAAAGATTTGCAGGCCCTCAACACCACCATGGTCTCCATAGCAGGGGTGCTGGCTGATATGGCCAACATCATGAGGGAATATACAGCACACCAGCGGGCCCCTTCCACTAACCAGTCCACCACATCTGTTGCAGCTAGTAGACAGGAGGTCCAGCCACAGGACCCACAGGCCACTAGCACCCCTCCCCCTGCAGAAGGTGAACCACCCCCAAACGTTTCCTGCGACCCAGACAGATGCCAGAGATACTTGCCAAGACCAAGACCACCGCCAGGAAATGAGACCCTCCTGAATGTCCCCCTTGAGTTACACTGTCTCACCTTCTCCACTTTAAACTGCCATTGCTCCCCTTTCTATGCCCCCCTGTACACTGGACCTGTGCTACAAACAGACTGGACCAATACCCTGGACTTACCTCTACCATCACCCCATTCCATTGCACTATTCCACCTATAGATTTCACTACAATAAACACCCTTGAATACAACTTGGGTGATAGTGCTTTATGTGATGAAAATGTGCAGTTATATAACAGTTACATCTTGTGCAATTGACCCGAACTTTGTGATAGCATACAAATAATGACCTGTAGCTCCGGGTGAGGTGTGTGCCAATGGAGATGGAAATTTAATTTGTGGGACATATGTGTGACAGGCTGGATTGTATGGTTAATGGTGTCCTCCTGTCTGTATTACCTCTGCAGGTCAGCGCCCATCAGAAGAAGGGACTGTGATGTGCCATCGCCAAAGAGGTGCGGACCCTGGGGGTGTATAGCAGGCAGAGCACCCACTGCAGGAAAAGGTGTGAGGACCTGAGATGCTGGGCCTGGCAGACTGCGGAGGCCCAGCTGGAGATGGCCCCGCAACGAGGGTGGGGTGCCTGTCGGAAGCTGACCCACCTGATGGTCTGCATACTGGCGGTGGCCTACCCAGAGCTGGATGGGCGCTTGAGGGCAGCACAGCAGCCACAAGGGGATGAGTACAGTGAGTGTGGCAACCATTTTTGTTGCCTGGCATGGGATCCTGTTGGTGGGTTTCAGTCAGTGGGTGCCCCTTAATGCCAGCTCAGACATTGCTGCGTGGTCCAGCTCAAGGTAAATGGGTGTATAGCAAATTCTTGTGACCTAGCTAGGTGGCATTCCATTTCAGACAGGGTTTGGTGGGTCCCAGGAGGGGTGCAGTTGGCGATAATGTGTATGTCATCTGTGGTGTTGTTGCTGTAATTGACCCAGTGCTCCCTTTCTCACCCCCCCCTGTTTTCTTCTATCATCCTGTCCACATGCGTATTAGCATCGTCTGGTGGAGGAGCAGGGGCATCAGCGACTGAGGGAGCTACATCCCACAGGACCCAGGAGGTAGAGTCCACTGATGCCGAGGGGACTAGTGGGATGGAGGGCGAGGGGAGCACCACAGCGGAGACAAGAGGTGACAACACTGACTCTGATTCCGCCTCCGATGGGAGCTCTCTGGTGGTGCCATACACCTCTGGATCCACTCCAGCTATAGCCCCCACCCGTGTACCAACACTGCCCTCCCAGTAGCCCCCGCCGAGTTTCTGTTGCCCGCTCACCCAAGAGGGTGGGCATTTCCTTCACCCCAGGCACCTCAGGCCCTGCCCCTATGAGCCCTGCTGCCCTCAGTGAGGAGGCTATTGACCTCCTGAGGGCCATCTCTGTGGAGCAGTCAACCATAGTGAATGCCATCCAGGAGCTGGCATCCAAGATGCAGCAATGCAATGCCTACCTGGAGGGCATCCACGGTGGGTTGGCGGTCCTACAGAGATTGTTTCAGGCTCTGGCCTCCTCTATGATGGCAGCCAGTGTCCCTGTTCCTACCATCTCCCCTCCAACTACCATTTCCTAGTCCCAGTCTCCTCAACCCCAACCCATCCCATGCACACATACAGACAAGTATGCACACAAAACATCACACCAGAGTAGCACAGTCAAACACAGGCAGCACACTTCAGGCCACAAGCACTCTCACAAATAACAGACAGTTGCACACACACCAACATCCACTGCCTCCACTGTCTCCCCCTCTTCCACCACCTCCTCCACCCCCTCACAGTCACATCCACACTCACACTTGCATGCACTTCATCAACAGCCACAGCCACCGCCACCATCACCACATCAAGCAGCACACACACCTCACTTGCAGACACCTCCACAACATCCATCCACGTGTCCCCTTTGTCCTTTCCCACCCTGTCTGCTCCCTCCTAAGAGATACAAAAGCATGCACTCAAACTCCCAACAGCCATCCACCTCACACACACTGCTCATGCACCTGCACCAAAGTCCAGCAGACGTGCACCTCCGACAACCACTCCCTCAACCTCCACTCCCATCTCTCCTCCCACATCCCACCCCAACGTCCCGTTGAAGCTTTTCCTAGCACATCTTGACCTGTTCTCTCCCCCTCCACTACACCATCCTGCCCGTAAGAGCAGGGTCCCAACGACCCAGCACAGCACCTCAGCCAAACAGTCTGCCACTGCTCCCATCAAATCATCAGCTGCTGGCACAAGAGGCCCCCAGAGTGTGACGGCTGCCACTCCTACTTTGAGCACACTTCCGCCTCAGAAAGGGAGGACTAGGGTGGTGAAAAGCAAGGGACAGGAGACGGGGACAGTGGAGGCACCGCCTAGTCCTGGAGGCAAGGACACAAGTGACATGTCAAAGGCCAAGGGGACCCGTCACAAAAGGGGACAGGTGGATCCCCCTCCACCACCAAATATTGCCAAGGACCCCACCACCAAAGAAAGGGAAGGTTCCCACTCCACCACCAAAGAAAGGGAAGGTTCCCACTCCACCACCAAAGAGAGGTAAGAGGACCCCTCCACCAACAGAGGGTAGGGAGCCCCCACTTCCAGCAGAGGCACAGAAGCCCTCACCTCCAGCAGATGCACAGCAGCCCTCACCCCCAGCAGAGGCACAGCAGCCCTCACCTCCAGCAGAGGCACAGCAGCCTTCACCTCCAGCAGAGGCACAGCAGCCTTCACCTCCAGCAGAGGCACAGCAGCCCTCACCTCCAGCAGAAGCACAGCAGCCCTCACCTCCAGCAGAGGGCATGTAGGCCACCTTCCAGGGACTGTTGTGCAAGGAGCCCCCTCCAGAACCAGTGGGCATGTTCCCCACTTGAGAGACTGTGGCCTTACACTCCCCACCAGAGACAATTGGGCAAGGAGCCCCCTCCAGAACCAGTGGGCACGTTCCCCACTTCAGAGACTGTGGCCTTACTCTCACCACCAGAAACAACTGGGCAAGGAGCCCCCTCCAGGACCAGTGGGCATGTTCCCCACTTCAGCTGATGTGACTCGCCACCCCTACCCCCTGAGGTGCCTGCCCATTTCCAACATGATGCCCCTGCACAGTGGATTTGGGATTGTGCCAGGAGTCAAGTTGGGCCTTGGCCTGCACCCTGTGGCCATGTAGCCCTTTTGTACTGTGGACTAGCCATTGGCCCATTCTGGACATTGACACTTGCATTTGCTTTCAAATAGACAATATGATGGCTGTTGGCATCAAATTACAGTGTTCGTTAATTCGCAATGTGGTCCTTGTTTTAATTTAACGTGGGTCCTGTGACATTGGTTTTACTCTGCAGCTGGTTCTGTGTATGGTGTGTGTGTGAATGGTGTGTGTGTGTTGTGCGTGTGTGTGTCACTCCCCCTTTCCTCCCTCCCTCCCTTGTGTACTAGGTGGCTGTACTCACCGTCGTCGTCTTTGTCGGCGTTGGTGTTGGTGTTCCAGGAGGGCCAGGGCGTAGAAGAGCATGGGGAAGACTTGATATTCAGGTTCCATGGCGGCGGCAGTCTCCTCTGTGTCCCTGAAGGTGAATCTTACATCTTCTGTGCAGTGTGTCCACCAGGCTTTTGATGGCATTGGTACCGCCCCACAAATCCTGGCGGTTTGCTGTGTCATAATACGATCGGCGGTACCTTGGGTTCTGCCTGGCTGTTGATGGCTACTGCCATGGTCAGTGGTGTTAACGCCCTAGCGGTTGATGTGGTACATTGGCTGTCTATGGGAGGTATCAGTGCCTTGGTCATGATTTGGCAGTATTTACCGCCAGCCTGTTAGTGGTATTTCCACCACTTTAACACTCACCGCCAATGTCATAATGAGGGCCTATGTGTGGGCAAATTTAATGGTCATTTCAATGGCAAATTTGTTATCTGTAATGACAGTGTGCTACCACGGCATGCTTTAGTAATATTTGTGACAATGCGCTTCTAAATGGAACAGCAGCTACATACTACACTCTTACCACTCTCCTGATGTATGAGTGTGGCTCATTTGCGACACATGTTTGTGTGATGCTTGGATTGCTCTCCCAAAACTTTAAATCTCTGTGCGCATTAATTCCAACTCACCGTCTGAAGGTCTACAATCTTTTCCCTTTTTCTCACGCCTAGCCTCTCTTTTTTCCTTTAACTTGATTTCTTCCATTCTGTTTTCCAATTCTTCATAAAATCCTTCCCAGGTCTAGTCAACTTACAAGTTATCCTTACTTTCTGAGAATGGGGAAGATTAATCTTTATTAGAGACCTAAAGAAATGCCCTACCCTATCCATATATCTACTGTTATAATGAGGATTCAAGTGTTTGTACAACAGCACCTCCTCAAGGACTAAAACAAAATAACAAGAGAAGGAATAAGTGAGAGGTAAGCCACTTCCTCTGCAGTAGATGTAGGTAAATATGTGCATATATAACAGTCATGCACATGCATGATCCGAGAATATTGATGAAACAGGTTAAAGAAGACATTATTAAACATTCCCTTTAGCACAATTACTATGCAAAACCTACATATTAAGCCTATGCTGCTCACCTAGGTGAGTGAGTTAGGCTTATATGTAATGGAAGCATGCAAAACAGGAGAATTTAAGATCACTAATATACACACCACGCAGTATCTGGCCAGATCGTCCGCATAGCAGTTGCCAGCAGTCACAAAATCACATCCACTCTTGTGCACTGCCACATTTTCAGAACCACTAATGGGAAACTGTAAAGCATCAAGCAAATCCATGATATAATTTCCAAAATCATGGACCATGCAAAACCCGCATAGGCTATCAGTGTAAATGGTGACTCTCCAATTGTCAGAGATACAACAGGTTCTCGTAAAAGCAATTAGTTTAGCCAGCGGTACAGAGGTTCCATTACACAAGCAGGAGGCCTCCACTACATCCTCTAAGGTGCAGACAGCATAGGCTAATTTTTGAACTCCTCGTCCATCTCTTAAGCAAGAACCATCTACAAACAACATACAATGGGGCTCTTCCAAAAGGATATGTTGGCTGTTAGGTCCTGGTTTGGTACACAATTCTGCAATATCCAAACAGTCATGGACAAGTCAATCATCATTTTCATCAGTCGCAGGCAAAGGCAAGAGTGTGGCAGGGTTGAGGCAGTTACACCTCTGCAGAGTAATATTGTCTGTGGCAAGTATCAACTGCTCGTATCTGGTCAGCCTGCTATGTGTCGTGTTGTGGTCGCGTGAGCAAAATCTCTACAGAGTGGGGAGCCAAACTGTAAGCAGATGCCACATAACTATACCTTCACTTTTCTGAAGTTGACACCGACTACAGCCACTTCCTTTAGGCAGCCCAGCTATGGTGCAGTAAACAAATCAAAAGTGGCAGAAAAGTAGAGGATCTGCCATTGCTCTGTGTTAACACTGACAGGGCCCACCCTTCCCGTTCACTGCAGTACAAACACAAATCTTTGTTATAAATGTGCATTCCTAGAGCTGGGGCGCAGCAGACTTTCTCTGAGCTAGAGGAAAGCACTCATGCTTTCATTGCATCTTGGTAGCAGATCAGACGCATCTTGGTGTGTAAGCCTCGGTAGGGGCTTTTGCCACTAAGGAAAAGTTGGCAATCCACTGATGACAGCAGCCCATCATTACTAGAAATATTCTGACTTATATTTTAGTTGTGGGAGGATTCATTCTCAGAATGGGACAGATTCCCTCTTGAGACACCTCTCTTGCTCCTTTCCCAATAAGGTTTCCCAGATACCAAACTCTCTTCCTGCAGTACTGCACTTTGGTAGGGTACACCTTATGTCCATTCTCAGCCAAACGATTAAACAGGGCAATGATATCTTGTCTGCTTGCATCTAGTGATGTCAACGCCACTAGTAGATTGTTGATGTATTGAAGTAGGACTGTATTGAATGGCAGTTGCAAGGTTTCCAGATTCATTTTCAGTATCTAATTGACAATTGAAGGGCATTCTGTCTATCCTTGGTGCCATGCCAGAACTTTATTTTGGAATCAGAATGTGACATGCCAAGAGGAATCGACTGTCCTCATGCAAAGGAACGGAGAAGAATGCTTGGCATAGGTCGATGACTGTGAACCACTCACCCTCATTGTATTTGGAAAAGTATCACAGCAGGATTTGGTAATACAGGACAACATGGGCAACAATATGATTGACCTTTTGCAGGCCTTGCACAATTCTTCACTTTTTATTTGGTTTCTGAAAACCTATTATTGGTGCTTGGAGGGACACCTTAATATCTCTTTCAAAATGTCTTG
Source organism: Pleurodeles waltl (assembly GCF_031143425.1). Lineage (NCBI taxonomy): Eukaryota > Metazoa > Chordata > Amphibia > Caudata > Salamandridae > Pleurodeles > Pleurodeles waltl. Next base: position 658,499,048 of record NC_090448.1, read on the forward strand.
CTCTAGCATGGACTCACTTCCAAGTGTAATTCCAGCCACTGGCTCTGGTTTGAGGGTGGACTGGGGCGTTTGGTGATACTCTGCATTTGTTTGATTGTTATTTTAACAAGTTCAACATTTTTCATCAGGCCAATATCTTTGCCCAAAAAAATCCCAGACTTACTTCTTCACTGAGTCCTTTAAATCATGGAGCAATTCATCCTGTGTTAAAACCAGGAATAGTCCAATGGCTGACCTTTGTGTGGTCAGTTTTAGGTCTAAGGCCTCTGAGTGTGTCTGAAGCTCAACACCATCTAGTGTGTAATAAATCACCCAATTTAGCTTGCAAAGTAAATCCCTGGCTCTGGTCTAATTTAAAGATTATATCAAACACGCAATCTTCCTCCCCTCTTAAGCACTGTCATTAAGATTGATCAGAACCAGGATCGCCTAAACTGTCAAAGACCAGGAACTGCTGGAAACTGTAAGTGCTCATGAAAGTGGTTGGATGGACTCTGAGTTATGGGGTTGCATCAAACGTGGGACCATTCATGTTTTGCTGGATCAATAGGGCACATTAAAATGTTGAGGTCTTTGCACTCGCATATTTTGCATCGGCATTGCATTGATGTTCAACTGCCTATCAGTTTCTATTTGGTATGGATTCAACCTACATTACTGCTTTCAGTGGCTTACCTTGTTACAATAATGATAAAGAATAGTCTTTTTCAACATAGTTATGTCCATCCTGAATTTGAGACAACTGCCATTCCTTAACCTCAACCTTGTGGGACAGCGTTCCCATTCTACATCATCTGGCCACCACCTTGATGGCCAACTCCTTGAAATCCAGCACCAACATTAGGACTATAACCCGAATTTGCCATATACAGGCCATTCAGAAATCCTTTCTATGTTATCTTTGTTTGAGTCAACATGAATTTCTCTTTGATCCTCTTCTGTTTAGCTTCCAAATCATCACTGCTATACTTTTCATACTCAGGATTTCATCCAGAGGCTTCGACTCCCAACATATCACATTCTGCTGAATATGAGAGCTAAATTCTGGGTGCAAATCAAGAATGAACTAGACACAAAACTACTGATATTTCCTGTTTTGGGATTTTTGTATGCCACTATGCTGCCGGAAACCTGCAATAACAGTTCATAATAAGCATGCACAACTATTTAGACTCTTGGGTGGTTCTTTATATTTTCAACCAATCAATGTCCTTCTGTGGAACCTTAGATTTCAAAAAGGTAATCATCTGATTATATCAATTCATAACACTACGTACGAGAAGGGGCCTTTGTTTGAGCAACCCTGGGCATTTTTTCAGGCGGCCACTACACTGATGTCTTACACTCTCCCCATCTGGTCCTCCAGTCCCATCCTTTTTTTCACTTTTCTTTCTGAGTCCACCGACCTTTGATCTTTTAAAAACAACTCCACCTTTGGATGTTACCAGCTAATTCCCTAAGATGTTATTGTAGTCCATGCATTCGCATGATCTTAAGAGTTTCCTCAGTTATTAAAATCCTGAAAGTCTTCCTTAGATTCTGACTTTTGGACAAATCAACCCCAAACTCAGTGGCATTCCTTCTAGAGTTTCATGAGTCTCACAAGCATGAATAACAGCTTATTTGTACAGGAACAAGAGCTCCTCTAGTGTGTACTCATCTATGAAGCCGACCTCAAGATTTCCCTTGATAATTTCCTCAGACTCTGCCTTTACTCTTAAAACACCCAGTGTTTGTCAGTATATCCCTCTCTGGGGTTTGAGACTCTAGACTTTCCTCATCCTCTACAACCAGCACACAATGGGAGATGTTCCTATTCAAGAACACACCTGAAGTGGCACCAGCACTGGGTGAAGTAGGTACTGTTGTCACATTGGATGTACAAGGGGTGGAGGTAATGACAGCAGTACTTGGGGTCACCCAGTGGTGCACCTGGTGCTACAAGGGCAAAGCCTACCCGAGGAAGACTCTGATCAACAGGTTCACTTGCACCTACATAAATGATTGGTGGGGGCCCTCCGGCAACCTGACTCCCTTCAGCCTGATGAACAGTATCATAGGGAGGTGTCCAGGAAGTTAATAGATATCTACAAAGTCATAACTGGAGTCACTTATTTCATCTTTATTTTAAAAAAAGTATAAATATGGGCCTATATTCTTTGTTCGGATATTATATTTTTCCTTCTCTTTTACATGTGCGGCATGCTCCTGTGCATTCAAAGTCTCATACTGGGCTAGTCTGTATGAAGGTTTCATGTCACAAAACATTCGCCTTAAATTCTCAATTATTGTTAGATTAAATATACCATGTGGGTTGAACTGCAAGGACCCTTCATCGACAGTGATGTTTTTCGATTGTTTGATCCAAATACATATATGTAAAATGACCTTGATTGTCAAGTAATGTGCAGGTCTGTCCTCTGAAGTAGCCAGGAGTAGCCTACTCACCCTCACAAACAGGTATTCTTACATCTTCACTAAACAAAGTTCTTAACTTCTTGAAAAATCTTTACTCTGTGCACAGCACAACACAATTCAATAAATATTCAATTGAAATAGCCGTCAATTTTGAGCAAATCACAATGCAATACGCAACAACAATATCATCAAATAGAAATAAAGAGTAGCACTCTCTTGTGAAATGACCAATAATAGTGTGGCACACTCACCAACCAATCAATACCAGCACAGCACCTTATGAAGTAACTTGCAGTAAACTCACAGCAGCTCTTACGCCACAGCGATGAGCTTTCAATAGCAAATTATTGCAATCTAAAAACAAAAAAATAACTCTTGTCTGTTGCACTAAAGAAAGTCCGAAGACCAGATTGTGGTTCTTGCTCGGACAGGGTGCATAACTCTGCCAACCAGAATCCCAATTGCTAACATTTCTAATAAGCGGTGAGGATAGGTGTTTGTGCAGTCCTTTATAGTAATTTGGTATACACTACCATCCACATATAAGACTAATTCGAATTAATTGTCTCTGATCCTCATTGGCATTCTTTTTTTCCTACTCTCTCTGATTGGCATTTTTAATATTTCTATTCTCTCTAATTGGCAATTTGTTTTTCTCTAAAATCATGTCTAAGTGGAGGTCCCATATCGGGACCTGCACCCGCAAAAGTGGACTGTGAGCTGGTCCAGCTGGAGAGTTATACTGTGGCCCACCTCAAAAGATTTCTAAAAAGGGTTTGGTCTGTCTACAAAGGGCTTCACTAGGAAGGTGGAGCTGCAAAAGTAACTGAGACTGGTTAACAGCCCAGGAAGCACCTGTGACCCCAAGGAGGATGATAACATATTGGAGGATGATGTGTAGCTGGATCAGGATTCCCTGGAACTGCCTCTGGGGCAGGGAGCCAGTGGAGTGGGCAAAGAGTGTCAGGGCAGGGAGCAGCTTTTCATCTAGAGGCCTGTCTCCAGAGGAGTTGGAGGACAGGAGGGGGGAGAGAAGTTTTAAGTTGTGGCTGGCTAGGTTCAAACTGTGACATGGAGGAGAGGAAACTCTTGTTAGCTCATGAATAGGGGTGGGCGGTAAACTCCGCTCCACTGGTGGAGTTTTGCCATTGTTTGCTCTACTTGGAGTGTGGTGTTCGCCAAAAACTCCACTACCACCCATAGCAGAGTTTACTGGCGTCCATTAAAAGGGATGTTTCATAGAGAACACATATGGCTGCATTTGGAAACATGGCCCCTGTGGCAGGGGAAGCGATGGTCGACAAGGGGCTAAAGAACATTGTCTGGCAGAGTAAGTGTACCTTACACATCCCCTTACGCTGTGGGGCACGTCACATATTTGTTATATTCCAAAAAGGATTCACCAATATCCGTGCTGTTCCAGAGGAGTTAACTATCATCACACTTGCCAATAGGGATTTGGGGAAACATCTTGTTTTTGTTGCAGAATTTTTTTATAACCAGCATATCATCTTGGGAAAGCTTAACTGTTGTCAAGTAAAAAAAAAACAGGACATTTTGCAACAGAGAAAAGGTTTGGTTACTATTACAATGGAGATTGTAAGAAACTGGCATCAATGTTTTTCTGCTTTAGGAAAAAGTTAAATATGTCTTCTTCTGAACACATGATACAAAGTATGTGGCTACATTGTTGGGCTGATTTTAAAACGTGTATTACCTTAGGTCACCCACTCTAGAGAGCAAAGTGGAATTTAGACGTTGTTTATTTACACAGCGGCACATGCAGACTCCCCAGTCAATTGTGAACATTGGAATTCTGTGCATTCGGACTCCCCAACCATTGAGAATTTTGGAATTCTGTGCAGCCCCCTATAATTAGCTGAGCTGCTGCCAACTCTCCCATCATGGCTTACTTTACATATTCCAAGTTCATCCTAGTCGCGTTCGACTCCCATAATAAGTTCAGCACTGTGATTGGTTGGTATTGCAACCCGGACATACTGAAATTGCAGATGAAGAGCATCAGTTAAAAAATATCAAATACTGAGAACTTAAGAAACTAGAGGTGGGCAGAACGCTGCAGAATTTTACAGGGAGTGCAGAATTATTAGGCAAGTTGTATTTTTGAGGATTAATTTTATTATTGAACAACAACCATGTTCTCAATGAACCCAAAAAACTCATTAATATCCAAACTGAATATTTTTGGAAGTAGTTTTCAGTTTGTTTTTAGTGTTAGCTATGTTAGGGGGATATCTGTGTGTGCAGGTGACTATCACTGTGCATAATTATTAGGCAACTTAACAAAAAAAAATATATACCCATTTCAATTATTTTTCATTACCAGTGAAACCAATATAACATCTCAACATTCACAAATATACATTTCTGACATTCAAAAACAAAACAAAAACAAATCAGTGACCAATATAGCCACCTTACTTTGCAAGGACACTCAAAAGCCTGCCATCCATGGATTCTGTCAGTGTTTTGATCTGTTCACCATCAACATTGCGTGCAGCAGCAACCACAGCCTCCCAGACACTGTTCAGAGAGGTGTACTGTTTTCCCTCCTTGTAAATCTCACATTTGATGATGGACCACAGGTTCTCAATGGGGTTCAGATCAGGTGAACAAGGAGGCCATGTCATTAGATTTCCTTCTTTTATACCCTTTCTTGCCAGCCACGCTGTGGAGTACTTGGACGCGTGTGATGGAGCATTGTCCTGCATGAAAATCATGTTTTTCTTGAAGGATGCAGACTTCTTCCTGTACCACTGCTTGAAGAAGGTGTCTTCCAGGAACTGGCAGTAGGACTGGGAGTTGAGCTTGACTCCATCCTCAACCCGAAAAGGCCCCACAAGCTCATCTTTGATGATACCAGCCCAAACCAGTACTCCACCTCCACCTTGCTGGCGTCTGAGTCGGACTGGAGCTCTCTGCCCTTTACCAATCCAGCCACAGGCCCATCCATCTGGCCCATCAAGACTCACTCTCATTTCATCAGTCCATAAAACCTTAGAAAAATCAGTCTTGAGATATTTCTTGGCCCAGTCTTGACGTTTCAGCTTGTGTGTCTTGTTCAGTGGTGGTCGTCTTTCAGCCTTTCTTACCTTGGCCATGTCTCTGAGTATTGCACACCTTGTGCTTTTGGGCACTCCAGTGATGTTGCAGCTCTGAAATATGGCCAAACTGGTGGCAAGTGGCATCGTGGCAGCTGCACGCTTGACTTTTCTCAGTTCATGGGCAGTTATTTTGCGCCTTGGTTTTTCCACACGCTTCTTGCGACCCTGTTGACTATTTTGAATGAAACGCTTGATTGTTCGATGATCACGCTTCAGAAGCTTTGCAATTTTAAGAGTGCTGCATCCCTCTGCAAGATATCTCACTATTTTTGACTTTTCTGAGCCTGTCAAGTCCTTCTTTTGACCCATTTTGCCAAAGGAAAGGAAGTTGCCTAATAATTATGCACACCTGATATAAGGTGTTGATGTCATTAGACCACACCCCTTCTCATGACAGAGATGCACATCACCTAATATGCTTAATTGGTAGTAGGCTTTCGAGCCTATACAGCTTGGAGTAAGACAACATGCATAAAGAGGATGATGTGGTCAAAATACTCATTTACCTAATAATTCTGCACTCCCTGTATAGAGTTTTTATGTACGGAATTTCACGGTGTAAAGCTCCACAAGTTCCACCCATCCCTACTCATGAACTGAGCCTGAAGGAGCTGGACATTAAGGCCAGGCGGGCTGAGCCCAGCAGTAATGGTGGCAGCAATTCTTCAGTGCCCTTTCATAGAAGGGTCTACACACCCAAGGGTTTGGTGTCTGGGACGGGGTGTCACCCTGTGAAGTAGGCCCTAATCAGGAGGATTGGTCTGACTCCAGAAAGGTACAGACAGAAGTTCAAAGACAATCAGAAGCTATCCCAACAGACCTGGGTGGATTGTGTGGATTTTGCAAGGCACTGGATAGTTGGGTGAAGCACAGTGAGGTAAAGGTTTACCAAGGAATGTATAACTTGATTGCAAAAAAGCACATGTTCAGTCTTTGTTTTCCAGATTTGCGCCAACCTTGTTGACAGTAATCTTTCTGACCCCAGGGAGCTTGCTAAGGAGGTGGACCACTGGGTCAGCACCAGGATTCACAGGAAGGTACCTGGGAGTGACCCCAAGAAGGGTGATTCAGGTTCCCCCAGCAGAGTAAGGGGAAGGTCAAGGGAGACACAGACAAGTCCCAGAGTAAGGGGGTAGGAAAAGGTCCTACTCCTGGTGGGCCACGGCCCTTGGCACCGCACCGACCCCCTCAGACCACGCCCGCAACCTCGGCTTCATCTTGGACCCTCTTTTCTCACCATGACCAAGCAAGTCAACGCTGTGTCCTCCGCCTGCTTCCTCACCCTCCGCATGCTCCGCAAGATCTTCCGCTGGATACCCGCCGACACTAGAAAAACCGTGACCCACGCCCTCGTCACGAGTCGCCTGGACTACGGCAACACCCTCTATGCTGGGACCACCGCTAAACTCCAAAAACGCCTGCAACGTATTCAAAACGCCTCGGCCCGCCTCATCCTCGACGTACCCCACAACAGCCACATCTCCGCACACCTGAGACACCTGCATTGGCTCCCAGTCAGCAAAAGGATCACCTTCCGACTTCTCACCCACGCACACAAAGCCCTCCACAACAAGGGACCGGAATACCTCAACCGTCGCCTCAGCTTCTACGCCCCCACCCGTCTCCTCCGTTCCTCTGGCCTCGCGCTCGCTGCCGTCCCTCGCATCCGCCGCTCCACGGCCGGTGGGAGGTCCTTCTCCTTCCTGGCAGCCAAGACCTGGAACACCCTCCCCACCAGCCTCAGGACCACCCAGGACCACTCCGCATTCTGGAGACTCTTCAAAACCTGGCTTTTCGAGCAGCAGTAACCCCCCCTTCCCCCTAGCGCCTTGAGACCCGCACGGGTGAGTAGCGCGCTTTATAAATGTTAATGATTTGATTTGATTTGATTTGATGCCCCTCTGAGAAACAGGGAGGAGGTTTTGGTGGTCTGCAGCTCAGGGCGCCCCATTTCCAAACCCCGCTGCTTTCATGGTTCTCAGCTAGGACACAAGCAGGGGGACTCTGTCCTAAGAAACCACCCTTTGGTGAAAACTCAACAGGGGTGGCCAATGTAGTCTTAGCAGTAAATAGTCCGCAGGGGCAGGTCATAGACCATGCCATGGACTCCCTTAGTTGGGAGGTGGACTCAGATGATGGGTTGGTGATCTCTGAGGGTGGGAGTCGTCTCTTTCACCAGGTGACCATGAATGGGGTCCCTGTAATTGCTCTGAGGGACACTGGGGTTAGTCGGACCATGTTAGCGGAAAGACTAGTATCCCCAGAGTAGTACACTGGCCAGGTGTGTAGTGTGACACCAGCCAATGGGCAGGATTTCTTCCATCCTATGACCTTGGTGTCCCTAGAGTGGAGTAGGGAGATGACCTAGAGGAGAACCATAGTTAGTCCCAAGATGCACATAGGCTGCCTTCTAGGGAATGAGTTACCCCCAGTGTCAGAGGAACTGGGAGGGGTGGCCTAACAGTTCAGTTTTCTCCGGGTACCACTCTAAAGCAGAGGGTACAGGACCCTAGATGGAGGACCAGGGTGAGGGAGAGCCCAGCTCTGTCTCCTGCTCAGCCTCAGGGTACAGACCCTGGACTAAGTGACCAGTTTCAGGCATACCAGCCCTGAACTGGTGGGAGGGAGAGTGAGTAGAGAAAGGGTGCAATACACCTGGGGCTACTGCCTCCCATTCTGACAAACTTCAGAGGTCAAGGAGCCCTGGATGGCATGGAGCCTGGCACTTGACAGTGACAGCTGTCAGTGGCCTCTGTTGGTTGTTGTCCTTGAGGACAGAGTTTTTTCCTCGGTGGGGGTCAGAAGTCAGACCTATGCAGTGAAATGGGCCAGATTACTTTGTTGGCAAAGGTAATAGTGTCTGCCTGCTGGGATGCATCTGTGAGCAAGTTAAGATTAGGTGCTGCATAGATGGGGTCCCCAGATGAGGAGAAGAGTTCCGAATGGGTCAGTTCAGGGGCTAAGGAGATTATGGACAGAGAGATCCAACTGAATTCAGAGAGGCATAGAACTGACAAGTGCCCCTGCAGTAGTGGGCCATTGTTCACATTCTACCACCTAAGCAGGGAAAGCAAGCAAAGTATTTATTAGTCTACCCTGGCTTTAGGCTGGAGTGGGGTTGTGTTGGACCTGGCCCTTTTCTCAGGGTCATACCCACATTTTTTTGCCTTCCCCCTTCACTTTTTGCTGACTTCTTTTTTGTAGGCTTCAGTGACTCTAGGCACTTCACTGCTGACCAGTGCTAAAGTACATGCGTTCTTTCCCTAAAACATGTTATATTGGCTAATCTGCAATGGGCATATTTAATTTACTTAAGCGTCCCTATTAAAGTGCACTATCTGTTCCCAGGGACTGTATATTAAATGTTACTAGTGGGCCTGCAGCACTGATTGTACCACCCACTTAGGTAGCCCTTCAAACATGACTGAGGCCTGCCATTGCAGAGCCCGTAGGTACAGATTTAAACTGCCATGTCGTCCCAGCAAGTTAACTCTCTTGCCAGGCCTGAGCCTTCTTTTTTAAATACATATAGGCCACCACTAAGGTAGGCCCTGGACAGCCCAAGTGCAAGGTGTAATGTATTTAAACAACTGTACATATACTTTCAAGTTTCACATGTCCAGGTAGTGAAAAACCCTTAAATTTTTTTATTTTTTTAATACTTCAAGGCCTATCGCTCCCATAGATTAACATTGGGGTTGTTATCAAATTTTATGTTTAATTTCCAATTGGGACCAGATAGATATTTTGAATTTGGTGTCTCTGGACACAAGTTAAAATCACAACTGATGGTAAAGTTTAAGTTGCAAGTCTGACTTAGTTTACTTACTTACATTAACCATTCTGTGCCTCTGCCTATCTCTGAATATACGTCTGGGTGGCTGACAGCTGGGCTCTTGTACATTCTCTCATGGCCACACACGAAGGGAAAGTAGGTATGCCTGATGGTCCATCTGCATCCTGATGGGCCATTAACATCTTGATAGGTCATCCTGAGCAGGATGGGAGGGAGGAGCTGACACTTACACCTGAGTAGGCTGGATCCTGAGCCCACACAAAGGGCTGCATAACCCCCTTTAGAGTATCTGGAGCCAGGGAAGGAAGGACTTGACCTTGTGCACTTCAAAGGCCTCTCTCTGAAGTCTCTCCCACTTGAAAGGCACAATTGGGTTTACGTACTGGACCTCAAACTCCACCAAATCAGTACACTTCTGGTCCTGAGGATATTCTGCCAGGAAGAAGGACTGCTGTGCTGCTAAAGGGACTGTCACTCTGCTGGACTTACTGGATTCCTTCTTTGCTGTGCCTGCCCTGCTGCCTGTTGTTCTCCTTACCTGGGAGTGAGAAGGACTGGACCTGCATCTCTACATCCCCAGAAACACATTGACTTCAAGGGCTTGCTGGCTTGCCTCCTGTTCTGAAGTCTCAGGAACATCTGAGACTTTGCTCAACTCTGCTGCAGCCTCTGGACTCTGCCAACTGTGAGCCCTACCCTGCCAGGTGGTGCCAATCCAGTTCTGGGCCCTTGCAAGTGGGTTCTTCAGCTGTTTTCTGCCAAAATCCCAACATTGCCGTAATTGCGCTGATCGGAACTGCCCCCTCACCTCTCGCCATTGACGCACCGCCACCGATAACAGAGGCATTGCAGCACCCACTGAGAGACTTTGAACTGGCACATCACCCCAGTCCTTGCACTTTGCATTGCTGGCTGTGCTGCTCGAAGGCGATGCATCGCCTCCATTGTGAAGGGTTTGATTCCACACCTCGAGGACATTGCATCCACTAGTGCGCATTTTGGCAATGATGCATCCCTGACTGCGTGGATTGGAAGTGACCAATTGCATTTGTATCACATCCTGCTCCGCGCATTGGATCTTCCCCACTGACACAACCATTCATACAAAGGTACTGTTTCAGCAGGACAATGTTGGTCCCTGAAGCCAGTCCGCGCTCCATTGCGGTCAGCCTGCATTTTGGATTTACCCCTGTCTAGCATGACCAGATAGCTCTAGTTGGAGCTTTATGCTTTTAAGCACTACAGTTGCAGATATTCTTTAGAAATTCATATCTCAACTTCTACTTATTGGGTTTTTGTTGTTTTGTTCATTCAATTAAGCTCCATTTGTCTAACCTGGTGTGGATTATTTTTGTATGGTGTTTTCACTGTTTTACTGTATTAAGTGGTGCACAAATACATTACACATTGCCTCCCAAGTTAAGCCAGCCTGCTCTGTGCCAGGCTACCAGAGGGTGAGCACAGGTTAATTTATGGTGTGGTACTGGCTTACCCCAACTAAGATTGTGGCTCCTGCTTGGACATGGTGCATACCTCTTAGAACCAGAAACCCAATTTCTATCAGACACCACAAACCTTAATAGACAAATCACAACTTAATAAAATTCAGTATCTATTCCAGGATCGTAGTCTATGACAAGTCTGATAACTAAACTGCAACTCTTTGCAGCAAGAGTGTTTCTCTTCATAAGCACAAGCAATCGGCACAGAACAGTATCTCAGATCTCAGCTTCAACACAGAGCTCTTCTGGATCCAAATAGACACCACACCATGAAACACACTGCCTCATCAAAACCACAAAAACAGCAAAGATCAACAACACACAATCAAAGACATATACTCCTACTTATACTCACACTTCTAGGACACTGCAACTGCTTCAGGAATACCAGATCACCACCAATCTTTGATCTGGACCAGGTAACCTTAGGATGTGGACTTGCTGAGGCAGAGTCTAACTGACTCTAGGGCAAATTCTAACTCCCAAAACCTCATCAGGAATAATCCTCTGCTACCAGTTTGTTGCAGCAGGTTATTGGTGCAAATTCATGTATAAGCTGCACTCAAGCAGATGGAGCTTTAGTCCTAGGCTGAGTTTTAATATCAACAAATCAACAATACCTCAATAACAGTGAAGCACATTAGGACCTGCAAGGATGAGAGAGAGTAGTAGCTTTTGCAAACCATAAAGGTACATTAACAAATTTGCAAAATTATAACTCAAATCATTCAGCTAGTCATAAATCAATGATCATCATATAGAAGCATTGATCAATATAATTCAAAGCAATCCAAAATAACAAAGTACAAAGATAACCTATTTAAAGTTGTCATACGCAAATCAAGCATGTTTTAGTTTCACCTGAGGGGATATTCCCTAATGTACTAAGCTAAGAAGTCAAATGACTAGGGAAGTCAGCAGAAGGTATTATCAAGTGAAGCCTCTAAAAGGCAGAATCAAGTAAAGATTTAGGCCCTCATTACAACTTCGGCGGTTTTCACAGAAGACTGCCGAAGCTGTGGGCGCCAGTATACCGCTAGTGCTGGCGGTATTTCTGGTTCCCTATTTGGACTTTTCCACTGGGTCAGCAGAAAAGTCACATCAACATTGCTGCCGGCTCGTAATAGAGCCGGCGGCAATGCTGATGTGCAGCAGGTGCAATAGCACCCGTCACACACTTCACTCCCCAAAATTCAGCCAGTGAAATGCGCAATGGGGCTATGCCTTGGGGCCCCTGCACTGCCCATGCCAAGTGCATGGGCAGTTCAGGGGCCCCCAGGGGCACCCTAAGTCTGCTGTGGCCAGGCTTGCGGTCGGGGACTCATAATCCCCAGAGGATTATGATTTAGTGGAGGGGCCGGCGGTACGGCCGTGGCTATTGCGCCATGGTCATAATAGCTGGCGGAACACCGCCAGCCTGTTGGCGGTGTTACCGCCAGCTTACCGCCGGCCGGCAGGTTCGTAATGAGGCCCTTAGTCAGGTAAAGAAATAATTGATTTGCTCAGAAGTCTAACTGTTTGAGGAGGAGCAAAGTAAGGCATCTGATCTCAAGAGAGTGAAAAGGGGCATATGAATCAAACTAGCTCAGCAAGTCACAATTAAATCACTCAATTCTTGAGAAGATGCAGCACTCCCCACAATTCCCAGGGAGAGAAGATCAATCAAGATTGAATGTTCCCCTGTAAGATGATTTCACCCTTCTTCCTAGCCATAGAAAAATGAAAGATTTCAGCTGTATAACCTTTAAGAGATATCTTGTATTAGGATCAGTGCTTAATTTGTGCTTGTTGTTTCCGGTGCTGAGCACCAGCATTTATTTTTGAGGGCCGGAGCTTATTCTTCTGCCTCAAGCATTTGCTGCAAGCAAAAGACACATATGACGGGTGAAGGGAAAAACGAAAAAGCGTCAGAAAGTGAGAAAGCAGAAAGCTGCAAGAGTGCCCTGAAGGGGCAGGGAGTGGCTGTAAATGGATTGAAGTGGGCCGAGATGGCTTCAGGATTACGCTGCCTCAATATTCCGTGTTCACACATTTAATTGCAGCAGATGCATGTTTAAGAGGAGGGCTTTGGGCACCGGCACCTTTTTATTTACAAATTAAACACTGGTCAGGATAATACATTGCAATCAGTTTGTCCCAGACACAGGTATGGGCATTCATTATTTACTCTCTATGGAATGCACACAAATAAATGATTCTCACTGAAACTAAAACATTTTGTAACTTTCTATTTAAGACACACTACTGCAGCTTTTGCTTCTGAAACCTGAGGTGGAGAAAAATAACAGCATCCAAATGTACACTGCATGTTAGCATGAGTCATTTAAACTGAGGCCTACATTAATTATGGGTAACAATGTGAAAAGCAGACTTTATATATTGTTATATACGATGCAAGATAATACATATGTTATGCAAAACAAAAAATAGTGACAGAGCATCACCATTGCTACATTTCCTACAAGAGCACTTTAAAAGCAAATGGATTGCTGCTATATTTTTTGTCAGAGCTGTGGTTCGAGTTACTGTAGTAACTAGAACAAGCACTTTATATAAGCCTTACCAGGCTGCTTGTGCTCCAAGAAACCAGGGGGCTTTGGGTCCTAATCTGAATCCTGTAGATTGTTCTAACCAAAGTACCCCCGAAAACTTGCCACAAGTCTTACCCAAAGTAACACACTGTGTTTATGCAGGGCTTCAGGAGGGCATCAGCAGAGAGGTGAGCATAGTGCACTGAGTATGAGGTAGAGGCCATTAGACTGCTTGGTCAGAGGGTTAACTGCATGGGTGGAGACATAATGCTGGGGTCCCTATGTTTTACCTGCATATAAGTCTGGCAATTGTCTTCAAAATCTTTGGACAAATCTGATAGTGACTCACCTTCAGATGCTGCCTGTGAGTCCTTAAAGCATTATGAAAATTGGTTCAATCCAGTAAGCTACTTTTTTAAACGTCTCGACCAACTGCTAAATTGTTAAGTACAGAAGTCCCAAAGAATCTAACATAACGGATCCAACAATGCCTACCAATTTTGATTTAGATTGAGTGCTCATAGTTAATAATGGTAAAACATGGGAATAACATAGTGCTATCCTAAACTGCTAAAATCAGAAGCTTGTGAACCAGGATAACAGCTACCATTATTGAATCACATATTTACAAGGTTTTCTACTTGGATGTTAAGCAGAAATCAACATTTCTCTAAAATGGAGATCCTGTTGTTATTACAAGATACTACTGCCATTAAAGTATTAATGCTAAACAACATCTGTGAAGGGGTCCAGGAGATTAAGAACATTCTTAAGGTCACACTATATGATGAGAACCCTCGAATAGTTTCTCTCTTCAATGGAGATGCTAATGGTAGCGCTCGTGACAAGGAATAGCAATCGTCTCCCTTCAGTAAATGTTCAACATATGCTATCTCTGAAAATAGTGACACAACGGTTTATAAAAAATATAGTTTGCATTAGAGCAGTTGGACAACATATGGTCAGTGCACAAACATAATGACAATCTAACTGAGGAACATATAGAAAGCATACCAGTAGAGGCTGCTTGTATTCAGTGGGGGCTGCTGTCAAGGAAAAGTGGTGGGGCAGCGTGAGGGACAGTAAGAAAAAAAAAGAATAAATACCTGCCATCTGGCCACCTCGGTGCTCTTCTGCTCCTGGTGCACAGGCTCCCAGACTCCCCTGTGCCAATCCAGACACCCCTCTCGTGCTGGTAATACAACCCAGCATGAGAGAAGCGCCGTCTGTGTGGGCTGGTTTTGCGCTCCCAAAGGGACTGGGAGCCTCTGCCTGTTGTTGTCCACCCGGGCATGCAACCAGCTCGGGTAGGAGTCTGTAGTGAGCTAAGTGTGCATGTCGGTTTGGCCATCTTAAGACAGAAGGTCAAACCGACATGTGCTCTTCCAGTGCCCACCACTCACTTGCTGCTGAGCTTGCTGTCATCAGGATGGCCCCGCCCCCAAGACTCAGCTAAAGCACCGTGATGAAAAATAAAATTATAATAAAATTGATTTAATATCATTTTATTTTTCATGTTTCTTCTGCTGGCTCCAGTAGTGGGGCGACGCTCCTCCACCATAATGGAGCAGCAGGCACTGCTTGAATTAGAATATAAAGGGTTTTCTAGTATGTCCCAAAAATAGGCAATTAACTTTTTGAAAAGATCTAGCAATATTCTAAATAAAGCTAAGACAATCAAGTTGATATTAAATTGTATAAGATAAGGGCAACTTTGAATGTGATGAAATTTCCTAATATTAATAGAGGCTCTAAGTTATTCCTGACTCAACATCATCTACCTCTGGCGATTTTATATCAGGAACAACTGACTTGGAGGTAACTCAGTCCCCTCAACCTCCTTCATTACAAAGGGAAATGTTCATGATTAAATACTTTTGAAACAAGTGGTAAGAAAAGCGAATAGAAATTAAAGTTTAACAAGAAAATCAACAAAAATGGTTCCTATGCATATAGAGATAGGCCAGCTGTAAATGCGCAGTGATTTGTCTCAGGCTAAGAAAGACATCAAATAAACGAATATGTCAGTCAACAATCATCAGTAGAATCCAAAGGCTGCATGTTTTAGACATTTTAGTGCAAAAATCCTGATAAAAGCAAATCTGGCAGGGATGGAGCCAAGATGGCCATCTGAGCAGTTGTGTCCGTTGCATCAGCGTAGAATTCCACCCTTTAGTTGTGGTGACAGTGGCAGAAATCGCACCACACCTTGGTGGAACCTCTCTAGAGCTTGTGAGCAGTGGATGTGAGGAAAAAATGCAGGGACAGCTTCAAGAAAGAGAGCTGGACCGTGACAAGACCTGTAATAGATATGGGCCTCATGTAGGAAGAGGGCTAATGTGTCGAAGTGCAGATGGAAGGAGAATGTTGTGGCCTTTGGTGGGGTGAGTGAAACAGAACACAGATGATCTGGATGGAAGCCTCCCCCTGCATTAACAGTGGACACGACAGGGGGCCAGGAATGTAATTGTGAGTATGGTATCGAGTCTCCTTCTGTGTGAAGGAAGGTAAGAGAATCATAACGTGGCTGAAGAGATTGGTTGGGCCCCAGGGGTGATGCAACCAATGCATATGTTCAGACACACCTGCAGGCCATTATATGTAGGCAGCAGTGCAATTGTTGAGGTGTGGGGGGATTGAGCTATTAAGTGCAGCACAGGGTGCTAGAAGCAAAATGAAGAAGTAGGAAGCCAGATCGCAGAGACTTGAGAGAGCTTGTGAGCAAACCTTTCCTTCCTTTGGTGAAGAACCTCGTAGGTACTGACATCCCTTTTGAGCAGGGATGTCCCTCAAAGAATGTGACCAGACTGGCACTGTCGATGGGATCCTAAAGAGGATGTGTGGGCAGGCTCCCGTGTGCTGGTGACAGTGATGCAGCTAAGTGGTGATGCTGAGAGGTTAAGTGAGTGCAGTATGGGGGCACCTGAGGCATTGCAAAGAAGGGAGATGTAATTTTTCAAGGAAAAAGTAAAGATAGACAAGGTAACTTCCCCCTCTAGTGAAAGTGTGCGGAAGCAGACTGAATCTCATGACACCATTATAAAGCAGTGACACTCCCACTATATGATGGGTTGGATGTATGCTTTAGCAAAGCCAGAAAGACTTGGAATACCATAAGCAATAAAGATTCCCTAGAAGAGGGCCTGACTAAAACAGCACAAAGCAGGAGCCCTTATAAGACAAAATGCACTTTGCATCCTAAACCACTAACACAGATATGCAAAAACTGAAGTTTGAAAGAAACAAGGCAATCACAGAAAATGTTGATGGTGTGACAATCAATGTAGCACTGCTGCCACAAGAAGTAGACAAAATCAGGGAATATAGCAGAGAAGCAGAGCACAGAATATCTGCACTGGAAGATGATGTTGGCAGGTACTCTGGACCGCTTGCTGACATGAAAGCCATGGTGAAATGACATGAAGAGAAATCAGTGGACTTAGAAGACAGGTCAAGGTGAAGCAATGTTCACAATCGGGTCTGCCATAAGGAATCAAAACATAGCCAATGGGGATATATTTGCAAAAAGTGCTGCCAGGTTTGCTAACAAGGCTGGACAGAGCTGAATATATACAAATAGACAGAGACAGGACAGAATCCCTCAATGGCAGCCCCTCCAAGGATGATAAAGGTGTGAGTGCAGTAATATAGAGGCACAATTTGAAAAGTAACAGTGGCATGACATCAGAAGAACATTGTAGGAAATCTGCCTTTTCAGCCTGCCCCCCCCCACAAATGTATTCCTTTTTTCTAGACTCAGTTTTTGCTGAACTTAGAATTCTATGCCTCAGCTCCCCCTTTAAACATGTCAAAATTGGCTTAAGCCTGATTCACACAATTAACTTTCCTATAGTATATGCTGCAGAAATACACCCATGGCATGGAAAGGGAAATGCCTCCTGTGGACTGCAGCACCTGTTGTGCAACCCACTATGGTGGCAGGGAAACAAAGGCTTCAGGCCTATTCTGTGTAGCCTGACATCAGCAGTTTTAACCCTGCTACATAGGTCTGATAAAATCAATCATTTGACTGGTAAGAAAAGCAAAATAAGTCAGCCCTAAACACACCTTTCTGTTCACAAGGTTGTGGGCATAATATTAAGGAGTGGAACATGTGTGATATTAAAAATGGCATGTTCCCTCAGGCAGAAAATCAAAATAACATTGTCACTGGCCAGGCTTTAGCTGGCACATAGAACAAGGCAAAGTATAGATTGTACACTTTAATCTATAACTTTTGACCAGTACATGCTGCAGACTATATTGAAAGATGTTTTTCTATATTTAACAGAATTTCTGCCTACTGGTGACGTTACATTTGTATTAAAAATATTGAAAATGTTTCTTTTAAAAAGTGACCATTACCCTGCCTGAAGATTCTGAAGGCTAATCTTCACTGCCCAGTGTATACTTTTGAATGAAATGCGAAAGAGGCATGAAAACTGCTCCTAGAGCAAGGACAATGACCTGGGAGTAGTTAAGTGTTTTTCGTACTCTGGCAGGAAGACAAAGGAACTTATTAACATTCAAAGGGGCCTGTCCTGTCACAAGTAAATGTTAGGTGATACCTGGAAAGGCCCTGGGATGTGTCAGTTTAGGCGTACTTGCACCAAACCCAGTGGAAGGAAGGTTACACCCAGAAGCAATTTTGAGTAGCCACAGAGAAGATGAGTGTTCATTACCCTATTCACAAGGTTTGGCAAATCTCTATTTGGATTCTATTTTCAAATAAGGGATGACTAAATATCATCTGTCTTGTATAACTCTACACTGGGATGAATTATATTTGACTATATATTAATCAATATAGTATCATGTAATTTCGCAGCAGACTTCAAAATATTTCCCCTGATAATAAGTGACCACTTTCCTCAAGTATTATAGATAAGAAGACCTGATAAAAATAATTCTACTAGTTTACTGTTTGAATGAAATATATCTACGAACTCTACTAATAAGAAAAGTAATGAGATGAAGCAGTGAGAACCTAGAGAGCACAAAACAATGGTTGGTTACAGAGGGTGTGAAGGAGGTTTCGTAATATGATCCTACTCTATATGCCAAATGAATTATTCAATGTAAACCGGTTTGTAATCTGTTTGATGAGTTAGAACAAAATACACATATGGAATGAGAAAAGGGAGCATTGGTAAATTATGGTACAACGAAATATGCTGAGCATTTAAAAAACAAGTTCATCACAAATTAAGAAAAGTTAACAGAAAACCTTTCACTGTCCCCTTTCAACAAGAATTAAGAATTAAGAGAGCCTTGTCAGGAGGTTGAAATTAGTTTTTAATGTAAAAAATGAATATCTGGAGTCTGAGTGGTAAAGCTTGTATTAAGATTGAACATATACGGTAAGCAATTCCAGGATCTAGTGGCTAAATTCGATGTATTGTAAAACAAGTTGGAGACACAAATATAATGAGGGCTCAAATCATTATTCATGTTTGAAAATTTAACTGGGAGAGTGTGCAAAATACTCATCGGCTTAATGAAACGTTTAGGGACTAGGAACGTAATCTTACAGAATGTGAAATTGAGAAGGCCGATATTGAGTCTAAACTCTTTGCTGGCCGGGTTTTAAAAACCTTTTACAGTTTTGGGACAAATAGATAACTTCAATTTTTAATTACATCCTATCTACAATTCGGGTTGTAGAGTTATAACGGTGGTGTGTTACGGTCTTGATTGTCATGAAAGGAAACGGAATACATATGTATATCTATATGTTTTTTACCCCAAAGGGCTATAAATACAACATTTGACCTGCCCACCGAAGAGGGTAATAAATTACAGAAACCATTTTCCCACCCAGGCCATCCCCTAAGTGCATACCCGCAAAGTCGCTATCCTATTCTCTTCATTCTTTTCCCCACCCTTCTGAGGGTGATACAGCAGTTCTACACCAATTAATTAAAGTGCCTGTGCTTCCTTTAAAGTACAAATATATTGACAAAATACATCAGCTAAGCACCAAATGAATAAAGTGCACATCTTCTTTTGAAAGAGCACTTATTCTGAAAAAAGATCACATCAATAAACCAATTGATCCCACAAAACATTCCATTCCATACAGCAGACCATTCTCATTGAAAAAGAGAAATAAGTCGGAACATATATATTTTAACCTAAAAGTGACAGTGCATACTCACATCAAACATACTGGGGCCTCAATCAGCACCCCTACAAAGTAGACTGGGGGGGCGTGGCCTTCCCCTTCCAAGCCCATTTCCTCCATTTTTTATAGTACTGTGAGTAGTAGTACCAAGCTTTTCCCTTACTAGCCTTCCTCATTTTTGCCTCCCAATCAACCTGGGAACCAAGGGAGATTACCAAACTGCCTCACGGTATCTACCTTCCAAAAGGTTGTGACGCACACGTCTCACAGGTGAGTCTTGGGGCTCTCTCATGCTTACCATTACTCTTAGCTTACACTTACCTGGCTTACCATGGTCTTAAATTAAATGCTGATTATCATTCATTGGAACCCTGGGATCGGAACCAATTTAGAAGAACTACTTACTTAGCAACTGCATCCTTCAAAGTACTTATTCAACAGGATTGGCACATCCCATTAACTGTCAGGTATGCCAGATCCTAGAGGACTTCCTACTACCACAATCATGTGGATGGGTGTGGTTTTTACTTATTTTTTTCATTTATTCCTTTTATATAGGGAGTATCTCCCAAAGTAGACTGTTTTGGGATCTTTACTTTGTTAGGTCCATGCCATAATCTTTTAGAAATTACAATCTCAGGTATTCTTTCCATATACCATGTTTCTCATCACTGCATGTGCACTTATCACTGGATCTTCTTTCCATACACAGATAACTTTTTTCTTGTTCATGCTGTCTTTGAAACTAGCATGGTTACCCCCATTTTTGGCCTATTTGTCGGGTGTGTTTGACTGTGTCGCTGGGATCCTGCTAGTCAGGACCCCAGTGCTTATGGTTTGTGCCCTAATTGTCAGTATGTTTCACTGTTTTTGTCAGTATGCTTGACTGTGTCACTGGAGTCCTGCTAACCAGGACCCCAGTGCTCATATTACCTCTGTTTCCAAATTTGTCTTTACATACTGATAACCCAGTATTTCATCCCAAATTGGCATACTGGTGCCCCCTTATAAGTCTCTAGTATATGGTACCTAGGTACCCAGGGCATTGGGATTCCAGGGGATGCCTATGCCTATGGGCTGCAGCATTACTTTTGCCACCCATAGGGAGCCCATGCAAAGGCTTCTACAGGACTGCCATTGGAGCCTGTGTAACTGGTGCATGCACCCTTTCACAGCCATTTTTACTGCACAAGGTCACTTATAAGTCACCTATATGTCAGACCTTCAGACCCTGAAGGCTGGGTACCTGTGTGTTGGGACACCCCTGCACTAGCAGAGGCACCCCCACATTGTCCAGGCCCATTTTCCTGGACTTCGTGAGTGTGGGGACGCCTTTTAAAGTGTGCACTGAACATAGGTCAATACCTATGTCCAGCTTCACAATGGTAACTACGAATATGGCCATGTAAGTTGTCTAACAACTAGGAATTGTACCCCAATACTGATTCCAGTTTTGGTTGAACAATCCCAGGCACTCAGGGGGCTCCACAGTGGACTCCCAATACTGCCATACCAACCTTCTGAGGTTTTCCAGGCAGCCCCAGCTGCTGCCACCTCACAGACAGGTTTCTGACCTCCTGTTGCTTGAGCAGCTGAAGCCCAGGAAGGCAGAACAAAGGATTTCCTTTGGGAGGGGGGTTTACACCCTTTGGAAATAGGTGTTACAGGCATTGGAGGGGTAGCCTCACAGAGCCTCTGGAAATGCTTTGAAGGGCACAGATGGTGCCTGCCTTGCATAATCATGTCTACACCGGTTGAGGGACCCCCTGCCCCTGTTCTGGCGTGATATTGGACAAAGAAAAGGGAAGTGACCACTCCCCATCACCACCCCAGGGGTGGTGCCCAGAGCTCTTCCAGAGTGTCCCTGGGTTTTTCCATCTTGGATTCCAAAATGGTGAGGCACTCTGTGAGCATCTGAGTGGCCAGTGCCAGCAGGTGATATCTGAGACCATTCCTGATAGGTGCTTACCTGGTTAGGTGACCAACGCCCCTCTCTGGGCTATTTAGGGTCTCTCCTCTGGGTGTTTCTTCAGGTTCGGATTGCAAGACTCCAGCAGGGATCCTCTACATCCTTTATTTCATCTTGTACTGATGGAACAACTGCTGACTGCTCCAGGAACTCTACAAAACTGCAACAAAGAAACTAAGATGACTTCTGCAACATTGTATCTTTAGCTCCTTCAGCAGGAACTTCTCTGCAGCGACGAACGGTGGCTTGGGTCCCCTCTCCAGACGGCAGGTGTGGATCCAGCAACACGGCTGGTGGACTAAAGTGACTCCAACAGTCCCAACGTCCAGCTGTCCAACTTTGGTGGAGGTAAGAGCTTGCCTCCCCATGCAAGACAGTACCCCCGTGCACCGCATGACTTCCAGTTGCCAAGGCTTGTGTGTGTCCTTCCAAGAAGTTCTTCATGCACAGCACGGCTTAGGCCCCCAGTACTCCATCCTGTGATGCAGAGCTTCCTGAGTGGTTCTTCGGCGGTGTGGAAATCCTTTGTGTTGTGCTTTGTGGGCCTCCATTTGCACCTTCTTTGTCCCCTTGCTGTGGGACTCCTATGCATGCTACCTGGTTGTCTGAGGGCTCTCTGAGTTGCTGACAGCCCCTTCTGTCTCCCCCTCCTGGGTAGAGGCAACCAGGTCCCTCCTGGTCCCGGGCTGCGCCATTTTCTGCTAACTGCAAACTTTGCGTGTGCCAAGGCTTGTTGGCGGATTACAGCGACGCAAACCAGACTGCATTCATCCATCCAGCGTGGGACATCTTCTGCACCAACCAGGAACCCGCATCTGTCTTCTTTGGTGCAATACTGACTGTCTTCTCACCGGTGGCTCTTCTTTTGCACCTTCATCCAGGTTAGCAGGGGCTCCTATTCTCCCTTGACTCTTCAGTGCTTCTTGGACTTGGTCCCCTTCTTCCACAGGTCTCCAGGTCCAGGAATCCATCATTGGTGTCTTGCAGTCTCTTCTGGTTCTTGTATAATCTTCTATCACGACTTCTTGTGTGTTTTAGGAAACTTGCTGTGTTTTACTCCTTCTTTCCTGAGCTCTGGGGTGCAGTCTATTACTTACCTTTGGTGTTTTCTTACACTCCCAGCGCCCCTCTACACACTACACTTGCCTAGGTAGGAAACCGACTTTCACATTCCACTATTTTAGTATATGGTTTGTGTTCCCCCTAGGCCCATTGCAACCCATTGTGATTTTCACTTTTTTCTGACTATTTACTTACCTGTTTTTGGTTACTAGTGTATATATTGTATATATTACTTACCTCCTAAGGGAGTAAAGTCTCTAAGGTATTTTTGGCATTGTGTCACTAAAATAAAGTACCTTTATTTTTGCAACACTGAGTATTGTCTTTCATGTGTGTCAGTACTGTGTGACTACAGTGGTATTGCAAGGGTTTTGCATGTCTCCTAGTTCAGCTTTGGCTGCTCTGCCTACAGCTACCTCTAGACAGCCTGGCTTCTAGACACTGACTACATTTCACTAATAAGGGATGACTGGACCTGGTATAAGGTGTAAGTACCTTTGGTACCCACTACAAACCAGGCCAGCCTCATACAATGGTGGTGCAGCGGTGGCATAAGTACTTGCAATTGCCTTATCACTCTGTCACCAGTGCTTTCCACAGGAAAGTGTGCTCAATACCTAGAGCTATACAAAACTATACCTAGTCTTTTCACTTGCTTTCTAAAAGACTCAAAGTTAGGTAAAGTAGGTATTTTTCTTTCCTTTCACTTTACTCTAACTTTCTATCACTATGGCTTCCTGTGAGGCCAACCCAGTATCATAAAAACCTCTTATGAGAACCTAACATTCAAAGTTTTAAGGGGGCTTTGGTAAGAGAGAAGCTTAAAGGTATTGAAGAACCCTGAGAGGATTTCCTTTTGAATCTCCTTCTCCAGGATGACCAAGAGCAGTTTGGTAACCAGGAGGAGGAGAGGGAGGGGGATTCTAACCCAGTAGAATCAGTGGAGCAGCCTGAGGATTTAGGGGAGGGTCCTTCACAAAATCTCCCCCCTAGCAAACCATCTTGGCTGGCAGTGGGAGTGGTTCATACACTGGTAGAGCTCCCTTAACACATAGAGGCAAGGTTACTAGGGTTACAAAACCTAGGGAAAGATCTGTCTATGCTCATTCCCATGTCACTTCAGTCTTTGAGGTGTCTCACACATCCAATCCTGAGGATAACACCCTAGACAGGGAACTCAGAAAGCTGAAATTGGAAGAGGCTAGATTGAGGCTGCAACAGCAACACTTGGCCCTAGATAGGAAAGCCTTAGCTGTGGAAAGGGAAAGAAAGGGGTTGGGGTTAGTCCCCCATGGTGGCAGCAGCAACAGCAGTTTCAGACGTTATTGAGTCAGGGAGAACACCATTGACTCAAGGAACTTGCACAAAATTGTTCCCCCATACAAGGTGGGGGATGATATCCAAAAGTGGTTTGCTGCACTTGAGAGGGCCTGTAAAGTTCAGACGGTCCCTCACAGGCAGTAGGCTGCTATTCTGTGGTTGTCCTTCTCTGATAAAAGGAGGCACAGACTCCTCACTGTTAGGGAGGAGGACTCAGACAACTATGACATTCTTAAAAATGCACTCATTGATGGTTTTGGGCTCACCACAGAGCAATACAGAATTAAGTTCAGGGAAACCAAGAAAGAATCTTCACAAGATTGGTATGACTTTGTGGACTGTTCTGTCAAGGCTTTGGAATGTTGGTTACATGGCAGCAAAGAGTCTGACTCTGAGGGTCTATGTAATCTGATTTTGAGAGAGCATATTTTGAATAGTTGTGTCTGATTTGTTACACCAGTACCTGGTAGACACAGATCTGACCTCTACCCAAGAATTGGGAACAAAGGCAGACAAATGGGTCAGAACAAGGGTAAGCAGAAAAGCTTATACCGGGGGTGACAAAGAAAAGAAGAAAGAGGGTGAACAATCTGAGGACAAGCATGGGGACAAACATAAACATAAAGAATCCTCTTCAGGTCCACAACACTCTTCTGGGGGTGGGGATAAAACCTCTGCTTCTTCCTCTTCTACACACAATAAAAAGCCTGGGTGCTATGTGTGCAGAGGTAAAGGCCATAGGCCAGGGGATAAGTCCTGCCCGGGTAAAGCCCCTGAGCCTACCACCACTAATACACTCACTTCAACTTCTAGTGCCCCTAGTAGCAGTAATAATAGTGGCAGAGCTACTGGCAATAAGCAAACTAAAGGTGTGGTTGGGTTCACTTTTGGGTCTATCATAGAAACTAGGGTAGGTATAGAAACCCCCAGGACAGTTTCTGTCTCACCTGGTGGCACTGGCCTTGCCACCTTGGCTGCTTGTCCCCTTAACATGGATAAGTGCAAGCAGTCAATTGAAATAAATGGTGTTGAGGCCCAAGCCTACAGGTACACAGGTGCCAGTATCACTTTGGTGACTGAAAACTTGGTGTCACCTGCACAACACCTTCTTGGACAGAAGAACCAGGTTACTGATGTCAACAACTCCACTCAGTCTTTCCCCTTAGCTGTAGTGCAACTTAGTTGGTGTGGAGTTACTGGCCCAAAGCAGATGGTGGTGTCACCTAGCTTGCCTGTAGATTGTCTCTTAGGTAAAGACCTAGAGGCCTCAGGTTGGGCTGAGCTAGACTTTAGGACCCATGCATCCATGCTGGGTATCCCTGAGGGAGTTGCTTCCTCTCATTTCAAGTGAAATGAAAAAGCAAAGAAGAGAAGGAGCCCTGAAGCCTCAGGATCCTCTTCGCCCCACGGGTAAAAAGGGTATCAAAGTATCCCTTCCCCACCCTACCAGTAAGGATACCATTCCTGCGGTGAGAGGTACCTCTGCTAGGATGGAGCCTGTACCAAGGGAGTCCACAGCTACCACAGCTAAACTCCCAGAGGTAAAGGTCCCTCTCTGTGAAAACACTGAAACAGATAAGCATAAATGCACTGTTTTGGTAAATTTGGAGCAACCATCCAGCCCTCTAAGAGAAACTTTAATGCAGCACCCCTGCACTACCACTAAAGACATAGGACAGCAGCCGTGTCCTTATGTGGAGCTTTTAGGACAGCAGACCTGTCTTGCTCCAACCCAAGAGGGACATCAACGCTGTCCTCTCTTAGAGTCATGGGGACAAACATTTTTCCCTACTCTGGCATTGCAATCCTTAGGACAGCAGCCCTGTCTTGACATAGGATCCCAGGGACAGTCACACTGCCCCACTTTAAAACTGTTTAACCTTACAAATAGAGAATCCCAGAGTACGCACTTGCACTGTTTTCTAACTAGAAATCTCCAAACAGGGCAGTTGACCTCCTCATAGGGAAGAGACCATACAGTGGATGATAAAAGGTAGTAACCACTCTATTGCAGATCTACTGTGCACTTATCACCACTTAGACAATAAAGTCTCAAACGGCCAAGGTTAGCCTTTTTGTCCTTTGTGGGGGGGGGGTTGTATGAGAAAGTAGCCTCTTTCTAGCATGGTTACCCCCGTTTTTGGCCTGTTTGTCTGTGTGTTTGACTGTGTCACTGGGATTCTGCTAGTCAGGACCCCAGTGCTTATGGTTTGTGGCCTACTTGTCAGTATGTTTCACTGTTTTTGTCAGTATGCGTTGCTGTGTCATTGGAGTCCTGCTAACCAGGACCCCAGTGCTCATAATCTCTCTGTTTCCAAATTTGTCCTTACATACTGGTAACCCAGTATTTCATCCCAAATTGGCATACTGGTGCCCACTTATAAGTTCCTTGTATATGGTGCCTAGGTACCCAGGGCATTGGGGTTCCAGGGGATCCCTATGGGCTGCAGCATTCCTTTTGTCCCCATAGGGAAAATCTGCAAAGGCTTCTACAGGACTGTCATTGCAGCCTGTGTGAAATGATGCATGCACCCTTTCACAGCCATTTTCACTGCACCAGGCCACTTATAAGTCACCTATGTGTCAGACCTTCAGACCCTGAAGGCTGGGTGCAAAGTACCTGTGTGGGAGGGCACCCTTGCACTAGCAGACATGCCCCCACGTCGTCCAGGCCCATTTTCGCAGACTTTGTGAGTGCGGGGAACTATGTCCAACTTCACAATGGTAACTCCAAATATGGCCATGTAAGGTGTGTAACAACTGGGAATTGTACCCCAGTACTGATTACAGTATTGGTTGTACAATCCCATGCACTCTGGGACCTCCACAGTGGACCCCCAGTACTGCCATGCCAACCTTCTGAGGTTTAACAGGCAGCCCCAGCTGCTGCCACCTTACAGACAGGTTTCTGCCCTCCTGTTGCTTGATTAGCTCAAGCCCAGGAAGGCAGAGCAAAGGATTTCCTTTTGGAGAGGGGTGTTGCACTCTCTCCCTTTGGAAATAGTTTTTACAGGCATGGGAGGGGTATCCTCCAAGAGCCTCTGGAAATATTTTCAAGGGCACAGATGGTGCCCTCCTTGCATAATCTAGTCTATACCGGTTCAGGGACCCCCAATCCCACCTTGGCGGGAAACTGGACAAAGGAAAGGGGAGTGACTACTCTCCTGTCCATTACCACCCCAGGGATGATGCTCAGAGCTACTCCTGAGTGTCCATGGGTTTTGCCATCTTGGATTCCAAGGTGGTGGGGCACTCTGGGAGCATTTGAGTGGCCAGTGCCAGCAGGTGATTTCAGAGACGACTCCTGATAGGTGCTTACTTGGTTAGGTAGGGTCTCTCCTCTGGGTGTTTATTCAGATTGCAAGACTCCAGCAGGGATCCTCTGCATCCTTTACTTCATCTTCTACCGACAGAACAACCGCTGACCGCTCCAGGAACTCTAAAAAACAGCAACAAAGAAACTAAGACAAATTCTGCAACATTGTATCTTCGGCTCTTGCCAGCAACTGCAACAGTTTCCAGGTCATGCATCCTCCGAGGACTGCCTGTCTTCAGCCTGCACCAGAAAAACCAAAGAAATCTCTTGTGGAGTGACAGAGTCACTTCCCTACTTCAGCAGGCACCTCTCTACAGCGACAACCGGTGGCTTGGGTCCCCTCTCCAGATGACAGGCGTGGATCCAGCAACACGGGTGGTGGACTAAAATGTCTTTGACAGTCCCAATGTCCACCTGTCCAACTTTGGTGGAGGTAAGAGCTTGACTCCCCACGCAAGACAGTACCCCTGTGCACAGCATGACTTGCAGTTGCCAAGGTGTGTGTGCGTCCTTCCAAGAAGTGCTTTGTGCACAGCACAGCTTAGGCCCCCAGCACTCCATCCTGTGATGCACAGCTTCCTGAGTGGTTCTCCGGCGGCGTGGGAATCCTTTTGTCCTGCTGCGTGGGCCTACATTTGCACCTTCTTTGTCCCCATGCAGTGGGACTCCTGTGCGCGCTTGCCTGGTCTCCTGAGGGCTCTCTGGGTTGCTGAAAGCCCCCTCTGCCTCCCCGTCCTGGGTAGAGGCCACCAGCTCCCGCCTGGTCTCGGGCAGCGCCATTTTTCGCTAACCATGAGCTTCGCGTGTGCCAAAGTTTGTTGGCAGAATCCAGTGATGCAAACCAGAATGCATTCATCCATCTGGCGTGGGACATATTCTGAACCAACCAGGAACCTGCATCTGTCTTCTTTGGTGCAGTACTGACTTTGTCTTTTCACCGGTGGTTCTTTTTTTGCACCTTCATCCTCCACTTTTTTTAAAGAAGTCGAATGGTACCAGGGCGAATCTCATCAGAAGTGGAAAAAGGAGAAATAGTCCCACCTGAAAAAGGAGGGAGTAGTCACAAGATCAGGAGCCAGGGCCCAAAAGAAATAGAATCCTGCTCAAACAGTTGACAAAATGATCACTGCTAAATATTCTGATAACATTACAATTGTACATTTGTCCCATTATAATTTGCATTCTGATCAAATAAAATTACTTTCAAAAGGATTAGGATTTTATTCTACTTAGAAACCAGACTTTAGTTGCATAAATATTGACACTTAAAAGTTCATATGTAAACTGAAAATTAAAAGGTTCTTTGCCAAGAAATTAGGAACTAATATGTCATTAGACAATCAAGGATATAGAGGATCTACAACCACTGGAATCATTGAACTACACTGAGAAATCTACTCCCTCTTTGACTCTGATTCTAGCAGCCTTGGATATTTCCCCCAACTTAAGCATGGACAGTGGCTTGAGACCAAAATCTCTCTTCCCCACCATGCAAACTAACAATGCTATAGACACATTCTATAAACGTATTACAAATGATCTCTATGCTTCGGAGGACTCGGATCAATCAGATACAAACCATGGCTTCTACAATTTGGATAACCTGGAAAGAAAGGCCTTAATGCAACTAGCATTCTTATCTGATGTCATCATTAAAGAAGCAGACAAAGGAGGTAATATAGCTGTTATTGACAGGGATGACTTCAGAAAGGAGATAGACAGACAACTCTCAGACATAACAGCATACACTAGACTGAACAGTAACCCTTTAAAAATTATTACCCACCAACTAGAAGCCAAACTGAAGGGATGGAGGGACTTATGATTAATTTCAGATCTAGAATACAGATACATGTTTAATCCATATCCCCGGGCATCTTGCATTTATTTGTTACCAAAACTTCATAAGAAAGGAAAATTCCCTCCTAGGAGACCTATCATTTCTGGTATTGGCTTATCTACTGAGTGTATCTCTGAATATATTGATATTTATCTTCAACCCTTTGTGTATAATCTCCCCGTCTTTGTGCGAGACACAAGAAACCTTTTGAATCAACTTACAGATTTTACTTGGACTGAGTGCTGGCTCATTACGCTAGACATCTGCTCTCTGTATACCGCCAGTCCCAAGACATTAGGCATACAGGCTATACAACATTTTCTCTCTGCAAAAGATGTCACCCTGCTAGAACACACGCATATGCTGATTGCAATGACCTCAATGTATTGGACAACAATATGTCCATACAAATTGGGACTTAGTCTGCCAGTGCCAAGGCGTAGCAATGGGATCAAAATGTTCTCCCTCTTTTGTTAATCTCTATACGGGGTAGTTAGAGAAAACTTACATTTGGTCTATGTGTCCATCAGAAATCATCACCAATGTAGAATACTTGGGAAGATACATAGACGTTGCTCTTATGATTTGGACTGGCAGTAAGGAACTCCTGTTGGAGTTTATATTACTTTTCTCAACAGCAATACTTACAATATTTCCTTTACTTACCAATTCAGTCAGAGCCAGATAGATTATTTGGACTTAATCCTTTATACTAGGGAGCCCAAAATCATTTTCATGCTATTTAGGAAACCTACTACCTAATTCCACTTTACATGCTTTAAGCCAACACCCAAATCACAGATACACTCCATCCATTATGGTGAGATGGTACGCTTATGGAGTAATTGCAGTGAGGAATATGCTTTCCTGGAAGAGTTGGGGGAGACTTGAGAATAGATTTTCATCTAGGGGTTACCCAGATAGGGTCATTACCCAAGCTAGGAACAGAATGTTATGAGTCAATCACTCAACACTGCTCAAAGCTAAATCTACTAGATCCAAGAGGAAACCTAGGCTTGCCTTCATTACTCCATTACCACAGCCACTCCCTCTACGAGATTCCTAAACGAGAATGGCATGTTTTGAAACTGGATACAACGCTCAATAACATTATCATTAATAAACCAGCCATCATATACAGTAGGGGCAAAACACTATGCAATATACTGTGTCCAAGTTATTTAAATCAGAACAAAAACCAGATAGACCGATGCTGCTTACCAAGTCAACCAAAAGGTTTTTTCAAATGAGGACGTTGCAACATGTGTCCATTTGCTATGAGTAGACTGAAATGGTTCCAATATAATACCAGAACCAGACATAAAATTGTTCAATTTGTTAACTGTAACTCCAAGTTTGTTGTTTATTGCACTGTGTGTGCATGTCAAATGATTTATGTAGTGAGCACTATAAGGTTGCTTGAAGAATGCATTCAAGAACACATTTGTGAAATCAAAACTAAGAATTCGAATTATCCGATGGCTGCCCATTTCAACACAACACACACAATCATGGACTTAACCCAACTAGGATTTCATGATATTGGAACAATATTGGAACATCAAAGGGGAGGTGACAGAGTTTGGGTTTGCAGAAAATTTGAGACACACTGGATCACCAAACTTTGAGCTGTGGACTAAGGGCTAAATCTGGACCAGGAACTCTGTGTTTTCCTGGATATTCTGTAATATTTTTAAGATTGTCAGATGATATTCACCTTATGTGAAATGCATAAATTCAGACATTTTGTGTTGCAAATGGTTCTTTACTACAAACTTGATTTGACTTTTTACTCATTATAACAAGTTTGCTGGCTAACATTTGATACAAGCAATGGTTTATATTTTACAATATTGTGAACAGTCTAATCTGCCATTTGTGGTTTATACTACTTGAACTGAATGCTTTTTCTGTTATATTTTTCGGCCACTTTTGAATTCTATCTAGCTGACTACTGTCACTACTTCCTTTTTCTGTTGGGCACCTCCCACTCCCCTCTTTTCATTACTTGGCTTGGCTAACTACACCCAGATCTCTCATTTTTCCATTTGTTTTATTTTTTCTTTCTTGTAATGCTTTTATTGTTGCACCAGTTCAGGGTGCCAGAGGTAGTCACATATGCTTTAATTTTGGAGTACAGGTGTTACTCTTCCCTCTTTTTTCTGGCCACTTACATTTCTTTAACAATTGGACCACCATATTTTACTCCCAACAACATCCAAAATAGTTGGGTAACATTTTGTTATTATTTACAATTTATATTTCAAGCAACATAAATAATGTTGGAACTTAGGAATGTAGTGTTTACGCTTCACCCTTTTTTAACATCATACCCATCGGGCCATTTAAGTGCTGCAGCTTAACTGTACAGTCCCTCATGTATGGCTTACTGTACATACCACTTTAGCCTTTTCCTAAATGCATAACAGGATTTTTCCAAAAATGTCCAAATCAGTTGGTAAACTAATTGTCAATCATTAACAATTTAAAATTAAATATGACAGTAATTATTGTTGTGACTTTAAAATGTTCTACTCACCATCTAAGAGCTTGCGTTTTCAACAATGCACTCCATCCACTATGTCTTAGCAAGCACGCTACTTTAGTGTCTTTCTAACTGCCTCCGGAGCCCTACCTTCCAAAAGGACATGGCACACACGGCTCAGAAGTGAGTCTTGGGGCTCTTTCATATATTGCTATGAAACCTTTCTATGACATATATACGGACTATAACTACTTTCTAATATATTGCTTGCCATTACTCTTAGCATGGCCTTAATTTAAATACTGATTATCGTTCATTTGAACTCTGGGATCAGAATCAATATAGAAGAACTACTTAGTGACTGCATCCTGAAAACTACTTATTCAACTGGATTGGCTCATCCCATTAACTGTCAGGTATGCCAGATCCTAGAAGTCTTCCTACTACAACAATCATGCGGATGCACAAGGTTTTTACTATTTTTTTCAATTATAAATTATTCTTTTTACATAGGGAGCCTCTCCCAAACTGGAATTTTTTTGGGATCTTTACTTTGTCAAAGAAACAGACCTCATAGATTCCATTGCTTCATTTTTTGAAATTACAATCTCAGGTATTCTTTCCATATACCATGTTTGTCATCAATGCATGTATACTTATCACTAGATTTTCTTGCCATGCACAGATAGCTTTTTCTTGTTCATACTTTCTTTGACACTGGTGTTCCGTACCTTACCAACTTTGGCACTTTCTCTTGATAACCGCTGTAAGTAATTGGGTATCATGTCACGATTTACAACACATCCTGTCCCTGTCTGCATTATGAATTGTCGATTTCTGATGTTTCTTCTTTGATAAGCTTTTACGTTTGACTTTTCACTGGATGCACATATGCGTGCAGATTTGGTTTAATTGAAATATGTGTAATTTGTTGGATTTGCAGCTTTAAAAAGGTCGCCTGGAAAGAAAAAACATGCTTTCTATGTTGGACATTGCACTTTGTGCTGTGAACCAATGTTTTGTAATCATCAATAATCGGATCTGTTGTCATACAGACCAGATTGATTTGTGTTGGTGCTCCAGGTTCTATTGATCTAATCTACATTTGGTCAGAGTGCCGGAAAGATGGGAAAAGAATTTGGAAATGACATACACAATTTCTAAGTTGATTTCTTTGCATGTGTTGAAAGAGCTAATATCAGATTGATCGGTAGCTAGAGCCCATAAGTGCCTTCAGAAAAGGTGCCTCAAGATAGGAGAAACCTTTATACAATATTGGTGCACTTTTAGGACTTTTGTGTTCGGGAAATAGTTCTAAGAAAAGCTAATCAATGTAAATATGTGAGTGTTGAGAATGATTTTACTTTCCAGATTTTCCTGGATATGTCATTTGAATCCCAGTAATGATATAATTAGAGCACTACTTTGTATAGAGATTAAGATGTTCTAGAAATTCCTACTGACCCATTTAATCCAGTTGGAGCAGAAAACTGAATATAGCATTGATGTCAGCCAGGTGTTAGAAACAGAATGGGTACACAAGACGTTTATATTTGTTTCGTAGATTACAACTATGCTTTTGACCAAGTCAATCAGAATAAACTATGGTCAAACTTTAGATACAGCACAAACTCTTCTTCAACTGCTGGAAAATGATTTGAATGCTTGGGTAAAGGATAAATAAGGCAGGATGACTGTTATTCTAAATAAATCCCAACTTATAATGGTTTATGTCAGGGATGCATGTTAGTCCCTTATCTATTTAATTTGTACCTATCTTGAAATCTATTCAATGCTTCCTTTCTAAAATTGGGCTCTCTGTTCTGTAGTATGCTGACCTACTCCAATCATTTTAGGATTACTCTTACATAAACTGTCAGTTTTTATAAGGATGTTTTTTCTAACATCAACAATGGTATTTGGTAAAACAAGTATGACTGTTAACTGTTATGTTGTGAGGGATAAAATAGATTGGATTAGACATTATGATTATCTGAAGTTGTTAAATGATGAAAAATAAAGTTGGAAGAGACCTATAGATAAAAAAATAAAAAAATAAAAAATGCTTAATAGAGGCTAGTGGTATCAGGAATTGTTATAGTACATATGGCACTGTTTCTGCTATAGCTGTTTTAAAAGTATTTAAGGGAAAAAGTTATTGTAATCTATGGTATGGTTTGTTTGCCTTTGAGGTGGGGGGCAGAGATGCAAGGAGCTTTTGGGGAAAATGTAAATAAATAAAAGATCAGTTCATAAACTTAGAATCAGTATCCCTCATGAAGTTATACAATTAAACTTGGCCACGTTGCTGTGGCAGTGCAAGCTGCTATAATCCCCTTAAACTATTTAATTAGTATGAAGAGGGCATCAAAGGCAAATCAATTAAACATAAAGGTGTTGTTAGTGGAAAAATTGTGAGTGAATACATTTTGCCTGCCCTTGCAGCCTCTTAATGAATACTGTTAAAAGTAAATTTGAAATATGCAAATCTTGAAAAGGTCTTAAAATATCAATTTTTAGAACACTGGTTCTGGAACTGGCATGTTGGTTAAATTATCCAGCTGACATGACTTAATTGGTGAAAAGGAAAGTGGGTAAAATGCTAAAGCCTAATGATATGCCTAGTTTACCCACATTAGTGATTGACCATAGGGCACTATTAAAGGACATTCTAACCAGGTACTAGGAGAGGAAATGGAAGTTCATATTGGTTTTTAATTTGTCAGGCGACTCTGATGAAATATGTATAAAATGCATTTTATGAACATATTGAAAGGTTATTGAGGATCAGAGGGAATTGTGACTAACACTATTTTAGATTCTTTATTGTAACATTTGTTTTAATATATGTTATTTCATGGCCTAATGTTCTATGTACTGAAAGTTATTAAATTTTTATTTTACTTCCCATTGGTGGCATAATAAGGAATGACATTTACCTAATGCATACTGAAGGAAATCACGCTATTTTCTCTTTGATTGATTGGGTATCTCTGATGTACATATATTTAGATTTAGTTAAAGGCACCGAGAAGGGCACACTTGGCCAGCTATTAGGGTTGACTTAAGCCTTGCCTAATAGGCAAAATAAAAAAAAGTTCCTCTGTTCAAAACGGAATTCCAGAGACTAGCACTCCCTAAAGTTGTGCAGCTCCTGGCTGGTGTATTTCAGAATAGGAACCTATATGTGATCAGCTTGGATAATATCAGTGTAATATACTTTACTGTGCAAGATATAATTTGTAAGTGTAACCCAGCACTGACAGCATTTCATTACCTTCCCTCCAATTTCAATGTCTTGCACTTAAAATATCTTTTTTAAAGCTTACCTCTTTGTTCAGAAAGGCCTGGACAACAACAAGTCGGGTGCCCCATAGCCTCACTTTTCCATCTTCATGAACAAAAGGGTGGACATGAGGTTCTCCTAATTGTCAGGTTATCTAAAACATCCTTATGAGAGCCTGAATAAATATTACTCATAAAGAAGCTGCTGGAGTGAATGATATTGTATGCAACAGGGCAACCCAATTGTCCCCCACGGAACTGGGTAATACAATGTAAAAAACATATGTGTTCCCGGAGGAATTATTTATATTTCAATCATCACTATTTTATAATATATTGATTCATCAGCAATCCATCAGTACACTCAATAAAAAAATCAAATGACAGCATATTGTTGTTAGCAAAAATACATTTCTTATTTATATACATACAAAAATACATCAATATAACATTACCAACTTTCAGTTCCAACAACCAGCATGTACATCAGTAAAGCAATAAAGTTGCACTGAAGTCCTCTACAGTCCCTCTATAGACAAAATCAAGGGATTAGAAGAAGGGCACAATTCTCCTAACCATACAGGTGTAACACTCCACAGTCCTACCTGATTCTCATTCTTATAATTCCAATGTTCAGGCGGGGCTGAAGCAACACTCGCATTAGTTCTGTCAGAGAGGACACACTGTCAACATTTCGGTCTCGCTTGGCTAACAAGGTCCACGAGTCCATCCTTAGCACTCAGTGTCAAAGAGGAAAAAATCCTGGCAACTGCTGGTTAAAACCACAAAACATTCATAAAATATGACATAATACCATTACTGACAATACACCAAATACATATGTGCATCACTTGCCCACAATCCGTCAGTGAACAACACAAAGAAGCCCAATCTACACTATACCCATCCAAAATCCCATACACACCACCAAAGTGCCATGATAGTGGAAAAAAAAGCATACCCATGCCAAACTAGTAGTAGATGTCTGAAGAATACCTAGTCAGAAATCAATCTGAAAAAGGTTCCAAAGTGCCATAAACAACTGTCCAACAATCTAAAAGGAGAAAAACACCAAATGTACAACTCTTGAGATTACATAAACTTAGCGGTGAATCCAACTCCCTCTAATTGCATATCCATTCTCTTACCAGACAGTGACATTCTGTACACAGGCACAAAAACTAATAAAAAAGTATTAAAAAAATATAATAACCATAAAAAAATCACAGCCAGTTACTCAAGTAGCAAACACAACCCAATGCCCTCATCTCAACTGCCCCCTCATTTCACAAACAGGAACTCAAAAGTACACTTACTTCACCCCCAACCGCATGAATGAATCACAGCTTCTCCATTCAGACCGTCACGTACCAGATTAAATTCAGTGCAAGGAAGATGCAGACACGCCTACGGCAAATTACGTGTCTCCTAACGTAAGCGATGTGTAATCTTGGAACAGCCACAAAGAGCCCAGTCAGACAATAGAACTACCTGTGAGCTGCCACCAAACCAACAGCCACAAAGAGCCCAGTCTGACAATAGAACGATCTCTGAGCCGCCAAACCAAAGTAGTTATATAGCATGGATATAAATTTCCCAAATATAATGTTTCATAAGCGGGTTGATAGATTAATGAAATCAACCTGACATCAACTAATAGATACTAATGTTCAAAGTTGCCCAAAATAAAGAACTTGTGTTTCGATATCAAAACAACAAACACAATCACCAGAAATTTCTTTGTAGTAACTAGCACTTGAGAGACCCTGCGACTTGTCTTCCAGGTTGAATGCTAACGTATGCCCAGCAAGTCACATGGTCCTCCCGGAACCACGGGGGCCACATTGGAGAGCCTATGTACATTATATGGACAAAAAAATCAACAGGAGTTTATTGATATTTTCTACACAACCCCCCAAAATACAAACCGAAGAATCACACAAAGCCACACCAGATATTTAAAAAAAATATCTCCAGAATCAGGCCATGGACCACAATACCAGCAAAATATTACCTGGTAGTCCTGTTTCAACAACAACATACCAAATGAAAGTAATATAGAAAGTTCATTTACAACATAGCCAGTGTTTGCCATTCATCTTGTTGGTTTAGATCCACCTATTTATTCTCTTGCATTGTGAGCAAGCGATCCACATCATGTCTGCATCTAGAACATTTGACCATTTCAAGGACAAACAATTTCATGGCTGTTGGTGCATGTGACATTGTGAAATAATGATCCACAATTGGGGCATTCCACGTTTTATATCAAATATGTGACTAATGTTGTAAGATCTGTTTTCTTACTTCCTCAGTGGTTTTCCCAATATAAAACATAGCACATGGACACTAAATGCAATACATAACATTCTTAGAACCACAATTTAAATGATGTTTCAAAGTCCAACATTCCTCATTAAGTACCCATGTTTTCACCACAGTTGTAGTAGTGCATGCTGCGCAATTCCCACAAGGATAATGTCCAGTCACAGGTTCTATATCCCATAGTTGATGAAAGGAGACTGGTGCAGAGTCAGTATAAGCTCGGACTAGGTGATCCCTCAATTTTTTTCCTCTCTTAAATGCAAATAACTATCTTTCCCCAAATGTATGGGCTACACCCAGCAAAAGGCAGTTCTTAAGTATAATCGTTTTAAGCTTATTTGATTCAGTGGCAAAGGTTGTTACACATATTATTCTTGTCTAGGCTTGTCATTCCTTGACCTGCAGCAGAGCATCTCAATCATAGTACCATGTCAGTTTTAATGATCGCTTGTCTAAACGATAAGGGTAGCCTCACTTCACTGGTTTTGAGAGCAAAACCTTAGCCTCTGTGGAGTAATCTTTTTTTTTGGTACAGTTGCATTTAATACACAAAAACTGCCCAAATGGGAGATTATCCCTTACATTTCTTGGGTTATGACGGGTGTATTTTAAAAGAGTGTTCCTAGATGGGGGCTTGGTATAACAGCCAGTATAAAGGAAACCATCATCACTGATGATTTTCAAATCTAGAAAATTAACTGGTTGTTGTGCGGCACAGTAAACTGCAGGTTACTGTCCTGATTGTTATGCCACTCATGAAATTCCAAGAGCTGAGAAGTGGAACCATGCCAGATCAAAAAGATATCATCTATATCAAAGCAATTTCTTGACATTATTGCCAAAAGGATTCATATATTTACAGATGACTCTCTTTTCAAATGCAGACACATAGAGATTTGCAATCTCTGGGGCAAAAATTGTCCCCATCACAACACCTTTTATCTGGGCAAAAAAATCCCCATTGAATTTACACTCCATAGCAATCTTAGCACAATCTTTAATAAAGCATGATGATACAGGGTCTCAAATCTAGAGTCTTTTCAATAATTTCTAATGCTTTTGACTGTGGAATGTTAGCATAAAGA
Organism: Pleurodeles waltl; assembly: GCF_031143425.1. Classification (NCBI taxonomy): domain Eukaryota; kingdom Metazoa; phylum Chordata; class Amphibia; order Caudata; family Salamandridae; genus Pleurodeles; species Pleurodeles waltl. Next base: position 658,537,231 of record NC_090448.1, read on the forward strand.
CCTTCAATGTCCATTGTCACAAGAATATCATACTGGGCATCAAAATCAAAGCCTTTTATTTGTGTGATAACAGCAAGGCTATCTCTAGTGTAGGGCCTTGTAAAAGAAACAAATAATTGTATTTAAAAAAGTCAACATAATCAGCTAGAGGTTGTAAAATTGATTGACACCCAGCCACAATAGGTCTTCCTGGAGTTTTTTTTTATCTTTGTGGATTTTAGGAAGCAGATAAAAGCAGGTATACTATAATCATCTTTATTAAGATAGTCAAATTCTTTCTAACTCAGCCACAAGCCACACAGACTTACTGAAGTAAGTGTGAAAATGTCATTCCTAATTGATGGACTGGGATCTTTAGGTAATCTAAAATATTGCAGGGGACTTTGTAGCTGTCTCAACACCTGTGTCATGATCTACTTTATCATGTACAATAATGCTACCCCCATTATATTCTGGTTTTATTATGATATCTTTCTGATTAGCTAACGTAGTTAATGCATCATTCTGAATTATGGAAAAATTGTATTGGACATACCTATTCTGTTTCAGTACCTCTCAAACTTCAGTACGTACCATATTTTTAAATGTTATTAGCTCCTGAGGCATGAGATTAGAAGGTGGATAGAAAATATAGGCCTGTGATATCACTCGACCCACTGGTAGGTGTTGTAGAAAATAAATATTTTAATCTCAGGCTTCTAAAGAACTCATACAGCTCAATTTGGGTAACACATGGGTCATTTCTACAGGTAGGAATAAATGATAGACCCAAACTCAGAACTTCAGTTTCCACAAGGCTAATCTCATATGATGATAGATTAAAAATAGGAACCACCTCCAAATTGTTGTGGGTCATCTGGTAACCTGAGAGAAAAGACTAGGGCAGTGCTGTCTTAGAAATAGCATGCACTGCAATGCCCTCAGGCTCCTGAGTCCACTATATGGTAATACAAAAATATCCAGTATTTCAGAAAACAGGTAAACAGTTGTTTATCAAAGAAACATGGATTTAATCAATTGCTGGTTGCAAAATAATCCTCTTCAAAAATGTTAACATCACATCTGCAATTTTCAAGGATGCCAAGTCTTTAGAGCAGGCATATCTCCAAGATTTGTTCATGTAACCCAATGCATTTTGGGTGTAAATCACGGCTAACTATAAATGAAGAAAAGTACTTATTACAAATCTGGCTCAGTACAAACATCCATAACCCACCAATCAAAGATAAATAATATTGTGTGACATTTGATAAAGTGCGCTTGAGAAAAACACATGACATATATGTTGAAAACATGCCACTGGAAGATGAAAAATAAACCCTTTTGTTACATACGATCTGCAAATAAAAAACTTCTTTAACTATCAAGGTTCTCAAAAGAGAGTCCCAAAAAACTGCAGCGCTCAGCATGCAATGGTGACAGTGTTTAGAATCTGGTTCTGTCTTACGCCTGACCATCAAACCAATGCTGTTCAAGCTTAACAAGAAGTTTATGGACAAGTGGTGTGCCGTATTAAAGAAATGCTCATTAGACCTTATTCTTTTAATCATCGAAGAATTATCTCAGGTACTGATAGGTTTGGAAGCAGAAAGCTTTAAGCGCAGAAATAATTTGGATCAGAGAATGGAAGGTGACACCTTTTAGATAAATTTGAATCGCATCAATTTAAAACTTGACATATACGCAAAGAAAATTAATGATCAAAAAATATGCAAATACAAGAGAGCTACCATTGATTACAAGCTAGATGAGGTTTATACGTCGGCTGAGGTGTATGCCCAGTAGCGGCAATTAGGAAAACAACCACTAATTCCTCAGAGGAAAGCCTTGCCACTAATAATGACATACAACCCAATCATCCATCCAACACAACCAGCGTTTTCCCAATTGTGAAACAGATATTACCCTCTGTAGAGGCCTCTACAAATAGGGTTTCATCTTTAGCCACAAGCCCAGCATCCAACCATCTACTGGCATCCATGAGCAGTCACAAAGACATCAATTTGGCAAAACCTCCAGGGGACATGGACAAGGAAAGGATGACAACCAGGAGTCAGACAAAACTTTAGTTATTAATATTTCGTCGGCACAGCTCACACCTTTATAGACATCTGTTCTCAGTAAGGGCATGTCATTTGTTTTAACACACTACATCAATTTTTTGACTACAGAAGTGTCTTTTTTCAGATTTATGCATACTCTTTGTTTGCAATACTTCTATGATAATATTGAGCCTCCACCTGTGGAAGAAGATGAACCTCAATATCTTGAATTCAAGCTGAAGAGTATTTTTATTGCACCATCATCACATAAGACCCTAGAAACCTTTGAGACACTTGTGAAAAAGGATTTTTTTAACATTAACATTTCCGCTCCTATACACAGGAACATGTCTAAACGTGAACACAACACTTTGTATTCACTTGTCTCCAACAACAGACTAATTTCAACCAGCAGATAAAGGTGGTGCCTTGGTTGTCATGGACCGCAATTTTTACGAGCACAAAGTCCTATCACATGTCAGTGATGAATATACCTATATGATTCTGCAACACGATCCCTCTGTGGCTTTTATGGGCACTCTTAAACTCATTCTAGACAAGACTAGACATTATTTGACCACGGATTATCTCATGAGTCCGCACCTGTACATGTTGCCCAAAGTACATAACAGTCTGGTTGACCCTCCCCCCCTTTCAGACCCAACGTTTCAGGTTGTGGGTTTATCCAGAAACCTCTTGGGAGGTATCTCAACACTTTTCTTCAACCTTTAGTTCAATCTGGTCCATCGTATGTTCAAGATACCACCGACTTTCCAAATCATTTGGCAAATTTGCAGATCAAAGACAGTGAGGAAGTCTGGTTCTGCACAGTAGATGTGGTTTCTCTATACACATCTATACCCCACCAAGAGGGTATTGAAGCCATGGAATGGGCAATGGTTAATGCAGGCGAGTTGCAAGCCAATAAGATCTTTTTATTGGAGATACTGCACTTTTGCTTATATCATAGTTTCTTTTTTTTTTTTGGAAAGATTCTTTTTACCTTCAGAGCAATGGCACATCTTTGGGTTTTTCAGGGGCTCCTAGCTATGCTAATATCTTTTTATGTCTAAGTTTGTAGCTGAACACATTTATCAATCTGACATATGTTCTGTATAGAAGATACATTGATGATATTTTCCTTATTTGGCGTGGACACAAGAAGGAGTTTTTGCAACAGGTGATGGATTTAAACTCCAAGAACTCCAGGATTAAATATATTCATATGATACACATGTCTAATATCACCTACTTGGATGTTGAGACTGAGCTTGCATCTTCAGGTATCAACACAAAGATTTTCAGGAAACCGACTATAGTAACATGTACTGTATAGCAGTTTTTATCTTTTGACACTGAAACGCTATTTAACTGTTTCTCAGTTCATACGTGTGAAACGCATTACTTCTGATGAAGAGACCAATATGCAGAGTCTACATTACTACAAACAACAGTTCCTCAAATGTGGCTATCCATTGAAGTGTTGGACACTCACTGAATCGCTCTATGAGCATGGACAGATATAAAAGTTTGTGTAAGCAACAGAAAGCACCAGCAACATGGGAAGTGTTTGTTTCATCTTTTTCAACAAACTCCCACATGATTAAACTGATTATTTTACATAGGTGGGAGTTGTTGCACTCAGGCCCAGATATTTTAAGGGACTTTTTTTAATCAACCCTTTTTTGCATACACACAAACCAGAAACTTGAGGGAACTACTGTTCTCTCTTAAAAAAACAAGGGACAAAAAATTTAAAGGAACGATGAGATGCCAAAATTTTACCCACTGTGGTAATGCTATTGTGGGCATGGCCATTTCTCATCCACTTTCTGGGAAACAGATTTCTCTAAGACATTCAGCCAACTGAAATTCACAATGGGTGGTGTCTGTCATTAAATGCCCTTGTGGTCTTCTCTATATGGGTAAAATTGAGAGAAAAATGAAAGTGCGCATCACAGAGCACAAAAGCACAATCAGGCTTAAGAACTTTACTTCATTTGTGGCGATGCACTGGAATGAGAGCAATCATAATATTGTGCAATTAAGAGTCACAGTTTTGGAATACACACCAGAGAAACGAGGGGTCAACATGTAGATATATTTATCCCAACGTGAGATATACTGACTTAAAAAGCTCAACACTTTGTCATTAAGTCCTCATGGGATCAAAGTGGAACTGGCATGCTTCCTTTAAGACTACAGTGATGCTCATGCTATGCCAGCTACTGGGTTCAGTCACATCATTTATTACAATTGCTCTTTACTGAAGAAGAGAGGACAATTTGGATACCTCACTGTCACCTTGAGTCATAAATTAGATATATTTTCCTTATATACATTAGATCTCAGTGCTCACACATACATACATTTTGTTTTCAGACCATGAAGGGGTGCCTGGTTTATTTCTTTACGACATTTACATCAATAATTTTTTTGTTTTTTTATGATTTTATATGTGATCATGTATGTTGTAGTTTTGTTTTTTCACACGCTTTCCCTACTTTCTTGTGTTTTCCAACAGTAACATCGTATAACCGTCATGTACCTGGGATTATGGGCTGTGTGTTCTACGCAGCATTATGTCATTGTAGTCTATCCTGAAGAAATAAGTACTATTCATGCTATGTTATACATTTGACTACATGTAATGTGCTAAAGAAGTTTGTATCATTTATGTTTCACAACACACTGATTGAGTTCATCACAATGCACCAGATTTTTCTATTACCACTGTACATTCTTGTTTTGTACCACTTTAGTGTACGATATAATTCTAGTCTGTAGTGTTTCTTTGATTCCAGTACATTGATTACAATTAATCTACTTGACTTGAGGTTAACGGGAGAAGTAGATGCTTATTTTATGGGTTCGCATGGAGGGGCTTTGTAACTAACACACACTTCTCAATACTATGTTTTGCTCTCGGATATTCTTTCTGCACCTCATTAGTCTGTTTTCACTCTCCATCATCTTGCAACCTAGGCATGCTCTACATGGTTAATCAAATACACCTGGATTTGATAGTTACTTTGTTTTTTGAGCTACACTAACAAGGGTGAATTTGGGCGTAACTGTTGGATTCACAGGCGTTTTGGTGAGTCATGGTGATTTTAAACCATGTACACTGGACATATATGCGGAGATTTCTATTTTCGCGATTGTTTACTTCTCCTCCTAGTTTGCCTATGAAGTGGTCGTGTGATCAGTGGCTCAGTTTTCAAGTTCTGTTCTTTGTTCAAGTTACCTCATTTGAATATACCAAGTTCAGTTAGTATATTTTACAAGGTTGGCAGGCATGCGTTTTAAGCCACACTGGTATGCCGGGCACTGTATCTCTGATTTGCTTGAGCTATTGTTCGTGATGTTGTTTCTAATAGTACAGAATCGGATTCTAAGCACCGTTATTAATGCATACTGGACACTGCAGTTTTTTGGGAATCCTTTTTGAGAACCTTGATAGCTAGAGAAGTTTTTTATGATTTGCAAATTGTATGTAACAGAATGGTTTATTTTTTATCTTCCAGTGGCATGTTTTCAACATATTTGGCATGTGTTTTTCTCAAGCGCACTTTATCAAACATGACACAATATTATTTATCTTTGATTGGTGGGTTATGGAACTTTGTACTGAGTTTGATTTGTAATGAGTCCTTTTCTTCATTTATAATTACCTTTGACAAAGGGTGATTTACAACCGGAATGCTTAGGGTTATATGAAAAAATCTTGGAGCTATTACTGCTCTAAAGACTCGACATTCTTGAAAATTGTAGATGTGATGTTAACATTTGTGAAGAGGATTATTTTACAACCAGCAACTGAATAAATCCATGTTTCTTTGATATAAGATTGTTTACCTTTTTTCTGAATTAGTGGAATATTTTGTTTTAGTATATTGTGGACTAATAAGCCAGAAGGCACTGCAGTGCGTGTTTTTTCTAGAACAGCACTGTCCTAGTCTTCTTTCTCAGTTCAACTTCGGCCAGGGCGGAGTCCTTCTTCAGCATGGCATGCGAAGTTTGTTGAAGTTTTGTTTAACATTACGAGATACGTTTGTAATTTGTATAAATGCTGTAGGAAAATGCCACTGTTGGCATGGTTACCCCCTAACGTTTTGCCTTTTGTTTATGCCAGCTTCGATTGAAAGTGTTCTGGGACCCTGCTAACCAGGCCCAGGCACCTGTGTTCTTTCCCTAAAACTGTAACTTTGTCTCCACAATTGGCACAGTCCTGGCACACAGTTAAGTCCTTTGTAAAAGGTACCCCTGGAACCAAGGGCCCTGTGGCCAGTGAAGTTCTCTCAGGGCGGCAGCATGATTTATGCCACCCTGGTGACCCCTCACTCAGCACATGCACACTGCCTCCCAGGTTGTGTGTGCTGGTGGGGAGAAAAAGACTAAGTCGACATGGCACTCCCCTCGGAGTACCATGCCCACAACCCACTGCCTGTGGCATAGGTAAGTCACCCCTCTAGCAGGATGCACTATACCACAGGTGAGGGCATAGTTGCATGAGTAGTATGCCGTCAAGTCAATTCTTAGACATTGTAAGTGCAGGGTTGCCATACTGAGTATATGGTCTGGGAGTTTGTCAAAAACGAACTCCACAGCACCCTAATGGCTACACTGAATAATGGAAGTTTGGTATCAAACTTCTCAGCACAATAAACCCACACTGATGCCAGTGTGGGATTTACTGAAAAATGCACACAAGAGGGCATCTTGGAGATGTCCCCTGTAAGTTAGCCCAACTGCTAGTGCAAGGCTGACCGGTCTGTGCCAGCCTGCCGCTTCCAGACGAGTTTCTGACCACATGGTGTGAGTGTCTTTGTGCACTCTGTGGTCAGAAACAAAGCCTGTCCTGGGTGGAGGTGCTTCACACATCCCCCTGCAGGAATTGTAACCCCTGGCGGCGAGCCTCAAAGGCACAAGCCTTGTGTTACAGTGCCCACCGGCACTCCAGCTAGTGGAGATGCCATAATGTGTAATGGTGACCTTGAGCCCAGCTCTTCAGATTCCCGGCGACCTCAAGAAAGAGGGACTGCTGAGCTGAAAACCCTGCAGAGAAGAGAAGGAGACAACAACTGACTTGGCCCCAGCCCGTCTCCTGCTTTGAAAAGATGCAAGAAAAGAAGTAACACGTTCTGCAGGACCAGCAACCCCTGAAAAGCCTCCAGAGGACTGCCTGCATCACAGAGGACCAAGAAACTCCGTTGGACAGCGGACCTGTCCAAAAAGGAGATCAAGAAACCAACTTTAAAGGGACTCTCACCTCACTCCAGAAACGCGATGCCCGTCCCCCGGACACAGTCCCCACTTTTGGTGACCAGAGCTGAAGTGACCCCCTCCTTGGAAAATCCTCCATCTTGTTTTGGAGGATTTAGCCCAATAGGACTCGGGATATGCTCTCCTCCCCAAAGGGAGGGAATACAAGGAGGGTGTAGCCACCCTCAAGGACAGCAGCCATTGGCTACTGCCCTGTGACTCTCACACACCTCTAAATTTAGTATTTAGCGGCGACCCTGAACCCAGGATTTTAGATTCCTGACGACCTACAAAGAAGCACTCCTTAGCTAAAAACCCTGCAGAGAAGAAGAAAGGTGACAACTGCTTTGGCCCCAACCCTACCGGCCTGTCTCCTACTTCAGAGAACCCGCACTCCAGCGACGCATCCTGCGGGCCCAGCGACCTCTGCCGACTCAGAGGACTGCCTGCAACTACAAAGAATCATGAGCCCCTGTGGACAGCGGACCTGTCCAACTAAAGAAAGAAGATTTTAAAGGGACTCTCACCTCCCTCCAGAAGCATGAGTCCCCACCACTCTGCACCCGATGCCCCTGGCCCGTGTCCAGAGAAACCAACGACCCGGAGAGGATCCCCAGGCGACTCAGACGATGTGTCACTCTGGGTTGACCTCTCTGCACCCCACGACGATACCCGCAGAGGGAATTCCGAGGACCCCCCTGACCGCGAATGCCCGGGGAGAAGATATCCAACGCCTGGAGAAGCCCAGCACCCGCAGCCCCCAGGCAGATAAACCGACCATCAGTGCAGCAGTGGCCAGCATGCGGCCCTCACCTTTGCCCAGTCGGTGGCTGGCCCGAGAAGCCCCCATGTGCCCTGCCTGCAACGTTTGAGTGACCCCTAGGTCCCTCCATTGAATCCTATTGCAAACCCGATGCCCTGTTTGCCCACTGTACCCGGCCGCCCCTGTGCCACTGAGAGTGTGTTTTGTGTGCCTACTAAACCCCCATGAGGACCCGGCTACTTACCTGCCAGCAGACTGGAACCAGAGCACCCCCTGTCTCCATAGGTACCCATGTTATTTTGGCTCCTCTTTGACCTCTGCACCTGACCGGCCCTGTGTTGCTGGTGCGGGGTGTTTGGGGTGCTATGCTCCAGAGACTGAACTTGTAAATGCTTTACTTACTGTATTAACCAAACTGTACTTACTTCCCCAGGAACTGTTGAAATTTGTACTGTGTCCACTTTTAAAATAACTTATTGCCATTTTATGGAAAACTGGGTACATTACTGTTTTGGTTCAAACGTCCAACTATACCTATGCAAAGTACCTTACATTTAATGTACTTACCTGCAATTTGAATCTTGTGGTTCTAAAATAAATTAAGAAAATAATATTTTTCTAAATAAAAACCTATTGGTTTGGAGTTAAGTCAATGAGTGTGTGTTTTCACTTCTTGCTTGTGTGTGTACAACAAATGCTTAACACTACCCTCTGATAAGCCTAACTGCTCGACCACACTACCACAAGTAGAGCATTAGTATTATCTACTATTGCCTCTGTCAAACCTCTTGGGGAACCCCTGGACGCTGTGCACACTATATTTCATTTTGATATAGTATATACAGAGCCAGCTTCCTAAAACTACTGTATACTTGAGTGCATCACAACCATTCTTTCTGATTCATCCGGGAACCTACCACTCATAATACTGTTCCGAGTTTGTCAGAACTCAGGTGTGTACTGATTTTTTAGCCATTCCCATCTGCAGTTCCTAACTCTGCATTGTTGAAGCCTCATCCTTGAGGTAAAAAAAGATGTATTTGAAGTTGATGGACCAGGGCCAAAACCTAGACTTGTTGCCCCTCCTGCAGTACTATCATTCTCAGAACCCGAAGAGCTACTTTCAGAAAATGTATGTTTTTTCTGAAAAACACCCCTGTTATCTAAGCCCTGTTGGTAGAAGTCCTTCCTCAAATACAGATATACATGTTCTCTACTATTCTTTCTGATGTGTTTCTAAAGTTTATCTCTCTTTTTCAAAATATTAGTTCTAAGGAATTCGGCTACAAAAACAGCCAAATTGTTTTAGGAATTCTTTAGCATCAGTGATCTTCTAACAACTTCTTTTTCAGTTCAGTAATCTCTTTTTTTAGTTTCTCAGTGTGCTTAAGTGTGGTTTCAATGCTCAACACTGTCCAGCTGCGGGAACATTTATTGGATATGAAACTGAAGCATGTCTTAAATTCTTCATCATCAATAAAGATGATTAGAATGTTCTGCACTTGAAGACCATCCAGAATAATGTTAGCATTTAAACAGTCAGTCAAAAACTTAGAATGCAACTCTGTCTTTATTGATTTTTTATGTAAGCTCTCTAGATCTGCCTTAATTGAATCATGTAATCTGTTGGCCTGTGTTTACCTAATGATCCCACTCCATCAATTAGGAAGGAGATTTTCACACTTCCTTCAGTAGGTCTGTGTGGCCCGTGGCTGAGTCTGAAAGAATTTGACTATCTTAATAAAGAGGATTATATTATACCCACCTTGAAGACCTATCATGGCTGAGTGTAAATCAATTTTACAACCTCTAGCTGAGTTTGTTGACTTTTTTATAAAATAATTTGTTTCTTTAACAAGAATCCACACTAGAGATAACATTGCTGTTATGACACAAAGTGAAGGCTTTGAGTTTCACATCCATTGTGATATTCTTGTGACAATGGACATAGAAAGTCCTTATACTAACATTCCACAGTCCGAGAATACTTTAGATTTGAGACACAGGAAAGTACTAAGATGCATTATTAGAACACTGGAATGTTGGCAGCTCCATTGAAAACAATGGAGTGCTCCGGGCTTTTACTGGCCGGTAAAAGCCCACAGCCGCCAACATTCCAATCTTCTTTGTTCACAGCAGAAGCTGTGAACAAAGCCTCACGGAGCATGAGGGGATTTTAATCCCCTCTGGTTCCGTGAAGCCTTTGTTTTATTTAGGAGAACATTCTGCCCTCTAATGGCAGAATGTTCTAATAGCCTTAGAACCCACCGTAGCGGGCTCTACTGGCTATTAAAGGCCCTCTCCCTTGTTAAAGGCCCTTGCAATTTGCGATTCGGTAATAGCATTTGCGATTTTTAAGAAATCGCTATTACCGAATTGCAAATGTGATACATGGCACTTTGCGAGTCGGAAATAGCGATTTCTTAAAAATCGCTATTTCCGACTTGCAAAGGGCAGTGATGATACATGTGGCCCAATGTCCCTTAAGTGCTAGGTACTACAAAGAACTTTGTGGTGATTGTGTTTGTTGTTTTGCTATGGAAACACAAGTTCTTTATTGTGGGCAACTTGAAACATTAGCATTTATTAGTTGATGTTGGGTTGATTTAATTAATGTGTTGACCAGCTTATTGATCATTTCTTTTTGTAAAATTTGTTTTTTATATCCATGCTGTATAACAACTTTGATTTGGCAGCTCAGAGTTGTACATTGGGTGTTTTTCTCTTTTTAGATTAATGGGCAGTTGTTTATGGCACTGTGGAATCTTTTTCAGATTGACTACTGACTAGGTATTCTTCTGACATCTACTACTAGTTTTTCATGGGCATGCTTCTTCTCTTTTAATAGCATGGCACTTTGGCCAAACAATACCAATATCCCTTAATGTGCCTAATACTTCTATTTCTGCATTGGTCCAGTGGGTTAAATCTTTAGTCCATCTGTGTGTGTCTGGGGTGCAAGGGGATTTCCATTGTGTTGCAATGAGTCGTTTAAAGGTGATGAACGCTAGGTCTGCACATCTATGTTTTTGTTTGTCCTTGTTACGTCTACGGCGTATGCCTAATATGTAGGATTCAGGTGTGGGATTCAGCGAGAGACCCGACCACTTGGTTATCTGTTGTGTGACGTCGTGCCATGTGTGAAGTAGTGGTGGGCAATTCCAGGTCATGTGGAAGAAATCTGCTTCCGTGGTTCCGCATCGTGGACATTCGGATGTTGCTTGTGGAAATATGCGTTTTATGCGAAGTGGGGTTAGATATGTCTGGTGTAGATAGTTGAGTTGGGTGTATCTGAAACGGGCATTGCAGGATATTTCCCGTGTGGTTGTGAGGGCCATGGACCATTGTTGCTCTGTGAGGGGTGTGTGCAGGGCTTTGTCCCAGTTTGATTTTGCTTGTGTTTGTGTTATTTCGGATAGGCCTGTAGTATGCGGTATATCCGGGAGATGCTTGTTGGCGTGCCAATGTCTGCGAGCAGTTTGTGTAATGTGGGTGATATTGGTGGATCTGAATGACCTGGGCCCCATGTTTTACGTATCAATCCTTTGAGTCCTTCGCGTGTGATGAATTCGCCTGGTCCTAGGGTGTATGTCTTTGCAAGTTTTGATTATTGTAATATAGTGATCATCCTCAAATAGGTCGCCGATCTGCTGTAAACCTTTTGCAGTCCATGTCACAAGGCCTGGTGTACCATGTAGTTTATTTATCCCTGGTATGGCTAGTAGGGGAATCTTTGGTGAGTATAGTGGTACACGGGTTCCCTTTGATGCGTAGCGGTTCCATGTGCGTTCGGCAACTGTCATTAGTATGTTTTTATGATGCGGAGTGGGTATGCACCCTATAAGCCAATCTAGGATCTTTGTGCGTCCTAGTTGTGTTCTCACTTTGTGTCCTTCTGGATTTGGGGGATCTTGTAGCCAAGTCATGATCCAATGTAGTTGTGCTGCTGCGTAATAGAGTTTGAGGTGCAGTACACCCATACCCCCCTTTCCACTGGGAGGTAGAGCTTAGCTACAGCCACCCTTATGCGCCCGCTCGCCCATATCAATTCGGTCAGCAGTTTAGTTAATTGTACGAAGAGTGTTTTTGGTAGTATTAGTGGTAACGCAGCAAAGTAATAAAGTAATCGAGGAAGCACTATCAGTTTGACCCCATGTTCCCATTTTAAGTCTGTCGATTGTTACTCCAACATGTGGTTCTGGGTATGGTCTCATGGGGAATATGCATGATTTGGTCCAATTGATGCGCAGGCCGGACAAGTCCCCAAAAGTGTTAAGTAGTTGTAATATGTGTGAAAGGGATTCGGTGTAGTTGCGTAAGTATATTAGTGTGTTGTCTGCATATAATGAGACTATGCGGAATTCTTCGCCGTCCGGGATGCCCCATTCTGCTGCTTCATTGTGCAGTCTTGCAGCGAGTGGCTCTATTGCTAGTGCAACCAATAGTGGTGATAATGGACAACCTTGTTGCGTACCTCTACCTATGTCAAATTTTTCTGATATGATAGCGCCGGTTTTAACACGTGCTTTGGGGTTAGTATATATTATGGATATCCAGCGTATGAAGCCTGCGCCAAATCCCATTTTTTGTAGTGTTATCATCAAGAAAGGCCAGCCCAGTGTGTCACAGGCTTTTTTCACATCTAGTGAAACCGCCACACGAGAGTGATCTAGTCCCGGAGTCTCAGACATGATGCGTAATAAGTTTCTAATGTTAATAAAAGTGTTACATCCTGGTATAAAGCCAGATTGGTCCGGTGTATCAGAGTAGTCATTAGTGGTAGGAGGCGATTTGCTAGAATTTTCCCTAGTATTTTATAATCTGAATTTAATGGGGATAGGGGTCTGTATGAGCGGACGTTTAAAGGATCTTCTCCTTTTTTATGTAAGACTACGATTGTTGCCTCCCGTTGTGTTTCTGTGAGTTGTCCTTTTTCGTATGCTTCTTGTAGCATTGTTTGGAATGGTGAGATTATCTGTGGTGTGAAAGTCTGGTAGTATTCGATGGGGAGTCCATCTGTCCCTGGGGTTTTAATGTGTGTCAGCTGTTTTAATGCCTGTAATATCTCTTCTCTTTCGATTGGTCTATCGAGGTTTATTATTTGTTCTGTGTGTAATCGCTTTAATGGGGCGTGATGGAAGAACTCTGCCAATTGTAGTGGATGTGGGGGGGTTCGGTTACGTACAGTGTGCTGTAGTATTGTTTGAATGCATCATTGTAAAGAAATGGCTCCCTGTTGCAGTTACCCCCCACTTTTTGCCTGATACTGATGCTGACTTGACTGAGAAGTGTGCTGGGACCCTGCTAACCAGGCCCCAGCACCAGTGTTCTTTCACCTAATATGTACCATTGATCCCACAATTGGCACACCCTGGCATCCAGATAAGTCCCTTGTAACTGGTACCTCTGGTACCAAGGGCCCTGATGCCAGGGAAGGTCTCTAAGGGCTGCAGCATGCATTATGCCACCCTAGAGACCCCTCACTCAGCACAGCCACACTGCTTACAAGCCTGTGTGTGCTAGTGAGAACAAAATGAGTAAGTCGACATGGCACTCCCCTCAGGGTGCCATGCCAGCCTCTCACTGCCTATGCAGTATAGATAAGACACCTCTCTAGCAGGCCTTACAGCCCTAAGGCAGGGTGCACTATACCATAGGTGAGGGTACCAGTGCATGAGCACTGTGCCCCTACAGTGTCTAAGCAAAACCTTAGACATTGTAAGTGCAGGGTAGCCATAAGAATATATGGTCTGGGAGTCTGTTTTACACGAACTCCACAGCACCATAATGGCTACACTGAAAACTGGGAAGTTTGGTATCAAACTTCTCAGCACAATAAATGCACACTGATGCCAGTGTACATTTTATTGTAAAATACACCACAGAGGGCACCTTAGAGGTGCCCCCTGAAACTTAACCAACTATCTGTGTAGGCTGACTGGTTCCAGCAGCCTGCCACACTAGAGACATGTTGCTGGCCCCATGGGGAGAGTGCCTTTGTCACTCTGAGGCCAGTAACAAAGCCTGCACTGGGTGGAGATGCTAACACCTCCCCCAGGCAGGAGCTGTAACACCTGGCGGTGAGCCTCAAAGGCTCACCCCTTTGTCACAGCCCAGCAGGGAACTCCAGCTTAGTGGAGTTGCCCGCCCCCTCCGGCCACGGCCCCCACTTTTGGCGGCAAGGCTGGAGGGAACAAAGAAAGCAACAAGGAGGAGTCACTGGCCAGTCAGGACAGCCCCTAAGGTGTCCTGAGCTGAAGTGACTCTTACTTTTAGAAATCCTCCATCTTGCAGATGGAGGATTCCCCCAATAGGGTTAGGATTGTGACCCCCTCCCCTTGGGAGGAGGCACAAAGAGGGTGTACCCACCCTCAGGGCTAGTAGCCATTGGCTACTAACCCCCCAGACCTAAACACGCCCTTAAATTTAGTATTTAAGGGCTACCCTGAACCCGAGAAAATCAGATTCCTGCAACTACAAGAAGAAGGACTGCCTAGCTGAAAACCCCTGCAGAGGAAGACCAGAAGACGACAACTGCCTTGGCTCCAGAAACTCACCGGCCTGTCTCCTGCCTTCCAAAGATCCTGCTCCAGCGACGCCTTCCAAAGGGACCAGCGACCTCGACATCCTCTGAGGACTGCCCCTGCTTCGAAAAGACAAGAAACTCCCGAGGACAGCGGACCTGCTCCAAGAAAGGCTGCAACTTTGTTTCCAGCAGCCTTGAAAGAACCCTGCAAGCTCCCCGCAAGAAGCGTGAGACTTGCAACACTGCACCCGGCGACCCCGACTCGGCTGGTGGAGATCCAACACCTCAGGAGGGACCCCAGGACTACTCTGATACTGTGAGTACCAAAACCTGTCCCCCCTGAGCCCCCACAGCGCCGCCTGCAGAGGGAATCCCGAGGCTTCCCCTGACCGCGACTCTTTGAATCCTAAGTCCCGACGCCTGGGAGAGACCCTGCACCCGCAGCCCCCAGGACCTGAAGGACCGGACTTTCACTGGAGAAGTGACCCCCAGGAGTCCCTCTCCCTTGCCCAAGTGGAGGTTTCCCCGAGGAACCCCCCCCTTGCCTGCCTGCAGCGCTGAAGAGATCCCGAGATCTCTCATAGACTAACATTGCGAACCCGACGCTTGTTTCTACACTGCACCCGGCCGCCCCCGTGCTGCTGAGGGTGAAATTTCTGTGTGGGCTTGTGTCCCCCCCGGTGCCCTACAAAACCCCCCTGGTCTGCCCTCCGAAGACGCGGGTACTTACCTGCAAGCAGACCGGAACCGGGGCACCCCCTTCTCTCCATTCTAGCCTATGTGTTTTGGGCACCACTTTGAACTCTGCACCTGACCGGCCCTGAGCTGCTGGTGTGGTGACTTTGGGGTTGCTCTGAACCCCCAACGGTGGGCTACCTTGGACCAAGAACTGAACCCTGTAAGTGTCTTACTTACCTGGTAAAACTAACCAAAACTTACCTCCCCTAGGAACTGTGAAAATTGCACTAAGTGTCCACTTTTAAAACAGCTATTTGTCAATAACTTGAAAAGTATACATGCAATTTTTATGATTTAAAGTTCATAAAGTACTTACCTGTAATACCTTTCAAATGAGATATTACATGTAGAATTTGAACCTGTGGTTCTTAAAATAAACTAAGAAAAGATATTTTTCTATACAAAAACCTATTGGCTGGATTTGTCTCTGAGTGTGTGTACCTCATTTATTGTCTATGTGTATGTACAACAAATGCTTAACACTACTCCTTGGATAAGCCTACTGCTCGACCACACTACCACAAAATAGAGCATTAGTATTATCTCTTTTTACCACTATTTTACCTCTAAGGGGAACCCTTGGACTCTGTGCATGCTATTCCTTACTTTGAAATAGCACATACAGAGCCAACTTCCTACAATCATTAATCTCTTGTTGTGAGTTTACTAACGTGCCTGTGTATTGTCTTATAAAGTTTATGGGTGTGACTTTCTGTGTCCCTTTTTGCTAGCCATGCTAGCAACCTGCTAGAGCGGTCGCCTTCGGCGTGTAGGCGTGCTCTGTAGTGTCGGTGGTTGAATTTACACAAGCGAGTCTCGGTTATGTTCCATTGTTTTTTTTTAGGTTAATTAGTTTGTTGCTGCTGCCTCTGCCCAGGGCCAATTTGCATTCCGTGTTGTGTATTTTCCCTTCAATGTCGTGCAGCTCTGCACTTAGTTCTCGACGGACCCCGCCTGCCGTTGCCATGAAACTGCCTCTTATTACCACTTTGTGTCCGTCCCATTCTGTCACTCGTGATGTTGTTGTTGTCTTTGTGTTTATCGCAAAGTAGGTTTTTATTTCTTCTGCTATTTTGACTCGGAAAGGGGGGTCGCGCAGTAGGGTGGGTTGCAGGTGCCATGTTGGAATACATGTTGCCTGTCTGCCCCATTTTAGTGGTGAGTAAAAAGAGTATTCTCTATCTGTGGGATGTAATCGTCTCCATATATCTTGTAGTTCTCTTTCTTGCATCCATTTATTGAGCACACAGGACAGAGTCCTGCACTGGGCGTCTCTTGTTGGGGAGTGTGATCTGTCCATTGACATCTCTATTAAGCTATTAAAATCTCCCCCCATATAGTGGGTGTGGTCAGGTCATATGGAATTTGTGTGTTGATGGTCCGAAGGAACTCTCCTTGTCCTGTGTTGGGTGAGTATAACCCAATTATTGCTAGTTGTTTCCCGTCTAGTTCTCCCTCCAGGCAAGTGTATCTGCCATTATTATCTACGTGTACATCTTTGATTGCGTATGGTACACCGGGAGCGTTCCATATTAATACACCCTTCGCATATGTCGAGGTTTTGGTGCCATGTACTGTACCTGACCAGTTTTTATCTATTTCGCCCAGTTCGTGTGTTGTAGCGTGTGTCTCTTGTAAGATAGCGATATGTACTTTGTGTCGTTTAAGGTACAAGTGTATCCTATGTCTTTTAGTCGAGTTGGCTAGTCCCCTGATATTCCTGGTTACTATGTTATATGACGTCATTTTGTGTAGGTTGTGTGGTGTGGTGTGTTCTCCATCTAGGGGGTAAGCACGTTTTTCCCCAGACCCCGCGTTGTCCCAACCAACCCCCCCAGAATCTCCCATGTGTAGGAATATAGAGCATCTTGTAGGGGAAAGATAAAGTAAAGAAGATAGTAAAACTTACATTGATTAATCTAACTGGGGACTGCAAGGCACAACTGGTGCAACTGTTTACATTAGTTACTTCGAGGTCCATTCGGTAACCCGTTGGGTTAGGGAGGGCGTTGATGTATAGTCCAGAGTGGCTCCTGTTTTCCAGCCCGTATGGATGTATTTGTTTCCTTTCATATGTTCTGTGTTGGGCCTTCTGTGATCGCAGCTCACGCGTGGTACTGGGTTTTCGGGTTTGCGTGTTCCTTGTTTGCCTTTTTTTTTTTTTTTTTTTTTGAGAAGGTTGGCCTTATGTTGTATTTGCTGTTCTGTTATAGTTACATGGGCATGTGAATTTGTTTAAGGAAAGTCTTGATGCTTTGCTTTAGAGGTCATCTGCTGAGTGTGGAGTAAACGTTGGTCCAGTGGTGAGCGGCGACATGATTAGGCCGTGTTGGCTGCTCGCTGAATCTGAGTCTGAGTTGTTGGTGCCTTGGTTGGATTGTGGCCGTATGCATGAGAATCTGTTCGCTACTTTTAAGACTTGAGCTTGCTCCGCCATTACTTGTGATTTTGTTGGACCCGATTCGGTCCTTTGTTTTGATCTATTTTTGCAGCGTGGTTGTGAAGTCAGCCACTCTTTTTGTGTTTGGGTCTCGGCTGTGGGGCCTACCAGTCCTTTCGCGTGTATCCAAGTCCATGCGTCTTCTGATGTTGGGAATATGTGGGATCTTTCACCGTCCACCACACACAGTTTAGCCGGGTACATCAAGGAGTATGAGTACTTTTTGTCTCTCAGTATTTGCTTTGCTGTATTAAAGGTGGCGCGTTTACGTTGCACTTCGGTGGTGTAATCGGGGTAGGCCGCGATTTTTGCCTTTCTGTGTCTATTGGGCCCGATGTGCAGATGTTCTTCAGTACCTGGTCCCTGTCCCTATAGTTTAGAAGTCTCGCAATTAGTGGTCTTGGTGGGGCTCCCGGACGGGGAGGGCCTCCTGGTACTCAGTGTGCATGTTCCACTATTAAAAGCGGTGGGAGGTCTTTTGTGAATATGTTTTCTCTGAGCCAACGTTCCAGGAATGCCTCTGCATTTGGGAGTTCTATCTTCTCCAGGAACCCAAGGAATCTCACATTATTACGGCGTGAGCGGCCTTCCGCCTCGTCAGCCCGCTTGTGTAGGTGTAGTATTTCGGATTCCTGGTGTTGGAGTTGAAGTTTCATATCTGCTATGTCTGTTTGCACTGTGTTGAGGGTTGTTTCAGCTGTTGCTACCCTTTCTGCTAGCTTCCGATGTTCCATTCGAAGAGTGTTAACTTCGGCCACTACTCTGTCTATTTTGCCCTCTAATGATGTTCTGGTGTCAAGTATTGCTTGGAGTACTTTTTCCATTTGTGCGGAATGAGCAGTTAGAGTCACTGTCACTTTGTGTAGAGCGTTTGAGTGGTGTTCTGTGTCCATGTCTGATGCTGATGCTGAGGGTCTAGCTTCAGATTGAGTTCTTTGTGGTTTCGGTTTCACCATGTTTATATCAATCCTGAGTTTGTTGCGCATCAGTTTATAATCCACCGTATATTCACCTTGTGTTTTGTGGAGATTGCTAATTTTCTTTGGGTCCACAGAATAGCAATACTGTACAACACAGATGTGGCGTTTTATTCTAGCTCAGGGTGCACCTATGTTTGTGAGTTTTACTGTCCGCTAGATAGTACCAAGGAGCACTACTTTCAAGGGTGGATCCGTCTCGTGAGATCGGCTGTGTGGTGTGGCGCAGCTCGGTAGGGGGGTTGAGAACACACTTAAAGGTGTTTTACTTTATAGGGTTGAGTAGGGTCGCAGTCCTTTAATAGGTTACTTTTGCGCGTGCTTGCAGGAGTCACTTTATGGGTCGCTTGATTCCATTCATGGTCATGCCGTCCAGCGCCGCCTGACTCGTGCACTCCGGCGCCCCCCACGTGGCTCCGAATCTACTGAGGTAGGCTTCTCTGTAGGTGGGCCTCTGCGCGAGTTTGAGGAGGTTTTTTTGTTTATTCCTTTTTTTCCCCTCTATTTATATATATCTTCTTTTCCTGCTTATTTTATTGTTCTCCTCATTTTATGGCTCTCTCCCCCCTTTCCTAACTCTGTTCATGCCTGGTGGAGCATCATATTATTCGATCCGTTACAAATGCTGTTTAGCTGGTGAGTGTAGTGGAGTGGCTTCGCACTCAGGCCTTTATCTATGCCGCCGGGCTTGATTAAAATCCAGTGCCCGTTGCACTCGTTTCTTGCGGCGGTACTGCCGCTTGTGCGGTTCGAGTGTCTCTCACCGGCTCTGCTTCGATGGGTCATGGCGCGGGCAGCAGCCGGAGCCCGGGACCCCGACAACCACGCCCCGGGTCCCACCACACATCACCTCCGCTTCCCATGGCTCTGTCGCTTGGGCCACGTCCAGGAAGGCCAGAGCGCGTCCCCTTCTATGCCGCCGGGCTAGGTTAAAGTCCAGCGCCCGTTGCGCTTGCTTCTTACGACGCTGTTGCCGCTGTGCGGTTCAAGCGGCTCACCCTGGCTCTGCATCGATAGGCCACTGTGCGGGCAGCCGCAGGAGCCCAGGACCCCGACAATCACGCTCCGGGGTCTACCGCACCTCACCTCCGCTTCCCACGGCTCTGTCGCTTGGGCCACGTCCAGGTCCAGGAAGGCCCGAGCGCGGGCGTCGCTCCGTCTTCAGCACGGATCATCCGGTTCGCGTTTGCGACGACGCAGGATTCCGCTGATCGACTTTTGTTAGTGCTCAAGCCTTGTCGCACTCATATCT
Source organism: Pleurodeles waltl (assembly GCF_031143425.1). Lineage (NCBI taxonomy): Eukaryota > Metazoa > Chordata > Amphibia > Caudata > Salamandridae > Pleurodeles > Pleurodeles waltl. Next base: position 658,557,234 of record NC_090448.1, read on the forward strand.
GTTTGTTTTCACATGCGGTGCCTGGGAATTTAGTGTTTTAGCAGGATCTTTACGCAGGCTGTGGACGGAGCTCTCTTTAGAGCGTCCTTTCACTGCGCCATCTTGACCACGCCCCTGTCCAGGATTGACTTTGCAACATTTCCATTGTAGATTGCAATCTGATTCAGTTTGGGGGGGGGCTGTGCATTCAGTATGACAACTTCAGACCTGGCAAAATCACGACTTGGAGGTCGAAAGTTGGACAACTCTACAAAAGGTTAATCTCGTTAAAACAAGGTTTTTAGGAGGGCCAGGTCTCTCCAGGTTTCAGACGGGTAGTAGTTTGAAGCAGACAATGAAACGAGTTTCTATCGGACCATATATTCCTGTCCTTAACTGTAATGACAAAAACACTGATCGATTTCTTAACAATTAATTAAAAAAAAAGTTAAAGTGGTCTATGTCAGTGATTTAGGGCCATATGTATACTTTTTGACGCAAAACTGCGCTAACGCAGATTTGCGCCAAAAAAATTAGCGCCGGCTAACGCCATTCTGAAGCGCCATGCAGGCGCCCTATTTATTGAATGGCGTTAGCCGGCGTTAGCCGACCGGCGCTGCCTGGTGTGCGTGAAAAAAACCACGTACACCAGGCAGTGCCGGCGTAGGGAAAAATGGCGTTTGGGCGTCCAAAAATGGGGCAAGTTAGGCTGAGGCAAAAAAATCGTCTTAACCCGATTTGCGCCATTTTTTTTGGCCGCCCAGACGCCATTAACATGACTCCTGTCTTAGCAAAGACAGGAGTCATGCCCCCTTGCCCAATGGCCATGCCCAGGGGACTTCTGTCCCCTGGGCATGGTCATTGGGCATAGTGGCATGTAGGGGGGCACAAATCAGGCCCCCCTATGCCACAAAAAAAAATTAAAAAAAATACTTACCACAACTTACCTTTTCTTCCCTGGGGTGGGTCCCTCCATCCTTGGGTGTCCTCCTGGGGTGGGCAAGGGTGGCAGGGGGTGTCCCTGGGGGCTTGGGAGGGCACCTCTGGGCTCATTCTGAGCCCACAGGTCCCTTAACGCCTGCCCTGACCCAGGCGCTAAAATCCGGCGCAAATGCGGGTTTTTTAGTCCCGCCCACTCCCGGGCGTCATTTTTGCCCGGGAGTATAAATACGACGCATATGCATCGGAGTCATTTTTTAAGACGGGAACGCCTACCTTGCATATCATTAACGCAAGGAAGGTGTTCACGCAAAAAAATGACGCTAACTCCATGAACTTTGGCGCTAGACGCGTCTAACGCCAAAGTATAAATATGGAGTTAGTTTTGCGTCGAAAAAAACGACGCAAATTCGGCGCAAACGGAGTATAAATATGCCCCTTAGTTCCTATTTATATTTCACGGTTTACTAAATCTTGCACGCTATTATCAGGATGTTGTGTTTCTGAATTTGTTTGTTGCGTAGTATTCTTTTATAGGGCTACTTTGAACTGAGTCTCCTTCAGCTGTTTACAGTGGGTTATGACTGAGGGTCTGAGATTCTTTATAAATGTGTTTAACGGGGATACACAGTTGTCAAAATATTGGCACGGCAGAAGTAAAAGAAAATGCAGTGCTTACAGGTGAGTGGATGTGTTGTGTGTTTGGGGTTGGTGAAGTGTAGGAGATGCGAGGAAATGCAATTGGGTGACAGTGAAAAGAGGGTGCTGAAGAGGAAAGAAAAGAAGTGCAAGACATGTATATATACCAGATATGGAGAGTAAAAGGGGGTATATGTCTAACATACAGTGAATTCAAGGTGAGTATTTCAGAAACTCTGAAGAAGACTTATCCCTTCCACAGGCTTCAGTAATGTGTAAATCATAGTCTCAGAATAAAAATAACAGTATTTGTCAAGTGCACCATAGCCTCACTTTTCCATCTTCACAAACAAGATCCTTGTTATTATTAATTTATCTTAAATAGCTAACGTCCATTAACAAAGCCAATAGGCCTGTCTGATTTTATATGCATGTCAGTTGTTGAGTTATAAATATGGATGCAATAGCAGAATGTTCAGAGAGCAACTAAAACACTGGTTGGGTGGCACACTATGGGAATCACAGAAATGTAGCTTATGTCTTTAACCCTTGCCCTTAATTACATGGGCCACACCCCTTTTAGAAACCTTCAACTTTTTTCATCCCATTTGAAGCCTAGCTTATATCCCAAGAGGAAATAGCTTCCTGATGAAATCTAAACTATTTTGACAGTGTTTGAAGCACTATGCAAATCAGCACTATGCACATCCCTAGCTTATCTGCTTTGCCACTTGTAATAAATAGAATTAATAAAACTGTAGAAACGTGTTGAGGTGCTCCACTTACTATGAATCACATAAAATATTGTCCCACATTGTCTCTATATGTAAACTGGTGCTTAATTTGACCTGGTGGTTTCTGGTGTTCGGGACAGTCTGCCTCATGGTGATGCTATTTGCCTAATTTAGAGATGAGCACAACAAGTTATTAACTCAACATACATTAAAATTATTAATACCTGCTGCCCAAGCCATTCTTATAGCTTTTGGGGGCAAGGAATAGTTTGAATTGCCACGCTTGTCGCAATGTGATGGTTTGTAGTTGCGTTGGTACTGTCATTGGCAGCGCTGATAGGGGCAATGGGTGGTGGAAGCTGCATTGGCCTACTGAGGAAGGCCCTGACACTTATTTATTATTATTTACAATTATTATTATTCATTTTACAAAATAAGAACTGAGGTATACACGTCACAAATACCACCTTCCCAGTTCCCTGGTCGAAATGCATCCTGACATTATAACTACTTGCTTGTGCTTTACCAACCTGGACAAACTATCAATGAATTTCAAGGCATAATGCATTGTTGTCATTTGCACAACAGGAAACAACAAGAAACATCCTTTGCAACACCACAGGCCTCATTGCGAGATGCCCAGAATTCCATAATGGGGCTGGTAGCGGGACTACGATCCCCATCAGGATTTACAAGGTTCACAGAAACACCTCAGAACTGTGTGCTTCCCTCGCAGATTTCAGGTGATGCAAACACCTGAAATCCAAAGGGGAATGTATGTAGGCGAATGAAGAATTATCAGGGGAACTGCACCAAGAATTGCTGACTCCTCCGTTAATTCCTCATCACCCAGAGATTTCGAAATACTGAACCGGTAATCCCTGTTAATTCTGCACTGCCCTCACTCCCCAAATTAATGGGATTTGCAGGAGCGTTAATTCAAGACTACAGAAATAACACCTCCACCTCTATAAACCTTGTAATGAGACCCCGCATCATCCTGGACACGTTCATAGTAAGCATTTTTTATTTTTACATTTGCTGACATGGGTACAAATACTAGACGGGTGACTCAGGATAACTCCTATTAATACTAGTACAAAGACGCATGCAGTATAAGGCTTTTATTTAAAATATAGATAAAAGTGCATAGCATGGATTTCTAATGTAGGTCAAGGACAGCTGAAGCCATGTCTGATTTTTTACGACATCAAGGTAAAATATATTTACATGTAAGTAATCACGTACTTCGTGATTATGCGAAAATCAGACATGAATCCAGACACCCTTTGCCTGTTCTGGGAACCCTTGGAGTATATCAAACCAAACACAGGTCAGTTATTGCTCCTCAAATCAGCGACTCTTACTAAACATAGAGTGTTCCTGTATTTGCAGCCACAGTAAGGCAAAGCTGTGTGTGAGCCAAGTGTTTACATTTTTGGATGGACACATTTGTGCCCGAGGCTGGATCTGTGCGGTTTGGGGCAGAGTGTCTCTGCTAAGGAGCGCCTGCACGTGTTCCGCCCTCTATTTGAAGATTATGCTCTAGTGAGACACCATCGCAGGCATGCGGGGGTGTGAGTTGGCATATTATATATTTGCCGTTTTGATGCTTAATGTAGACTTTTTATGGCTGGCCATCGGTAAATGTTGATTTAGAGTAGCAAATTATGGTGGTGTCTTTGTTTCTGAATCTGTCTATAGCTGAGCATGAAGCTATGCTTAGGAGTATGAAAGCGTACCTCGCCTATGACGCTTGTGATCCTAGCCTACGATGGCTGTGCGTCTGACTTTTCATGGCTGCAGTCCAAATATATCATGATAGCAGCATAGTTAACATATAGTTGGTAACACTTGTATCTACCTTATCCTTTTTTTCCCATTACTGCTAAATGTAGGTTTCCTTCTCTTCATTATGTCACTTTCTGTAATACCACCAGGGAAAATAACAAAGTTGCATCCCTTCCTGCGATGACATCGGGACCAAAGGTTATATATATGATGGCTGTTTCTGGGACGTCGTTTGAGATTTCTTTTGCTATCCCTGGCATTTTGGGGCGTCTCTGTCCATATCTATATTCTAGATTTACGGTTTACAACCTTGAGAGTTAACATCTGATCAAATGTGTCTTATTTATTCATGTATTTATAGACGCAACTAGGATCTCACACTATAACGTGCTCTTTTTTTTTTTTTTTTTTTACATTAACTAGTTAATGATTTTGATAGGCAGCAGCTTCCGTATGCTACTTTGCATTTATTATGATTTGATAAAGCATTTGTAGCCCGCTCGATTCAATAAAAGTATTTAAAAAAGACATAGAAAAGGTTTGCCAGTTTTTATCCGTAATGTATAACTGACACGGGGTTGTGGTCCTTGACACTACGTGATAAAGGCGGTCATTACAACATTGGCGGTAAAAGGCGCTTACCGCCGTGCAGAAGACCGCCAATACACCGCGGCGGCGGCGGGAGACCGCCACAGATATTATGAGACACATCACGGAAACCGCAGAAATTCAGACACCCACACAATTCCGCCACACCAAAGGTCAGCGATAAACATGCGGAAACAAATCCTCCATCTCCACGCCAACAGAAACACGCCCATGCTATTACGACCCACGAATCCACGCGGCGGTCATACAACAACGGTATTCCATTGGCGGTACACACCGCCGCGCTCAAAATACACACACAGCTCCAAAACACTGCCACATTGGACAAATCCAAATACACACGCCTGATACACATACAAACAACACTCCCACACACCCACCACAATATAAAACACACACCCACATCACCCACAAACCCCTACAACCAGAAATTCTGAGAGAAGGCCAGAGAGAGAGCACAGCTATTGACAACCCCATCACACAGAGGCACACAACACCATCATCCACACAACATCCACGCACAAAACACCACATACCACTACACTCACCACACTCATCAACACATACACCACCCCACACCTCACACACACCACCCCATGTCACGCCAAAGACACCCCCGCTTCTCTGAGGAGGAGCTCAGGGTCATGGTGGAGGAAATCCTACGGGTAGAGCCACAGCTATTTGGCTCACAGGTACAGCACACATCCATAGCCAGGAAGATGGAGCTATGGCAAAGAATAGTGGACAGGGTCAACGCTGTGGGACAGCACCCAAGAAATAGGGAGGACATCAGGAAGAGGTGGAACGACCTATGGGGGAAGGTGCGTTCCACGGTATCCAGGCACCACATCGCGGTACAGCGGACTGGCGGCGGACCCCCACCTCCTCCCCCACAACTAACAACATGGGAGGAGCAAGTCTTGTCCATCTTGCATCCTGAGGGCCTCGGAGGAGTCGTTGGAGGAACGGACACTGGTAAGTCAAATTTTAACTATCATATCCCCCACCCTACCTGCATGCTATCACACACCCCCACCCTCACACCCTCCCCTAGCACCCTAACCCCTCACTAATCTACCCATAACACCAACCACCCATCCCTAACACCAAGACCTGCATGACACAACTAAGCATGGATACCCATCACTAAAGCATGCCCACTGCACAGACCCAGAACCCCCCCCAACCATCAGCACACAAGCCCCCACACAGGAATGCTAGCACTGGTGTACACGCACACCCAACCATTGCACACCATGAAACACACACATGCAATAATCATGTACTTATACCCCGCAGGAACCCGAAGGAATGTCACCACACCAGAGGGTCCAAACAACACCACTCCACCCCCAGAAGAGGCCCACAGTGACGACAGCAGCCCTGCCCTACTGGATCTTGATGACCAGCCCGGACCATCGTGGGCCTCAGGACAGTCGGTTCCCCTTGCCCAGCCACAGCCCAACACTGAGCTGCCACCCTCTGGTAACACCAGCACAGCACCCACCCAGCGGGCCCATACCTCCCTACCCAGGACAGGTCAATCAGCGGTGTGTCCACCACTACAGGGCACCCAGGCTAACCCACCACCCCAACAACAACAGGGACCTGGGGGCAGTGGTAGTGGGCACACGGTCCAGGGGACGGAGGCACAGGAACATAGGGGAACTGGGAGGGCTGCTGTGCGACAGAGGGAGGACAGGCCAAGGGAACCTACTCTCAACGAGGCCCTCTCCTCCATCATGGGAGCATAGCACCACTCCCAGGAAACGATGGCTATGGTCCTGGACAAGTTGCAGGAGACCCTGCGTCTGCAGGAGGAGCAGTATTTGGGGTTCAGGGAGGAGCTCAGGACCATCTGCTCCGCCCTGGGCACCATCGTAGGGGTGCTGACGGACATTCAAAAGACCTTGAGGGACACCGTGGCAGTCCAAGGGGCCCCTGACACTAGCCAGGACGATGAAATGCCCACCACCTCCGCCGGCGCTAGTGGACAGGACGCCCCGCCACAGGACCACCACACCAGCACCCCATCCCCTGCAGACGGACAACCACCACGAAAGCGGTCCCTGAGATCCAGGAACAGGACAGAGCAAGATGGCAAGACCCCGCCAAGAAATAAGACTACCCTGATTTTCCCCCAACTGTCCCACTTTGTTACCCTGTCCAATTCAGAACTGCCCCAGCTCCACTTCCAATGGCCAGATGTGCAATGTACCTGTGAGACTAATAGACTGGACTCTGCCATGGACATTCTTCCACCATAACCCATCACCATTTCACAACCCCCCTTTATGCACTTAAATAAACACCCTTGAAACACTAATAAAACTGGAGTCAGTCTATGATTTTGAACTTTGTATTGTTAATTACAGTGTCAAATAGGGTTACCCATTGGGAGGCCAACATACCAATGTCACACATCACAAGCCCTTCAAGGGTGCAAGCTGTTGACACGTAGGTTACCACATTTGTGAAACTGAAATGGAATGGGACAACTCAGTTAACAAATAGTGAGTGAAATGTAGATACAGGATAGAGGTAGACGTGTGAAAGTTACTGTAATGTTAAACCAGAAAATGTACTCACCTGTGTCTCACTGGAAATATTGCTGTATGACTGACTCCCTGTTGTCGTTTTCTTCTTCCTCAGCTTCTTCCTTATCACTGTCCACAGGCTCCACCGCTGCTACAACACCGTCATCTGGATCATCCTCCTGCAGAAAAGGCACCTGGCGTCGCAATGCCAAATTATGAAGCATCGAGCAGGCGATGATGATGTCGCGCACCTTCCTCGGTGAGTAGAATAGGGATCCACCTGTCATATGGAGGCACCTGAACCTGGCCTTAAGGAGGCCGAAGGTCCGCTCGATTACCCTCCTAGTCCGCCCATGGGCCTCATTGTACTGTTCCTTTGCCCTGGTCCTGGGATTCCTCACTGGGGTCAATAGCCACGAAAGGTTGGGGTAACCAGACTCCCCCAATAGCCATACACGGTGCCTCTGGAGTTCACCCATCATATCAGGGATGCTGCTATTCCGCAGGATGTAGGCGTCAAGCACAGAGCCAGGGAACATAGCATTTACCTGCGCGATGTACTGGTCTGCCAAACAGACCATCTGGACTTTCATGGAATGATAACTCTTCCTGTTCCTGTACACCTGTTCACTCCTGCGGGGGGGGGACCAGAGCTACATGGGTCCCATCAATGGCACCTATGACGTTGGGGATATGTCCAATGGCATAGAAGTCACCTTTCACTGTAGGCAAATCCTCCACCTCAGGGAAAATGATGTATCTCCTTACGTGTTTCAGCAGGGCAGACAACACTCTGGACAAAACTTTGGAAAACATGGGCTGGGACATCCCTGATGCCATGGCCACAGTAGTCTGAAATGACCCACTTGCAAGGAAATGGAGCACTGACAGCACCTGCACGTCAGGGGGGAATCCAGTCGGATGGCGGATTGGTGACATCAGGTCTGGCTCCAACTGGGTACATAGTTGCTGGATTGTGGCACGGTCAAACCGGTAGGTCACGATCAAATGTCTCTCTTCCATTGTCAACAGGTCCACCAGCGGACGGTACACCAGCGGATTCCGCCATCTTCCCATATGTCCCAACTGACGGTGCCTAAGAAGGACAACAGCGAAGAAACAGTCACCATTCCTCCAGGTATGTACCCACAGTCACACGCAAGACTACAACAGACAATTAACCCTTCCTGGATATGTTTTGAGTGTAGGCCTCGGTATGTGTGACGCAGTAGTAAATGAAACTATGTGAGCCCCTGAAATGGCGGCTGCCTGACCTCTAAACTGGGACAATGGGATTGTGGGGCAACTGCGCTGGCGTTGGACACCGTCGCGGTCGGCGGTCGTAGACCGCGGCGCAATGCTGCATTGGTTAACATTGGACCCTATGGGTCCCAGGAGCCAATGAACAGGTGCGCCACCGGTGATGATGTGCACCGCCGGACGTCACCGCTATTTTCTATCTCTTCAATCACTAGATACCTGACCTTCGACAGGAGAGGACCTACACTGCCAGTGCTGCTGTGACCTCGGTCTGGAAGAGACAATGGCTGCTGCGTCTGGGGAAAGGGCCCCTGCCTTCACTGCACAGGAGTTGGAGAAACTCCCCCAGTACATGCTACTCTACGGTCCTCCAGACCAACAGGTCAGTACACAGGGAGCACGTTGGATGGGCTAGGCCTGGGTGGACAGGGCTGGGTGGGAGAGGGAAGGGGGCAGAGTTCTAAGAACAGAAATGCATGGGGATGAATGGGCCACATGGCCAGAGGTGGGAGGGGACCACTCACATTGACGATCCAGTAGGTAATGACTGTTCTTCTTTCCTTGTGCATGTCATGTAGGTCAGCGCCCACCAGAAGAGGGACATTTGGCGTGCTATCGCCAAGGAAGTCCGGACCCTGGGGGCCCACCAGAGACGGGGCACCCACTGCCGGAAGAGATGGGAGGACATTCGCCGCTGCAGCAAGAAGACGGCAGAGGCTCAGCTGGGGATGGCCTCCTAACGTGGGAGGGGTGCCCGTCGCACCATGACCCCCCTGATGTTCCGGATCCTGGCGGTGGCCTACCCGGAGTTGGATGGGCGCTTAAGGACATCACAGCAGACACAAGGGGGTGAGTACAACCTCATTCTGTGGACTTTGCATGCAGTGGAGGTGTCTGGGTGGGGGAGGTGGGCTGTGGGTGTCCCTAGGCCAGGGCGAGTTAGGTAGGCAAGGCCCCTCCGTAATGTAGGCCATGTGGCACTCTACCCCAGCTCAGAAGAGTGGCAAGTTGAGGTATAGTTGCCCCTTTGCCATCCATGGGCGCAGATTTCTAACATTGCCATGTAGGCCATATCCCAGAAATTGCATGTGCAGACGGCAGGAGCACGGCGTAATGCATGGGGCTGCTGCGTCTGCCTTGTCCGCCAACGGTAGTGGTATGCCATGCACTAAAACTCTCTTTCTTCTGTCACCCCCCCTTTTCCTGCTCTCCCTGTCCTTTTGTACATCAGCATCATCAGGCGGAGGTACAGTGGCACCGGAGCACGAGGGAGCTGCATCCCACATGGCCATGGAGGGCCACACCACAGACTCTGAATGCACCAGTGGGACGGAGGGCGAGGGGAGCTTCACGTCGGCCACCGGATCACCAACCAGCGACACGGACTCGTCCGCTGATGGGAGCTCCCCTGGGGTGGTGGTATCATCTGTGCGCCCCACTTCAACAGGTACAGCTGCAACCTCCCCTACCAGCACCGCCCTCCCAGCAGCCCCTCAGCGTTCGCCCCGTGCCCGCTCACCCAGGAGGGTGGGGGCATCACCTTCGCCCCAGGCACCTCAGGCCCTGCCCCAGTCACCCCTGCTGCCATCAGTGAGGAGGCCATTGACCTCCTCAGGTCACTCACTGTTGGGCAGTCTACCATTGTGAATGCCATCCAGGGTGTAGAACGAAAGTTGAAACACGGTAATGCATTCCTGGAAGGCATTGATTCTGGTCAGGCTGTCCTTCAGCGAACCCTGCAATCTCTGGCCTCAGCACTGATGGCAGCCATTGTCCCTGTGTCCAGCCTCCCCCCTCCAACTTCCTCCACCCAGACCCAATCCCCTGTACCCCAGCCCATCCCAAGCACACCTACAGACCAGCATGCACACCAGTCAACACCCAAAAGTAGCTCAAGCAAACATAGGCACCACACACACCACAGGCACTCACACAAGCATCACACCCATACAGACACAGCAACATCCACTGTCTCCACTGTGTCCCCCTCCTCCTCTTCTCCCTCCTCCCTCCTCCCTCCCAGTGCCGTCTACACACACACCTGCATGCACCACATCTACAGGCACTAGGACTCGCACCAGGACACCCAGCACCACAAGCCGCTCACCTGCACTCACCACCTCCACTGCCATTTACACGTCCCCTGTGTCCTCTCCCAGTGTGTCTGTGACGCCCCCTCCTAAAGTACACAAACGCCGGCAATCACTCACCCAACATCCATCCACCTCACGACAGCCTCCAGTACCTGCACCTGCACCCAAAACACCTAAAGTGACACCTCCTACAACCACCTCCTCATTCTCCACTCCCAGACCCCCTCCAGCTACCCATCCCAGTGTCCGTCAGAAACTCTCCCTATGTCAAATTTACCTTTTTGCCCCCACCCCCCCTCCAATTCATCAGTCCCGTCGTAGCGCCTCAGCCAAAAAGCCTCCAGTACCAGTGGTGCGTGTTCCAGGTTTTTGGAGTGCCCCGTCCACCAGGGCAGGCAGTAGGACCCGGAGCCAAGGCACTGTCAGCCCACCCCCTGTAAAGGCTCTGAAATTGGAGAGTGGACGACGGGACTGTGTCAAGACTCCTGGTGGGACAACAACTGAAATGGGATCCAAGGCGATTGGTGAGTCAGCTGTAACTCCAAAGAAGGTGGGGAAGGTCCCGAGGAAGTCTCCCCAACCTGTTGTGAGTGTCACGGCGGAGAAGTGCGACATCATTTCCTGAGGTCCAGACACAACTGCCAGCACCCGTCGTTACTGGTCCAGAGACCACCGCCAGAGTCACAGCCCAGGAGGGCTCAAGTATCGTTACTGGTCAGAAGACCACCGCCACCGCCGGAGTCACAGCCCAGGAGGGCTCAAGTATTGTTACTGGTCAGGATACCACCGTCACCGCCGGAGTCACAGCCCAGGAGGGCACAAGTATCGTTACTGGTCAGGAGACCACCGCCGTCGCCGGAGTCACAGCCCAGGAGGGCACAAGTATCGTTACTGGTCCAGAGACCACCGCCAGAGTCACAGCCCAGGAGGGCTCAAGTATCGTTACTGGTCAGGAGACCACCGCCGGAGTCACAGCCCAGGAGGGCACAAGTATCGTTACTGGTCAGGAGACCACTGCCACCGCCGGAGTCACAGCCCAGGAGGGCACAAGTATTGTTACTGGTCCAGAGACCACCGCCAGAGTCACAGCCCAGCAGGGCTCAAGTATCGTTACTGGTCAGGAGACCACCGCCGGAGTCACAGCCCAGGAGGGCACAAGTATCGTTACTGGTCCAGAGACCACCGCCAGAGTCACAGCCTAGGAGGGCTCAAGTATCGTTACTGGTCAGGAGACCACCGCCACCGCCGGAGTCACAGCCCAGGAAGGCACAAGTATCGTTACTGGTCAGGAGACCACCGCCACCGCCGGAGTCACAGCCCAGGAGGGCACAAGTATCGTTACTGGTCAGGAGACTACCGTCAGAGTCACAGCCCAGGAGGGCTCAAGTATCGTTACTGGTCAGGAGACCACCACCACCGCCGGAGTCACAGCCCAGGAGGGTCCAGGATCCCACAGCCCCGCTGGGAAATGATGGAACGTCACGCCACACCAATGTCCAGTGTGGAGTTCGTCATGCCACACACCAATGTCCAGTGTGGAGTTTGTCATGCCACACACCAATGTCCAGTGTGGAGTTCGTCATGCCACACACCAATGTCCAGTGTGGAGTTAGTCATGCCACACACCAATGTCAGGATCCGAACTGCCATGTCAAAGCACCGCTGAACAGTCCATAGACCACCATGGCAAAGCACCGCTGAACAGGGCAAAGACCACCATGGCAAAGCACCGCTGAACAGGGCAAAGCACCGCTGAACAGGGCAAAGACCACTATGGCAAAGCACCGTTGAACAGGGAAAAGCACCGCTGAACAGGGCAAAGACCGCCATGGCAAAGCACCGCTGAACAGGGCAAAGACTGCCATGGCAAAGCACCGCTGAACAGGGCAAAGACCGCCATGGCAAAGCACCGCTGAACAGGGCAAAGACCGCCATGGTGAAGACCGCTGAACAGGGCAAAGCACCGCTGAACAGGTCAGAGACCGCCATGGCAAAGCACCGCTGAACAGGGCAAAGACCGCCTTGGCAAAGCACCGCTGAACAGGGCAAAGACCGCCATGGCAAAGCACCGCTGGACAGGGCAAAGACCGCCATGGTGAAGACCGCTAAACAGGGCAGACACCGTGTGGATATGAATAGGCCGCCACATCAGGCATCGTTCTCCCATGTGCAGCTGGGACAGTGACAGGACATGAACTTTGACGGGGAGACTCATCCAGTCTGGGCACCAGTCCCACCCAGTATCAGTAGAGAACTGCATCTACTTGCGAAAATGTGGCTTTGCACTCCCCAGGATGGTACAGTGGGCAACCCACCCACTGTAGAGACTTGAGAGAATGTGGCTTTGCACTCCCCAGATGGCACAGTGGGCAAGCCACCCACTGTAGAGACTTGAGATACTGTGGCTTTGCACTGCCCAGGATGGTACAGTGGGCAACCCACCCACTGTAGAGACTTGTGAGACTGTGGCTTTGCACTCCCCAGGATACATCAATGGGCATGGAGCCCCGTCGTGGATCTGGCTTCGCATTCATCCGGCTGAGGTGCCCCCCCCCTTCCCTTCCCCCTGAGGTGCCTGTAGTGTTTCTATCTGATGCCCTGGCAGTGTTCTCTCGGATTTTGGTCAGGTATCTATTGTGGGCCTCGCCCATGCATTTTTGGACTGTTGGTGCACGGACATTGTTGTATACATATCTGCACTACTTCTTGTATTGTATATTTAGTTATGACAGATTTCGTGATATATATCAGTATATTTTTGTATGACATGTATATTGGCACAATACAATGTTTGACCGCAATTCGCATTGTCTTTGCATTCTTCCGGGGGGGGGGGGGTTGTGGGTTGTTACTGTGATTTTTGTGACTGCATTGGTGTGTATGTTGTGATATGCGAGGGTGGGGGTGGGGGTGTTTGGCGGGTGTCCCCCTAACTTTTGCCTCCCCTCTCCCCCGTGTCGTAGATGCAGTACTCACCTGTATCTTCTGCGCCTACGTCGCTGTTGGTCGTAGAGGAGCAGGAAGACAAGGGCAGGTAGGATTTGTAGTTCCGGCTCCATGGAGTTGTCTTTCCTCGTGGAGTGTATAGAGGTGAGCGTTTTCCCATAGCAAAAGCTGTTTCCGCCGTGTTTTTATCCACGGTGAATCCGCCCCGGAAAAGGTGGCGGATTGGTGTGTTGTGATAGTGTGGGTGGTACATTGTCTCCCGCCTGTCTGTTGGCGGTGACCGCAGCGCTGTATGTCTGTACCGCCGTGGCAGGCGGTGTGTTAAAGTGGCTGTCTTTGTTGGCGGTTTCCGCCAGGGTCGTAATTCCATTTTTTTGTCCGCTGGCCTGTTTACGGTATTTCCGCAGCTTTAACACCGTCCGCCAGGGTTGTAATGACCATCAAAGTGTATTAAGCAATTATTTTGCCCTGGAATAATCAGATATCCTGTTGAAAGGAATTATGTTTCCGCCATTTTGTATTATATGTTTAAATATCAAAGCTATGTTGGTTTCACTTTGTTGCTGTAATTTACTATATCAAAGCAAATATGATATCTTGTGGCGAAAATAATATCCTGTAAATTCGTGGTAGAAAATATATAGTTGCTGTGTTGCAGTTTTTCCTGAAGATGGCGATCGCAATCCATAAATCTGAAAAATAGTGTTGATAAGAGGAGGCTGAATTTACCAGATGACATCATAGGGAACCGCCCTAAAACTATACATGTGAAGGAAGGCTCGCGGGAAGAGAACACAGGAAACAGAGCAGGGAGGAAACCGAGAAGCGACAAAAACAGAACACCGAGAGGATCAAAATCCAAACCAGAATAGGAACTCCGAAACCAGAAAATAAATATAAAGGGCGTAGGAGGAGACGAGCCGGGGTCAAGTTAAAAAGCATAACACGTCCTGGAGTTCGTTAAGTGTCCTCATGACAGCCCCGATGTCCACGCCAGAGCTGGTCCAGCAGGTAAGGAGAGGGAGGTATCTTTCTAATCCCTTCAGAAGGAGACGAAGTGTCAATTTGTCAGAACCTGACTGCCAGTGTCTTCGACTGTGTTACACCAGTTGTCTGTGGTGTGTTACTGTTCCATTTACCATCCTCCACTAGGCCATGTTTCTAGCCAATGCCAGCTAGCCTGTTCTCACAGCAGGTAGTGTATGCCTGTTTATTGATGTTGTCAACGTTAGTCTTGATTTTTTGGAGGGTGAAGCCAGTCAGAACTCTTGATCAAACACAAACCATGCACAGGTTTATTCTCAGATGTGTACCGAGGCCGTATTATGCAAAGTGACCCGACAGCACGATGGAATTGCACCCGCTTTTTGAGCCACAAGAGCATTTTGGTGTTGTAGAAGGGGGAACAAGCGTATTGCCTCTTCATTAATACATATCAAGCTGGTGCCCGAATGTGCACCAGTGCGATCCCTTATACGTAGGGGGCCGTGACAAATGAGGGAAATTGCTGTCATTGGGTATTTGGACCCATGCCACATTGCAGAGGCAAATATGATGGAAAGCGCGCGCTGTGCGCCACATAGAGGTGGCGCATAGTCAGTGCACCTCCCGACGGCATCACGTAGAAGAAGGTAAGTTGGTCAATGGAGTCTCAATTCATCCTGCTGCAATAGGGTGCAATCCCTTATTGCACATGCTTGCAGGGGAATCTGTACTCCTATTTGAAACAGGCTGGACTGCCGCTTGCACAGTATAAGAAAGATTGGCGGCTTCAAACAGTTGGTGCACATTTCACTAATGTAGTGTTTACAGTGCAGATCAGCTTGCGACTTGATCACAGTATTAGGGGGGAGTTCTCGTGTGTGCAGCAGGTAGTTTATGGTGCATGCCCTTTGACCATTTCCACTGGTTTTGTTTAAGTAACGTTTTACTGATTTTAAAACTTATGAAGTAAAATAACAGTGTTCATTGGAGGTCACACACCCGTAGAATACAGTTCAGCCATCTTCACATCCTTATAAAGGATCAACTGCCATCATAACTTTGGTCCAGTACCCAGCATTTTCTGTCCTCAAACTTCGTACCATAATACGTTTTACAAGGGTCCCACATTTAAGCATGTTTGTCTGGGCAGCCCCTTTTCAGAGTATAATGCATCTATCCATGCCTTGCCTCCATTTCTGAGCCACAGGTACAGTATGTGACACAGTGCATGGCTATATCTCCTTTTAGGTCGAGCGTGCAAGCGCTTTGACCTGTTGTAAGTATATTGGGCTTTTAACTACACCCATCACTTTCATTTCTTCCTGGGCTTGCCTTTCAAAGATCACTTGATGTCTTTGGTAAATTCCTTACATTTGTTCCGCCTTGAGGCTGCTTTTGTCACACCTTGCACACTGCCTCTGTTACATGGATTATTTCACGAGTTCCAATATACTTCACCATGGGCAAACTATTTTTTTCTTTTATCGCTCCTCTTCATGCTGCATGGCGCTCACATAGGCACAACAGCTTGAACTTGATCAGCAGTATAGGATCACTGGTCACATTGTTCAGTTACCTAATCAGAGTCATTTCTTGTGGCTCTCCCCTTAAAACACTTGAAATTGGTAAATGCTTTATGTAAAACATAAATCCTCAAAGCACATAAATATGTGGTGGGGAAAGAAAGTAAAACCATAACGGCCTCTCATCTCTCCATAGCCTGTCACACGTAATTCATTTGTTTTATAGCACCTGTCATACCATTGTAGGGTGTCAGAGCACTTTACAGGGACTACAAGCTGTAGGATTCACATGTCATCCATACTGGTAGTAATTTTCTAAGAGTGCTTGGTCTGGATAAGCACAAACTCAGGATTCAGAACATAACTCAGTGGTTAGTGTTGACTTTAATACTACAAATGTATTTCTATACAATCAAACCTTTTTTTAGCAGAATAAGGATAATGAAAGACTGGGGAAAAAAAGATAACTTTCTAATTTGTGCGATGCAGTTTGCGTGCAGCCCTTTCATGGCAGTTCATAGTTCACTGTGCTAGATTATTATTGTAATTTATGGACTGTGCAGCAACAAAAAAATCTCTGACAAAAGCAGTAACCCACCGTACTATGCACATAAAATACTGTTCTTTGCAGGGGGAATATTAACCCTCGGTGCTACCTTAGATGAGTCAAAACTGTCACTAGACAAAACTCCTATCTCTCTCCAGCAAGTACATTAATCATCAGAATTATCATGACGCTTTTATTTTTCCACGAAAGCTGCTGGATGTACATGGAACTTTGCTGTGCTTTTCAAACTGCTACACAAATGAAGTAATAAATATAAAAACACGCAGCAAGCAGTCCCAGCTGGAGAAGCGCCTTCCTGCTGGCCCAGGTGTGCCGACCCCCTGGGAATGTGTCACGGCCCCCAGGGGGTCCGGCGACCTCAGTTTGGAAACCGCTGCTTTACACAAAGTGAAAACCAAGCATTGTTAAATTGTGTTACAATGTGGCTGGCTCTTTTCTGTGAAATATCTTATCCTGTGCTTGACAGTTAATGAGCCATAAACAGTGTAAACTGCCCAAGATAACCATAGGTCAAGTTGAGGCTAAGACTTAAATGCTGTTTTGTACTTTGTTCCTAAATAGGCAGTTTCATAAATTAAAAGGTCTCAAATAAGAATTTTGCAAAAAGCTTGCAAACGTTTTGTGCAGATAAAGAAAGATACCTTTTAAGATGTCTGTGTCTAAAATAAAAAAAGCCATAATAGACAGGGTAACATAGTATTCCCCCAAGAACTGGGTACATAGAATCCTAATGTAACAAATAACCAAGGAGGACTCATTTTGTTAATTAACTAAATATAGATGATTATCAACATTTAACGTTGTAGTCCAAGCATGACCAATACTATATTTGAATAAATCCACAAAGGGCCCACACAGGCTCCTTGGCTGTATTCCTCTTTCCTATAAAGGCTGTCACTTTGAAGTAACCAGAAAGCACAACAATATGACCAGGCTCAAACAAAAACACAGCTTGACATTTGACCTCGGTCCTTGAATGCCCAGTAAACATTACAGATAAGAACAAGATTTAAGGGCCTGTGTGAATATGGCTTTCTTATTGGGCGGGACAGACTGAACCTGGAGAGCCTAAAACGGGAAACAGTCTTTACAACACACTTTTTACATAGCAGTGCTTTTACCATGCATTTATTACCACACAAGTCTTACCACCTATAGGCCTTCACGATGCATGCCCTTACCACACTTTTGAGGTAAGTATGGGGGTTCTCCCCCCAAAAAGATAAAAATATAATATATATATATATATATATATATGTGTACAAAAAAGGATTGTCCTGAACGAAAGCGCACACACAACAGGTCATTATGGAATGTAACAAAATCAGCAACTTCCAGAGAATTATTTGTCATTTTCATTATTTCAGGCCTTATATTTTCAAGCATCTCTGGACACGTGCTTCTGGGTTCATCCCTTCATCAGCAGAGAACAAACATTTCCTTCCTTTTTCAAAGGCCAACTGCCTGGCTGCTCAGCAGATTTAATTGCAGGCATTTGATATCAGTTGAATACCAGTTCTATCCCAGTGGACCTCAGATGAGCTGCAAAGTGCATCCTGGTAAGGGTAGACCTGCACATTTTAAAATGATATCCCAACTGGGTTGCTGAAGCCAAACAAAATAATAAAACACAGTTCATTACCCCAGTGGGCAAATTCAAAGTAAGAAAGTCGTTTTTTTCTGCCAGTGTTACAACCTGCTGCTCTGAACGTGACCATCCATAAAGTCACACATATAACTGCTCCTTTATGCAGTAGTGCTGCCGTTACTGCAGGACAGGCCTTCACATTTGTACACAAAAAGAGTTGTACTGAACGAAAGCGCAGTCACAACAGGTCGTTATGGAATGTAGCAAAGTCAGCAGCTTACAGAGAATTCTTTGGGATTTTCATTATTTCAGGCGTTATATTTTCAAGCATCTCTGGACACATGTTACTGGGTCCATCCAAATTCAAAGCAAGAAATTCGGTTCGGCCACCTCCACACTGTTAGACCGCTGCACAGCACTGCATGCGCTCTGGCTCAACTTCACTAAAATAGCAGGTACTTGAGCTGTTCCTGTTGGATTTTGGGCCTTAGTTAGTTTCCTTCTCTGAAGTACAGATGCTATTGTTGGATTAATAAGATTATGTTGGAATAATCAGGTTATGGACAGAGCTCACTCAAAGCTAGTTTGCCATTTTCCAAGGCCTCGCCTCGGTGGCTCACTGTTATTGTGAAGGAAAGGCATGAGCATGTTCAGATTTGACATCCTTTGACATGTGATACCCAGTTTTAGCCAGGATGGTTCTGACACAAGTCTTTCAATTCTTGTCTAAGAGTGCCCTTTCCATGAATTATAAATACATTTATTGTGGTGTTCCACTTGTATTAGGGAGGCTATAAAACGTTGAGTGGTTAAATCAGTGTAGAACTTAAAAACAGACTGCAAAAATGCACTGGAAAGGCTTCCAGCTCACCTAGTATTATTCACATTAGGCAATGTCTTGACTGTGTGCCTGTATAAGGAACACTAGTTCCATGGTACACAGCATACTATTGCTTGAATTGGTAGATTTCATTTTGCTTTTGAAATCTGGCAGTTTTCCACTGTATTTGTATTTCCACAACATTCACATTACCGCTTAGTTACAGCTGCTAGTGCTGCCCATGTTTCCTATAGTTTCTGCCAAGCAGTATCATCTTTCTCTGCCCACCAGTCGGGATCAGACTAGGAACAGGAATATGCTGGGGCATAGAAATTCAAGTGGCCCACATTTGCAAATTGACTTTTCACACATCATAGGGGTCAAGGAGGATACAGAGGAGGGCCAAAGAGAGTGACAACATCTAATATGAGATAAAAAGCATGGACAAACAGGCCAAATAGCACAACTGAATTCGTATTGTGCATAACTGAGGCAGCACAATGTACAGATAAGGAAACTGGGAGTAAATGTGGTTTAGGGAGAGGGTTACTTTTCAGAGCCATACATGAATTTGTAGTGGATCTTTGAATAATACCCAATTAAATATAAACTTCAACAAAGTGTATAGGTGACATTAGCAAAGCAGTAAGTTATTTGACATATATGTTGCACTCTGAACATGGACCTTTGCTAAAGCAGCACTTAGCAAGATACTTTAGACGAGCACTGAAACACCAAAGAGGCACTCCTCTCTGCTAAAGACACCAGCTATAGCTGTGCACTGACCCTATTGGATCTGTCTGCCACTCTTAACCACAAGAGTTTCCTTTCTTGCCTGGAGTACATCTTTAGACTTAGAAGTGTTGTACTGCAGTGGTTCGGATCATTCCTTACAAGTCATACCCCCAAAAGAAAGTTGGTTAATTCTCATCAAATATCACCACTCTCACATGTGGCACCCCCAAGGTTCTTCCCTTTCCCCAGCTCTCTTTAATACTTACATACAGACACATTCAACAGCTTTGAGGAAGGTTACCAATGTATGCTGATGACCACCAAATAAATAGATGCCCAAATCCCTAAAAACCATGTAAACCGAAATGGAATCCTTAGTTGCCTCCAAAAAGTGCTAAACTGAATGCTGAATAATGGGATATGCATTAATAGTATTAAAACTGAGATCTGTCTCTTCTGTCCTGAAAAAACTTAGATTCTAATCGCCTTCTGGCCCCAAGTTAATGATCCTCCCCAGGGTCAGAAACTTGTGAGCTGTTTTTGACGAGTTCTCTTTTTCCACTCAGACCAACTGTCATCAAAAATGTGTTCTTCCACCCTTGTCAACTACGAGGGACCATCTCCCTATTGTAAGCTCAGTATCAGGTCTCTTTTACCAAAGTTCTTGCCCTTTTCTTTAATTGAATGTGGAAATGAAGTTTGCATTGGCTTCCCAGCCAAAATCTTGAAGATTGCAGAGAGCTCAAAATCACACTACTTGCCTCGTCCTTAACCTGAGTGATTCGGATCATGTCACCCCAGCACCAAAATCACTCAACTAGTTATCTGTTAAGCAAAGAATCAACTTCAAAGCATTCTGTTTGGGCTATAAAGCCCTGCATTGCTTAGGGCCTGCCTAGCTCACCAATATTATTTTTAAATGATAATGCCCTACCATAATCCTAATATTGGTCTCTAAACACAGTCTCTCTGTATCCACTTTGAAATGGTTTGGGGACAGGTCACTGCACTACCAAGCCCTTCCCTTAGAAACTCTCCATTTGCATGTTTAGCAGGAAGCTAACAACATGTATTCAGAGGATTTGGTTACGGATTGGAGCTGTGACAGAGCTGTGACGGTACAGCTGTGATGGTACAGGCACGCTCATCCCGTCAGTGCTTCCGCTTTCGCCATGCCGGGTGGTGACCGGCGCAGAGGTGCCGCACCTCCGACGTGCCGAGAACGCGACACCGGTGGCAAGTCTAAGTGTATGCTCTGTATTTCACGCATTACTGCACATTTCCACTGACAGGTGGCAAGCGGCAGGGAGGTGCGGTTGTAGAGAAGCGCACCGCCGCAAGTCGCTTTACCGCCCCCACTACCTAAATACCGCTACAGGAGAGAAAGGTGGAGGTGACGAGGGGAGGCCAGAAGTGAGGCCCCTCCCCTCTCCCCCCATAACCGCTTGATGACAGAGGAATTTCTGGTAGACCCTCTTTACCTGGAAGGTGGGTCTCTGAGTGGAGTGAAGTGCTGAGAAGAGTAGTCCAGAGGGAGCCAGGTGCGTGGAGAGACTGGGTGAGGCAGGTGAGTGGTGCGGAGCCAGGTGTTGTGTTGCCACTTGCCCTCACTATTGATATTCTCTAGTCACTGATCCCTTCCCCCCCCTCTGAATCAGACAACCTCAGTGGAGTAGTTTGTCTTCGTCCCCTGACTCCGATCTAGCATCCTGCCTCTTTGTGGAGTGATGCGGAGAAAGCGTGAGGGCCGGAGAAGATATGCTGCTATTGCCTGGAAGAAAATAGACCTCCTGTAGTTCCCGACCACACCTAGATCCCCCTCAGGGAGAAAACCATTGCATAGACACAGCTGGGTGTCTAAGAAAGGAAGGTGGAAGAAGGAAGGGGGAAAGAAGAAGGAGAGGAGCAAAGGGGAGAGACAGAGATTGGCGAGGAAAAGTGTCCTACACTCCTGCTGCCTGTCATCGTTTGAGCCCGCGTAGCCTTGTATTTCTTTTCCCCCCCTTCTGCTCTCAACCCCCAGCCCCCAATTTGGAGTTTGTGTTCTTGCTCTTCCTAAAGACTCACACCTGTCTCCATCCCCCCAGACGATAAAAAAGCAGCAGTGTCCAGCTGAACTCAGTCCAGGGACCGGCCTATGACAAGGATGACAGCTAAACACCTCCAAAGGAGTAGGACTTTTCTCAATCGTGCATGTAAAAAGACTAAGTCATATCCTCTAAGGAATAAGAGCATTCCTCTTATGCACACAAAAAGTAGAAATTCCATCCTCTGTTGTCCAAAAGGAGCCACCTAAAGAATTAGCTCCAAACGATTGCACTAGTCTAGGAAACAGCAGCTCCACTGATACAAAGAAGGAGGCACCCCTCCTACCCAGAGAGGGGTGGGGGTCCAGGTGCCCCCAGTACCACCCCGGGAAAATCAAAAGTCCCCGATAGCGAACGTGACAGGAGAGGTGTGAAGCAAAGCGGGATTAGAGGATTTTACTCTCCCAGATATTGACTTGGATTATGCCCTAGGGAAAAGAACCTCTCCTGATAGGCATTTAAAGACACATTTGGACAGTAACCACGGTTCCATGAAACCAGTTCTAAGGCTGTTTAGTAGTACTTCCTCTGACCTTTCTCCCCTCAAATTTCTTCTTTAACGCCAAACCTCATGTGCTCTTTGCATCTGCTGAGTGGTCCCCCAGAGCAAAACGTAATATTATCAGAGTCTTTTAAATGCCTCAAAAGAATCTGGTCTTCTATCCTGGTTCTCCTGGAAAAATCAGTTACTAATTCTGATCATATACAAGATGTCCTATTATCCATATTGAAAACCTTGTTAGATCAAAAAGATCTAAACCCAGGCCAAGCTGGAAAATCATGTAGGGTAGCTCAGGCAGATCTGCAACCATCGGGCGACATGTTCTATAACCATTTTTGTGTTCACCTGCCCCAAGTGTGCCCAAGACTTCGTCTTCTCGACTTTCTTTTTCTGAGCAGGGTACACAAGTGGGAAAGCTGCAAATCCATCGCAACCCTTCAAACACTCAGGATCTTTCCACCCAAGAGAGCTTCATCTATACCTTGGAAAAGCTCTTTTTTATTCCTTCTCCCATGAGTAACACAGCCCCCATTGACTACGAACCTGCTCGAAAAAAGATGAGGCTACTCCCGCAGTGGCCCCCTATCCCATCTTTTTACCTAAAACAAACTCTAATTTGCTGTCGGATGAACATGAGGGGTTCCTTGCTGAAAAAGCCTTAAGTAAGAAGGTCTTGTGAGGAAAAAGGGGGAAAAAAAAAAAAAGTAAGGGTGAAAAACGCAGGAAAAGGAGAATTTCTAAAAAGAATTCAAGAAGGGTCAATTTCAAGGTTAAGGACAGAAATGGGTCCCCATACCAGCAAGAAGAACGGGAATGGTCTCAACGGATGGAAAGCTCCAAGGTGGCGAGATCGGCTAGTCCCCTAATTCCTTGGGGTGAACAAAACTCTAGAACTCCAGCGGAGGTGCAACAGTCTCCCCCTCCCATCCCTAGGAGTCTGTTTCCTGTTGTAAAATTTCGAGATATCTCCACCAGCAATGTAAATACAAATGCAGCGACAGTAAATTGTATGTCTGATCCCCATATAGGAGGGGAGGAATATATATTGGAGGAAGTATCTCCCGATAGCAGAGATCCCAGAATGTTTAGAGTTTTTTGCGTTATTTGGCACTAATGTAATTTTAAATTGCTCCACTTTAATTTCATGTCTCTCAGATATTGCTGAGTTAAAGTTTATTGACAGTTGTGAGATCTCCCGTATAGTACAGAAATGGTAAAGACAAAAGCCTGGTTCTTTTCCAAAATAGTTTTAAATTCGATCCTAATTCATTGTGAGCAGGTACAGCGCAGAGGTGTAGACGTTGTACAAATATTGGGTAAGGAAGCTTTCCATAACAAGATAGAGGCCCCATATTACTCACCACACGGATGTTACCAATCTGCATCAACGCCCTGCTTATTCTGCTCCTCTCCAGGAAAAAGTTAAAATTTACGTTGCTCACGGTGAAAGAGTGGTAAAGATTTTGGAGGATGCCTCATCGTATTGCACAGGCACCAAAAAGGAAAACTGGAGTTGGTTGCCAGGAGCTTTAAATAGCACTCTAAACTGCACCTGGGTTTAGGGTTTCTCTTTGCATTCCTGGTCCTAACCAGAGTTTCTCTTTGGTCTCCTGGAATGCAGCAGGCTTAGGGAATACTACAGAGAAATTAGACCTTATCTGTTCACTTCATGTGGATGCAATCTGCATTCAGGAGACCTGGAGAGTAGCAGACTTCTCCTATCCTGGGTATCTGGTTCTAAGTATAAAGGCGCAACCATCTAAGAAAGGGCAAGCTAAAGGAGGAATTGCCATGCTATTGAATAATAAACTCAAATGGGAATATGTTAATCCGTTTACTTCCTCAAACCTTTTTCAGATTGTGAGAGTGTACCAGACTTCAGAGAATGGTAGAAAAATCCTCCCTGTTAATAGTTAATGCCTATATCTCTCCAGACAAAGAATTTGACAGTGCTTTATTGTCTGTACTTAATCAACTCTTAGTAATCTGCTCTAATCCACATGAAAGGGTAGATGAGTTACTCATAATGGGATATTTAAACTGTAAAATTTCCAACTTATCCCTTTGCACTTTTGGGGATTCAGAGAGGGAAACTGCTTTAAATATCCTGCCGACCTTATTTCCCGGAGAATAAGGACTGATAAAAGGGGATATATCCTACTGAAAGGCTTGCGAGAATTATGCTGCATTATTCTAAATGGGCGTTTTAGTTCTGATCATTCAGCAGCCTTTACACACACACATCCCCGCTGAGTAGCTCAAAAATCGATTATATGATAGCTTCTTATAGTATTGCTCAATTTGTAGAGGACATGAGAGTCATGAACACATCCTTTACTGACCATAAAATTCTCATTCTATCGATAAAATGCAGTTTTCCCCTATAGATTCTTGGAATCCCCTGGGTAAAACCATTAGTTCTTGTGGGAAAACAGCTAGAATCTTCTGGACTCCCACTAAAATGTCCTCTGTAAAAAAGCTCTTGAATCTGTAGTGAGAGATGGAGTGGAACAGAATACTGATCCCCTAAATCATTTTCCTAAATGTATTGACTATATTACTCTAAGTGTTAAATATCATTATCCAAAGCCGCGACAAAAGAAAGTAAGCCGGTCCATCCTATTATTAAATAAAGAAATTAATAAATAGGTAAGGAGACAGCATGATTGGCAATCTATAGATAGGACCAAGAGAATATCTTTATTAAAAAGAAGTGCACGAGTGAAGCTAGGCATAAAAAGGGAAAAGGAGGAACAAATGTGGATAGCAGTGAGGGAAGCAGCGGTGACAAAAAACTCCAGCAAATTTTGGGATGCAATCACTAAAGGCTCTGGAAGGCGTAAATTGTCTACTGCCCCCGCCCCTTCTCACCCCCCCCCCCCACCCCCCCCCCCCCCCCCCCCAAATAGCCGAGGTGGGTTGGAAGAATTGTATATTGTCCCTATACGCTGAAAATGAGGTGAGAGAGCCATGGGAAATGGATTGGAGTAAAAATATTAGCTCTGACGAGAATTGTTGGGGTCCCCCCTCTGTGTCTGAAATTGAGGGGTTCATTAAGACAATGAGGAATTCCGGAGCTATGGGCCTAGACGAGGTCCCGATGGCTCTAATCAAACTTGAACTCCTGCTGTGGGCAAAAATCCTCCATCTGGTGTTTCGTGCCTGCTACTTAAAAAGAGGAGTCCCAGGCTCCTGGACAGGGAGTGCTATTGTCCCATTACATAAAAAGGGTGATAAATCCTTGCCCGTAAATTATCGCCAAATTGCACTTCAGGACGCAACTGGCAAGATATTTGCAAAAAGTATTGTAATACATTTAACCTCCTGGGCCGAGGACAATGAAATACTTCCCCTGGAACAGGCGGGTTTCCGAAAGGAACATAGTAAGTACTCTGGAAAATATTCTATTGCTACATACAATAAATGAAAAATATGTGCAGATAAGGGGTGGGGAATAGTTTATGCAGCGTTTATTGATTTCTCTACGGCCTTCGACAGAGTGGATAGGAAAATATTGTGGAAACATTTTTTATGAGCTGGGTGTTCCTCCAAACCTGCTACGCCTGATTATAGATTTACACTCCTCTACCTGGTATAAAATTCAGTTATGAGGAAAACAGGGTTTGTCTGATAAATTCCCTACAAAAAATGGACTGAAGCAAGGCTGCTTGTTGGCTCCTTTGTTATTTTCCTTATATATTTTTGACCTGCCCGTTTTTTTTTTTGTAAGATGTGGATGGGTTTTCATAAAAAATTGGAGGATACCCTCTGTCTTGCCTCCTATATGCAGATGATATAGTTGTGATTGACCTCACTCCAAAAGTTGTAAATCAGCGCTTGGTGGCGTTACATCAATATTCTACACTGCATCATCTACAGATTAATCAATCCAAATCTCAAGTTATGTGTTTTCTTGGGAAAGAACTGGGCAAGAAAATGAACTTTTCTTGGATTTTGGTCCAACACAAGCTAGAGCTGGTAAAATCTTACTGTTTTTTGGGGAAAACCTTTTCCTCCACACTCAGCGATAATGATCATATGTGCAATAATGTCTCGAAGGTTTTATCTCAAGCACAAGGTTTAGCTGCATTTTATACAGCAGTTGGCTGCCGTCATTTTCACCACTTATTAACAGTAGATCAAATAAAGGTCCCGGCCACTCTCCTGTATGCCCTAGAGGACACAGATATCTCTAAATTGTTTTTTTTTAGATAGGACGGAAGGGCAGATATTAAGACGATTAGCCCTATGTAATAACTTGGCCTCAGAGGCCGCTTTAAGGCTCGAATTTGGTATTAAAAATGTTTTTGTATTGGGCCTTGTGGCTGTGTTCAGGAGAGCTTACAGTTTAGCCCACAGTAAGGCAGCTACTTTAAGAAATCTAGCTTGTTTTAGAAATTTTTTATAGATTGAAAGGAAAATCTATGTTTTTCAAAAATTCTAATCGAGCTTTACAACTGCTTGAGCTAAACCATTATTTGATTAAATCATCCCAGCCCACTACTCTTAAAACTATTTTAAAAGAAACTTCCTGGTTGAAAGGTTTTTCCTCTGATTTACAATTCTGCAGTAATAAAAGGAGACTGTCCAGGTTAACCAAATCTGTAACTCTTAAACAACCTCAGCCTTACCTTTCTTGGAATCTTCCCCATGGGATAAGGCGCCTGTTCCTTCTGCTGAGACTAGATAGATTGTCCCTTAAAGATCTTACCTCCAAATAGGACGGTTCTGATAATAATTGTGATCTATGTCAAATGGCTGTACAGAATTGTAAACATGTTCTATTTATTTGTCCGGCTCTAGCCTCGGCAAGGAAAAAATGGTTAAAACCTCTTTATCTGCACCTTAATATCCACTCAGCAGAAGAAGCTTTGGAAGCCCTCTTTAATCCTCTCAGTGAACTTTTGTGTTTTAGGATTTTTAAATTCTTTCAGTCTTTTTTAAATCTCTATTGAATGTCTGGTATGGGTGTTAAATACGAAGTTTGAAAACGTGCTCTATAGGGAAGATTTGTGAACTCCTGGTGTTTTCCAATTCGCATTTACCGTTAAAGGTTGTTCGTCCTGAATTTTTATTTTTTATTCCGGTGTGGAAGTATATGTTTTATATGTTTTATTGTAGAAAATGTTACGGTATGTGTGGGTTAGAATAACTCGATCAATTTTTGACCCACCACCATGATGCATTATGTGTGCAATGTATTTGTATAATTATTGAGCTCTTTCTTGAACTTTTGTAGAATTCTATATGAATGTTCTTAGGTCCTTTTATGTTTTTAGGATGTGGTTTAGCATGTGGACCTCTTAGGATTTCCAATTCATGAAATAAAAAACTTGAAACATAGGAAGACTCAAACAGAGTGTTCTGATTATGGTGCAGTTTCTGCTCTGACAGAGTGGAAATCTCTCACTTTGAAAGCTTGAAATCCTGGTTAGATGCCACTCAGGTGCTTCTTCTCCTGGTTTGGTGAAATCTGTGTCACATGTTGGCACTTTCAGGCAGGCATCCATCTTTGACAAGGCGGAGTGATTGGCTATGTGCCCATTGATTAAGTATGAATTTTATCAAGATGGAGGTAATGATTGTAGGTGATGAGAAGGGGCATTCTTCTGCTTTCTGGACTCAAGATTTAGCTGCTTGCACCTACCAACTTGGGAAAATTCTCTGGTTTTGAAAATTAAGCACTTTACTCTTTGTAATTTCCTAGAAGAAAATAGTGAATTCCAATGCATTCCATTTTCATTTGAGGATTCTTCGCAATATTGCCTGTTTGACCAATTTTGTGGGCCTTGTGGCAAGCTTGGGATCCTGGGCTTCAAATGTGGGGGTTGGGGTTGTTTGCCTTAGATGTGGCGGGTTCCATCCTGCTACAGCTCTTGAAACTGGGCCAACAGTAACCCCTTCAGCACTTGATTTTCTGTGGTAGCAATGGCAAGCAGTCACAGGCTTATCGGGAAGGTAGTGTAGGGGTGGTAGAGCTCAGCACTTAACCAATGCACATCTAGTACTTGACTTTCAAAAAGAAAAGTGCTTTACTACATACTAAAACTAAATCAGGCACACAGATACATGCATGATGTAACTTATTGTCTTGGTGCTTAACCCGTTCGCTGCCAGGCCTTTTCCCCCCTCACATGCCAGGCCTTTTTTTGGCTATTTGGGGCAGTTTGCGCTTAGGCCCTCATAACTTTTTATCCACATAAGCTACCTGCACCAAATTTGCGTCCTTTTTTTTTTTTTAGAGGTACCCGGAGTTTGTGGGTTCCCCTGAAGGAGAACAAAAAAATTAGCCAAAATACAGTGAAAATTTAGCTTTTAAAAAACAATGGGACAAAAGGACTGCAGAAGAAAGCTTGTGGTTTTTTCCCCCTGAAAATGGCATCAACAAAGGGTTTGTGGTGCTAAAATCACCTACTTCC
This sequence comes from Pleurodeles waltl, assembly GCF_031143425.1. Classification (NCBI taxonomy): domain Eukaryota; kingdom Metazoa; phylum Chordata; class Amphibia; order Caudata; family Salamandridae; genus Pleurodeles; species Pleurodeles waltl. Next base: position 658,585,987 of record NC_090448.1, read on the forward strand.
CAGCTTTCAGGAACAGGCAGACTTGAATCGGAAAAAATGTTTCTACACAATGATGGCATTTTACTGGGACACACCCGATTTTTACAATTATTTGTGCTTTCAGCCTTCTTCCAGTTAGTGACAGAAATTGGTGTGAAACCAATGCTGGATCCCGGGACAGCTAAACATTTCTGAAAAGTAGACAACATTCTGAATTCAGCAAGGGGTCATATGTGTAGACCCTACAAGGTGTTCCTACAGAGAAAAACAGTTAAAATACAAATAAATTGAAATTGAGGTCAACAAATCAGCCATTTGTCTCCACGTTTACTCTGTAACTTTTTCCTGCCATGTCAGATTTTCAAAAACAATATACCGTTACATCTGCTGGACTCTTTTGGTTGCGGGGATATATGGGGCTTGTAGGTTCATCAAGAACCCTAGGTACCCACAGCCAATAAATGAGGTGCATCTTGCAAGAGTTTTTCAATGTGTACAGGGTATACAGTAAATTATTTGGAAAAATAGGTATCAAGGAAACCTCTGTATTTCCAAAATGGGCACTAGATAAGGTGTTGAGAAGCAGTGGTTATTTGTACATCTTTGAAATCCAGGGTCTCCATACTAGCATGTGAATTACAGGGCATTTCTCAAACAGACGTCTTTTTTACATACTGTCTTACATTTGGAAGGAAAAAATGTAGAGAAAGACAAGGGGTAATAACACTTCTATTCTGTGTTCCCCCAGCTCCTGCGATAAGAATGGTACCTCACTTGTGTGGGTAGGCCTAATGCTCGTGACAGGAAACCAACGCTACATGGACACATCACATTTTCCCCCCAAAAAATGACCTGTTTTTTGTGAAGTGCCTAGCTGTGAATTTTGACCTCTAACTCAGCCGGCACCTGGGGAAACCTACCAAACCTGTGCATTTTTTTAAACTAGACACTTAGGGAAATTCAGAATGGGGTGACTTGTAGGGCTCTCACCAGGTTCTTTTACCCAAAATCCTTTGTAAACCTCAAAATGTGACAAAAACAGTTTTTCCTCACATTTCGGTGATGGAAAGTTCTGGAATCTACAAGGAGCTGCAAATTTCCTTCCACCCAGCGTTCCCCCAAGTCTCCCGATAAAAAATGGTACCTCACTTGTGTGGGTAGGCCTAGTGCCCGCTACAGGATATGCCCCAAAGCACAATGTGGACACATCTCTTTTTTCCTAAAGAAAACTGACCTGTTTTTTGCAAAGTGCCTGTAGGAAAATGCCACTGTTGGCATGGTCACACCATCCATGCCCCCCCCGCAAACACACACAGCACCAGTGTTTTTCCCTAAAACTGTACCTTTGTTTCCACTATTGGCACAGCCCTGGCACTCAGTTAAGTCCGTGGTACCAAGGGCCTGTGGAGAGGGAAGGTCCCTAATGGTTGAAGCATGTATTATGCCACCCTCAGGGACCCCTCACTCAGTACATGCACACTGCTTAGCAGCTTGTATGTACTAGTGGGTAGAAAAGACAAAGTCGACATGGCACTCCCCTCAGAGTGCCATGCCAACCTCACACTGCCTGTGGCATAGGTAAGTCACCCCTTTAGCAGGCCTTCCAGCCCTGAGGCAGGGTGCACTATACCACAGGTGAGGGTATAGCTGCATGAGCACTATGCACCTACAGGGTCTTCTTAGACATTTTAAGTGCAGGGTAGCCATACTGAGTATATGGTCTGGGAGTTTGTCATTACGAACTCCACAGCACCGTAATGGCTAAACTGAATACTGGGAAGTTTGGTATCAATAACCAGCACAATAAACCCACACTGATGCCAGCGTAGGATTTATTGAAAAATGCACAGAGAGGGCATCTTGGAGATGCCCTCTGTATGTTAGCCCAACTGCTAGTGCAAGGCTGACCGATCTGTGCCAGCCTGCCACTTCCAGACGAGTATCTGACCACATGGGGTGAGTGCCCTTGTGCACTCTGTGGTCAGAAACAAAGCCTGTCCTGGGTGGAAGTGCTTTACACATCCCCCTGCAGGAACCGTAACACCTGGTGGAAAGCCTCAAAGGCCCAAGTCTGGTGTTGCACTGCCCCAGGGCACTCCAGCTAGTGGAGATGCCTTAGTGTGTAAGGGCGACCCTGAACCCAGCTCTTCAGATTCCCGACGACCTAAAAAAAAAAGGCCTGCTGAGCTGAAAACCCCGCAGAGACGAGAAGGAGACAACAACTGACTTGGCCCAAGCCCGTCTCCTGCTTTGAAAATCTGCAAGAAAAGAAGCAACGCGTTCTGCAGGACCAGCGACCCCTGAACAGCCTCCAGAGGACTGCCTGCATCACCGAGGACCAAGAAACTCCCGTGGATAGCGGACATGTCCAAAAAGGAGATCAAGAAACAAACTTTAAAGGGACTCTCACCTCACTCCAGAAATGCAAATTCAACTACTCTGTACCCGACAACCCGGCCCGTGTCCAGGGAAACCAACTATCCAGAAAAGACCCCTAGGCGACTCGATACCCTGGGCTGACCTCTTTGCACCCCCACGACGATGCCTGCAGAGGGAATCCTCAGGACCCCCCTGACCACGACTGCCTGGGACGAAGATAACCGACGCCTGGAGAAGCACTGCACCCGCAGCCCCCAGGTTCGTGAGAAACCGACCACCGGTGCAGCAATGACCAGCAGGTGGCCCTTGCCCAGTCGGTGGTTTGCCCGAGAGGCCCCCCTGTGCCCTGCACGCAGCACCTAAGTGACTCTTGGGTCCCTCCATAGAGTTCTTTTGAGAACCCAAGGCCCTGTTAACAGACTGCACCTGGCCGCCCCGTGCTGCTGATGGTGTGGTTTTTGTGCCTACTTGGGGCCCCTGTAGTACTCCTCCAAGCCCACCTAGTCTGCCTCCGACAACACTGGTACTTAACCTGCAAACAGACTGGAACCGGAGTACCCCCTGTCTCCATAGGCACCCATGTTATTTTGGCTCCTGTTTTACCTTTGCACCTGACAAGCCCTGTGTTGCTGGGTGTTTGGGGTTGCCTTGAACCCTCAACGGTGGGCTACCGATGCCACTGAGACTGAACATGTAAGTGTGGTACTTACCTCAGAAAATGTACTTTATTTACCTCCCCCAGGAACTGTTGAAAATTGCACTGTCTACTTTTAAAATAGCTTTTTGCCATTTTAAAGAAAACTGTGTACAATATTGAATCTATTCAAAGTCCTAAGTAGTACTATGCAAAGTACCTTTGATTTGATGTACTTACCTGCTAAATGAATCTTGTGGTTCTAAAAATAAATTAACAAAATAATATTTTTCTATATAAAAACCTATTGGCCTAGAGTTAAGACACTGAGTGGGTGTTTTCACTTATTGCTTGTTTTCACTTATTGCTTGTGTGTGTACAACAAATGCTAAACACTACCCTCTGATGAGCTTACTGCTTGACCCCGCTACCACAAAAAGAGCATTATTATTATATATTATTGCCTCTATCAGGCATCTTGGGGAACCCCTGGACTCTGTGTACACTATGGCCCTCATTCTGACCTTGGCGGTCTTTTCGCAAGACCGCCGAGTTACCGCCGCGGTGAAGACCGCCGACCGCGGCGGTATGCCGCTGTTCGCATTCTGACCGCTGGGAGCGTTCCGCCGGAAAACCGCCAGCAGCCACACTGGCGGTCGGCGGGAAAGTGGAGACTGATCAACCTCCACCGCCACGCCAGCAGAACACCGCCCACAGAATTACGACCCACATTTCTGTGTGGCGGTCTTCTGTTGGCGGTCTTCTGTTGGCGGTCACCTCCCCATGGCTCCCGTCGCCTCCCGGAGGACCAACGCACAAGGTAAGTTGACCGTCCGTGAGGGGAGGGGGTGGGGGGGTGTTGTGTGATGTGGGCGTGCATGGGGGTGTGCGTGTGAGTGTGTAGAGGGGGTGTGTGAGTGCGTGTATGCGGGCGGGGGGTGCTGCTGTGTCTATGGGTAATGTGTGCTGTTCGGCAGGTGCGCATGTCTGCATGTATGTGTGCGGGTATGTGTCCCCGTTGTGTATGGGGGTGTGTATATGTGCATGTTGGGGGTGTGTGCATGTCGGGGTGCATGTATGTGCATGTCGGGGTGGGGGTGGGGAGGGGGTTCGTACCACCTCTGGGGGGTGGCAGGGGGTTGGAGGGTGTGGGGGGAGGACTCGGGTGGGTAGTGGGGGGTGGGGGAGACCCCTATCAGTGCCAGGGAAGGAATTCCCTGGCCCCGATAGTGCTTACCGCCATGGTTCGCACGGCGGTTCCCGCCCGCAAGAAACCGCGGCGGTAGGCAGGGTCATAATACCCTTGGCGGTTTTGGGACGACCGCCGGGCCGGAGTGCGCAAACTCCAGCCCCGCGGTCATGACCGCCGTGGCGGTCGGAGTGGAGAAGTGGCGGTCGGTCGCGGCGGGGACCGCCGCGGTCAGAATGCCATTTTTAATACCGCCGGTCTGTTCGCGGTCCGACCGCCGTCTCTCCGCCGACCGCCAGGGTCAGAATGAGGGCCTATATCTCATTTTGATATAGTATATAAAGAGCCAGCTTCCTACATTGGTGGATCAGCGGTGGGATCTAAAACTTTGCATTTGACGGACTACTGAGCCAATACCTAATCACACAACTAAATTCGAAAATTGTCATTAGAAAATTGATTTTTTAATTTTTACTATTTTTCCAAATTTTTAAAAGTCCTGCTAAGGCCTTGTTTAAGTCCCTGTTAGCATCACTTTTTAAGTTTAAAAGATTTGTAAAAGTTAGGATTTAAGTACTAGAAATAGTTTTTAGTTTCTTGAAAAGTAATCCCAACTTTTAGAGACATAATGAGTAGCTCAAAGGATATATGAAACTCAACCTCACACCTTACTTTCATCTAGGGATGACACATAGCTAAGGCCCCTCTGTAAGCTAAGAAAGATTAAAACTGGGTCCAACCCTACCAAGGTCAAGCTCCAGGAGCTCTTGGCAGAGTACACCAGGGACCACCCCACTGAAGTGGAAGACCTCCCCTCAGATGGGAAAAACGTTAGGGATCAGGAGGTAGAACTCCCCCTCCTACCCTAACTAGGGAGACCAGGGTTCCAAGACCCCTGTCTCCACAAATCAGACTCCGAGATTCTGGTTCTTCCACAGGGGAGTCTAGTCCCTCTGGGAACATTGAGGACAGCCTCAATGAGGAGGACATCGTTTTAGCAAGGATGGCCAAAAGATTAGCTTTGGAGAAACAGCTCCAAGCTGTAGAAAGTGAGAGAGCAGAAATGGGTTTAGCACCCATAAATGGTGACAGCAATATAAATACTGTCAGAGAGAATAAGTACATCCTAAAGATCCCCAAAGGGATTGTTTCAAAATATGAAGAAGGTGATGATATCACCAAATGGTTCACAGCTTTTGAGAGGGCTTGTGCAACCAGAAAGCTAAGCAGATCTCACCAGGGAGCTCTCATTTGGGACCTGTTCACTGGTAAGTGTAGGGATGGACTCCTCACACTCTCTGGTAAAGATGCAGAATCCTATGACCTCATGAAGGCTACCCTGATTGAGTACTTTCGAATCACAACTGGGGAGTACAGAATTGGGATCAATGGGGCTCACAAAACCTCAATCCAGTCCTGGGTTGATTTTGTTGACTTCTCAGTCAAAACACTAGATGGTTGGCTAACTGGCAGTGGAGTACATGACTATGATGGGCTGTATAATTTATTTATGAAAGAACATCTGTTAAGTAACTGCTTCAATAACAAGTTGCATCATCATCTGGTAGATCTAGGTCCAATTTCTCCCCAAGAATTGGGGAACAAGGCAGACCACTGGGTCAAGACTAGGTTGACCAAGACTTCCACAGGGGGTGACCAAAAGAAAAGGGTCTCAAAGCCTCCCAGGGGAAGGGTGGTAAGCCATTCAAGGACAAAACTAAAGAGTCTTCTCAAGGGCCCCAAAAACGTGTTCAGGAGGGTGGGCTCTGAGCCTCTTTACAGTCCACAACTGGGTATAAGGGTTAAAAATGTTGATCCCAAGAAGGCCTAGTGTCACACCTGTAGACAGCATGGACACCAAACTGGAGACAAGGCCTGTCCCAAGAAAAGCCCCACAACTTCTACTCCAGTTAGTACTGGAATAGCCAGTCTCCAAGGGGGATCAACAGTGTGCCCAGAGCAAATCAGGGTTCACACTGAAGCTACTTTAGTCTCTGAGGGTGGGATGGATATAGCCACACTAGCTGCCTGGCCGCCTAACATGCAAAAATACAGGCAGCAGCTCTTGATAAATTGGCACCTGTATCCCTCAGGGCTTCTACCTTTGCCTGTGTCACCATGATGACAGTAAAACTGGTTTCCCCAGGACAGTATTTGGCTGGACAGACCTATCCAGTCACCAATGCTGACAATGAAACTAAGGTCCATCCATTGGCAATGGTGACTTTAGAATGGGGAAGGATTACTGGCCTGAAACAGGTAGTGGTCTCTTCTACAATCCCAGTAGAATGTTTGCTAGGGAATGATTTGGAGTCCTCAGCATGGGCTGAGGTAGAACTCAAAACCCATGCATTCATGCTGGGTATCCCTGAACTGGTGTGTGTAAAAACACGATCACAGTGCAGAGCACAGGGTGAAACAGAAGTTTTGGAGCTGGGAATAATGGCCCAATCTTCCAAGAGAAAAGGGGGGACCCTCAAGGAAACAGCTGTGCCAGGGACAACAAACTTGACCCACTCTTGAGGGCCTGAGACAGCAAGCTGCTGAGCAGAATAAAGGAGATGTCAGTGTCTCCCAAAGGATCTATTGGGAGGATGGACTCCTTTACACTGAGGTAAGAGATCCCAAACCTGGTGCCACTGGAGAGTGGTAGTGCCTCAGGAGTTTAGAGAGTTCATCCTCACTTTGGCTCTAGCTTGGCATTTGGGGAAGAAACTAGACATGGGACAGATTAGTGAACCATTTCTATTGGCACAATATGTCCCAGAAAGTAAGGGAGTTTTGTAGCTCCTGTGTCACCTGTCAAGTGGCAAGACGGGTGGCCATTCAAAGGCCCCCCTTACTCCACTTCCAGTTGTGGGGGTCCCCTTTGAAAGGGTTGGTGTGGAGATTGTGGGTCCACTTGAACCTCCCACAGCCTCCAGGAACCAATACATACTGGTAGTAGTGGATCATGCTACCAGATACCCTGAAGCAATTCCCCTTAGGTCAACTACTGCGCCTGCAGTAGCCAAGGCCCTAATTGGTATCTTTACCAGAGTGGGGTTCCCTAAGGAGGTGGTTTCTTGCAGAGGTACCAACTTCATGTCAGCTTACCTCAAACATGTGGAATGAGTGTGGGGTGACTTATAAGTTCACCACACCTTATCATCCACCAACCAATGGCCTTGTTGAAAGTTGTAATAAGACTTTGAAGGGCATGAGCATGGGGCTCCCTGAAAAACTCAAAAGGAGATGGGATGTCCTCCTGCCATGCCTGATTTTCACCTACAGAGAGGTGCCATACAAGGGAGTAGGGTTTTCCCCTTTTGAGCTTATGTTTGGCCATCCTTCAAGGGGACCACAAGCACTTGTAAAAGAAGGCAGGGAGAGACCTCTCCCTGAGCCTAAACAAGATGTGGTGGACTATGTGCTTGGCCTCCGCTCAAGGATGGCTGAGTACATGGAAAAGGCATCCAAAAACCTTGAGGCCAGCCAACAACTCCAGAAGTTGTGGTATGACTAAAAGGCTGCAATGGTTGAATTCCAACCAGGGCAGAAAGTCTGGGTTCTGGAACCTGTGGCTCCCAGGCACTTCAGGACAGATGGAGTGGCCCTTACCCAGTGCTTGAGAAAAAGAGTCAGGTCACTTACTTGGTGGACCTGGGCACTAGCAGGACACCCAAGAGGGTGATCCATGTTAACTGCCTTAAGCTCTATAATGATAGGGCAGATATAACCATGTTGATGGTTACTGATGAGGATCAGGAAGCAGAGAGTGAACCTCTCCATGCCCTCCTCTCAACTGACCCTAAGGATGGGACAGTAGAAGGTGTGGTCTATTCAGACACCCTCTCTGCCCAACAGCAAGCTGGCTGTAGTCAAGTCCTACAACAGTATGCTGAGCTCTTTTCTTTGACCCCCTAGTCAGACACATCTGTGTACCCATGATGTGGACAAAGGAGATAGTTTACCTGTTAAAAGAAAAATGTATAGATAGTCTGACCAAGTAAAAAAAAAAAAAAAGCATCAAAGTGGAAGTCCACAAGATGCTGAAGTTAGGGGTAATGGAGCACTCGGACAGTCCCTGGGCTAGCCCAGTGGTCTTGGTCCCCAAACCTCATACCAAAGATGGAAAGAGAGAAATTAGGTTTTGTGTGGACTACAGAGGATTCCATTCTGTCACCAAGACAGATGCTCACCCCATACACAGAGCAGATGAGCTGATTGACAAAACCGCATTCTCAACACCTGATGGGCATTATCAGTTTACTGTTACGCCCTTTGGCTTAAAGAATGCCCCTGCCACCTTCCAAAGGTTGGTGAATCAAGTCCTTGGTGGTTTGGAATCCTTTAGTGCAGCATATCTAGATGATATTACTGTCTTTAGTTCCAACTGGCAGGATCACATGGTCCTCCTGGAGAAGATTTTGCAGGCCCGGCAAGCAGCAGGCCTCTCAATCAAGGCATCCAAGTGCCAGATAGGGCAGGAAACAGTTGTATACTTGGGCCACCTTGTGGGTGGAAGCCAAGTGCAACCTTTACAACCCAAGATCCAGACAATTCTGGACTAGGAAGCTCCACAAACCCAGACTCCATTCAGGGCATTCCTTGGCTTGACTGGATACTACAGGAGGTTTGTGAAGGGACATGGATCCATAGTGACTCCCCTCACAGAACTTACCTCCAAGAAAATGCCCAAGAAGGTAAACTAGACCATAGAGTGTCAAAAGGCCTTTGGCATCCTAAAAGAAGCTATGTGCTCCCACCAGTTCTAAAAGCTCCAGATTATTCTAAGCAATTCATTGTGCAGACAGATGTCTCTGAACATGGGATAGGAGCAGTCCTGTCTCAAACCAATGATGATGGCTTTGACAAGCCTGTTGCTTTCATTAGCAGGAGGTTACTCTCCAGGGAGCAGCGTTGGAGTGCCATTGAGAGGGAGGCCTCTGCTGTGGTTTGGTCCCTGAGAAAGTTGAGACCATACTGGTTTGGTACTCACTTTACTGTTCAAACTGACCTCTCAGATGGCTCATGCAAATAAAAGGAGAGAACCCTAAACTTTCGAGGTGGTCCATATCCCTACAGGGAATGGACTTTATTGTGGAACACAGACCTGGGACTGCCCATTGCAATACAGATGGCCTTTCCAGGTTCTTCCACTTAGAAAATGAAGACTCTCTTGGGAAAGGTTAGTCTCATCCTCTTTTGTTTGGCTTTTTTGAGCAGTGCTTCCCAGGACGTAACTGTTACGTCCAAGGCACCCGAGGGGTTAAGGTCTTTGGTGCCTCTCCCCCACAAGTGGTCTTCAGTCCCGCTTTGGCAGATTCCCTCCGCTTGGGCATGAGGTAAAGACAATTTGCTCAGGTGCAGTTTTACATCCAACACTCTTAAGATAGTGCAAAGCTTGTTAGACTCTAGCACAGTTTCCCATCCAGTGTGTATAAGAGCCAGAGATCTGGCAGCTTCTCAGAAGGTGCCCAGCTTACTTTGGATTGATTGCTCCTATGCTTCTGGGCTGAGCAAGAGCCTGTTATAGTCGATTCTTCTCTCCAGTCATATCTGCAGCTGCTCTGGTTGTTCAAGGCTTTTTGAGAGGGTGCTGGGCCTCAGCAGGTCTGGCAGTGTGTGGTGCAGGCTGGGTTCATTGCAGCAGTTGAGATGATGGGTGGGCTTCACCAGTTAGGTAGTAGACCACGGCTCATGTGACGGCATGTGATTCGTGCAGCAGCTCAGGTCACACTGCTGGTGATTAATCTTGTGCAGTGTTGGTCAGTTATTTCTAGTCAGTTGTCAGCAGCTCAGGTCAAGCCACAGTCTATTGCTTGGACACTGCATCTTCACAATACCTACTAAGACTTGCTGGAGAGTCTGGGGCCCACCCACACTGGGGAACACTCATCACTCTACATTGTTCTCAATTCCTGAAAACCTATCACACCAAAGACATGCTGCAACCTGCTCTTCCTGTAAAGTCGCTCCACCTCCAGGATTGGGAGGCTTTTTCCTGCTGTCAGCAGGTAGGCTTCTAGGTGCATCAGAACAGGAGATCAGCTCTTGCAGCGATGAATAGTCTCTGTGATGTCCCCTCACCTCTGGGAAGCTGGCTAGTGACTGTTGGGCACAGCATTCCTCCTAATACTCTGCCGAGTACGCTATGCTATGCGGATTTCTAAAGCATTTTCTAAAGCAATTTCTATCTGGAGGCATCCAATCATTGGCTGATTTATAGCGTTGCTACACATCATGTCTGGTCGTAAGTAGAGAGGTTTTAGTGGGGGTAGAGCCTAGCTTTAAGCATTTTACTGAACCGATTTTCATTATATAGGCATCTTAATTCGGCAGTGTGCTCCAGAGTTTGGGAAGGAGATGAGAGAAGATCTGCCACCCCAATCACCCCTGTGAATTCTCTGCACCTTCAGAAGTCGTCCTGTAGAAGATCTTAGTGCCCTGAAAAGGGTGTATGGGGTCAAAAGTGCCCTAATCATGGAAGGCCCTTTGGAATTAAGCCCTTTATGTGCTATACAAAGTGTCTTAAATGTTATTCTTTCCCCAATGGGAAGCTAATGAAGGAATGCCAAGGCATTGTTTGCAGAGATAAATTATGGGCCACTAAGTAGGATCCCTGCTGCCACATTTTGGATGATCTGTGACATATTTGGATGAGCCTATTTATATGGAATTCCTGTAGTCCAACCGGGAAAGTACAAGGAATTGGGACACTATTCTTCTGGACACACTCTGAATGATGCCTAGGATTTTGCAGAGAGTTCAGATGGTGCCAAAGTATGCTGCAGGCCTTTTTTTGTGCCTGTATTTCCATGGAGGGGGACTTGTCAAGCCACATCCCAAGGCTTTTTATGGGGGAGGCTGGAGTGGGTAGGTTGCCCAGACACTACGTCCATTCTGTTTATGGTTGGGGGGGGGATCAGGTTGGTTCCTCAGAATCATCAGCTCTGTCCTTTCCCCGTTTAGATTTAGTTAACAGACATCTACTTGGACACTTTTTCTTAAGCAGGGAGCTGTTGGTGCTATGACCCTTTCCCCGGAGAAAGGGAGAAAACTAGTTGTGTGTCGTCAGCACATGAGCTGATTGATAGCCTGAACTCCTGAGCAATATCCGCCAGCAGGCGCATATACAGGTTGAAAAGTGTGGGGCTGAGCCCTACACTTAATGGGAAGGACGTCAGAATAGCATGAGTTCCACATATTTGGAATGCTCTGTCTTTCTTCAAGAGGGAGGTGAGCCATTTAAGACCAACATACTTTATTTGGGCTTCTCCCGTTCTGTGTCTGCGTATCTCATGATGAACCGTATCAAATGCCGCACTTAGGTCCTGGCGGATAATAGCAGCTATTCCTCCCTGGTCCAGCAGATTTTTTTAGCTCCTCCATGACTGTCAGGAGGGTGGTTTCTTTACTGTGTTGTGGACGGAATCCCATCTGAGAAGAGTGTAGGCGGTGACTTTCTTCAAGAAATGAGGACGATTCTTAGTTGACATGTTTTTCCAGCACCTTCTCTATAACTGGGAGCAGGGAGATTGGCCTGTAATCCCCTGCGCTTTGCGGGTCAAGGTTTTTTTATTTATTTTTTTAAGCAAGGGTTTGACCACCACGTTTCCACTTACGGGGCAATATTCCAGTGGAGGGAGAGAGATGTTAAGGAGTTCAAGTATAGTGGGGAAGGGGGCTGGAGCTCCTTGTATAAGTATTTGTGGAGGGACAGGGTCCAGGGGGATCCTGATTTAACCTTGATGAAAAGTGCAATAAATCCTTCCTCTTGGATGGAGGGGATAGAATGGCAGACAAATGGGAGATGTATTGGGCATTCGATTCTCTAAAGAGGGGGGGAGCTCGTGTTCGGTTGTAACATGAAATATATACCAGAAATTTGGTTCAGAAAGAAAGCGGCCAACTTGTTGTAGACTTCTATTGTAGGGATAGGGAGATTGTTCCTAGTTTTTGGTGTGATAAGGGAATTCACCATTTGAAAGAGTTCCCTTGGGAAGTTGGAAGCCTGGCTAATTTTGACTTAGTAGGATGCTTGAGGCTTTTTCATTACTAGATGGCAGTTCTTAATTACGGTCTGATAAGCAGTTTTTAGGTGTTTCTCATAGTTTTACCTCCATTTCCTCTGGGATGTTATCATCAAGAGGCTGTTTGATCCATTCTTCAAATTTAGTGTTGGCAGAATGGGGTTCTCACCCAACATTGGCACAGCGGAGGTTAGGTAGGAGGTCCACTTCTCTATATTATTTTTTGACCATCTATGGGCGACTCTTGGGGTGTGCTTAGTTCCAGTCCTGGACGCCTTCTTGTCCAGTGTAAAATGAATTTAAAAAATGTCCGCCATTCTACCGGGCAGTGTTTTATTTAATTTATTTTAACTATGATTTTATGGTCATTACTAAAGGCCAGGTCAAGAAGGTGGCCTCTGTCGTGTGTGGAACCTTCTACTCTGTTAGATAGACTGTGTCCAGGTCATGTGTTATTCCTGCTGCAAGCGGATTATTGGTCTCATGAAAATGAACATTGACGTCTCCAAGAAGGGTAATATTTGTTTTTTCAGTTGTCAGGCTGCAGTCAGATCTGGGAATTTAGAGCAGTCCCTGGGGGGGTGCCTTTAAATTAATACCCAGAAAAGGTGCATGTGGGTGAAAGGTTTATGTTAAACAAGAGATTGTCACATTCAGGAACGGGTAGAGGGTTAACTAGGCATCTGTAGGAGTCTTTTAGAATTATTGCAGTGCCACCGCCCACTTTATCTCCTCGATCTTTCCTGCACATATAATAACCCATGGGGAGTACTTAATTAATATCTAGTGTGGCGCTCTTGTGAAGCTAAGTTTCCAACAGGAATATGGTGTCTGGCTGTTCGTCCTCTATCAACATTAATAACTATTGTATGGTGTGGGGAGTTCTGGTTTGTCTTCCTTTGTTGTAAACAGGAAAAGACTGCACCCACAGAGGGCTTTAGGATGCTGGTGAAGATATTACTGAAGATGCCCATATAAAAATGCTGCCAAGCACAGAACAGGAAATGATAGGGCATGGGCAGTATGTGGTGGGTGCCAGCCATGCATTAAGTTGCAAAAGCCTTTAAAATGTGAAGTTGCCAGCCTCAGCAGTAGAGGGCAAGGTTGCTGCATGATTTGTGGTGGATCTGTGGAGACACTGCAGTTATGGACAGAGGACAGGAGATTGCCTGTGAGTGATAGCTGCCAGTACAGAGCAGCAGAGTGTATGGGGAGGCCCTTGCTCTGTGCATGACAAACATGCCTTTCAGAGCGCTTGAGGATATTGGGGGCATGGCTGCTCCTGCCTGCCGTGTGTGAACATGCTGTAATGAAACGGTGTTGTCACGGTGCAGCAGAGTGTAAAGAGCTTAGGCATGTCGAGCAGATGCTGCATTGCAATCACTTAGTTCAAGGAGAGACCTTGAGCAGGTGCTGCATTGAATGCACTTAGTGCAGAAAGAGACCTTTAAACCTTTGCATGCTTCGGACGGCCGGGGGCCGTCCGAAACTGCAGTGCTCATGTGCGTTGGACAGCTCCCGGCTGTCCATGCACATAAAATCCCTCTGGTGCTGGCACCAGAGGGATTTCATTTGGCTATTATTTTAGCATTGGTTGCTGGGAAAAAGTTATTTTCCCACCCTTAATTGATGATTGGCACGCCTATGTCTCTACAGGAGAAAATTATCAGCTCATTTATTTTCATTTTCTTCGGTGCTCAGTGGTATATGTCAGCCACCTGAGCACCGATTTCAACAGGAGAGGTACTGTTGGAAAGGGGAGAAATCTCCCCTTTCCAAAGGGGAAAGGTCTCTTTCCCTAGTGGATCCCTGCTTGGGTATCACCTTAGCAGGGCGATCCCCAAGCAGGGATCCACTCCACTAGGCCACCTGGGAGGAGGCTTTTGCTTCCCCTTATTTTTTTTTTAATTATAGTCTTTCTGCCCCGGTGGGAGGGGAGGGGGGGGTCAGAGAGCCCAGTAGACAATAGGAATTTTTATTTTATTTGATAAAGGGTGGGGCCTGCCCAGAATTGGCAAGGCAATACCCCCACCCACCCCGGTAGGAACAGTTTTTCAGCCTAACCTCCCCAAAAATCCCACCCTTGGTAACAGAACCTGGGGAGAGCCACACAAGTCACCCCATCCTGGATTCCCTGGGTGTCTAGTTTTAAAAAATGTACAGGCTTGCTAGATTTCCCTATGTGTCGACTGAGCTAGGGCCCAAAATCCACAGAAAGGCACATTGCAACAAAAAAAGGGTCAGTTTTGGGTAGAAAAATGTGATGTGTCCATGTTGCGTTTTGGGTCATTCCCTGTCATGGGCACTAGACCTACCTACACAAGTGAGGTACCATATTTATCAAGAGACTTAGGGAAACACAGAATAGTAGAACAAGTGTTATTACCAATTGTCTTTCTCTGCATGTATGTCTTCCAAATGTAAGACAGTGTAAGAAAGAAGTCATTTTGAGAAATGCCCTCTAATTCACATGCTAGTGTGTGTAGGATCAAATTCATCAATGTGTAAATAACCACTGCTTCTAAACTCCATATCCTGTGCCCATTTAAAGAATACATGTGTTTCCTTGATACCTATTTTTCATTCTTTAGCAAATAAATTACTGCATACCCTTTACACATTGAAAAACCATTGCAAGGTGCAGCTCAGATATTGGCTCTGGGACAATAGGTTTCTTGGTGAACCTACAAGCCCTATGTATCCCCGCAACCTAAAGGTTCCAGCGGATACAACAGTATATTGCTTTTGAAAATCTGCCATAGTTAGAAGTTGCAGATGAAAACGTAGACACAAATGGCTGGGAAAACTTTGAAGGATCTACACAAATGACCCCTGGTCGTTTTCAGAATGTTGTCTACTTTTCAGAAATGAATAGCTTTCCGGGATCCACCATTAGTTTCACACCCATTTCTACTAACTGGCAGGAGATTGAAAGCACAACAAATTGGAAAAATGGGCTATCTCCCAGTAAAATGCCAAAACTGTGTTGAAAAATGTGGTTTTCTGATTCAAGTCTGCCTGTTCCTGAAAGCTGGGAAGATGATGATTGTAGCACTGCAAACCCTTTGTTGATGCAGTTTGCAGGGGGAAAAACAGATGTTTTCTTCTGCAGCGCCTTTTTCCCACTTCCCCCCCCCAAACAAATGTCACTGTATTTTGACTAATTTCTTGGTCCCCTCCAGGAGAATCCACAACCGCTGGGTACTTTTAGAATCCCCAGAATGTGGGGAAAAAAGGACGCACATTTGGCATGGATACCTTATGCAGACAAAAAGTTATTGGGGGCCTAAGCGCGCACTACTCCAAATAGCCCCCCAAAAAAGGCTTAGCACGGGGGAGGCCAAGCAGCAAAAGGGTTAAGGACACTCCAATCCTATGGGCAGAACAGGGAGCACACAACTTTTCAGCAGAAACCGCTCCTATTCTGAAGGCAGGGGTGCCACTTTCATTGACAGAGACAAAGCAGATTTGGGGAAACAAAGCGAGGGGGGCATAAGCAACATGGGGGATGAAGCAGTTGGGGAGGGTCGAAAGCAACACAGGAGAGGTGCCCAAGCAAAATGGGATGTGGGTAGAGGGAAGCAACATGACGGGCACAGGTGTGGGATGCGGTAACACAGACAGTGTAGGATTGGTTATGAGGACAAGAAAGCATAACAGAGGGGGAGAAGTACATGGGGAAGATAGCTGGAAAACACATGCAATTTTGTAGAGTGTTTGAACAACAAGACAAAAGGAGCACCTGAAAATTGAGCAGTGGATGTAACAAGTAATGTGTCCACGCTCTAGGAGAGGGCCAAACACAAAAAGAGGAAGGAAATCTTACAGAAGTAGACGAATAAGAAGTAAGCAAATGAGAGTGAAAAGTAAGCCAACCAAAGGTTAGCAGTGGCCACGCTCTGAACCCATTGTAAGCTAGCAAAAGTCTCACAGGCAAATGCGAACGCGCTTTCTCAGGTCTGGGAACTAATATAGGTTGACAAAATAAGGTACACCACCACCAGTGCTCTATGTACTAAGCCAATGGCAAGTACAGTAGTGCACTGTCTGTATAATAAGGGCATGCTTCTTAGTGCTGTCCTCCAGGATGGGTCCAGGATCCAAGCTATGTCAAGGTACAGAACTATATCTCTGTGTGCACACCAGAGTAGGGCAAAACTAGGGCCAAAGATAAAAAAGGAGGATACGTGATACACAGATTTGGGCATTCAGGGCAGGGGAACATGATTGTACACCATGCAGAGGACATTCCTGTCCCAGCATTGCCCCAGCCCAAAGTCATATGGCTCAGATTGCAGCAATCATGGCTTTGATTGGCTCTCACCTAAACTATAGCATCTCACTGCATCTTGACCTGTCTGCATAGCTTATGTTACAATTAAAGCCAGTCCTTGATGGTGCCTGCTAAAGAGTTAAGGCTCATAGGCATGTCTCCTATGACAAGCTCTCCATTGGCTACCAATAAATGCCAGTGGTGGTGGTGGTTCAGTGTTACAAAAGTACAATAATGCGCGCTTGGATCTGATAGGTGACATCTCTCTCCGCACTCATCTCTGCATCCTACCATCACTAACTGAGCCTGACATAGGTGCAGCCAGTGGTGGTGACTAGGGTCTTGATGAGACAAGAGAGCATAACATAGCCACCGCTCTATGTATCCTTCACAGGCCTCAGTCTGTCATGCCGCATTTTCCAGGACAGTGTACTGTGGCTGTGCTGACTCCAGCTGCTCAGGAGTCTGAGACTTGCAGGATGCATCTCTCTACCTCCTAAGCCCTTGAAGAAGTAGCAGTACCATGCCATGTTTCAGTAGTTCCGTGTCCCTACTCCAGGGTGAGTACGTTATGCAGTGCTGCAGCATTTCTAGAATTGGGAACAATGGGACCTTGCCGGGCCAGTTCCCGAACAACGAAGATAGTGTAGGACGACGTTACTCAAAGTGCGGCCCGCGGGCCGCCAGCGGCCCCATGGACCTATCTTGGCGGCCTGCGGACGTCCGAGAAACGCCATATAATAATGGCCACATTACATAAACATAGAAGAGAGCCGCGGGAGCATGCGCAATAGTGGCTACTTCACGCATGCTCCCGCGGCCCTCCTCTATGTTTACCTACGCCGGCCATTAGTTATGGCGTTTCCATGACGATCCTGGCTAGTGGTGGGAAGCCAAAGCCCCTTAAAAGTTTGCGATTGCAGCTAACTTTTACGGGGCTTTTTTGTCTGCTTCCTGTCACCGTCTCCACGTCTGCCGCCCGCCCACCTGCCGTGCCGTTGTACATTTGTGGCATCTTTACAGTGCTTTATTAAGGCAGGTAAGGCTCTTTGGTTATTTATTTATTTGTTTTTAATGTGGTGTGTGTGTTACTGGGGTAGGGGTGAGAGCAGATGGCGCAGTGTGTGTGCGCTGTGTGTGTGTTACTGGGGTAGGGGTGAGAGCAGATGGCGCTGTGTGTGTGTGCGCTGTGTGTGTGTTACTGGGGTAGGGGTGAGAGCAGATTGCGCTGTGTGTGTGCGCTGTGTGTGTTACTGGGGTAGGGGTGAGAGCAGATGGCGCTGTGTGCAGATGGCGCTGTGTGTGTATGGCGCTGTGTGTGTTACTGGGGTAGGGGTGAGAGCAGAAGACGCTGTGTGCAGATGGCGCTGTGTGTGATACTGGGGTAGGGGTGAGAGCTGATGGCGCAGTGTGTGTGCGCTGTGTGTGTGTGTTACTGGGGTAGGGGTGAGAGCAGATGACGCTGTGTGGGTGCGCTGTGTGTATTACTGGGGTAGGGGTGAGAGCAGATGGCGCTGTGTGCAGATGGCGCTGTGTGTGTATGGAGCTGTGTGTGTTACTGGGGTAGAGGTGAGAGCAGAAGATGCTGTGTGCAGATGGCGCTGTGTGTGATACTGGGGTAGGGGTGAGAGCAGATGGCGCAGTGTGTGTGCGCTGTGTGTGTGTTACTGGGGTAGGGGTGAGAGCAGATGACGCTGTGTGCAGATGGCGCTGTGTGTGTATGGCGCTGTGTGTGTTACTGGGGTAGGGGTGAGAGCAGACGGTGCTGTGTGTGTTACTGGGGTAGGGGGGAGAGCAGATGGCGCTGTGTGTGCGCGCTGCGTGTGTTACTGGGGTAGGGGTGAGAGCAGATGGCGGTGTGTGCAGATGGCACTGTGTGTGTTACTGGGGTAGATTTGTAGTTATACCTGGATTCAAAATGCAGCATTGTTTAGCAATGTTTTGAAAAAGGGGTGGGTGGTTGTGCCCCCTATAAGCCCTGCTCCCCCCCGCTACTGCAATTTTGGCCCCCGAGAAAATGTTTGTGAGTACCCATGGTGTAGGAGATATATATATATATATATATATATATCCACAAATGCGTTGACTTCAAAAGATCTAAGTATTATGTCAAAACACTGTAAAATACCACATTGTAAACAAATAAACGAAAATTCTACAGCTGCATTAAACATATAATAAACATTTAAACACCTTATGACATTTTATAGCATTTTCTTATTTTTTCATCTACTTATCTCTTGTTATACTAAGAACTTCCCTGATCAAAAATCCGGCTGACAAATACTTAGATATTTTGAAGTATACAGTAGAATACAATTGGACCACACCAACATGGCCGACACTTTCATGTGAAATTGCAGGGTTAGTAGTAGTCCGTTGTCTATGTTTATTTTGTGGAGTCAGAAATGAGCAGCTATTAACCTCTTCGCTGCCAGGCCTTTTCCCACTCCTGTGCCAGGCCTTTTTTTGCCTATTTGGAATAGTTCTCGCTTACACCCTCATAAGTTTTTGTCCACATAAGCTACCCACACCAAATTTGCGCCTTTTTTTCCAACATCCTAGGGATTCTAGAGGTACCCAGACTTTGTGGGTTCCCCTGAAGGAGGCCAAGAAATTAGCCAAAATACAGTGAAAAATTTGTTTAAAAAAAAAAAAAAAATTGGAAAAAAGGGCTGCAGAAGAAGGCTTGTGGTTGTTTCCCTGAAAATGGCATCAACAAAGGGTTTGCGGTGCTAAAATCACCAGCTTTCAGGAACAGGCAGACTTGAATCAGAAAACCCAATTTTTCAACACAATTTTGGCATTTTACTGGGACATACCCCATTTTTACGATTTTTTTGTGCTTTCAGCCTCCTTCCAGTCAGTGACAGAAATGGGTATGAAACCAATGCTGGATCCTAGAAACCTAAACATTTCTGAAAAGTAGACAACATTCTGAATTCAGCAAGGGGTAATTTGTGTAGATCCTACAAGGGCTTCCTGCAGAAAATAACAACTGAAATAAAACAATATTGAAATTGAGGTAAAAAAACAGCCATTTTTCTCTACGTTTTACTCTAACTTTTTCCTGCAATGTCAGATTTTTGAAAGCAATATACTGTTACGTCCGTTGGACTCTTCTGGTTGCGGGGATATATAGGGCTTGTAGGTTTATCAAGAACCCTAGGCACCCAGAGCCAATAAATGAGCTGCACCTTGCAGTGGGTTTTCATTCTATACCGGGTATACAGCAATTCATTTGCTGAAATATAAAGAGTCAAAAATAGGTATCAAGAAAACCTTTGTATTTCCAAAATGGGAATAAGATAAGGTGTTGAGGAGCAGTGGTTATTTGCAAATCAATGAATTCTGGGGTGCCCATACAAGCATGTGAATTACAGGGCATTACCCAAATAGACGTCTTTTTTACACACTGTCTTATATTTGGAAGGAAAAAATGTAGAGAAAGACAAGGGGCAATAACATTTGTTTTGCTATTCTATGTTCCCCCAAGTCTCCCGATAAAAATGGTACCTCACTTGTGTGGGTAGGCCTAGTGCCCGCGACAGGAAATGCCTCAAAACACAAAGTGGACACATCACATTTTCTCAAAGAAAACAGAGGTGTTTTTTGCAAAGTGCCTACCTGTGGATTATGGCCTCTAGCTCAGCCACCACCTAGGGAAACCTACCAAACCTGTGCAATTTTTAACACTGACCTAGGGGAATTCAAGATGGGGTGACTTGTCGAGCTCTCACCAGGTTCTGTTACCCAGAATCCTTTGCAAACCTCAAAATGTGGCTAAAAAAAACCTTTTTCCTCACATTTCAGTGACAGAAAGTTGGAATCTGAGAGGAGCCACAAATTACCTTCCACCCAGCATTCCCTCAAGCCTCCCGATAAAAATGGTACCTCACTTGTGTAGGTGGACTAAGTGTTTGTGACAGGGAAGAGCCAAAAACACATCGAAATTGAGGGGGAACCAAAGTGGGTCCAAAAGGGCAGTTTGAAAAAAAACATTTTTAGGTTGACAAGTGCAGCAGAGATTTTATCGGTATAGATGAGACAATGCTCGGTGGTAGGAATTTTGTGGATTACTGCAGATTCCGGAAGGTTCCATCACAAAAATGTGGGGAAAATGTGTGCTTTCCAGCAAAGTTGCAGGTTTGATGGGCATTGTGAGTTAGGAAATGGTGCGGGGTGCATGTGAAGCACACCACCCTGGAATTAACTAGATGTTTAGTTTTCAGATGTGTCTAGGTCTTGTGGATTTTTCTACATGGCAGCGTCCCAAAGTAAAAAAAAAAGTGCAGCCCTCACCATTCCAAGTGGGACGATTCTGAGAGTTACCAAGCTCTCATGGCCCAAATGTAAAACAAAAAACAAAAATAATCAAGTGTCCTCTTGCTTGCCATGGGATAAGATGTTTTAGTGTGCGGGGGAGAGCTGAAAGACAGTTAGCCACTTCAGTTCGGGTGGGGGCATAACCAGGCCCATACTGGTTGGTAGCCACCACCCCACTATTTTATTTTCTTTAATTTTTTTTATTCCCTGGCATCTAGTAGACTTTGTCCCCCCGGGGTGTGGATCGGGGGTAATTGTCCAATCTGCCCACTGGTGGGCAGAACAACTTTGGCCCCATTTATTTGGGATGCGGGTATGGCCATACCCCCAACCTCTTATTTAGAAAAAAAAATCTTCCCTGGTCTCTGTTGGGAAGGAAAAAAAAAACAAATTCCCCGGCACCTTGGACGAGATCACCTCGTCCTGGGAACACAAGGGGTTAAACCATTCACGAAACATGGTATGTGTTTTACCTGTGAGCAAGGAGCGAAGGCTCCGAAACGCGTCAGGACTTTCTGTGGAAAATTCAATAAACACGCTACTGCACAGGAGTCACGGTATGTTGTTTCCCTAACTCAGAGGCTTCTCAAGGGTTTTCTTGACAACTCGTTTGTGGATGTATTAGGGTTCGCCACCCTGCCTGTGACTCACCGCTATCTATCTGTCTATATCTATATATATATATATATATATATCTATCTATCTATCTATCTATCTATCTATCTATCTATATATATATATATATATATATATATATATATATATATGGGTACACAGTGCGAGTTAGGTTGATGCTCAAAGACACAAAGATAGAATGTGTAAGAATTATTGGGTTCTATGGACAGACAGAGGTAGGAACATGGACCACTACTAATATGAGGGGCTTGCAGTACTAGGACAGACTTTTTGAGGAGTTGGAACTGCTCTTCACTTTAGATTTCAGCACTGGGTCTGTCATGAGCATTAGTGAGCAAACGCCTAGATCTGAGCTTGTCTGAGCTATTAGATGCCAGAGTATTTAAACCTAAACTAAAGACTGCCTTAGCTGGTTTGCCACCTTCTTTTACCAAAAATAAATAAAATTAAAAATGCATTAACAGACATAGGGTTTATGTCAGCTCTCTTCATCTTTTGGTCTGCCCAACTGTTATTCACATTTTGCCGTTCGCCCACCACAGCATAAGGCAGGAGACAATAGGTCAGCCCACTTAAGTCATTTGTTGTGTTGCTCTGCGACTAATGGCATTTAGCCTTTTACATGTGCACAGCCACTTAAAGAAGTGCACTTCACAGACAGTACTTAACTTTGCCACTGGATTTTTTTCCATTGTGTGTTCTTTGTGTTTTTTTAATCACACGTCTGTGTTTAAACTGTGTTGTCGGGTTACAGTAATTAAAGTATAACATCCTCACTTATATATGGGATTTCAGGCAGATTTCTTTGGTCTGTTATTGTGTCATCCAGTTTTTCTTTCACCCACTACAGAGCAGTGTGGAGTAGTCGTCAGCCCACTTCAAACATCACTGAGTAAGGGCATTCTGCCCATTAAGAAGCATATCCACACAATGTAATTCCCTTAAGTGCCAGGGACTCATACGGCAATGCTTGTTTTGAGGCCCAAAAAGTATTTTGCTTTTAGTCATTTCTTTTAGATTGACGAGGGCACAGCAGCTTCCTTAATTGTAAAAAAAATTCAAAAACCATGGCTTAACAAAAACAAGTTTTGTCAACGCCAGAAGGCTGACCACCAACCCCAAATCTAGTGGGATTGCTGGGATATACCAACTTCCTCTATGCTTTAAAGTGGGTGGATGAAACAGCAGGATTATTTGTGCTGTTTGTTAAGATCAGGGGGGTCGTGTGTCCAACTGAAGGATTACTCAGAAGATCAGAACTGTCATTGAGATTAGGTGAATTATATCTGTGAGTTCAGGCGGATTCTTATGCGACTTGAGGCAGAGAAAAAGCTGGGAACTGATATTGAGGGCCTCATTTTCCCATGAGAGATGAGGGCCGTCTGGGAGATGAAGCATAGATCTTTCCTGTGAGTGATACAGCGAGTGTGTCCCGATGTAAAGTAAGACATAGAATGTTTGCCTTTGAAGTAAGTGGACCAAACTGAGGTCAGAGAAAACTCTGTGGTATGTGAGTTGGGCTTCTTCACCTGGGAGGTGAGTCTAGTTGTAAGATGAGTCCTTAAAGTGGAGGGGAACCTCCAGAGATGGGAGAAGGCCCCCATGGATAGAAGGTGTGCTCTTTTGGGTGATGGAACTGGTTTTCGGAACTTTGTCAGATCGTGGATGTGAAATCCCATGTAGTCTAAAGCACAGTTGTTCTGTGGGAAACCTTAACAGTACATTAACTGGTATCTTTCCTTTACAGGTGGCACTTCTGAACTGGCTGCACAATGACAGTGAGCAAAGTAAAGAGATTCTTCAAGCTGTAACTGGTCTGCAGGTGGCCCGTGAAATCCTGAACCGTCTGACCGGTCAACATCAAATAGACAAATGCAAGGTGAAACATTTTTTTTTATATAAGGGAAACCAAGCATCCCTGTTCTTCCAGCCAGTCTGCTTTGTGCCTTAATTGGCAAACGTCAGCACAGATATTACTGGCTTCTCCTCAGTGAAGCTTACTTTACCAAAACCAGGGAGTTGTAGTGGGCGCCTGAATCCTTCGCCACTAGGTTGCTCCATCACACTGGAATTTGAAGGCTCCCTGGGCACCTAACTGGCGAAAAATGTGAGCTCTGGCTGATTTTGTAGAATGTGTTGTTGATTCCTGCTCCCCGATTTCAGGCAGACAAGATGGAAAACTGTAAAAGACTTTGCCCCAGTGCAAGAGAGGCAGACAGAATAAGTAGAAAGGACAAAGAGAAAAATAGGAAACAGCGACAAAGGGAGAAATGAGGCATGAGAAAAGAACCTGAAAGAGTGAGATGAGGACAAAGCAAGTGTTGGGTGGTGGAAGTAAAAGACAGGTGGAATCAAGATTAGGCAACCTTGTCTTTAGGCTGCATCTGTTGTGGGGTTCTAAGAAAAAACAAAACTTTGGGTCTATGCATTTATTTATTTTACAAATTAAATATTGCACAGGTAACCTTCTCAGAATAAGAGCGACAACATCTGCACTGAACAAATTACATAGCCCCAAATTACTGCAGGAGGGTGGAATTCACCAGAGAAACCTTATGTAGAGAGACACTAGCATGCAGTTTGGGAGAGATGAAGTAGAGAATAACCATTTAGAGATAATCAATTGTATTTTGTGTATGTGAGGTTAAGTAGCTTTTCTAAAACAAGTGCTGTTTGAAGCTTTAAAGTGCTACGTAGAAGAATTGCAGTGGAGGCGGTTGTCTCAAGGAGAGATAATGGAATATAGTGGTTGAATTGTGTCATGCAGAACCAGTACAACTGGCATACACATATTTATTTACAGTATGGTTAAGGTCAGTTTTTTCCATGGTTGGGAAGTCTCTATACCCATAGCACAATTCTGTAAAGTGCGTGGTAATTGTCTTTCTAGACTACTGAAACACTTATAAGCTGTTACCAGTGGAGAATGGGGAAATGTCACATTTTTCATTGCCCTGACTGCCCTGCAGTTAAAGTCAATCATTCCATTTTCAAAAACTAATTTTACAGCAAGACAGGCCTTTAGTAATTTAAGCAGAAGGTTAAATTGTAATTTAAAAAAATAACTACATTTTTACTCTGCGTTAATTCAATTTTGGATTCACGTTCTCAATTTCTGGGCTGTGTAGAGCAGCTGGAAGAAAAATTCTCCTACTTGTCTTGTGGGCAGGTTCATCAAGAGGGGTGAACAGTCAGGTCTCTTTGGTGCAGACCAAGGGCTTAGTACAGCACTGCTCTCACGTTTCCACGTTTTAGCATTACAAGTTACTTATTTATAGCAGTGCTCATTATGGTGGGTAGTGTATATAACCTAAGATTCCTCACCAGGCCAGACTGGTGCTGAAAATATTTTCATCAGCAGTGCTCCCGCATGGCAATAAGTTTTCCTAATCCAGTCTGGCGCCTGAGAAGTATTCTAAGGTGAGGAATCTGTTAGAAGTATCCATGTGAATCATAACCTGACTGATTTCGTCTTAATGTAGGTAATGCAGTATCTCCACTAGGTGACAGCAAACGCGTCTTTTCCCCCAGAGTTTGTCATCTTCAATGCAAGCTGCTGCTTCGTTCAGAAAATTAAGAGCCCATGCACAAGTTCAGGCTCCTGTCCTCCTCCAGATCCCTACCAAAGCTCCTGATATATCTGCCTGTTGAATAGTAAGTACAAAGTTAAGGTCGGTCCCTGCACTGACCGAGTAGGGGAGGGAGCTAAAATAAAGCCCTTCGTGGCTTCTAAAATCCGGAGTCTCCGCCTGAATATGGTGTGCTGCCATGTCTGGGATTTAGAGCTCTGTTACGTGCCATGAGGAAGGCTGAGGTTGGGATAGATCCAAGCAGCTCAAGTATCTGGATCCTTGATGGGGTCACAAAGCGCAGGAAGACAGGAGTGCGATTAAGTTTATACTTCAGAAGTATACGCACAGTAAAGAAAAGAGCGCTTGCTCTGTTATAAATATCTGTGTAAATGAGGACAATTTAATTCTATGTCAAGACCAGAGGCTCCGATTATGCTTTCTCTTTCTTTTACTGTCAACACAGCAGCCAATCAAATAACAGTAAAACAAAAAACATCAATGCCCATGATGCTTTACAGTAGATCACATGTACCAATCAAATCTCATGACCCCTTAAGTCACTTCCTCTTTCTTTGCTGCTCCGCAGCAGATAAGTATTTAATTGCACCTTTCTGCCTTTACATGCTTGTTTTGACTGTATTTCCATGTAAATTTTTGGTTTTTCCTTACAGTTGGCAAAGCGTTTCAGCTCGCTGTTATTGTCTTTATCTACAGCGCTTTTCGTGCTCTGTTGTTGCCTTGTCAGCTTTTTTTGCTGAAATTGGGCAGTTAGTGGAGAGGTAGCGGGAGCGGACTACGCGGCTCTCGCATAGTCCTATTTCTATTTGTTTTCCCCTTGTTGCGTCCTGCCGTGTTTTAACGATCCGATCTTTATTGGATGGGTTTCCTCTGAGAGATAGTCTTGTTTCTTCGTAGCACGAACACGTGGAGGCCTCCCTTTTCATTTACTGTGCTCCCAATACGCCCTCCTGCTTAGAGCTCATGGGCTGTAATAAAATAAAAAGGCTTTGCCTAGAGTGTCTTTACACAGTCTGCTTCCTCCACATTTTATTGGTTTAAGCCAAGCCTGTCAGGGTTTCTTTACACTCCCCCTATATTATTATCTCCTGTCTGTCATTTTTATATCTAAATAAAAATATTTCAGAAGAATTGCTCAATGGGATGAGCATGAGTCAGGGTATTTCCCTGGAGATACTGGTAATCAGTTGGAGATGAACCTGGTTGAAGCCCTTGATCGCATGGTTCAACAATCTGTCAACGATGCCCTCGTTTGGGCTTTGGGCCCTTTTTCTGGTCAGTTACTGGATTGGATGCAAGAACCCCAGATTCAGGGCGAAGGGTCAAAATCTATATCAAAATCTAAGACCATAGGAAAGGGTTTAGATTCTGTTTCTGTGGATGCCAATGCTGACGCTTTTGAAAAACTTTGTCGCAAACGGGCCTGTGAACATAACTATAGTGTCAAGAGACTGGTTTTTCCCTTTCTTCTTCAGACAAAAATACCTCTTCTGAGGATTCTGATGTTCCGGGTCCTAGTAAGAAGCCTAAAAAACAAGTTTCTCCTCCAAACGTACTAGATTTTGATCCCACTGAGATTATTCACCCCATGGCGTCCAATTGGGTTCCTCCTCCGGAGGTATGTTCAGTCCCACATTCACAAGAGTTATCATAAGGAGGTGCGGTCAGGCCTTTGAGCGGAATGCCCTAGACCTGATCTAGATGGCAAGGTTGCAGACACTCCTGAAATTGAAACTTCTATGGTGTCCTTTATGAAGAAATTCGCCAGGGACCCTTTAAAGGGTCTGGACAGGTCATGGTGTAACTGCCAGGACAAGTTGTTAGACGTGTCTGGTCCTTTGACAAAAATTCTGGAATTGCCTTTCCACGTCAAGGACTCAGGGATACCAGTGGACACCGACGTTTTAATAGGTTGGGCACAAAGAGCCATTTGTCAACTTGGCAACACTAACTGCGCGATCTCATCCGAACGCAGGAAGTCCATACTTTTGCGTATCAACCCTAAACTAAATGATATGGCCACCTTGGGAGCTGGTCCTTCAGCTGACGGATGCTCTTTGGGCCTCATTCTTCAAAGAACTGGCTAAGTTCTGTTTTACTTATTCCTCCCTCGGCAAGGCACAGATGTCACTCAAAAAGGTTTTCAAAAGAGGCCTTTTTCTCAGAGCCGGTCGTTACAGAGGGCGAATGTCTGCCCGCGGATCTTTCTCAAGTCCTCAGAGCTACTACCCAAGAGGAAGAGGAGGTTGGCATGGAGCGTAGTCTTCAGACACCACCTTCTACCCCACTTGCGCCAGAGGAGGGCGCTCTGTATTTCGTAGAGGGTCCTGTTGAGAACAACAGGAAGCAATTCAAGACGCTGGATATTCCGGTAAGCATTATTCCACACTCTCAGGTAGCACTGGGGGGGGGGGGCAGAGTGGGATTATTCCTGAACAATTGGAAACCGATTTCTGGGGATCCTTGGGTTCTTCAGACATTATTAGGCTTCAAGTTGGAGTTTCTCAGTACTCCAAAACAATTGCAACCCCCTCCTCAGATGTATTTTTCCCTTGCAGATCAGTCCTTTATAGACTTGGAGGTCCAAGCGCTGATTGACAAAGGGGCAGTACGTTTTTCCTCCCCCCACACATACAGTTATATTAGCCCCATTTTCTTGGTAGACAAGAAAGGTGGGGGTCATCGACTTGTGTTAAATCTCAAAGATTTCAATTTTTTGATTCTGTACAGACACTTCAAAATGAAAAGGGTACACATGTTGAAAGAGATTCTATTACAAGACGACTGGATTGTCCATTTGGACCTCAAGGACGCCTATCTCTTGATTCCCATTTTCCCTCCACACAGGAGATACTTACAATTTCTGTGAAAGGGCCACTGCCTGGAGTTCAGTGGTCTTCCCTTCAGTCTGTCATCAGCCCCCTGGTGCATTACCAAACTGATGAGACCAGTGGTGGAATCACTTCGAGCAAAGGGATGCAACTGATCATATATTTGGACGACATACTGTTGATGGCTCAAGATGCACAGACTCTCCTGACTCAATTAGAATGGACAATTAATCTTTTACAGGAGCTGGGTTTCCTTATCAATGTGCAGAAGTCACTATTGACTCCATCGCAGGTGATTTGGATTCAGAATAGATTCAGTCCGATTACAACTTATTCTGCCCTCTCAGAAAATTTGCAACATCAAGAGAGAATTGAAGTCTGCTTTAATCAGCCAGACTGTGTCGTTGAGGACCATTGCCAGGCTAGTGGGTCTTCTGGCCTTGTCTATTCAGGCCATATTTCCAGCTCCCCTTCACTATTGTGCTCTGCAAAGACACAAAATCCAACATCTGCGGAAGGGTCTGAATTATTCAGAACAGATTCCGTTATTCGACGAAGTGAGGTCGGAAATTCATTGGAGGCTTGGAATGGCAGAGCCATTTTTGGTTCTTACCCAGAGGTGGTGATCGAATCGGATGCCAGTCGTTAGGGCTGGTGGGGCTCATTGCGGTTCTTAGGTGACAGGGGACCGATGTTCGAGATCGGAACAGAGTCTCCACATCAATTGCTTAGAGCTTCTGGTGGGCTCATTTGCCATAAAGAGCCTTTCCCCTCTGAAGACGGACTGTTGCATATTGTTGAAGATGGACAATATATCAGCAGTCTGGCATGTCAACAATTTGGGGGGGACGAAGTCAAGGATCCTGGCAGAAATTGCCAAGGAATTCTGTCATCATTTCCTCAGCCATCGTCTGGTTGTCATAGCAGATTATCTTCCGGGTTCCCAGAATACAGTAGCGGACTGGAACTCCAGATTTCTGAGGGATTCCAGCGATTGGAAACTGGATCCAATGGATTTTCTCCAGATAATCCGAGAGTGGGGCCCTTGCAAAGTGTATCTTTTTGCCTCACGCCTCAACTCTCAGATAATGAAATTTTTCAGCTGGCGTCCGGACCCTCTAGATCTGGAGACAGATGCTTTTCTTCATGACTGGACGCACTTTCGGGGGTATGCTTTTCCACCATTCATGGTGCTTTCCAGGGTTCTGTCTCATATACAGCGACAGAAGGTGGAGATTGTTCTGGTGACCCCATTCTGGAACTGTGGTTCCCGGTAGCTCTGCAATCAGCTTGCGCTCCTCTGCTTCTCATTCCCCCTCGTCAGAATCTTTTGATGAGTGGAGGGCCTTCAACATCCACTGGTCTTGTCAGAGAAACAGATATTGATGGCTTGGATGGTTTCAGGTCAAGATGGAATTCCCCAGGCATTTCGCAGCAAGCTGCAGACTTCATCAAACAGGCTTGGGCTGCAGGCACTCATAAACGGTATACCTCAGCGTGGCACAGATGGAGAAGTTGGTGTGACGTGCAGGGTTTTGATCCCGTGGGGTCAGACGCTGAGTTGATTGTAAATTTCTTAGCTGAACTTGCAGATTCAGGATTGGCCTATAGAATGGTCAATAACTTTAGATCCGCCGTTTCTGCTGGTCATAAACCTTTTTAAGGTAAGCCTGTAGGGGAACATCCTCTGGTTTGTAAGGTTATGAAAGTTATCTGCATGTCGAATCTTCCTCAGGCCTGGTATTCTTCCTTATGGGATGTGGATATTGAATTGAAAGTTTTAGATAATTGGTCTTCTAACAGGTATCTTTCTAGAAAATAGATTTTGGTGAAATTAACTATGTTACTCTGCCTTATTTCTTGTAAAAGAGTGTCAGATGTTAAGGCATTGGATTTACTAGGGAGAGTTTATTCTCCTGTTGGTGTTACCTTTACCATCACGATAAAGACAAAAACGAATTGCAGGTCAGTAACTCACCTAATGTTTCCTGATAACCCACAATTGTGTGTAGTTCAGTGTTTGAAAGCATGTGAAGTAGCCACTGAAGAATTCAGACAAGACTCTAGGGGTCAATTATTGATGATGTTACAGAAACCTTTTAAGGCGGTGTCGCCTGCTACATTATCTAGATGGTTGATGAGTGAAGCTGGCCTAGATACAAAAAAGATTTGGGGCACCTTCGGCAAGGGGAGCCATGGCTTCCAAGATATATGCCTTAGGTTCTTGTTTAGAGGACATTTTGAGAGCGGCAGACTGGTCTTCTGAGTCTACTTTTCGAAAATGTTACCACAAACCTGTGGTTGATGTAGCTACAGTGGTAATTGGACAGCTTTAAACGAGCTTGGAGCCTCCAGTCCTGACAGGGCAGAAGCCACTAGACATCAGGTATTTTTATTTTTTTATTTGTTTACATTTATAAGGGGAGCAACCCCTTAGGCAAGGGTTACTCCCTTTGGGGGTGGGGGGGTTAAATTGTATTTAGGCCATTTAGTCCCTTGGGGCAGATTGGCCTATTTTTATTAGGCAAATCTGTCCCCAAGGGGGGCAGAAACCACTAGACACCAGGGATTTTTTTTAATTTTTAGGTCAGTTTCACGCAAGGGGAGGGGGGGGGAGGAGGTAATTTATTTTAGGCCATTTCTGGCCACCATTGGGCAGATCGGCCTATTTTTCTTAGGCCAATCAGCCCCCAAGGGGGGCAGGAACCACTAGACACCAGGGATTTTTTTCTTGCGCTAATTTCATGCAAGGTGAGCGACCCCTTAGGCAAGGGTCGCTTCCCTGGGGGGGCAAATTTATTTTAGGCCATTTCTGCCCCCCCCCCTTGGGGGCAGATCAGCCTATTTTTGTAAGGCTCATCTGCCCCCCGGGGGGGTGCAGAAACCCCACCAGACACCAGGGAAGATTTTATTTCCAAAAAGAGGGTCAGGGTATAGCCATACCCCCACCTTAAATAAATGGGGACAAAGTTGTTCTGCCCACCAGTGGGCAGGTGGGGCAATTACCCCCGATCCACACTAAAACATGTTATGCCATGGCAAGTAAGAGGACATTTGATTATTTTGGGTTTTGGTTTTACATTTGGGCCATGAGAGCTTGGCTAACTCTCAAAATCGTCCCACTTGGAATGATGAGGACTGCACTTTTTGGACTTTGTGACGCTGCCATGTAGAAAAATCCACAAGACCTAGACACATCGTGAAACTAAACATCTGAGTGACTCCTGGGTGGTGTGCTTCACATATACCCATCACCATTTTCTTACCCACAATGCCCTGCAAACCTCCAACTTTGCTGGAAATCACATATTTTTCCCACATTTTTGTGATGGAAACTTCCGGAATCTGCAGGAATCCATAAAATTCCTACCACCCAGCATTGTCTCATCTATACGGATACAAGTTCTGCCCTACTAGTCAGCCTAAAAATGTTTTTTTTTTTCTCAAACTCCCCTTTTGGACCCGCTTTGGTTCCCCCTCAATTTTGACATGTTTCTGGTTCACCCCTGTCACAGGCATTTGTCCAACCTACACAAGTGAGGTATCATTTTACCGGGAGACTCAAGGGAACGTTGGGTGGTAGGAAATTTATCCCAGTGTGGTGATCCCACACAGAAATGAGGGAAAAAATAGATTTTTTAGTTACATTTGAGGTTTGCTGAGGATTCCGGGTAAGAAAACATTGGGGGATCCACGCAAGTCACACCTCCCTGTATTCCCTCGGGTGTCTAGTTTTCAGAAATGTTTGGGTTTGGTAGGTTTCCCTATATGGCTGCTGAACCCAGGACCCAAACCGCAGGCCCCCGCAAAAACAGGTAGTGTAGTATTTGATCATTTTGATGTGTCTGCATAGTGTTTGGGCATTTCCTTTCGCGGGCACTAGGCCTACCCACACAAGTGAGGAAGTGAGGTACCATTTTATTCGGGAGACTTGGGGAAACGTTGGGTGGAAGGAAATTTGTGGCTCCTCTCAGATTCCAGAACTTTCGGTCACTGAAATGTGAGGAAAAAGTGTTTTTTAAATTATTTTTGCCAAATTTTGAGGTTTGCAAAGGATTGTGGGTAACAGAACCGGGTGAGAGTCCCACATGTCACCCCATCCTAGATTCCCCTAGGTGTCTAGTTTTGAAAAATGCACAGGTTTGATAGGTTTCCCTAGGTGCCAGCTGAGCTAAAGGCCAAAATCCACAGCTTGGCCCTTAGTAAAAAAACAGCTCTGTTTTCTTTGGGAAAATATGATGTGTCCATGTTGTGCTTTGGGGCATTTCCTGTCACTGGTGCTAGGCCTGCCCACACAAGTGAGGTACCAGTGGGGCAAATAATTGTGAGGTACCATTTTTATCAGGAGACTTGGGGGAACGCTGGGTGGAAGGAAATTTGTGGCTTCTCTCAGATTCCAGAACTTTCTGTCACCAAAATGTGAGAAAAAAGTGTTTTTTTTTGGCCATATTTTGAGGTTTGCAAAGGATTCTGGGTATCAGAACCTGGTAAGAGCCCCACAAATCACCCCATCTTGGATTCCCATAGGTGTCTGTTTTAAAAAAATGCACAGGTTTGGTAGGTTACCCTAGGTGCCGGCTGAGCTCAAAGCCAAAATCTACAGCTAGGCACTTTGCAAAAAAAACATCAGATTTCAGTGTAAAAACGTGATGTGGCCATGTTTCGTTTCCTGTCACGAGCATTAGGCCTACCCACGCAAGTGAGGTACCATTTTTATCGGGAGACTTGGGGGAACACAGAATAGCAAAACAAGTGTTATTGCCCTTGTCTTTCTCTATATTGTGTCCTTCCAAATGTAAGACAGTGTATAAAAAAGACTTCTATTTGCAAAATGTTGTTTAATTCACATGCTAGTATGGGCACCCCGGAATTCAGAAATGTGCAAATAACCACTGCTTCTCAACACCGTATCAGGTGCCCATTTTGGAAATACAAAGGTTTCCTTGGTACCTATTTTTCAGTCTTTATATTTCACCAAATGAATTGCTGTACACCCAGTATACAATGAAAAGCCATTGCAAGGTGCAGATTCATCATCATCATTTGAGCTTTATTTCGGCAGCAACTACCATAAAAGCAATACAAATACAGACATAAAACCATAATTCACAACACAACATATAGAAATGGAATACTAAAATCCTTAGGATAAAAATATTTCACATTGCCAAAGCCCAGAGTGTGCAAATCAAACACAAAATTACTCTATTTGAGAATGCAAGTGGCTTGATTTTTCTTAAAATTCATAAGCCTATAACATTAAATGGTTAACCAAGCTTGTGTTTTAAATCAAACAGCAACACAATAGGTCTTATTTATTGGGTCTGGGTACCTAGGGTTCTTGATAAACCTACAAGCCCTATCTATCCCTGCAACCTGAAGAGTCTAACGCAACGGTATATTGCTTTAAAAAATCTGACATCGCAGGAAAAAGTTAAAGAGTAAAACATGGAGAAAAATGGCTGTTTTCTTTCATCTCAATTTCAATATTTTTTTATTTCAGCTGTTATTTTCTGTAGGAAAACCTTGTAGGATTTACACAAATTACCCCTTGCTGAATTCAGAATTGTGGCTATCCTTCAGAAATGTTTAGCTTTCTGGGATCCAGCATTGGTTTCATTCCCATTTCTGTCACTAACTGGAAGGAGGCTGAAAGCACAAAAAATAGTAAAAATGGGGTATGTCCCAGTAAAATGCCAAAATTATGTTGAAAAATGTGGTTTTCTGATTCAAGTCTGCCTGTTCCTGAAAGCTGGGAAGATGGTGATTTTAGCACCGCAAACCCTTTGCTGATGCCATTTTCAGGGGGAAAAAAACACAAGCCTTCTCCTGCAGCCCTTTTTTCCCATTTTTTTTTCAAAAACAAAAAACAAAACGTTTGCTATATTTTGGCTAATTTCTTGGTCTCCTTCAGGGAAACCCACAAACTCTGGGTAACTCTAGAATCCCTAGGATGTTTGAAAAAAAAAAAAAGGATGAAAATTTGGCGTGGGTAGCTTATGTGGACAAAAGGTTATGAGGGTCTAAGCGCGAACTGCCCCAAATAGCCAAAAGAAGTCCTGCCACCTGAGGGGGGAAAAGGCCTGGCAGCGAAGGGGGTAAGGACAAGGAGGCAAGGATTATCCCTCCCATATATATATGTTTATGACTCTTATCAGGGCTTAATGTTAAGAATTTTGAACATTTTGTTATGCATGTTTATGAATTTTTGCCTCCCTTGTTTATCATAGATTTGATCACAAAAGTGTTGATGTTTGTTTATCTATTATTTGGGAGATACTACCTTCAGTTTTTGCTATTTTAGGGTCTGATCAGAAGACTCCGTGAAGTATGGATCTTCCACTCTTCAGTTATTGGAGAAGATAATTCTGTGGATTTTGTTCTTGTTGGAAGAGATTCTACTCCTTCTGGATATGGCTCCTGTTGAGCTTTGTTCGTGTTCCAGGATTTCGGATCTGATGGTCATTGGAAAAGTTCTGTAAGGAGTTTCGTTCCTGATGTTTGTTGTTTATCTGACTTTGACAAAGAAAGAGGAAGTGACTTAAGGGGTCATGACTTATATGGACAGGGGTCGTGAGATGTGATTGGTACATGTGATCTACTGTAAAACATCATGGGTATTGATGTTTTTTGTTTTACTGTTATATGATTGGCTGCTGTGTTGAGACAGTAAAAGAAAGAGAAAGCATAATCCTTGCCTCCGTTTCCTTAATAGAATAGAAAATTCTTGACGCGTAAGCTAGAAATTTGTTTATTAACACCAACGGTCTAATTTAGTTTATCAAGCTGCTATGGAACGTCGGAACCCGCTTTGGAGAAGAGCTTTTCAGCGCATTTGGATCTCTTTCCCTCTAACAAGGAGGCGTTTTTGGGAATAATTTGTTTTAATGTGGTGCCCTCTGGCGGAAGTTTGTGGTTGCTTGCAGTGGCTTATTGTACCGCTGATGATCTTTCTATTGAAGCCCCCATCTGTCACTCAAGCCCATCCCCCAACTCCAGCTTCTTATGCGCATACGTACTTGCACCTCCCCACCTCCTCAAACATGCTGAGACCACATCAAGGTTGTGTAAAATACGCTTTCCACAAATATTTGAGGACTGGAGTTCGAATAATATATCGTAATCACATTATATATATGGGGATGTTTCTATGCCTTGCTTCTAAATTCCAAGGGGACAAATGAAGCGTGAGCTTTAATGGTTAGTATACCGGCCCTTCTCGTTAACACTGTTTGCTTCTAATGATCTTGGTCACAGTACATGACTCTTAAGTGAGAGTTTTCTGTTTTTATTGTTGTTTTACAGAAGGAGTGCATTGCAGCAATAGCTGATTACGTATCCAAGCATCCCAGAGCTACTCCTCAAGAACTGAACAACGTCGTGGAACAGAATGTCGTTCTGTTTGCTGCCAAGATACAGGCTTCCACTTAACGAGCCCATGTACAGACTTAGCAGCTTTGAGAGTTATGTGACCACTTTATTTATCTAAGCGGATTTGCAGTGGGAATTTTATTGTCCAAAACCAAAGCTTTTGCCTTCCTTCCATGGACTTGCAGCTGCCCGCTATCAGGAGTCTGTCTCACCCGGAATAAATGTGGGCATTTGGTCTTGTCAAAGGTTGGGGGCAAACCAGTCACTTCTTTTATTGGATAAAATATTTACAGTTTTAATATGAGAAGAAAAGAACAAATAAATGATTTTAAATGTAGCCAGTTAGTTATAACCTGCTCCTGATCAAGTGTGATCTGCTCACTGTTTAGTTGCAATGGCTCTGTATGTCCAGTGCTTAAATTCATTCAGGCCCTCTTTAACCCTTTCGCTGTAAGGCCTTTCCCCCCCTTAGTGCTAAGCTTTTTTTGGCTATTTTTTGTTGTTGGAGGAAAATTGTAAAAAGCCTAAATTTGAATCTGATGGGTTAAATGTAATACGTGTAAGCATTTTGTACTCTGCCTAAATTACATACTCGTTTTTAATTGTTTTTTAATCGTTTTTTACTTGTATGAAATTCATTGTTAAAAGACATGCTGGTATAAGGTAAACCTTTTTTAACTTAAATTAGTCATCCCCCACATAGGTAACGAGGTAAAATCACACTAAATATAGGACGCTCCCTCTGATACAAGAATCTAAAAACCGCCGCCATTTTGGAGGTTAGCATTCTAGCTTTCTTTGCCAGTGAGCTATTTAAACACTACATGACCGCGGCGCGCAGCGGAAGGTAGGGAGAGCTTTTCGGTTCCACTACCTACGCTTTTGTGCCTGCAGCAAGCTATTTTTTGTTGTTGGAGGAAAATTGTAAAAAGCCTAAATTTGAATCTGATGGGTTAAATGTAATACTTGTATGCATTTTGTACTCTGCCTAAATTACATACTCGTTCTTAATTGTTTTTTAATCGTTTTTTACTTGTATGAAATTCATTGTTAAAAGACATGCTGGTATAAGGTAAACCTTTTTTAACTTAAATTAGTCATCCCCCACATAGGTAACGAGGTAAAATCACACTAAATATAGGACGCTCCCTCTGATACAAGAATCTAAAAACCGCCGCCATTTTGGAGCTTAGCATTCTAGCTTTCTTTGCCAGTGAGCTATTTAAACACTACATGACCACGGCGCGCAGCGGGCGTGCCAAAGGCAAGCCTGTCTGCGCCCGTCCGCGCCAGACCGAGCCAAGAGCCAAGAAACTATGCCCAAAATTCCTCAGGGAAAGAAACTATTACCTACTCGAGAGAGGATCTTCTTATCCTAAATACTATACCTCACAAGATGTGTGGGAAGAGCATTGACCTTCATAATGGTCAGTTTAAATGCCCGTCTTGTGCTTGGTCTTTCCAAGTCTACATGCCCCCCCGAAAGGATAAGGGCCTTGACAAACTACCCATTTTTTTACTTAATTGTCGCTCGTTAGGAGCTCATACAATGGACATTCATCTCCTGGTGGAACAAAGAGAACCTCTGGCCATGTTTCTGACAGAAACGTGGCTGGATGAGAGCTCTGCGCCAGATGTTGTAATGGCACTTCCCACCGGCTATAAGATCAGCTGAATTGATAGACCTACTAGAGGAGGTGGTATAGCAGTGATCTACAGAGACTCCTGCAAGATCACTACAGCACACAATTTTTAATCAAAGACTGTGAAAGCATGTCTTTCTCTATTAACGTGAATCCTCATTACACTTTATCGGGTGCTTTGATCTATCGCCCCCCAGGCCCTATGGGAAATTTTATGACCTCACTGGCTGAAAATATTTCACAATCAATATATACTAAACCTAACTTCCTAGTGCTGGGAGATTTTAACCTACATGCAGAAAAGCTGGATAAGGCCTCCACTAAGATGCTGATATCCGATATGAATGCATGTGATTTAGCACAGTTAATTCAGGGACCCGCTCATAATAAAGGACACACACTCGATCTGGTTTTCTCTAACGTACCACGTCTAGAATTTATATCTTCACTCCCGCTTGCTTGGTCAGATCATTATCTTGTAGAGCTAGAACTATCCATTCCGCATCATAAGCTCTTGAATACGGGTGCCCCTTCATGCAGAAGAAAGTGGCATAAGTTAAAAGCCACCGAGTTCACTAACGCACTCGAAAAAAAGAGACCAGGACATATAAATATAAACAATATATCAGACTTCTCGCAATCCATGAATAAATGGATAGAGGATAGTTTAAACTATACCCCTCTCCTACACCAAAAATACATTCCGAAAGAAATCGGCCCAATGGTTTAATGCTAGCCTCTTGGGAAAGAAAAGAGGCTGCAGGAAACTAGAAAGGAAATGGAGATATACCCAGGAGGACTCTGCTAAAAAGGAGTATAAGATCATGATTCGAGAATACCACTTAGAAATTAGGAAAACACAGGCGACATACTACTCGGGAAGAATTGAGGCAGCAGCTAATTCTCCTAAAGAGATATTCAATACCTTAAAAGACCTTATTAACCCCACGGAGGAGGTAGAAAATAGGGACTTCCCACAGCAACATGTAGAGGATCTGGCAAGCTTCTTTTTAAGCAAAATTCAGAATATTTATGAAACATTTCCTACTTCCCAAGGTGGAGATCAGGAGACGGGGCATCAGGAGGTGCAGGAGGATATCCTCCGAAGAAATTTCAAGCCCATTAGTCTGGATATAGTGGAAAAATCACTGAATTCAACGAAATCAGGATCTCCGTTGGATCCTGCACCTCCCCACATTTTAACTATGGGATTACCAGTCTTAGGCCCACTAAACAGGCAATTGTGAAGCCTCTTTTAAAAAAATCCAATTTAGATTCTAATCTATTGAACAATTATAGACCAATCTCACTGCTGCCTTTAATGGCTAAACTTACGGAGAAGCAGGTACATAGTCAGCTGTCTATGCTTTTGGAAGAAGGAAAACTCCTACATCCCACTCAGATGGGTTTCAGGCCTAAGCATGGAACAGAAACCGCACTGATTGCCATTACAGAGGAAGCAAAAAAAAAGGATGGATAACGGAATTGAAACCGCGATCATCCTTCTGGATCTGAGCGCGGCATTCGACACAGTTGATCTAAACATTCTCGTAGCTAGACTGCGGGGATGTGGAATCGCTAGCATTGCACTAGAATGGATCCGCTCATATATACATGGTAGATCCTTTCAGGTGCTGGATAGATCTTACATCTCTAAGCGCACCTTCAGTACTTGAGGTGTCCCTCAAGGGTCGGCCTTGAGCCCGCTACTATTTAATGTTTATATGCGGCCTCTAGCAGGGATCGTGGAACCATTCGGACTAAATCTGGTTTCGTATGCAGACGATACCCAACTGGTCGTCTCCTTCTCTAAAGCGCGCCCAGATTTGGGTACGGCACTAGGGCCATGCCTGAAAGCAGTGGCTACCTGGATGTCGGGAAGCAAACTGAAGCTTAACGACTAAAAAACGGAGGTGCTGTTTTTTGGGAGAAATAGGCCCCTAGTCAATTCCAGCCTACTAGATGGAGCCTTCACCCTGCCTCCTCCTAAAAGCCTTATCAAAAGCTTGGGCGTTTGGCTGGATCTCTTATTATCAATGGCTCAACATGCCAATAGAGTAGCAGGAACCTCATTTGCCCTGCTCAGGACGCTGAGGAAGGTTCTAACGCTACTACAGTTTCTGGCTAGAAGATTGGTCATTCAGGCGTTGATAGGTTCTCGGGTTGATTATGGCAACGCCTTGTTTATAGGATCACCTAAATATGTTATTCAAAGACTGCAAAGAGTACAGAATGCTGCGGCACACCTGCTTTTAAACATCCCCAAGCAACACTCTACACGAGCAGGAATCGTGGCCTTACACTGGCTCCCTGTAGAGGAGAGGATTCAGTTCAAGGCCCTATGCCATATTCACAGAGCCATTTTCAACAAGGGTCCTGAAATGCTTAAAACACTGGCACAGGTCTATATTCCAGCTAGGCCACTCAGATCCTCATCAGCCAACTTGATCATAGTACCGTCGGTGAAGAAAGCAAGATGGGGAGGAAGATCACTGGCATATCAAGGTGCTTTGCTTTGGAATAACCTGCCTCTCAGTATAAGATCTAATTCTCAAGAGACTTCCTTTAGGAAGGACCTGAAGACCTGGCTATTCAAAATCTAAACTCTTCTACGAACATAAATAGTTAACTTCCGCTATGGCAATATAAGCGCTACGAGGCCTTCGGGCAGTTAGGCGCTATATAAACACGCTTAACATAACACATAACATAACATATTTGGTATAGTGTGGGATTAGGTCTTCATAACTTTTTTCCCCATGTAGACTATCCATAACAAATGTGTGTCCTTTTTTTCCCAACATCTTGGGGATTCTAAAGGTACCCAAGGTTTGTGGATTCCCCTGGAGGGGAACAGAGAAATTAGCCAAAATATAGCAAATTGTTCTTTTGGGGGCAGGGGAAATGGGAACAAAGTGCTACAGAAGAGTATCTGTTTTTACCCCCTATAAATAGCATCAACCAAAGTTTTGCGGTGGTAAAATCACCATCTTCCCACCTTTCAGCAACAAGCAGACTCATTCAGAAAACCCATTTTTTACACCACAGTTTTGGCATTTTACTGGGAGATAGCACATTTTTCCTATTTTTTGTGCTTTCAAGTTTGTGGTAGAAGCAGGTGTGAAATCCCTGGTGGATCCCAGAAAGCTATAAGTTTCTGAAAAATAGACAGAATTCTGAATTCAGCAAGGGGTAATTTGTCTTAATCCTTCTAGGTTTTCTCAAAGAAACTCTTGTGGGGAAACTGAAATAAAGAAAAACAGAACTCCTCTTGGCAAGACAAAAGCAGGCTTACTGTTGCGGCAAGAAGTGTAGCTATCTGCACACAGTTATACGGCTGGTCTCAAATGGCTGCTCTCAGTCACATGAACAATTTTTTTTAATGAAAGGTCAAATAATAGTCTACTCAATAATTACATATTTGTTACAAAAACATCGCATCACCTGTGTCCTTTAACTTGTAACTTTTGCTCCACACATTCTTCATTGTAATTTTAACAATGCTTAACAAACCATTTATTTCTTTCGTATGCACATGTGTTTTATTGCTCTGCTCCCAAGACTTCTCATCAGATTCTGTGTACACTTGG
The DNA here is from genome assembly GCF_031143425.1 of Pleurodeles waltl. Lineage (NCBI taxonomy): Eukaryota > Metazoa > Chordata > Amphibia > Caudata > Salamandridae > Pleurodeles > Pleurodeles waltl. The sequence continues at coordinate 658,626,443 of NC_090448.1, forward strand.
CTATCTCCTGTCCACATTCTTTCAGTCACGTTTTCAATTTACCAAGAACAAATAAAACGTGTGTGTGCTGTGACCATAAATTCCTCTAAGCTTACAAACACAGGTTTTCCTTTAACTAAGGCCTTGCTGATCATTCACTCTATTTTCTAGTGAACTCTTCACCTGTCCTGCATCAATATGGAACTTAGGTATGCACTGTTCTTTCACCACGAATAACTCTAACACACTCCACTAATGTCTGTGATGGCGCAACTTTGTCACATTTTGTTTCCTCTCTAACATTCTCCCTGTAGTTGAAATTTCAACTACCGGCTCTAATCCTACATGTGGACTTGGTACTAGATGATATGTATGGCCATGAGCATCTACTACCCGTGTAGGTGTCCTAAGGGTAAACATCCCTCCCGCCTTTGTACTGATCCTTCTACAACATGCTATAATTAACTGAATACCACAACCCATCAACAACAGTGTCACAAGGCAGGCAATAAAGCTTTTAACAGTCCCGACATCCAGGATGGCAGTAAAGCAAACCACCCGCTGAGCCAATTATCTGGGTCTCCTTCATCTACCATTTTCTTCTGCAGATTATGCATAGTTTGTATAGGCTCTAAAAAAAAGTTCCAGTGTCCATGTTGTTTGCTGGTCAGAGGTACAACAAGCAGTTCCTATCTTGGCACATACCCTTACTTCCATGGGCGTCATAAGGTCAGGTACATAACCATAATTCTTATGACACACAGCTCTTCCTTCATGGTATTAAATCCATCTTTTTTAGTATTGATTGTCTTCAGAAGTTCCCATCTAGTTATTTGTAGCCATTGAGCAGTTGATTTTGCATGACAAAAGGGCAAAATATTTCCAAAGAATAACTGAGCATCATTACACAACCTGTATTCTTGGGGAATATGCTTCCAAGTGGTAGTGCCACGGTATTCTGCAGCTCTGCTCCTTCGGTGATGATGTAACAAAATCATTGGACGGCTTAGAGTGTTCATGTAGCATAAAAAGGCTGAATCTCAGAACCTTTCCAATTCGGCAGTAACTCAGCATATTTAGTTCTTCACACTGCCAATAATAGTCCATGAGGCTGGATGTGCCCCCATGCATGTCGAGGCTATCCCACCCAATTCAAGAGATGGGGGAATGTGGGGTGGATGGCGGCTTCCTCTGACCTCATTCACCCATCATACCCTGCTTCTGGGGTGCGATACAGTTTTCTGGGCCCACGTGGTGCTGGAAAACTGGCATTTCAACCTGGGGCCGCCGCTGAGAGGAGTGCGCTGCTGATGCGACCCTTAAGCGTGACGTCTCTCCCTCGGCACGGCATCATGACAGAAACACACACACGCTCCCCTCCTCCCTGACACGTCTTTAAACTGGGGGCAAATGCTGCTGCCCTCCTTGGTGCAGCATCACAAAGGCGCAAGGCAGGTCCTCCCAAAAGGGGTTCTCTGAAGGTGACGGCAACCGGGAGGCACACACCGCTCTTCTCCTTGACACCTTCAGTGCACTTGATTAAGGCTGCACGAGGGTCCCAGAGGCAAGGTACAGCATTCACCACATGCTAATCTTCAAAGAGATCTACTGCTTCCCACGCGCTGAGAGGCAATAAAGCGCTCACTACGAGCTTAATGGCCAAAGGAGTAAAAAGCATAAAGAGCACACCATGCACTAGCTTGGGGCATACCAGGAGCAGGAAACAGTGCTCCTTTTCCCCATGCTGGGCTCCTTGGGGAACACTGGAGGGGCACAAAGGGGAAGGCAGGCCAGCACAGGTGTCCTTCTTGTAGCGTGGAAGTCTCTCCAACAGCCTAAGAGGCAGTCCTGGATGCAACAAAGCAAGCGGCTCATATGGTGGTTCCTCCTGGCACTTTAGTAGTGCCTGGGAAGACCAAAGTGAGGGATCAGCTGGCAGCAGGGCAACTAGCAGAAAAGCAATCCAGTGAGTCCTTTAGGCCACCCAGCAAGTAGCAGGGCAACAGCAGTAAAGTCCAGATGAGTCCTTTGTGAAGCACAGCAGCCCTTTTGACAGAGGTTCAGTCTCAGTTCTAAAAGTGCTTTCCGAATATGGGGTTAGAGCCCCTGTACTTATACTTCAAACTGTCTTTGTTCAAGGGGTGACGTCAAAGGAACCCTTTTAAGTGTAACACAACCCCTTTCATCCAGCCGTGGCTCCAGACATAAGTAGGGTGATAAATCAGCGCTTTGTGTGAGGGCAGGACCCAGCTATAGGAAGTTGGCTATGTATATACTATCTCAAAGTAAGAGATAATGTGCACAGAATCCAAGGGTTCCCCTTAGAGTTAAGATAGTGGCAAAATTAGATAATTCTAATGCTCTATTTTGTGGTAGTGTGGTCGAGCAGTAGGCTTATCAGAGGGTAGTGTTAAGCATTTGTTGTACACACACAGGCAATAAATGAGGAACACACACTCAAAGACTTGACTACAGGCCAATAGTTTTTTATATAGAAAAATATATTTTCTTAATTTATTTTAGAAACACAAGTTCAAGATTTGAAGTAAAATACATAAAATGCAAGGTACTCTACACAGGTAAGTTAGGAACTTTGAATTAGAGCAGTAACATACAGAGTTTTTGTTAAAATGGCAATAAGCCATTTTAAAAGTGGACACAGTGCAAAAATCAACAGTTCCTGGGGGAGGTAAGTAATGGTTAGTTTGTCAAGTAAGTAAGGCACTTACAAGTTCACGTTCCTGGGCATAGGCAGCCCACCGTTGGGGGTTCAAGGCAACCCCAAAGTTTCCACACCAGCAGCACAGAGACGGTCAGGTGCAGAGGCCAAAGAGGGGCCCAAAACACATAGGCGCCTATGAAGAACAGGGGTGCTCCGGTTCCAGTCTGCCAGCAGGTAAGTTTCCGCGTCCTCGGAGGGCAGACCAGGGGGGTTTTGTAGAGCACTGAGGGGGGACACAAGTAGGCACCCAAAACACACCCTCAGTGGCACAGGGGCAGCCAGGTGCAGTGTGCAAAGCAGGCATCGGGTTTGTAATAGGAATCAATGGAGGGACCCTGGGGTCACTCTAGCGGTGCAGGCAGGGCACAGGGGGGCTTCTCGGGCCAGCCACTGCCTGGGCTAGGCAGAGGGTCGCATGGTGGTCACTCATGCACATACGTTCAGTTTCTTCTGGTCCTGGGGGCTGCGGGTGCAGTGCTTGGTCCAGGAGTCGGGTTCCTTGTTACAGGCAGTTGCGGCCAGGGGAAGCCTCTGGATTCTCTCTGCAAGCGCAGCTGTGGGAGTTCAGGGGGGTCATCTCAGGTTACTCGTGAGGTCGCAGTCGCCTGGGAGTCCTCCCTGTAGTGTTGGTTCTCAGGAGCTCGAGCCGGGGGCGTCGGGTGCAAAGGGTGAAGTCTCATGTTTCCGGCGGGAAGAGTGAGTTCTTTAAAAGTTGTTTCTTTGTTGCAAAGATGTTGCTGTTGTTGAACAGAACCGCTGTTCACAGGAGTTTCTTGGTCCTTTGGTTCGGGGCAATACTCTGAGGATTCAGAGGTCGCTGGTCCCTGTCGGATGCACAGCTGTTGCAGTTTTCTTCGAGTCAGGAGACAGGCCGGTAGGGCTGGGGCCAAAGCAGTTGTCATCTCTGCAGGGTTTTCAGGTCAGGAGTCCTTGTTTCAGGTTTCAGGAATCTGATTTCCTGGGTCCTGGGGTGCCCCTAAATACTACATTTAGGGGTGTGTTTAGGTCAGGAGGGCAGTAGCCAATGGCTACTGTCCTGGAGGGTCGCTACACCCTCTTTATGCCTCCTCCTTGTGGGGAGGGGGGCGCATCCCTAATCCTATTGGGGGAATCCTCCAAAACTAAGATGGAGGATTTCTAAAGGCAGGGTTCACCTCAGCTCAGGACACCTTAGGGGCTGTCCTGACTGGTGGGTGACTCCTCCTTGTTTTTCTCATTATCTCCTCCAGCCTTGCCACCAAAAGTGAGGGCAGTGGCCGGAGGGGTGGGCATCTCTACTAGCTGGGATGCCCTGGGGTGCTTTAACAAAAGGCATGAGCCTTTGAGGCTCACCGCCAGGTGTTACAGTTCCTGCAGGGGGAGGTGAAAAGCACCTCCACCCAGTACAGGCTTTTGTTTCTGTCCTCAGAGAGCACAAAGGCTTTCACCCCAGGGGGGCAGAAACTCGTCTCAGTGGCAGGCTGGCACTGACCAGTCAGTCCTGCACTGAAGGATTGGGTAAAATACAGGGGGCATCTTCTAAGATGCCATCTGTGTGCATTTTGTAATAAATCCAACACTGGCATCAGTGTGGGTTTATTATTCTGAGAAGGTATTCAGTGTAGCCATTATGGAGCTTTGGAGTTTGTTTTTGACAAACTCCCAGACCATATACTATATGGCCACACTGTACTTACAATGTGTAAGAATGGACTTAGACACTGTAGGGGCATATTGCTCATGCAGCTATGTCCTCACCTGTGGTATAGTGCACCCTGCCTTAGGGCTGTAAGGCCTGCTAGAGGGGTGACGTACCTATGCCACAAGCAGTATTTTGTGTGCATGGCATCCTGAGGATGCCATGTCGACTTTGCCTTTTTCTCCCCACCAACACACACAATCTGCAATGGCAGTGTGCCTGTGTTAGGTGAGGGGTCCTTTAGGGTGGCACAACACATGCTGCAGCCCTAAGGGACCTTCCCTGGTCATAGGGCCCTTGGTACCACTGGTACCCTTTACAAGGCACTAATCTGTGTGCCAGGGGTGTGCCAATTGTGGAAACAATGGTACATTGTTAGTGAAAGAACACTGGTGCTGGAGCCTGGTTTGCAGGGTCCCAAGCACACTTCTCAGTCAAGTCAGCATCAATATCAGGCAAAAAGTGGGGGGTAACTGCAGCAGGGAGCCATTTTCCTACACCAGCCTATTGACATGTAAGGTGTGAACGACCTCTCCCAGCTGAGAAAGACAATCAGCATGCACATGGATGCAGATGCCTCTCCTGTCACACCGAGCCCCTCTTATGTTGTAGCGCTCTGGAAAGTATGTGTAGTTGTCATTCTGCCCTAGATGTGGACTGCAGTCAGGCTTCAAAACACCAGAGTTATAAGCACAGAGAAATTACCACTTTCTAAAAGTGGTATTTCTAACATAGTAATGTAAAATCCACCTACACCAGTAAGCAGTATTTCTCACTACCATTCCAAACAGATAAGAAATTACCACGTAAAATTATTTAAGGCAATTTCCAATGCTAACCTATGAGAGGAGCAGCCCTCACAGTAATGAAAAACAAAATAGGCTATTTGTCACTACTAGGACAAAACAAAAGTACATTCCCTACCGTATACATACACAGCACCCGGCCCAGCTACCTAAGGCCTTCCTTAGGTGTGAGTTGGTGTTGTAAAAGGGGAGCTCACATCTTAGCAAGTAGTTTGAAATGCCAAGTCAATGTGGCAGTAAACTGCACACACAGGCCCTGCTGTAGCAGGCCTGAGACAGGTTTGAAAGGCTACTTCTGTGGGTGGCGCAAACAGCGCTGTAGGCCCACTAGTAGCATTTAATTTACAGGCCCTAGGTAAATGGTATACCACTTTACAAGGGAATTACAGGTAAATGAAATATGCCAAACAGGTGAAGCCAATCATACCACATTTTAGGGGAGAGAGCACTTGCACTTTTGCACTGATTAGCAGTGGTAAAGTGCCCAGAGTCCTAAAGCCAACAAAAAGGTTAGAAAAATAAAAGAAAGGAAAAAGGTTTGGCGATAATGCTGCAGAAAGGGCCCTTTCCAACACGCACATTTCACACCTGCCACTGCCTGTCGTAAAGCAAGTGCCTCTATTAAAGTCTGTAAAAGATTTTTATGCATAACAGGACTGTCGCCCGACTTCAGGAAGACTCTACTGCTACATCTCCATGCTCCATGTATACTGGTAGTTACATAAGCCAGATCTGAATAGATCGTAATGACGTTTATATTCCTTGCTTAAGAGCCGCTATCAATTCTGCTGCTTGTGCTGAATAATGTGCTGGTGTCGTAGTTGGACTCTTGCTCTAGGCAGGACTGCTGGTTTAGGTATGACAGCACTTTTGTTTATAGGCAACTAGGCCAATCCTACAACAAGTCCCAACTGTCGGCCCAACCCTTCCAGCTCACAAGCAGTACCTCACCAAAACCCAAATAGTAAAGGTGATTTAGGGCAGCCTTTATGCATGGACTCAAGAGTGCGACATCACAGGGAAATTGTGGTTAAACAGAGATTACCCCTTTTCTCACATGAGCAACAAGTCTCAGTCATACACAGGCAATGAAGGAGATGCAGTAAAGTTTTCAATAGGTTTTATTAACAAGACTGCAATCTACTGTAAATTTCATGGGCTGCAATGATTAGGATTATGAACAGTACAAGAAACAGAATTGTAAAAACGAGAGTCATGAATGCAAAGACCCCACCATCTTGCAACAACAGAGGGTGTGAAAAACCCTAATACCCAGGCATAATGAACTAATCTCTAACCTAAAGAGAGCTAGGTGTGTTAAACCTAATCTGCCAGTATCATGTCCATGAGAAGAGCCTTCCAACCCTTGTTATCTTGGAATGAGGTCTCCTGATCAGACTCAGTGGGGACACGAAGGCTGGGTCTGCATCAAGGTGACATGTAGCATAGATAGTGTTGATGGCATCTGCTAGGAATCCCTCGGATAACCTTGTTTGTGTGAGATGTATTTATACAGATCTTGTAGGACCCCTGACGCAGGTATGTTCCCAGACAATTGATAAGAGGGCATGCTTGGGGCGGCAATTTTATAAATAATTCCCCGAAAAGGTACATTATGTTACAGTCACTTGTAAGTGGGAAAGTACATGATGTGAATACGTACATATCTCATTTGTCTTTGACGCTGATAGTGACGCCTTAACAGAGTGGCACTGATAACGCAAAATCTAAATGTCTTCCTCACTATAAACATAGCAGCCATCTTGGAAGAAAAAAATAAATAAATATGCTAAAACAGAGCAGGCTAAGTAAGTTAAGAGTCAGCAGGTGACGGGGGCACAGGTCTGCAAGCCAGAAGGCTAAGCTATCTCCTGATTCCCAATAAATCAAAATAGGATCCACTACACTGGTAGTTTTAACTGCTCCACTATATGGAGTGTGTCTGAAGAATCGTGCTGTTGTGCCCAGACTACAGCCACACCTGTGTGTGTGACCCCTGTATTTTAGACAATGGTAGAGGAACCATCAACAAAATAGACAATACTACCGGTAATAAGATCCTCTGTTGCTTGACTAGATTCGGTAGGAGTATACATTGCACAGTCATGTGCATAATCCTCAGAGGCTAATGTAGGATGAGCAAAAATTTTTGAAGGATTGACCGTATGACACTTCACAACCTTCAAAGATGGTAGTGACAGTATCACTTCATATCCTGATACTCTGTGTAGTTAAATTAGTCATAACCTTCTAAATAATAATAACAAACACTGCATATTCTGCATAAAGTAGCCAAGGTGCCCCCAAGATAATGGGGGTACTCTTCTGAACTACAAGGCTGCACTGGCAAGAGCTTCTTCACAAGTATAATGTCCTCTCATCACTGAATCCAACTGTCCACTAAAGTATGCAATGGGTTTATATCCTAGGCAATATTTTTGTGTAAGGGCAGCTGTCATCACTTGACCATTGCAGTGACAAGACTTCGTGTAATCGGGAGTCCCCAAAACTGGGGCATTTGTTACTTCAGTTTTTGAAAAGTCTCCCTCATTTCTGGTGTCCACGTTATCTTATCATCATTCACATGTGGGTGCCATTAAAATGCTGTAATCAAAAACCCATTGTCTCACATAATCACAGAGGCCGCAAAACTTCTGCATTCCCTTAACAGTTTATGACTCAGTTATTTGATGTATAGAGGCTGCTCTTTCAGGAGTTACTCGTCGACCAGAAGCTGACAATAAGTGTCCTAAGAAATGGACCTCCTCCTGACAATACAGAACTTTGGGGGTCATTCTGACCCCGGCGGTCCTTGCCGGGGATGCGGGAGCACCGCCAACAGGCTGGCGGTGCCCCGCAGGGCATTCTGACTGCGGCGGTTTGGCCGCGGTCAGAAGAGGAAAACCGGCGGTCTCCCGCCGGTTTTCCGCTGCCCTGGGAATCCCCCATGGCGGCGCAGCTTGCTGCGCCGCCATGGGGGATTCCGACCCCCTCACCGCCATCCTGTTCCTGGTGGCTCCGACCGCCAGGAACAGGATGGCGGTGAGGGGTGTCGTGGGGCCCCTGGGGGCCCCTGCAGTGCCCATGCCAATGGCATGGGCACTGCAGGGGCCCCCGTAAGAGGGCCCCACTTTGTATTTCAGTGTCTGCTTTGCAGACACTGAAATACGCGACGGGTGCCACTGCACCCGTCGCACATACCCACTCCGCCGGCTCCATTCGGAGCCGGCTTCCTCGTGGGGAGGGGTTTCCCGCTGGGCTGGCGGGCGGCCTTCTGGCGGTCGCCCGCCAGCCCAGCGGGAAAGCCAGAATGGCCTCCGCGGTCTTTCGACCGCGGAGCGGCCATATGGCGGCTCCCTCCAGGCGGGCGGCGACCAGAATGACCCCCTTTGTCTTTCTTTACCTTTTATCCTCTCTGTGCAAGAGTAACCAAAATAGATAGTATCTTTCCTACACTGTTGTTCTGACACAGTAAAAGTTTGACAGATCATTTTCACCACCCTGTTGAAAATGCTAGGGGATTCATAATACCCTTGAGGCAAACAATCCTGCAATAGGGGAACACTGTCAGACTGTCTAGGTAGAGAGGGATGCTAAAGAAAGAATTATTGAGATCTATATAAGAGAAGAATTTAGCATCCTGAGGAACAGTTGTCAAAATAGTAAAAGGGTCGGGAACAATTGGAAATTCTGGTACCACTACATTGTTCAGGGGGCGCAGGTCTTAAACTATATGCCAAGCTTTACCCTCAGGTTTCTTGACCAGATAAATGGGGGTGTTCCAAGGAGACACTCCGTGGATAAATTACTCCTTGCTCTAACAACGCCTGTATAGCCCTCATCTGCTTTTTTAAGGAAGGGGATACTATCTCACCCTAAGTAGGACAGCATTTCCTTTACTGTAATTCCGAATGGAGTAGCAGTACAAATAGGGCCTACATCATGGGGCCCCTTAGTTTATAAGGTTTCTGGTATTTGGGAAAGATGTGCATCTCTAATAGAGCCAAAGGCTCTACTTGGTGTGGGCATCCTTACTTCCAATATTGTCCTTCTCGGCATGTCATCCTGAAAGACTAGACCTGTTTTCTTAGAGTCATTATCAAACAGTTGATCATCCAGTATTTCCTTAACCATTTTGGCTCAATGACTATAACTCATGCCCATAAAATATGGTTGTGATCACAGGCAGAGCACCAAAGGTTGGTGTTATCGCTAACGACTATTTGTAGAATCAACTTATTGTCAAATATCCAAAAATCTTGCTCTAGTTGTCAGAAAAGGAACTCTTTGGGTAACTGAACTTCCCTTCCCAACTACTCTGGTATTTCTGCTACTATTGTTTATACTGCTGTGGTAAATGCTTCTATATAAGTGGGTGGAGCTCTTATTTGATCTCCAGTAGAATAATCTACTGTTACAGCCATGATCCTGGAAGGAGGAACTCCAGGAGTAGAACAAATCCTCCATCAGTCTCAAAATTAATTGTCATTTTTAATTTAGCCATACGATCTGTCCCCAATAGATTAGCTGGGGCAGCCAGGCAGAATAATAAACACAAGTCAGTGTACCTTGTTCCTATTTCCACTTTTTAGTAAATGGAGCCCTCATTACTACGACAGAGAATCCTTGTGTGTCCATCGATCTATTAGAAACTGGAAGGTCTCCCTCTCTAATACATTCTCGGTTTGCTCCTGTATCTATGAGGAATTCGTACCTCATAGATTATTGGTAACTACAGTCACAGTGGGTTCCTCACCTGGCCTGTGCATCACTGACAATACTGGACTACTCTCTGGGCATCTTCATTGCATATATCCTTCCAAGTAATTTGTTTGGAAAGAGGTTCCTCCTCTTTCCTTCACACCACCCTGTCCACGTTTGGGTGATGTTGCTGCTGAGGGTACTTGGAAACTTTGCTGTGGTGGCAGTCGTTGTACTTGAGGCATTACTGGTTGCTGCACATTTTGTGGTGGATTTTGAAGTACATATATTATTTGCGGGTTTGACTGTGGCTGCACTACTCTATTTCCTGGCTGACTGTAAATCCCTGTCCTTCCATTTTGTTCATCCAATCTCTTGGTTCTGAAAACCTTTCTGTATCTATGACAATGCCGTTTGATCCATCCTCTGGGGACCTATTCTGCTCCTTTCTGTACCTCCTCGACTACTCCCTTGTACTTCACACTATCCTGCTGTTGTGAGTACTCTTGTTGGGTGGACCCAGCGTCTGTTCCCACAGATGTTGCAGTCATCTGAGTAGGGACCGGTACTACAGCTGGTTCCATTGCTCCCTTTTTTGCCAATTTTTGCTGCACCAACTTGGCTGCTGCCTTCTCTGTTACCTCCTGCTTGTTTCTCTCTTTCTCCTGTTTCTTTTTTTACTAAAAATGTATTATATGTGCCTGTATCTCTGTCCAGGGTGTGGCGCCCACCACTACTATATTATGTACATTATCCTGTACATCAAGTGTAAACCATTCTTTCATACATTAAACAACAATACAGCATTTCCCGTTACTTCCCAACCCTGACCTACTTCTTGAATCAATTTGTTTTTCATCCTACTGAGAAACTGAGCAGAGACCTCTTTCTGCGGCGGCATTGATAGAGTCCTATCAGGATACATCTTCCTCAGCTGATCCCACACTACTGTCCAAAACTAAATTGAATGGGAAGCCATCACATCCAGTCTCCGTGAGAGTAACATTTCTCCCTCCAACCCTATGAAAAACTGTACCTGTCTCATCTCTTATAAGAGAGCTGAGTAAACTCTGTATGTCCCCTACTGCCAGTGGGATGCCTGCAATTTGTTTCTCAAAGGACCTATTCCATTTCCCCGCTCCCTCTGTAAGCGGCGGTAAAAACGTTTTGAGATCCTCCTTGTCCATTTGTGGCCAAGGAACATAATGAGGTGCCCCAGGTCCTTATGTATCAGGGGCATCTGATATGCAGGAGTAACAGAATGTTGGGGGTTGTGCTGCCTGGCATATGTTTGCCACACATGCAAACATTTCTGAATATGGGGATAGTCCCAGCAATCCTGTACCTTCAGTCCATTCTGCTAAATTATCCATATAAGGTATGACATTGTACCAACTATTTTCCCCTTCAGTGACTATCTCACTAGGTGGGAGAACAGTGTTGCGTAGAACTGTTTGAACATTCATCTGCTGCATTGGTTGATCATGTAGGGTCAGTCCTCCTATAGCTTCATAAGATCCCACCTTGGGATCTGGCTGACCATGTGTTAACTGAAATTGCAGCCGCTTAAGCTCTGTTGCTCATGGGCTCCTAGTTTGAGAGTACACATCCTGCTCTCTATTATTGGTGGTGCGATTAGGGAAAGCCATTGTTCCCTTTGCATAGTCAAGATTGATAAGGGCCCTTTCTTGAGTGCTAATGTCTTAAGTAGGGTGCCTAGCCTCTGGAGATCAAAATATTTCACCCATGTTGTCTACATGCCTATGTATTTACTCTACTCTATTTGCCATCTTCCCAAACCTTCCCTGCATCTTTTCTGACACGTTATAGCAATATAATTCTATCCTTCATTCCCTCATTTCTATCCTCACTTTAGGATAACCATTCCTGAACGTTCTCTGGTGAAACTGTTACACTCCCCTTCTCCTTCTGCCAAGGTGGTAGATTATCTTCTGTCCTTCTAAAATTACACCATACTAACAGTCCTGTATATGTACTCAATCCATCTAGCATCATCTAAATCTCTCCATTGTGGATTAGACATCCACTCCTTAACCAAGAGAACCCTCAAACCATGCGTCTCAGACCATGGAGTGACTTCTGGACATTAGGTCCAGGATGGGGATTCAAGTGTTCAAATCGTATTTGGAGGTAAAGTTCAGCCTCATAGGCCTCTCAGCCATCACTCATGTCAAAATACGGGAACACATATTGGACTCCCAACTTCGCATCACCCACATTGACCACTTCCAACCTTATCTTGGAATAAAAACTTTACCGACTGCGCAGCTCCATAATATTGCATAATGCTTGTACACAATTTTGCATGCAATAACCTTTGTTTACATTATACCTACGCTTGCCATTACCAACGAGACAAGCCATACAATATACAAGACATGGAACAGAGTCCGCATTATCCTCACCTTAAAGATGGCGATTCTGCGTCCTACCCGCCGCCGTAAATAGACAGAACGTTAGGCAACACGGTGCCTGCTTACCTCATCAAAGGTAAGCAATAATCTATGCAGCGGGGTAGGCAGTATTCCAGCTGCAGCAGTCTGTTTAAGATAAATGGAACTCATATCTGGCTCGCTAGCTGTTCTGGGGAAACTAAAATAAAGAAAAATAACTCTTGGTAAGGCAAAAGCAGGTTTACTGTTGCGGGGGGGAGTAACTATCCCCTCACAGGTAGAGAACTGTTCTCAAATGACTGCTCTCAGACAGCCCCTTTTTTCTAAAAGGTCAAATAATAGGTTACTCAATAATTACATATTTGTTACAAAAACATCACATCACCTGTGTCCTTTAACTCGTAAAATTCTCGCTACACTTTATTTTAATTCCAGCAATGCTTAAAAAATCATTTATTTGCTTCTTACGTATGCATGTGTGTGTGTTTTATTGCTCTGCTCCCAAGACTTCTCAGATTCTGTGTACACTTGGCTATCTCCTGCCTCTTGTGTCTTGTGACACAGAAGCTGTTCCTGACGCCGGCACTTGGCTTAGCCACACAAATGGGGCAGCATTTTTATTGGGACAAGTGGGAAAACGCGGTGGTAGGAATTGTGTGGATTACTTCTGATTCTGGAAGGATATGTCCCAGAAATGCAAGGAAAATGTGCAATTTTGGTCAAATTGTGAGGTTTGCAGGGTAAGAAAACTTTATGGGCTCCACGAGAGGCACATGAACCTGTACTCTCCTGGGTGCCTAGTTTTCAGAAATGCCTGGGCTTGGTAGGTTTTCTTATGCAGCAGCCAAATCCAGGCACACAAACTGCAGCTACCCCTTCTGTTTATGTTGCTACATTGAGACTTGGACCCCAAACTTTTGTGGACACTAGGCCCATCCACACAGGTGATATGATTTCACTCATACTCATACTAGGAAAAGCTGCCTAGATGATAAAAAGCCACTTCTTAAGTGCTTTTCCGAAAGGCAGATGCCCAATAATCACAGTCAGAGACTGAGGAAGCAAGTTCCAGACTCTGGCAGCAGAGACTGAGAAGGCTCTGCCTCCCTCCTCACTCCCCCATCTCTTTCTCCGAACCCTAGGCACGATGACCAAATTGTGATGCCAGAGCGAAGATTTCTACGTGGAATGTACAGATGAAACATATCCCTAATCCCGGAAAGACTCAGGTGGTGGAAAGCCTTGGGTACAGTACAGATTGCATTAACCCTGATGCACTTTCTGAAGGGGAGAGCCAATGCAGCTCGCACAGCCTGCAGCAGCTGACTGGTGCTTAAGAAGGTCAAGGATCTTCCTGGCGAGCACATTCTGTACTACACGGAGTTTTACCTGGGTACTGATGTTAGAATCCAGACAGGGGGAATTACAGTAGTTCAATCTGGACATGACCAAAGCTAGTGAATCCTGCTTTCATGCCGACAAGGGGATGAGGGGGAACATTTTCTTTAGCTTCCTTATAAGCCGGAAGCAGGTCTCAACTGTGTGACTAGTCTGTCCATTAAGTGTTCAGTATCTAGGATCACCCCAAGATTTCTGGCCTTCTCAACTGGAATCAGGAGGGTGCCTAAGGTGTCTGGTCACCATTCCATGGTATCATTGTTATCAGGAAGTATGGAGTAGCAGGAAGGTTGAGGCTCTCAGCAGATTCCAATACTTTGAGGAATCCACGAAAGCCATCCTGGAGTCCCCCTGGTGTCTAGTTTACGAAAATAGCTAGAGTTGGTAGGTTTTCCCTAGTAACAATGTACACTCTGGCAGAAAAAGACAGAAAAGACGTATTACTGCACAACCATTTACTCCTCAAGTACACATACTGGTTGGATTTAACATGAGGACGAGTGAAACGTTAAAAATGTAAATTTTGTTAACAAAAGATTTCACAAAAATGAAATCCACTGTTGATAATTGAAAGTTCAGAATTGCTCAACCAATTACTCACAGCTCATGAGCTGTAAAGTCACGACAAGGCACCGACCGCTTAACAGGCCATTCACAGATCTTTCATGCGTGACACTCACAAAACCATTCACACTGCTGTCGCAGGCCCAGCACATTACAAAAAGAAGCGCCATTCAAGGGTCCATGACTTTCATATGCCCACAGGACTGACAATCACAGCACCTGTCAGCTGACCGAGTGTGTGGACTGGCACTTGGCTGGCAATGTGTGTGTAGTGACCAGCAACAATTCACTACACACACTCTGTGAGCCAAATGCCAGCTCCCACATGCCAGCCAAGCGCCAGTTCACATGCATCGCCAGCCAAGCACCGCCAAAAAGTAAACACAAACCACTTTGAAGGAGATGAAAAATCAACCATGACTACAAACAGGCCTAACTAAATACATTAAACTTCCGCCAGCTGTGAAACTGAACAAAAAAAATAAAACAATACAGACGAGTCTCTTCACTTTTACTCTTGCTGTTGCTTCTAATACTCATGTTGTGTGTGGTACAATTTAAAACATGCAGGCACACACAGTCCAGGATTAGGACACTCGGGGTAGTACATGACTACCCTTTCGCACACATCTTTGGATGTGATAAATGATGACTTTGTTAAAAAGTTCCCACGCAATTTTCTCACTGTCTCCAAAAGTGCATGAACAAATGGAGTGGGGGGGAGAGATTTGGTCAACAGAAGAATCTCTACCAGTGTGCACCCTGAAATTATAGACCTACTCTCAGAAAGCCTATACATCTTCATTTCAAACATGCCCTCTTCGCAGGAATGTACTCCCTAAAAACTAAAGAGCTCTTCAACAGGACCAAAGACTCATCCACAGTTATTTCTTACCTTGGAACACAGATCTCTGAAAAGCAATCCACAAAATGATCAAGGACAGGCTGAATCTTGAAGCGACAGTCACACTCTGGAAGATCCCATGGCAATGCTGAAGCATTATCAACAAAATGCAGCATCCGAAGCAGAAGCAAATACTGATCTCGAAATGCAGGAAATATAGCAGTTGTCATTAAGGGACTAGTAGACCAATAAAAAGGCAGTGACAGCTTCCTTATCAATCCCATCAACAAACTTAAACCCCAGAACTACTTCACCTCATCCAGATTTGTGTGAGTCCACCAGCTGGCTACAGAGTGGAGCTTAAGTCTGGAACTGTTGTCTCTCAAATACTGTTCAGCATACAAATTATTCTGGTCAACAATCGCATCCAAAAATACTTTGTCCATGAACAACAAAAAGTAATTCATGGACCAAATGTTTTAAGAATTGCCCCTGCACAATGCGACACCACTGAAGACAGGCACCCCTGGTTGCACCATGTTTGGGGTAACCCAGAGTTCAGCACTTCCAATGGGAAGCCTTCCGGCCCCAGGCTGCAATCAAGATTTATTTTGCTGCACTCTTGGCATATCAGTGTGCTCCTCTAAAAGAGGCACTTCCTCCGCACTGATAGTGCCTTCATCATCAGATGATTCCTCTTGGACAGAAACTTGGACTTCGTTCTTTGCCTCAGATGCAGTTGGTCACAGAACCATGGTCAGGGGAAAGATTTGAAAATCAAATCTACAACCTGCTGAGCGGTCATCCTGCGGTTACCCATAATCCTTGCTAATAAAAGTAGCACAACAAATAAGTCAACCATAACCAATACTGCATAAAAAAAGTAATAAACAAACTGGCTTTATCAAACAAAGTAGTACTACTGGCATATAATTTGGAAGGAAAAGTCGACTTATACAAAGCACACAATGACCTATATACTTAAAAACATTATCACTCACTTGACAGACAGCTAGACTGAGGATCACCTGCACCTACTCTGTACAGACATATCAAGCACCAACGATATCCCACTAGAAAGGAAAAAAGTGAATATGTAAACTTTCCTAGCTTTCATAAAGGGAAGTTTCAATTCTGTTAAGGGCACGGAGGCAAGGATGCTCTACGTTCTATCCTTCAATGCTTCCAGCGGTGTTCAACAACAAACTATCTTTCCCATGATACCACTGAGAAGGAAATGCAGAAAACAGCATATCATCCAATCGGATATCAGTCATAGTCTTTATAAGCAAATATCCAGAGGCACTTCTTCCTCCTTGAGTGTGACCTGAAGAATCAACAGAAATAATTTGCCTATGTTGGAGTCTGTACTTGGGCAAAAAAAAACGAATAATTTGTTGAAAAAAACAAACAAAAAACCCTCTACAAGCAGCAAATGACATTACCATAAATTTATAAACATAAAAATTGGAACTTGTAAAGCATAATAACCACATGACATACATGAACGCGTAGCCACAATACAAACCAATTAAGTTTACGCACAAGGAACAAAATATCCCTTAATCTTCTGTTGGAAAAAGCCATATTAAGGCTGGGAGAAAAACCTTGAGAACAGATGGAAGAGAAAAATCCTTGCCTCAGTGTCTTTAATAGAATTGAAACTTTATTACGAAAGCTAGGAAATTGTAATTGTAATTCTATGTCAGGACTAGAGGTGAGGATTATGCTCGTTCAAAGCTTATCCACTACCAATGGCGCCATGTAAACCACTGGTTTAAAATAAAACCAATTAAACAGAGTTCATAGACCAATGTGCCGCATTAATAATGTCCTCTAGTGTAGCCCCTAAAGAAAGGGCTTTTGAGGTCATTGCCCCTCTCATGGAGGGGGTGCCAAATTGCAATACATCAATACCTGGCTCATATGCATGACCCAGCGATCAATGGTGGGGGATGAGACGTCCTTGAAAGGTTTCATTAGTGATATCAATAAGTGTCTCTCTCATGGTGGACCGAACTCTTCCATCAGGTTTTCATAAACTTTGAGACACCTAACCACCCTGAGCTTAGGATAAGAATCGAATGGCAGATAAGATTGTCCTAGTTTCTGCTTTAGTTCTCCTAGAAATATGGAACGTGACCCCCTGTGGAGTAAATACTCTACCCAAGACATTGAGGGCTCTGACATCAGACACCCTACCGCACGTGACCAGAGGCGCATTGCCAGTTTTGCAGATAATTTCTTATGCAAAAGGTATTCGTTCCTTTGCCAAGACTGAAATAGTTTCAGTACCAAATTGACCTACTTGAGGGCTGAGTACCTGGGTTCTGGAGGTAAGGTAGAGACAACCGGACTCCACTCAGCAATTTACAAACCAAGGTGTGTTTCTCCAAGGGAGCCCCCTTGCACTGGCCTGCAGAGATAGCCGAGCAATCTGAATTATTCATCCTGTATGCTAAGCCTTGTGATGCCAAGGATGCCAGGAAATTCAAGGTTGGGACAATTTCCCACCCCATGTGATCTTCTTGGTGTTGAACACACCAACGCACCCATTTGGTCCACTTTGACATATTGTTTGGTGGTGCCCTCTGCCCAGGCCAGCCTCCTGTGTAAGGCCCGGGACTTTTCATCGCTCCTGGTAATCTGCCATGCCATGAGAAGCAGAAGACCTTGGAGTACTAGTGGATGACATTGGTCTAGGGGATTCCGCAGAATATCTGGAACATGGTGAAGACGGACTGGAAAATCCTAAGAAAGTTCCAGAAGAACCAGAAACCACACTTGCGATCTCCATATCAGTGTGATCAACACCACTTCGGCTTGTTGCTTTCTCAGTTGGGTAGACCGTCTCACTATCATGGCGAAGGGAGAAAAGGCGTAACCCCCTCTCCTTCGACCAGTTCTGTATGAATGCATTCATCGCTAGAGCTAGGGGGATCCGGCTTCTAACTGAAGTATCTTGGAAGCTGATGGTCCAAGCGGGAAGCAAAAAGGTCCATCGAAAAAATCCCCAACAACTGTGTAATTGAGAGAAAACCAGGGGATCCAGTTACCTAAAACTCATGTCCGGCCATTCCCATGAGCACCAATCTGCGATTTGGTTAGATACTCACAGAAGATGGTCTGCCATGACAGATATGTTGTTGTTGATGCAATACATCCAAAAATATTTGGCAAGGTCTGCCAGGACGTTCGACCTGAACCCCCCGAGATGGTTTACATAGGGTACTGCTGAGGCATTGTCCATCTTTAGTAACACACCGCAGCTAAACTTCTCCTTGGTCCAGCATTGGACTACGAAAGAGCTCGCCATGAGCTCCAAGCAATTGATGTGGGGCGATTGTTCTTCCGCAGACCATTTTCCTCCTGTGCGCAACTCTCCACACCAACTGGATTTGCTGGCATCAGATTCGATAATGAGATCTGGAACTGAGCCGTATAAGGCTCTGCCGTTCCAGGCCTCCATGTGGGATAACCGCCATCTAATTTCGGTCTTGACATTTTTCCATCAGAGAGACCTGCTCCAAGTACTGGAGACATTTCCACAGATAGAAGCTTGTGAGCCTCTGAATGGCCCTGTAAAATAACAGCCCCAGAAAAACTGCTTGAATCGAGGACGAGAGAAGCCCCACTATCCTTGCCATCTGGCATAGAGAAGTTGAGTCTTTTTCAACTGTGCAGATTTTTGCCATCTTCCTGGAAGGCAAACTTGAGAGTCTTGTCTGTTAAGTTGATAACAAAATCAAGGAAGATGCTCTGCCTGGAAATGACCAAAGCAGATTTCTTGATGTTGATGAAGCCCAAACTCTCTAAAAGATCGATCATCAGTTTCAGCTGATCCCGTAACTTGGCCGGGTACTGGTGTATGAGAAGAACATTGTTCAAATATATCATTAGACAAAGCCCTTGAGCCCTCAGGTGTTCAAGCACCAGTTTCAAGACCTTGATGAAACACCAAGGGGTCGAGGATCGACCGAAGGGAAGGGTTTTGAATTTAATGATGGATCCGCACCACTGGAATTGTAAGAATCATTGGTGCGGCGGAAAAAATGGGGACCTTCAAGTACATGTCCCTGAGGTCTAAGCGCACCATCCGATTGTCTGGGCGCAAAAGAGTCCGGAGGAGGGGTTTCCCCTCCATTTTGAAATGGCGGTTGATCAGGCAACAATTGAATTCCCGGAGGTTGTGAACGGAACGATGTCTGCCATCGTGTTTCTCTACCGAGAGGAGGTTGCTGAGGAAACCCCGGGGACGGAGTAGAGATTTCTAGGGAGGTGAAAGTAGCAATAATATTGCTGAGTTCCATCACAAAGGATTCCCCAAATAGGCTTCCTTGAGCCACCACACCCAGCTCAACAGAGGAAAGGTCCCCCAATTTCAGGTCCACCTTGATTAGAACAGACCAGCGCTGTTCCAGAGAGTGCACAGTTGGCATTGGAGAGGAAGATAACAGCACGCTGAGCCCACCCTTAGATAGCTTCAGGAGATAGTGTGTTGCCCGAGGCTTTAGCAAAGATTTTGTCAGGAGACCTATGATGTCTAGGAGTACATCCTGACATGCCTTCCCAGAGCCTCTGGAAATGGTTTGAAGGGCACAAACAGTGCCCTCCCTGCATAATACAGTCTACACCAGTTCAGGGACCCCCGGTCCCTGCTCTGGCGCGAAACTGGACAAAGGAAAGGGGAGTGACCACTTCCCTGTCCATCACCACCCCAGGGGTGATGCCCAGAGCTCCTCCAACGTGTCCCTGGGTTCTGCCATCTTGTTTTCAGGATGGTCAGGGAACTCTGGGAGCATCTGAGTGGCCAGTGCCAGCAGGTGACGTCAGAGACCCCTGTTGATAGGTGCTTACCTTGTTAGGTGACCAATCCCCTCTCAGGGATATTTAGGGTCTCTCCTCTGGGTGTTTCCTAAAATTTGGTTTTGCAAGATTCCAGCAGGACTCCTCTGCAAACTCTGCTTCGCCTTCTATTGTTGGATAAACATCAGAACTGCTCCAAGAACTCTACAACTGCAGCAAAGTATGCAAGAAGGCTACTGCAACTCTGTAACTACAGCCAGCAACTGCAACAGTTTCCAGGTTGTGCACGCTCCGAGGACTGCCTGCCTTCATCCTGCACCAGAAGAATTGAAGGAATATCCCCTCTCTGCAGCGACAACTGGTACTCTGGAACTCCTCTCCTGGCGACGAGCGTGATCCCTGGAACACAGGTGGTGGACCGAAGTGATCCTGACTGTCCAAAGGTACAGCTGTCCAAATTTGTTGGAGGTAAGGGCTTGCCTCCCCGAGCCAGACAGTACCCCTGTGCACCACATGTTTTGCAGCTCCTAGGGCTTCTGTGCGCTTCTCCAATAAATTCTTCGTGCACAGCGTATCCCAGGTCCCAAGCACTCTATCCTGCGACGCTCACCTCCCTGAGTTGTTCTGCTGCAGTGTGGGATCCCTTTGTGTAGTACTGCGACAACCGCGTTTTGCAACTCCTTTGTCCCCGTGTCCTGGGGCTCCTGTGGGCGCTGCCTGGTCTTCTGAGGGCGTTCTGAAGTGCAGAGAGCCCCCTCTGTCTCCTAGTCTGAGGTGAGACCCCAGGTCCCTCCTGGGCCCAGGCAGTGCCTTTTCCCACCAACTGCGACATTTGCATAAACCAAGGCTTGTTGGCGGAATCCAATGACGAAAACCAGCCTGCATCCAAGGACTCGACCTGGGACATCTCTTGTACCAAGCAAGAACCCGCAGCAGTCTTATTTGGCACATTTCGGACTTTTTCTTCCAACCGGAGAATCCACTTTTACACCTTCATCCGGGTTAGCAGGGGCTCCTGTTCTTCCTGGGCTTGGTCTCCTCTCTCCACAGGTCTTCAGATCCAGGAATCCATTGTTGGTGTCTTGCAGTCTTGCTTGGTTTTTGCATAATCCTTTACCATGACTTCTAGTGTGTTCTGAGGAAACTTGCTGTACTTAACTGTTTTCCTGGGCTCTCGGGTGGGGTACTTTACTTACCTTTGGTGTTTTCTTACACTCCCAGCACCCCTCTACACACTACTCTTTCCAGGTGGGGAACAGACATTCACATTCCACTATTTTAGTACATGGATTGTGTTGCCCCTAGGCCCATTCTAGCCTATGGTGATTTTCACTATTTACACTATTTTGTGACTGTGTCCTTACCTGATTTTGGTTACTACTGTATATTTTGTGTGTTTTTCCTACCTCCGAAGGGAGTATAGCCTCTAAGCTATTTTTGGCCTTGTGTCAACAAACTAAAGTACCTTTATTTTTGGTAACACTGAGTATTGTTTTCTTGTGTGTGAGTACTGTGTGACTGTAGTGGTACTGCAAGTGCTTTGCATGTCTCCTAGTTCAGCCTTGGCTGCTCTGCCTATAGCTACATCTAGACAGCCTGGCTTCTAGACACTGCTTACATTTCACTAGTAAGGGATAACTGGACCTGATATAAGGTGTAACTACCTTAGGTACCCACTACAAACCAGGTCAGCCTCCTACAAGACCCACCCCAGTTTCCAACTTGCATTTAGGGGGTCGTTGTGCTTGTTGTTCGAGCCCCAGCATGGAACCTTTGTGAAAGGGCTCTAGAGCTATATTAAGTGTAACGGGGCAGGAGCAGGCCATTTGCAGCAGGCATTGCTCTAGAGGTTCACTGGCGGAAGCTACCGCTTGATGGATGGAGGCATTCATTGCCTCACAGAATTGATCATCTATGGGAAGGACCACAATGGTCTCCTCCTCCAGATATTCCCCATCTTCCTGGGTTTGCATAATTGCTAGGGGTAAAGTACCTCCCACTGAGTAACCGCACGGAGTTTCAAAATTACAGGTGAAAACCAGTTTGTAGAGGAGGGGAGAAAAACCCACAATTTACAGGACTTGCAGGCAAGTTTTATACTGGTGACAGGCCACGTAGAACATGGTCATGCAGAGCACTAGTATTAGATAATGTGGGTCAAGAATGGGCTGTGCACACTTTCAGATCAGATGGGTAATTACTGCCTGGGGCTGTGGTGTTGCACACCGAGTGGTACCTAATTAATATGCAGAGACCATGATCTGGTTCCCCTGCTTGTACCACTGTATTGGGTGTCCGCCGCTTCCTTTTAATTATTACTGACCCTGTCGGTGCAGGGTGTCAGGCTTCCACACGGCTAGTGGCACCAAGGCTCTTGACTGGGAAGTTGTCACTACGCAATTGCTAGAGACGCGCTCCTGAAACCGAGTGACACCCAGAGCTTGTAGATTACCTGCCCTCTAGTGGGCTGCCAGCCTCACTGTGGGATGCAGTCCCAGATTAAAACCAGTGAAAACAGCCGCAAATGAAGCAGATAAAGAACTTGACACCGAATAAAAGAGAAGCTAAATATGCTGCACTTATCACACCATTAAAAAAACACATTCATGCAGGGCTGTGATACCTGTTTGAAGTAAACAGTACAAAATTGTTTTTCTTACCAAACACATACAACTACGCACACTTAAGGGGGGAGGGAGTGCAGGGGGAGTAGAAAATGGCCAAAATATTGCCCCAATAATGGGGAGCAACCCATGGCCAAAGGGCTGCTCCCCACAAGAAAAACAAATCCCTGGTGCATTCCTGCTGCATGATCACAGCCCCGCCCGCGAACCTGCTGCAGGAATGCACTGCAGAGGGACACCGGGGGAAAGGAAACACTATTTCCTTTCCTCTGGTGCCTCTCTGACCACCCTGATCCATCACCGGGGTATAAACGTACCTTTCTCCTGGACACGCTGGAAGTGAATGGCTTCTAGTCCAATCCCAGCCTGTTTTGATGAAGTTGGCATGCGGGCTCACATCATCAGATCCCAGGGGAGGGGGTCAGGGGTGGCAGCTTCCGCTGCCATCCCTAATGAGGGCATATGGCAGGGAGGCCCATGTGGGGAGGGCCAGCACTCGTTACACGGGTGGGAGCTCAGGACAGCTTGGAGCCGCAGTCCTCAGCACACAACAACCGTGGCTGAGGATGGCTCCAAGCCGTGCTGAGCACTCCAAGGGTTAATACAAAAGTGAGAAAAAGTAACTTCTGTCAATAATTTGTGGGCAGATTCATGCTATGATAAGCACACAGATATCGAGGGGATCAGTTAGTCTGAAGAAAGATCACAAGAAAAGCTTAGGTTTTAGGAAGAGAAGGCAATTCCAACCAGTTTGTAGAGTGGATGTGGAAAGCAATGAAGGTCCTGTGCCTTTACGGCTTTTGTGTAGGGAACTCTCCTATCATCTGTGTACAAAGTAGTTCACTTGAGTGCCATTGACTACTGTGGCAATGTGTATTTTTTAATCAAATTTTAGGTTGAGCCTATCAGACAGCGCAAGCTGTCTGGTTACAAAAAAACATATTGTGGGATTACAAACAATTTGAAAAGGCTTACATCCCATTTATTGGTTACCACTGGTTGGCTTTGTCATTTTGCATATGCTTGCTTCTTACTCAATGGTTTTCCTTGTCCTCCCTGTTTTTTGTCCTTCATCCTGGACATCTTGTTTACAGTTTCTCTGAACAGCAGGTTTTCAAGCTTCTGCTGCTCACTTTTAGGGAACTTGTTTTCTATTTGCTTAAACAGTCAATGAGTGGATGTGTTTTTCAGCTGTTTCCTTTTGTTGCTCTTCTTCACTCCCTGCCAAATACCTAGTTTGTTGTCGCTGTTATGTTGCAAGCTTTTTCTTGTGTCCTGGTTTCTCTCCGTCCTTTCTTTAAAAATAAAAAATTAATTATTTAGCTTGTTTGTAGAAGTGTGGGTGGGGGAGGGGGGTCGGGGTGGTTGACATCAAATTACTGCCAACCCCTTTGCCGTCCCAAAAAAAGCACACACACACTTGCACAACTTTCTCATT
This sequence comes from Pleurodeles waltl, assembly GCF_031143425.1. NCBI lineage: Eukaryota > Metazoa > Chordata > Amphibia > Caudata > Salamandridae > Pleurodeles > Pleurodeles waltl. The sequence continues at coordinate 658,650,417 of NC_090448.1, forward strand.
TTTTTATTCAATAAATCCATCTCAGATTGATAAATAATAGTAATTAAAAAAACTGCACCTGCATCCTTTTTTAGGCATGCGTAATGACGTTAGCGTCTACAGAAGGAGGTGGCCACTTTTTTCCACCATCTTTTTGGCCAAGCTGCACAACTTCACCAAAAGGCATTGGCAAAGCCCATAGGTCCCAAAGCCAAGATCTGCTGGCTTTGCCAATGTTTAATTTATTTTTACATTAGTGAGGACCAGGCAGCTCTCTCAACAAAAAGGTTTAACAAAAAACACAATTACAAGACCAGCACCAACAGTGCCAAAAGGCCGGCAGCCAGCACCTGACCTACAGCTTTTCCAAAATGCCAGTGGGCTAAACACATACTCTGAAACGGGGGATCAAAAACCTGCCTCACCAAAGGAAGAAAATGCCTCATCTGCAGTGGTGGTTTGGAGGACAGCTGAAGCTATAAACTTGCAATTACCCACTACTAGACAAGGACAAATATGTTGACTAAGATTCGACCAGGGCCAGCTTTATCTGATAGATTATTGTCTTTCAATGAAGCCTTTACCAATGCCCCTTTGGCGACTTGGTCCAAGACATGCACATGCCCTCCAGTCACTCAACCTCTGGCTAGGTGACACAGACCGGTTCCAGGTGATCTGGAATTCCCAACCAAAATCCCACACCAGAAACACTGATAATTCAAGCATCAACAAGTAAGGTAAATTCAAACTCTTTTACAACTAATTCTCCAGATATAAAAACAAGAACTTATGCCTTCAGACACAACGTTCTGTGGGGCTACTGTAGTCGTAAGATCTATCAAAGCAGCGTGTCTCATGGGAAGGTACATCTATGCATTGTTGGATATGGCTAGGGAGAGTTTCTGGCAATCCCCGGCGATCTCTGTGCCCATTTTATTTAAAAAATGTACAGGATGCATCCAGATATGAAATCTGAGCAGACCTAGACACTACTGATTGAAGATGCAGAGCTATTGTCATTAATGTGCTGCTCATGCAGCACACCTGAATGAGACAGACATGAAAGCAACCTTAATTGACACACCCTTTGATATCTCCAAGCTATTTGGTGGAAAAGCGGATTCAGCAGCGGGTCAATCTAATTTCCACAACAATATAGAATGTTTAGGGGCTATTCCAGGTAGTTGGCTTACAGACAACTCCAGCCTACCCTATCTGTACTACAGCAACCAATTCAGCACCTTTGAGGCAAAGCTGAAACTGTTTGCACCACCAGGGACAGCAATCCACCATTACCTCCTCTTTTGCTTTAGTTTGCCCCCATAGGCTAGTACCTGGACAACAGGAGACAGGAAAAAGCTTTTCCTACCTAGGTAAAGATCCATCACAGGTGAGTCTCACTAACTGTTCAAAGGGGATATATTTCCTGCCTTTCATTTCTTCCCCATACAATTGTCTTCCAGTGCCACAGCAGCTTTCAGAGAAGGACTTGACACGCCTGATCCAGGAGGTTATTCTTCTACTGTCTAAGGGTGCCATTTAGCAGGTGCAGGACTCAGAGAGCAGAGGGATTGCATGTGCGCTATTTCCTCATGCTGAAGGACGGAGTCCTCAGATCCATCTTTGACCTCCATCTACTAAACGCCTTTTTGAGGCGGTACAAGTTCAAAATGATCACTTGGGCTTAGGTCTTTTCAGCACCAGACTTAAGGCACTGGATTGTTCACTGACTTGCAGGATATGTATTTCCATATTGCCATCCTGAGGTCCTACACCAGTGTTCTCTGTGGTTCAAGGTAGGCGGGGAACACTTTATTTTGCCAGGCTATCTTTTGACGTTACTTTGGCCAATTGGGTGGGCACAAAGGTGTGGTTGCTGCCCATCTTCAGTGGTTGCAGATATATGTATTTACATATATTGGCAACTGGCTGTTTAAAGCCAGACTTGATGCAGTCAGTCACAGACCACCTCCTGTCAAGGCAGTAGTGTTTTGTGAACATGTGTACAGGTGCCCACGTCCAAGTCTGGCAGATATCCAGAACTGGCATTGCCCTTGTCAAAGCCATCTAAGTGGCCTTGGTCCTGGTGGAATGAGCCCGTAGGCGGGTGGTAAGTAATTTGTTCCTCTAGCCTGGTGCCATAGAGACTAAAATCAAATACTTTGGAAGCTGACTTTACTATGGCTTCTTAAGGGGGAGTGATGGTTGGTGTTGAGTGTAGTGTCATGGCAGAGTTCTGGCTCCTGAGTCGAGGTAGAAGTTGAAACTGGAGCCAAAACTGCCTAGGCTACCATGGACTCTAATGAGAAAGCAGGATTGTAACAGCCTCAGCAGGCAAGATAAAGGGAGCCTCATTTGCTCATTATGGGGGTGATTCTAACTTTGGCGGGCAAAGTTCCCCCAACAGAATACCGCTACGCGGTCAGAAGACCGCCGCGGTTATTCTGTGTTTCCCGCTGGGCCAGAAGGCCGCCCGCCAGCCCAGCGGGAAACCCCTTCCCACGAGGAATGGAGCCGGCGGAGTGGGAAGGGTGCGACGGGTGCAGTAGCACCCGTCGCGATTTTCAGTGTCTGCAATGCAGACACTGAAAATCTTTTAGGGGCCCTCTTACGGGGGCCCCTGCAGTGCCCATGCCATTGGGCACTGAAGGGGCCCCCCAGGGGCCCCAGGACACCCCTCACCGCCATCCTGTTCCTGGCGGTCACGACCGCCAGGAACAGGATGGCGGTGAGGGGGTCGGAATCCCCATGGCGGCGCAAGGATTCCTCAGGGCAGCGGAAAACCGGCGGGAGACCGCCGGTTTTCCGTTTCTGACCGCGGCTGTACCACCGCGGTCAGAATGCCCTTGGGAGCACCGCCAGCCTGTTGGCGGTGCTCCCGCGGTCCCCGGCCCTGGCGGTCAATGACCGCCAGGGTCGGAATGACCGCCTATGTCTCTTGTGCTTTTGGAAAGAGAACAGATTCTTGGCTGGGAGTGTGTAGGTCTCCTCCCACTGGAAGGTAATCTTGACCTGCCCTTTGTTGCTGCAAGCACAGGTTTAGCTTCTCTTTCCCAAATCGTTCTTTAGTGCATAAGGGCAAATGAAGACGAAGTGTCAGGGTAACTCTCCAAACGACCAATTGTATATAAATGACTAATATCGGTCTGTGAAGTACAAGTTACTTACCTTCGGTAAAGATATATCTGGTTGAGACATATTCTAGTTGCAGATTCCTTACCTTTGAATTCTCCAGGCGTCAGTCTGGATCCAGAGATTTTTCTTTGAGCAGAACCTCTGCACGCCGTCAGGTGGTGTCGGTCGACTCCGCGGGCATCGTGATTGCCGTGATGGCGTCATGTTGTTTATAGGCGCCACCCTGGCACACTGACATAAGATTCTTTTCACAACTTTCCACACCAGTAGCACAGAGCCATAAAGAACACTGAGAATGGTGCGCCAAAACTAGGGCCCTTAAAGAGAAGTTCCTGTCCTTAGAAATCAGTTCGCAAAGAGGGGAGGATGGGCAGGTGGGTAAGGAATCTGCAACTAGAATATGTCTCTACCAGATATATCGTTAACGAAGGTAAGTAACTTGTAAATCTGAAAGAGACTTCTAGTTGCAGATTCCTTACCTTTGAATAGATACCCGAGCAATACCATCCCACAGTGGTGGGCTGCGAACCAAGATCAGACCAAGAAGTCCTGCAGGACTGAACGGCCAAAGTAGCTGTCCCTGCAGACCTGACTGTCCAGGCAGTAGTGTTTGGTAAAAGTGTGCAGAGTTGCCCAAGTTGCTGCCTGACAGATGTCCAGGACTGGAACGCCCCATGCTAGCGCTGTGGTAGCAGGAGTAGCTCTGGCGGAGTGGGCATGCAAACCTTCAGGAGGTTGCTTCTTAGCCACAGCAAAGCACATTTTGATGCGTAAGAGCACTCATCTTGAAATGGTCCTCTTCTGCACCACCTTCCTCTTCTTTGCATCCACATATCCCACAAAGAGTTGATCGTCCACCTGTAAGTCTTTGGTACGATCAAGGTATAATGCCAACGCCCTTTTTAGGTCCAAACGGTGGAGTCCCTCCTCTTCATGTGAGGGATGTGGGGGTGCATAAAAGGTAGGCAAAATTATGGACTGCCCCACATGGATGGGTGTCACTACTATAGGTAGAAAATAAGCCCTTGTGCGAAGTACCTCTTTGTCAGGGTGCACTGCCAGGAAAGGTAGTTTAGATGAGAGTGCCTGGAACTCACTTAAACTGCAGGCAGATGTGATGGTAACTAAGAAGGCAGTTTTGATGATTAAGAGCCGTAAAGGGTAGTTGTGAAGTGGCTCGAATGGGGCACACATAAGGTATGTTAATACTATGTTCAGATCCCGTTTGGGCATGATGAATGGGGTAAGAGGAAAACGATGTGTGACGCCTTTAAGAAACCTCCCAACAATGGGAGATTTGAATAAAGAAGGTTTATCTGGTAACCTCAAGAAAGCAGAGAGGTATCCCTTAAGGGTGCCCAGGGTGGGGCACTGCTGAGCAAGGGAAAGAATAAAGAGAAGAACCTGGGAGAGGGGAGCAGATTGAAGATCAACAGATTTGTCGATGTACCATGCCACAAATGTTTTCCAAGGACTGGCGTATATGGTTTTGGTTGAGGGACACCTGGCTGCCAAGCTAGAGTTACAGACTTCGGGTGGCAGGTCAAAAGAGGCCAACCATTGCCGCTCAAGCTTCACTCAAGGAGGCAGTGGGTGGACCGGTTCAGGTTGATGACCCTCCCCTGTTGCTGCGACAGAAGATCCTCCCACAGAGGCAGTCTGATCGAAGGAGCTATGGCCATGCTCAAGAGCTCGGGATACCAGACTCTTCATGTCCAGTCCAGACCCATCAGGATTACTTGGGCCAGGTCTTGCCTGATCTTCTTCAAAACACTGGGCAGAAGTGGTATGGGCGGAAAGGTGTACAGGAGGCCTGAATTCCACTTGTGACGAAAAGCTTGGCCGAGCGAGTGCTGAATTGGAAACTCCAACACGCAAAACAGCTGACATTGCACGTTCTCTACCGAGGCAAACAAGTCTAACTAAGGTTCTCCCCACTGAAGGAACAGACCTTATGCCACCTCCGGATGGAGATGCCATTCGTGATCGACCACACATTGTTGGCTGAGTTTGTCTGCCCTGGCGTTCAGGAAGCCCGCCAGGTGTTGAACCACCAGGGAAATGCCCTGATGATCCAGCCAAGTCCTGCCTTGTTTGTTGCAGTACTACAAGGTGGTGGTGTTGTCTGTGAACACCTGCACTGCTTTCCCTTTGACAGAGGGAAGAAATGCTTTTAATGCTAGTTGAGTCGCTCAGAGCTCTAGAAGATTGATATAGAGCTTGGTTTCCGCCGGAGACCAGAGGCCTCTGATCTCTGCCTCTCCCATCCCAGGAGTGATGAGCAAGACGGGGATGTGGAAGTATGCGTCTTGCAAGTCCAACGCTACCATCCAGTCTCCTGGATCCAGGGCAGATAGGACCTGAGCCAATGCCAACATTTTGAACTTCTTGAGGAAGAGATTGAGGGACCTGAGATCTAATATAGGACGAAGACCCTTGTCCTTTTTCGCAACAAGAAAGTAGTGGGAACAACAACCATGACCTACTCCTGGCAGAGGGACCCGCTCTATAGCTCCTTTGGCCAAAAGGGCTTGGACTTCCTCGCGGAGAAGTGCGATATGCGATAGTATGAAGGTGGCATGGCTGGAGATGTCTCAAAGGGGAGTGAGTAGCCCCTTCAAACGATCTGGAGAACCCACCTGTCCGAGGTAATGGATTGCCATTGGGGCAGGTGATGGCGAATCCTGCCACCAACTGTTTCTTGGTGTACCAGCGAACTAGGAAGGTTTGGAGGCTGAGGAGAGGATAGTGGTGGACTGGGTGACCCACTGGCTCCCTGATCCCCAGGGGTGCGGGATCTCACGTCCGCAGTCGCACAGGGGCTGTACAGCATGCGCGGGTCGATGAAAGAAGGCGGTTGGATGCCCCTTCCGTAGCCACGAAAGGGCCGAAAGGCAGACTGATGATGTCTAGGTGCAGGCGGGTGGCCAAGGGACTGGGCCGGGCTCGGGAATCATTGAAGCGCTTGAGCGCTGAGTCCGCTTTGTCTCCAGAGAGACGTGCCATCAAAGGGCATGTCCATCGGAGATTGCTGGACATCCCCTGTGAAGCCAGATGTTCTCAGCCAGGCGTGGCGTCTCAATGCATCCGTTGATGCAACCCATCTGCCCGGAGAGTCGGTCGTATCCAGTCCACAACGAATCATGAACTTTGCTGCATTCCTCCCATCTATCACGGCCTGGGAAAGGACAGTCCGGGCCTCCTCCGGAACTCTAGGGAGCACTTGTGCGACCGTATCCCAGAGAGTATGGGAAAAGCGGCCCAAAAGGCATGCAGTGTTCACGGACCGCAGTGCTAGACTGTTGGAAGAAAACATCTTCTTCCCCAAGTTGTCCAGTCTTTTTGATTCCCTATCCGGGGGTGCGGCGGGGAATGCGCCCGAAGAAGATGAAGCCTGGATGACAAGGCTCCTGGGTGTGTGGTGAGGAATTTAGGGTCTGTTGCCGCAGGCCGATTGCAGCGGGCAATCATCCTATTCACAGGAGCCCCTGCGCTGGGATGTCCGAAAGTGCCTCATTAAAGGGAAGAAGGGATTCTGATGTGGAAGATCCCGGCTGAAGCACGTCAGTTAGGATATTAGGCCTAACCTTGACAGAAGGTAGCTCAAGGTCCAAGACCTCAGCCGCCCTTCTCACCAACATGGAGTATGTGGCGCCCTCCTTCGTAGCCACGGTAGTGGGAGAGAGCATACCAATGTCAGGGGAAGTGTCTAGACCACTGGCATCAGCCAAATCCTGCATCCAGTCCATTTGGGGGTCAAGCAGTTATTCTAAACAGTCCAGCGCCCCCTCTAAACTCTCCCCGTATCCATACCCGTAAGCATAAGGGTCTGGATCAACCCTGGGCCCAGGAGAGCCCGTAGAGAACGGAATCGGCATCAAGCGACGTTGTTCTGGCTCCGGGTCATGGGGTATGAGAATAAGATTGACATCGATTGTGGGCCCAACCGACGTCGGGAGCGTGGACGTCTGACCCGACCCTGGGGAAGGTCGCTAAGGCACGAAAAGCGTCGGGACAGATCCGAGATTTGATCCGGAGGAGCCCTCTGGAGCCGTGGCCAAAGCCGACGACTTCAAACCTGAGGGGGGTCCCCACTAACACACCTGTGCCCAAGGGCACCGAAGGTGGGCCGGTCTGCCCAAAAATGATGCGCCTTGCCTCGTAAAACTCTGAGCTCAGATGGGGTGGCTTCGGCTCCCGGGAAGTTGGGGAAGTGTGGGGTGGACTCAGATGAAGGCTCAGAGAACAGAGGCCTAGAGCGTCGATGCTCTTCTCGTGCCACATTATCCAAACGATGGGTTGAAGTCGAAGAATGCTTGAACTTCTTCGATTACTTTTTCTTATGACCCAAATGCTCTGATGACTTTGAGGAAAAAGAGTGGTGGTGACTCCGTGGCCGGTCTCAAGACCTTCCTCTCGAACGAGACTGTGAGTGCCTCTGAGCTGAGTGTCGGGCCGCCATAAGCTTTAGGGACCGCTCCCTCAAAGCTTTCGGGTTCATGGCCCAACACTCGGAGCACGACTTCGGGTTGTGATTGCACTCCGGGCACCAAAGACACACGAGGTGCGGATCCGTCACTGAAATCATTCGGTGTCAGGAGTCCCAGGGCTTAAAACCAGTCTTGCGGGACATCCCGCAGTGCATCCACAACCTTGTCAAAAATAGTTTGACAGAAATCATCGTTGTAGTCAAAAAGTGACTGAGGTAGCTCTTAACCGGATCAGCATGTAGGCTGGCACAGAAAGAAAAGAACTAACATCAGGGTGCTGCCTATATCCGACCGCAGCATCATCACGATGCCAATGACGCCCGCAGAGTTGACAAACGCCACCTGACGGCACGCAGAGGTACTACTCGAAGACAAATCTCCGGATCCAGACTGACGCCTGGGGAATTCAAAAGGTAAGGAATCTGCAACTAGAAGTCTCTATCAGATTTGTAGTTTCAAGCCCAAAAGTTTAGCAGATAACATGACCCCAAAATCTGAAGGAAAAAATACCTGGTGATTTTGAAAACATAAAATTATGAAACCGCACAGGCTCAGGATACTACTTCGATGGAGGCATAAAATAAAAAAAAACTGGTGTCACCAGGGCCATTTATATAAGCTAGATGTCACTTCTGGTGGGGATGTGAGACTATGTCTGAGATCAGTGAAGGCATAAAGCTACGAAAAGGTTTCTCATTCACAGCCTGAAGAGGCCCCCTAACGGAATATGCAGGAGCAGGTATCCATTAGAAGATGCAATGAATGCCTCCTAAAGCTAGATATTAGAGCTACAGAATAATATCTGGTGAACCTGGGCACGGTGCACATTTTGTAACGAAGTGCTGGATTAGTGCAACTCAGCCTAGAAGAGTTCAACTATGAGGAGCAACTGAACCTTATAACGAAGATATAAGTGAACTTTATTTTCTTGTTTGGCTGTCCAGGATTGAAGGTAGAATGAGGATTTCCAGGGGTGTGCATATTTCTTCTGAAATAGAAGCACTGGCCCCATTGGGTTGGATGCGGGGACCCAAGGATGGAATACCTATGGCCACATAAGTAAAAATCCTTGGTTTGTAAAATAGAAGGAAGGCTTTGGTATTTTTCTACTCTAGGATACCGAGCTTCTTAAGTATCCCCACCTCTCAGATAACTTTTTGAGATAAAACATGCCTTAAGTCCAAGCTGATGTCTTTCAGATAGAGAATTCTAGCTGCAGATTCCTCACCTTTTGAATATTCCTCAAGCCTCGACTGGATCCGTAAACATTCAGAAGTACTTCTGCGCACCGGTAGGTGGTGCCAAGCGCCTCCACACTGACACTGTTCCACTCAGAAAATGACATGCGGATCATATATTGGCCCCACTCCCACGTGATCAAAGAAGTTCCTTTTTATCACCACCACTGGATGCTGATCCAGAACTCCCTTTTGCCTCCCTAAAACATTTACCTCAATTTCTCCACAGAAAATTTAGTGTGCAAGGGAATGCCACCATCGCAAAATGACAGGTTTTAAGCCCTGTATGGACTGTCGCAGACAAATGTCTGTATCAGATCTACTTCAAGTGTGCCTGTGGTTGAATCACAACTTTAAGACCTGCAGTGACTGCATGTCTAGGAATCAAAAGGCCACGCAAGACCACTAGGCGAAACTCTACGTCGCTAAGCATAGGAAGCCCCGCGACAAGTCAGGTCTAAGTCAAAGTCAGCCCCGGTCCCATTAGCACTTCAGGATTCGACAGAGCTGTTTTAGAGGCCGGTCTTTGTTGAGATTCAAAACATACAGTAAGTCTAAAAAGAAGCATAAGAGCTCGAGGCTGGACTTGGCTCCCTCTCACCACTTGCATTCACCTGAGACGGTGTGGGGGCAGCACCATGGCTCTCAATTTCGCTTCCAGAGCCTGTTGACTTTGGAGCTGATCAAGCAATTGGTCCCAGCACAACCCAAATTTTAGGGGCTGTCCTCCACTCCTTAACAGATTGAAGAGTTTTGTGAGGCCATGCTCAGACTCTCTGGATTCTTGCAAACTCCCTCTAGGCGCTTTCGGGGACCTAGGAGCCGAGAGGCCTTACATCTGGTATACAGACATCTGGTTCGCCCTTGGTGCCAGTTGGAGGACTCTGGCTCCTTGACCACCTCTGGCATCACAGTCCACACTGGTTACTGGAACTAAGACACCAGTGCCAAATCCGTTGATACTGGAATAGGAGATACCTATTGTGCTTGCACACCCAGCCACTGTTGAGGTACCGCTTCTCCCACTTGATTTGCCGTCTCCATAACGCAATACTACACTCCCTTTTCCACGCAGACTTAGATAACAATAATGAGGCGGATCATGAGTTCAAACAGCCCCATGCTGAGGACAGCTTGTACGATGACTTCAGAAGGCCAGCGATCTCGATAACTCCCATGAATCGAGACTTCTCTCACCCCCCTGGCACAGCCACTGAGGAATCTGCCTCCTGTGTCTTTGTGATGTGCAGAGCAGCTGAAGTCCTTGACCTCCATCTTCCCACCATGGAGGTTAAAACTAATATGTTGACAGAAGTCCTACTGCCAGTGCAAACATCTTCTGAACCCCTTCTGCAATTTAATGAGGCACTAGCAGATACCTTGTTAATAGAGCAGACAAATAGCTGCACACTTCCCCCCAAAGATTTGGATTGGCACGCATCCACAAGCAGGTCTAATCCAAACTCTTTCCTGACTACTCCCCCCAATAGGGAATCTAATTGAGATGAAACACTTAGGAAGTGAGTTATTACTTCAAGCAGCCTAGCCTCATTGTCCATTCAGTGAATGTCAGCTGTCTCCTAGGACATTATTCCCACCCATTTTGGGACTCCCCGCTGTCACAGAAAGTCCTTGGCCTATGCCATCTAGGATGGTTGGGATGCGGCCAACTTCACAATTCATTGTGGCTTGGACACCACTGATTCCATTGGGCGGGCCATTGTCACCATTGCAGACATTTACTGCCACACGTTTACTGTTTCTTCAGGTGATGACCAGTCGTTCCTCATGTACATATCATTTAATGGTGCTTGCCTGCTTGGGGATAAGGCAGAGACTGCTCGAGCGATTCAAGGGGAACTGGGCGACTGCTTGCTCTGTAGGCCTCTCTGCCCCACCTCGCTTCTTTTGTGCTTAGGTAGAAGTGCCCCATAGCGCCAACCAATAAAGCCAAAGCATGGGGCCCAGCAGTCTTTCTGTGCCTTCCACTCCGGTGGCCAAGGTCAGCGGACCTTTCAGTTTCCAGTCACACCTTAGCCACCTCTGCAACACCATTTACCAAGCCCTTGCCCCTCACTGAGCACAGACACCTGGTGGAAGGCAGGATCTAAAAGATTCTTGCTGGTTGGCTGGCCATCTCATCATACTGGTGGGGCCTTCAAATTGTATGGAAGGACTATGCCCTAACCTTCCTTTCAGCACCGCCGCACCTTTCACCTTCTCCACAATGAATGCTGGGGGACCATCTTTCCATCTTGCAGCAGGAAGTGCAAGTCCTTGTGGCCAAATCGCTATCATCAGAAAGCATCAGAAGCAGGTAGTGGGTGCTATTTCTGCCACGTTCTGGTGCCCAAGAAGGACGGTGACCTTAGGCCAATTTTAGACTTACTCCCTCTCAACACTTTAGTCTGGAAGGAAACATTTAAGATGCTCACACAGGCTCAGGTCTTGTCTGCCACTAACCCTGGATGATGGCATTGGGCCTCAACAGGGCATACTTCCATATCTGCGTCCTGCTGGCTCATCAGCGCTAGCTGCGGTTTGTAGTGGGATAAAAACATTTTCAGTTCTCTCTGACGCTCTTCGGTCTCACCATTGCCCCTTGGGTGTTCATGAAGACGATGGAGGGAGCACATCTTTGAAGATCGGGGGTGCCAATCTTCCCCTACCTCAATGATTGGCTATTGAAGACGGGCTCACGCCAGGCAGTAACCAACCACCTCCAGGCTACAGTGAACGTCCTGTCATCTTTGGAACTCAGTATTTACATGCAAAGTGACACTTGAATCCCCAGACACTCCCCTCATTGGAACCATTTTGGACATGGTTTGGTTTTGTGCCTTCCCTCACAAGAGTCCAGGATGTTCAGGCTATGATTCTACTCTCTAAGCCTCGGTCCTTGATTTCAGGGAGGTTGACTCCAAGGCTGCTGGGACTGATGGTCTCCTCCATCCTGCTGCTCGAGGTCACCAGGTGGCAAATGCTGACTCTAGTGGGATCTGAACTCTTAGTGGGCCCACCATTATGGGGACCTCTCCATAGTAGACTGCAAATGTCCTGTAGTGGTGTTTACTGGACTGTGACTGGGTCAGTGGCAGAACTCTCTCCCTTCCCCACGCAGACCTGACATTCATGACCTATGCATCACTACTGGGTTGGGTCTGCATATCATTTCTGGAGCATAATGGTGTCAGTGCAAAGCCATGCGATGCCACTGGCTTGCAGAAGTACTGTTGAAAAGTTTCTGGATCCAGTTTGACGCCTAGGGAATACTCAAAAGGTGAGGAATCTGTGGCTCTCTACCAGAAAGTGTGTTGCTGAAGGTCAGGTCAGTTGGTTACCTGAACATTCACTAGTAATATTGAGCAAAAGTTGAAAATCAGATAGCCTTAAAAGTTCACAGCTCTCTAGTTAACTTGAAAATGATTTCAATTTTCAAGTTTTTTCTGTACTTTTTTTTTTTAAGTTTGATTTTCACGTTGGCACACATTATTAACATAGATGTTCAGCATTGAGGCATTTCCTGTAAATACTCAAGAACACAGCAGTCATATCTCACCTTGTCGTATCAACACAACCGGTTCTCATGCTTTGTTATGAACATATGATCAACATTACCATCATTAACTGTAGCAATACCAGAAACTTGGTGGCACTAGCATGTCCAGTGGAGTTCCTGCCAGAGGCCCAGTGTCCCAGCAGAACAGTAGGTATGACCAAGGGAGGAACAGGGTAGATTATCACTCCAGAGCTGATCTGGAAGTGTTCAGTTAAATTCACCTCCTCACAGCAAGGATACATCACTTCATTGAAAATGATTTGAAACGAACACCCACCCGTGCATTCAATTTTCAACAGTTTTTGCTGTCCCTTTTTTTTTTTTAAAGTTTGATTTTCTCGTTGGCACACATTATTAACATAGTAGATGTTCAGGATTGAGGCATTTCCTGCAAATACTCAAGAACACAGCATAGTCATATCTCACCCTATCGTATCAACACAACCGGTTCTAATTGCTTTGTTATGAACATATGATCAACATTACCAGCATTAACTGTAGCAATACCTGAACTTGGTGGCACTAGCATGTCCAGTGGAGTGGAGTTCTTGCCAGAGGCCAAGTGTCCCAGCAGAACAGTAGGTATGACCAAGGGAGGAAAAGGGTAGATTACCACTACAGAGCTGATCCGGAAGTGTTCAGTTAAATTCACCTCCTCACAGCAAGGATACATCACCTTCGTCGGGGCAGTCAGACTGGAGCAGCAAATACCTCCTCCAGGGGATCCAAATATCTCTAGATCAAGAGGCCATAGACTCATCAAGCACAACTTCTATTGCAGAGAATTATTTCAACCCTAGAATCTTACAAGAGTCAGATGAAATGACGCTGCTTTGTTGGATCATTTAAGAGACGTAAAGTGCAGTTAAAACCGACAGGATAGCACAGATTACAAAAGCTGTTACAAGAAAATCAGCTTTTAACACAATGACAGATTTAATGTTAGCCTGCAGAATGGACTTTCTTGAATAGTAATATTATTGCCTCAACTGATAATTTTTTTGACCTGCACACCTTTTTTGAGTGGACAAAGGGGAAAGCAGTGACCATTTACCTTTAAACGCTTTGGGAATGCAACTTTTATATATGGGTTCTCCACAAAAGATGAAAGTAAAATACCTAAGAATTAATGCCCCTCTTCGTTATACTTTCTAGAAATCCCCTAAATGGCATGCATGAATTTGGTCCTATGTAAGCCTTCTTCAGTGGTTTCCTACTTTTGTGAAACCTACACACAAAGTATTTAATTTCAGCAGCAATTGGTCAACAGTCTAAGTAGACGCAGTAAGGGTATGATTTTCCAGTGTGGTTTTTCTGCAATGTGTACAGGCTAAGGCAGATTTTAAGAAAATGTCTCCTCTTTACATTTAAACAGTTATGGCAGTATTATAAGCATTTGGACAAAATTAAGAAAACTTGAAGATAAACGCTAGCAGGAAACAGATTATCCATCAGAAAGAGCACCAAAGCCAAATAACTTGTTTCGACTGATACTTCCAGTGACAAATTTCTCATGTGGACTCAGACCAGAAAGTCTTGCAGGACCAAGCGAACAAAATGGCTCTTTCAATGGACCAGATTGTGATGGAATGAAAATGTCACTTACCCAGTGTACATCTGTTCGTGGCATCAGTCGCTGAAGATTCACATGTTGTGCATAGCCCGCCATCTGGTGTTGGGTCGGAGTGTTACAAGTTGTTTTTCTTCGAAGAAGTCTTTCGAGTCATGGGACCGAGGGACTCCTCCTCTTTGTCTCCATTGCGCATGGGCGTCGACTCCATCTTCGATTGTTTTCCTCGCAGAGGGTGAGGTAGGAGTTGTTTGTTTGTAATAGTGCCCATGCAATGGAGTGAATAAGTATGTACCTATTTAAGATTTAATATATTTACAAATGTACAAAGTTGAAGCTAACTTCCAAACGGCTACAGGCTCCCGGGGAGGTGGGTGGGCACATGTGAATCTTCAGCGACTGATGCCACGAACAGATGTACACTGGGTAAGTGACATTTTCAGTTCGATGGCATCTGTCGCTGTAGATACACATGTTGTGCATAGACTAGTAAGCAGTTATCTCCCCAAAAGCGGTGGCTCAGCCTGTAGGAGTGGAAGTAGTCTGAAATAAGGTTCTTAGTACGGCTTGACCTACTGTGGCTTGTTGTGCGGATAGCACGTCAACACAGCAGTGCTTGGTAAATGTGTGAGGCGTAGACCATGTGGCTGCCTTACATATTTCGTGCAATGGAATATTCCCTAGGAAGGCCATGGTAGCGCCTTTCTTTCTGGTTGAGTGTGCCCTTGGTGTAATGGGCAGTTGTCTTTTTGCTTTAAGGTAGCAGATTTGGATGCACTTAACTATCCATCTGGCTATACCCTGTTTCGATATTGGCTTTCCTGCGTGAGGTTTTTGAAATGCAATAAACAGTTGTTTAGTTTTTCTGATGTTTTTAGTTCTGTCGATGTAGTACATTAGTGCTCTTTTGACGTCTAATGTATGTAGTGCCCTTTCAGCTATGGAATCTGGCTGTGGGAAGAACACTGGTAGCTCTACCGTTTGATTTAGGTGGAACGGTGAAATAACCTTTGGCAAAAATTTAGGATTGGTCCTTAGGACTACTTTATTTTTGTGTAGTTGGATAAAAGGTTCTTGTATTGTAAACGCCTGAATTTCACTTACTCTTCTTAGAGATGTGATGGCGATGAGAAATGCAACTTTCCAGGTTAGGAATTGTATTTCGCAAGAATGCATAGGTTCAAAGGGTGGACCCATGAGTCTTGTTAAGACGATGTTGAGGTTCCATGAAGGAACAGGTGGTGTCCTTGGTGGTATAATTCTTTTGAGGCCTTCCATAAACGCTTTAATGACAGGTATCCTAAATAGTGAAGTTGAATGGGTAATCTGCAGGTATGCAGATATTGCTGCGAGGTGTATTTTAATGGAAGAGAAGGCCAGGTTCGATTTTTGTAAGTGTAGTAAGTAACCCACTACATCCTTTGGAGATGCGTGTAATGGTTGAATTTGATTATGATGGCAGTAGCAAACAAACCTTTTCCATTTGCTTGCATAGCAGTGTCTAGTGGATGGTCTTCTAGCTTGCTTTATGACTTCCATACATTCTTGTGTGAGGTTTAAGTGTCCGAATTCTAGGATTTCAGGAGCCAGATTGCTAGATTCAGCGATGCTGGGTTTGGATGCCTGATCTGTTGTTTGTGTTGTGTTAACAGATCTGGACTGTTGGGCAACTTGACGTGGGGTACTACTGATAGGTCTAGCAGTGTTGTGTACCATGGTTGCCTTGCCCATGTCGGTGCTATCAGTATGAGTTTGAGTTTGTTTTGACTCAATTTGTTTACTAGATATGGAAGGAGAGGCGGAAAAGCGTACGCAAATATCCCTGACCAGTTCATCCATAGGGCATTGCCTTGAGACTGCCTGTGTGGGTATCTGGATGCGAAGTTTTGGCATTTTGCGTTCTCCTTTGTTGCAAATAAGTCTATTTGAGGTGTTCCCCAACGTTTGAAGTAAGTGTTTAGAATTTGGGGGTGAATTTCCCATTCGTGGACCTGTTGGTGATCTCGAGAGAGATTGTCTGCAAGTTGATTCTGGATCCCTGGAATAAACTGTGCTATTAGGCGAATGTGGTTGTGAATTGCCCATTGCCATATTTTTTGTGCCAGAAGGCACAGCTGTGTCGAGTGTGTCCCCCCTTGTTTGTTTAGATAATACATTGTTGTCATGTTGTCCGTTTTGACAAGAATGTATTTGTGAGTTATGATTGGTTGAAATGCTTTTAATGCTTGGAAAACTGCTAGTAGTTCGAGGTGATTTATATGCAGCTTTCTTTGATGTACATCCCATTGTCCTTGTATGCTGTGTTGATTGAGGTGTGCTCCCCACCCTGTCATGGAAGCATCTGTTGTTATCACGTATTGTGGCACTGGGTCTTGGAAAGGCCGCCCTTTGTTTAAATTTATATTGTTCCACCATAGAAGCAAGAGGTATGTTAGGCGGTCTATTAACACCAGATCTAGAAGGCGACCCTGTGCTTGTGACCATTGTGATGCTACGCACTGTTGTAAGGGCCTCATGTGTAGTCTTGCGTTCGGGACAATGGCTATGCATGAGGACATCATGCCTAGGAGTTGTAATATCATCTTCGCCTGTATTCTTTGTGTTGGATACATGCGTTGTATAATCTTTTGGAAATTTTGAACCCTTTGTGGACTTGGAGTGGCTATTCCCCTCGTTGTGTCTATTGTCGCTCCTAGGTATTGTTGTACTTTGCACGGCAGAATGTGTGATTTCGCATAGTTGATGGTGAAACCGAGTTTGTAGAGGGTTTGTATGACCTGATCTGTGTGGTGTGAGCACCTTGTCAGTGAGTCGGTCTTGATTAGCCAGTCGTCTAGATACGGGAATACGTGTATTTGCTGCCTTCTGATGTGTGCAGCCACTACTGCTAGGCATTTTGTGAAGACTCTTGGTGCAGTTGTTAAACCGAACGGCAATACTTTGAATTGGTAATGTATTCCTTTGAATACGAACCTTAGGTATTTTCTGTGCGACGGATGTATTGGTATGTGGAAATACGCGTCTTTGAGATCTAAGGTTGTCATGTAATCTTGTTTCTTTAGCAATGGTAACACTTCCTGTAGCGTGACCATGTGAAAGTGTTCTGATTTGATGTATGTGTTTAGTGTTCTGAGGTCTAGGATTGGTCTCAGTGTCTTGTCCTTCTTTGGTATTAGAAAGTACAGTGAGTAAACCCCTGTATTTGTTTGTGTATCTGGTACCAGTTCTATTGCGTTCTTTTGCAGTAATGCTTGAACTTCTATTTCTAGGAGGTCCGAATGTTGTTTTGATATATTCTGTGTTTTTGGTGGTATGTTTGGAGGGATTTGTAGAAATTCTATGCAATAACCATGTTGGATAATTGCTAAGACCCAAGTGTCTGTTGTTATGTTCTCCCACGCTTGGTAATACTGACTTATTCTTCCCCCCACTGGTGTTGTGTGGAGGGGATGAGTGACGGGTGAGTCACTGTTTGGTTGTAGGTGTTTTGGGGCTTTGAAATTTTCCCCTGCTTCTAGGGAATTGTCCTCCTCTGTATTGGCCCCGAAAGCCTCCCCTTTGGTACTGTCCCTGGTAGGTGGACGGTGTTGAATGTGAGGTACTGGCTTGTGTGGCTTGACCCCGAAACCCCCCTCTAAAGGTTGTCTTGCGGAAGGTGTTGAAAGTGCCTCTGCTCTGCGGGGAGTAGAGCGCGCCCATGGCTTTTGCAGTGTCAGTGTCCTTTTTTAGCTTCTCAATTGCCGTGTCCACTTCAGGTCCGAACAATTGTTGCTCATTGAATGGCATATTGAGCACCGCCTGCTGTATTTCTGGTTTAAAACCAGATGTTCGTAGCCACGCGTGCCTTCGTATGGTTACTGCCGTGTTAATTGTTCTTGCCGCGGTGTCCGCTGCGTCCATAGAGGAGCGTATCTGGTTATTGGAGATGTTTTGGCCCTCCTCAACCACTTGTTTCGCCCTCTTTTGTAGTTCTGTGGGTAGATGCTCAATGAGGTGTTGCATCTCGTCCCAGTGGGCTCTGTCATATCGCGCTAGGAGCGCTTGAGAGTTAGCGATGCGCCACTGGTTTGCAGCCTGTACTGCGACCCTTTTACCGGCTGAATTGAACTTGCGGCTCTCCTTATCCGGGGGTGGTGCATCGCCCGATGTGTGAGAGTTTGCTCTCTTGCGAGCTGCCCCTACCACAACCGAATCTGGTGGCAGTTGTGAGGTGATGAAAGCTGGGTCTGTGGGAGGTGCTTTATATTTCTTTTCCACCCTCGGTGTTATTGCCCTACTCTTGACAGGCTCTTTGAATATGTCCTTTGCGTGCCTTAGCATTCCTGGGAGCATAGGCAGGCTTTGGTAGGTGCTATGTGTGGAAGAGAGGGTGTTGAAGAGGAAGTCATCCTCGACAGGCTCCGAGTGTAGAGACACGTTATGGAACTCTGCTGCTCTAGCCACCACTTGTGAATATGCTGTGCTGTCTTCTGGTGGTGAGGGCTTTGTAGGATACGCCTCTGGACTGGTGTTCTGACACTGGGGCGTCGTATAAGTCCCAAGCATCTTGGTCCTGGTCACCTTGGCTTAAGGTGGTGTGAGCCGGTGAATGTGACGGAGTCTGTGCCGGTGAAATGTGAGCTACAGGTGGAGGAGAGGGTGGCGGAGTTACCTTCTTCACCAGTTTTGTTTGTGGTGCTTGTTCTTGTTGGAATTCAAGTCTCCTCTTCCTCCTAATAGGGGGAAGGGTGCTTATTTTCCCTGTTCCACTCTGTATAAAAATCCGTTTTTGAGTGTGGTCCACCTCGGTGGATTGTAATTCCTCCTCGAATCTATGCTTTCGCATTTGAGAGGACAGTGATTGTTCCTCTGAATAGGAACCGGTAGTTGGCTCGGTTGCGGCTCATTTTGGCACCAAAACTATGTCCACGCTCTTTTTCGGCTCCGAGGCGACTTTTCTCTTTTTCGGAGTCGAACCCTCTCGGCGTCGATCCTCCTCGGTGCCGCTGTCTCTGCGTCGAGCAGCTTCGGCTCCGCTATCTCGGTGTCGATCTTTGTCGGCAGCACTATCTCGGTCCCGAGATGGCTGGGTGCCTGTGTTTCGGCCTTCTTCGGTGCCGATGGTCGGTCACCGATTTTATGGGTTGAGCCATGGCCTGATGGCAGTGGCGTCCCCTGGGTCTTGTCAGTTTTCTTATGTGCTATCTTCGACGTCTTACTCACTGTTTCATGGTCGTCGAATTCGTCCGAGTCCGATTCATGGATCGAGAAGGCTTCTACTTCTTCTTGTTCCTCGAATTCTCGGTGTCCTGTCGGCGTGGACGCCATTTGCAGTCTTCTGGCGCGTCGGTCACGGAGCGTTTTTCGGGACCGGAACGCACGACAGGCCTCACAAGTTTCTTCCCTGTGCTCGGGCGACAGGCACAGGTTACAGACCGAATGTTGGTCTGTATATGGGTATTTGTTGTGGCATTTAGGACAGAATCGGAACGGGGTCCGTTCCATCAGCGTCGATGTCACACGCGGTCGGGCCGACCAGGCCCCGACGGGGGATCGAAACTACCCCGAAGGGCAACGGAGATGTTATCGTTTCGATTTGATGTCGATGGTATCTAACCCGATCCCGAACGCAACAATACCGACGTAATTTTCCGATTTTGAGCTAACTTTCCGTTCCGAAACCCGGAGCGAAAGGAACACGTCCGAACCCGATGGCGGAAAGAAAACAATCGAAGATGGAGTCGACGCCCATGCGCAATGGAGACAAAGAGTAGGAGTCCCTCGGTCCCGTGACTCGAAAGACTTCTTCGAAGAAAAACAACTTGTAACACTCCGACCCAACACCAGATGGCGGGCTATGCACAACATGTGTATCTACAGCGACAGATGCCATCGAACCTAGCGTTTCCTGAACATGTGCCCAAAGGACTACATAGCCAGATAGATGTCCAGAATCAGCACCACTTTGGCAATGCCAACAAAGCAGCCTTGGCCCTGGTGGAATGTGCGCACAGGCCTTCAGAGTGTTGCTTCTTGTCAAGCTCGTAGCAGATGTTGATGGAAAGAATTTTCCATCTTTACAGGCTCCTCTTCTGCACTACCTCCACATTCTTTGTTCCAGACAATCCTACAAAGTTGATCATCCACACAATGGTCTTTTGTTCACTTAATACTGAACGGGTCAATAAATTGTTGCCTCTCCTCCCCTTAGAAGGGTGAAGCAATGCAAAAACTATTTGAAGAGTGAGAGATAGATTTGCTGAAGTCAAAGGTGATTTACATTATTGCTTAAAAAAGCTGCGCTAGTCCTTCTAGGGAAAAAGCTGGTGCGGGCAGTTGCAGGGACAGCACCTACCCTTTGTACATGCTGTGCACAGAGGTGATAGTAATTAGGAAAACAGTTTTAAATGTCAGTAGGCAAGGTGAACAGCTGTCCATTGGCTATAAAGGATGCACATAGGAATGTCAGCAGTAAGTTGAAGTCCCATTGAGGTATGACAAATGGCTTCACATAGAAGTCAGACTTTTAATAAAATGTACCACAACAGGTAATTTAAAAAAAGGGGGGCTGATCAAGTAAACACATGAGGTTGAAAGAGAAGAGAGAAAACGTTTAACTGTGCCCAATGAAAGGTCAATAATAGCACAAACCGATAAATCTGAAAGCTTGGCTTCCAAATGATCAGTATGGTGAGTGCCACTGCAGGTAACTAACTTCTTCTTGACTTTGTTTAGGGGTGTTGGGTTGCAAGAATGGCATTTACTACTGTGACTGGCAAACCAAACACATTTAGCTTCTGCTGATCAGTCACCACGCGTGAAGCAGTAGGTTGCCGAGACGTGGGTGCAGGACCCTCGCCTGTTGCTGAGACACAAGGTTCTCCTTAAGTGGTAGACGAACTGTAGGGTAAATGGTAATGAGCTCTAGGTATCATACGTTCCTAGCTCAGTCTGGTGGCATTAAGATAACTAGGGCCCAGTCCTGCCCGACTTTCCGCAAAGCTTTATGCAGGAGAGACAGTGGAGGAAACACATACAATAGACCAGTGCCCCATAATAACCGGAATTAATTTTCCATTGACTTGCCTGGAAGAAACTCCTATGCACAATAGTTATGATGCTGCACGTTTTTGGATGGTGGCAAAGGAATGTAACCAAAGCATGCCTCACTGATCCAAGCTATCCCTCCCCACCTTGAGGCGCCGATACCACTTGTGATCTGCCAGCCAACATCTCAGCAAGTCTGCTGTGGCATTCAAGAGATCCTGTTATATGGTTGCCTACCAGAAAGATGTTCTGGTTAAGCATCTTCCAGGCATCTATGCTTGTCTGGCATAGAATCCAGGACCCTATTATGCCTTGCTTGTTGCAGCACCACATGGCAGTGCTGTTGTCGACGAGGACCAAAAGTCTTCCCCCTGATGGATGGCAGGAAGGCTTTCAGAGCTTGATGGATTGCCTGGAGCTCCAGAAGACTGATATGGAACTGACTGTTCACCATACATCACAGGCTTCTTATCACCACCTGCCCGTGGTGCCCCCCAACCCTGCAGTAATGCAGCTTTCATAACCATGAAGTCTGGATGTAGAAGGAAGAGAGGCCTGCCACAAGAGAAAATTCTGAGACATCTCCTGTGAGGCCCGGATGGAGGTTGAGAAGCAGCCCCGATGCTGGGCGTCAGAAATCAGAAGTGTCACTGCAGGGGCTTCAAAGCCATCTGGCAATTAGGACTAGGAGGACGCACAAGGTCAGGATTACAAGAAGCCTCAGACCAAGACCAGTCCTCCACAATACCCATATGACTGAGCCTGAAACATCACAATCGTTTTCTGAATGTGCCACATTTGCTAGAGTGGTGGAGAGACCTTGAACGCCATTGTGTTTAGGACATCTCTCAATTAAGGAACTCCTCTGCATGAGGCCCAGGTGGGACCTCTGCTTGATGGAAAACCTCAGAGCTGCCAGTAGTTCAGTTTTTAATTGGAACTTGCCCAAGACTCTGCAGCGAGTCTGCCTTGACCGGCCAGGTGTTGAGGCACAGAAGCACACGTATCCCTATCCACAGAGGTTGGGCTGCTGCCACTGCCTTCACTTTTAACACCCAAGGGGCTCAGGTAAGGTGGAAGGGTAGCACAGCAAATTGGAAGTGTTCCATCACCCTGGGAACCAGATATACTCGTCCTGAAAACCGACAGGACTTTACAAAAATGCATGTCCTGCTAGTCAAGAGACGGCATCCAGTCTCCTGCAGAAATGATCTGGGGTAGGGTGAGCATTCTGAATTACACTATCCTCAGAAAGACATTCAATGGGAGGAGGAAAAGAATAGGCCGGTGGCCCTGGCCCTGGCCCTTTTTGTGTTATGAGGAAACAGCACCCCCCCTTTTCGGTCTTAATCCACTACCTGCTCGATGGCGCCCTTAGCCAACAGAAGGTTTACTTCTTGCACCAAAACTGCAGAATAGTCTTCCAACAGACTGATGTATGGGGGAAATGGTGCAGGCAGACATGAAACGCAGGATTTGCAAGACAGCGCTGTCTTACGTGATGGATCTCCAGCAAGGGGAGTTAGGGGAGGGGGGAATGTGGTCTCTTGCCTGCTAATGGGTAAGTATTGGCCCACAAGGGCAAGTTACAGCAGCCTGGTAGACACTGCAATATTCGAGGAACAGTTAGAGAAAAGCTGTCCCTTCTGGTTTGATCGGCCTCGGACACCCTCAACACTACAGCCTCGAAAGGACTAGGTCTGCAGTTGTACTGCAGGGGTTTCCAACCTTTGCTTTAGTGAGAGACACTTCTGATCTCTGAGAACCGCTGTGATCTACTTCCTAATAAGTGATTTGATAAATGTAGGACAAATAGCTTAAACACTGTCCATAGAGTACCCTAAAGTCCTGCTGCAGAGAGCATACAGCATTAATGGCACATCTGAATTATCTATGGATCAGTTTGTTTCTTTGCTCTCGTGACAGTGAAAGGGACAGAACATGAGAGAAAAAAGGGAAGGACAAAAGAGGAGGAAGCGAGAAAGAGAAGGGAAAAAATGACAGTTTGAGAGAATAAAAGGCAAGAGATAAGATAAGGAAGAAGCAGAGAAAGGAAGAACAGATGAAAGAATGAGGAAAAATAAACGAAGGAGAAAGATTTTGAAAATGAGGGAAAAGAAAAATGGTGAAAGAAATGATGAAAAGAGAGGAAGAAAGAATGAGTAAGGGAGAAGGAGAAAAAGGAAGAGCACAACAGAAAGAAACAAGAAGGAAGAGCACAGCAAAGAAAAGAAAGCAGGAGAAAAATTAACTGGAAAAGGGTGGGAAATAAGAAAAGTAATGTGAGAAAGAGTAGAAGAAAAAAGAATAAAGAAGCAGAAAAGTGACAAGGCGATAAGGGTAGTAGTGTAGGAAGAAAGAAGGTTAAATAAAGGGAAACGTATGGTAACTAAATACAACAAGAAAAGGAGCAGAGGAGGAAAGGGAAGCAAAGTAAGACAAAGGAGGACAAGAAGAAGAGAGAAGCGGACCGCAAAAGTAGAAAAAGAAAAAAGAAAGACAGGACAAAAGAAAAATTGGAGAAAACTCGGAAAAGAGGGAAGGAAAAATAAATGGAGACAGGGAAAGACAGAAATGGGAGGAAAAAGAAAAAATGAATTAAGGAAACAACAGAGCAAGAGAAAGGTGAAGAAATAAAAGGGAAAAAGAAAGAAGCAGAGCCACAAGGAATACTAAACAGGATGTAAGGAGAAGTAAGCAAAAATGATGAGAAATACAGGTGAAGTGGAGAAAAGAAAACAAGAGGTAGAAATGAAAAAAATGAGCAAGCACCGGCATAGCCATTAGGTTTCGCCTTTTCGACCTCATAAGCGTTTGGTCAAGTAGCACATTATCCTGGGTTAAATAAAAGGCATAGAAAACAAGCATTTGCAATGCACTGGGTCTTGCGTTACATCGAGTTAGAGCTATTAGCGTTGTAAACGCCTAATCGGACTTTTCTTGCCACATTAAATTAAAAACAAAAAAACGAGAGTGATAGCGCTGTGTAAAACAGTAAAGCGATCGCGCTGCCGAGTGAAGAGAAAAAATAGTCCAGAAACCATACAGAAAACATCGAGCCTCGTAGGTTTCCTGTAGTTTACAGGTGCTCTGTAGGTGGGCTAAACATTGGAAAAGGCATGACGTATGCATGCCTTTCACAAATGAAAACAAGCAGATTTTAAAAGGCAAGCCCACAAACCAATGTAAGTGACTGACGTAACATGGGTGTGGTTAAAATCCCCCTAAACCAGTGGTCTTCAAACTGGGGGGCGGGCCCCCCTTGGGGGGCCTTAAGTGATCCCAGCCAGAGGTGGCGCCAAACTCTGGCCAAAAGAACTATTATACAGATAACATGCCTTTGTTTTAAGCAGAAGCATGTTATTGCAGTTTTAAAAAGGTAACAGTACTTAACTGCAATGTTTAAATAGGTTTAGACATATTTAAACATTGCCCTATTTCTAAAATAATTGTGAAAAATTCTGAGGGGGGGGGGGGGCAATGATTTTTATTTTTCAACTGGGGGGCGTGGCATTAAAAAGTTTGAAGACCACTAGAACAGGGACGGAGCGCTTTGCGCTCGCCCCTAAAAAATGGTAACCAAGACATTGTGCCCCGCCTTGTTTAATAAATAAGGCTTAATTTGTGGATTTTCGTTTTATAACAGTTCTATTGATTAAGTTGCAGAGTGATTAAATCTTAAATGAATAGTGTTGTGCAGATAAGTGAAAGGGATGTGGGCCAGAATTAAAGACATTTCAGATTCGTGTAGCAGAAACCCATACTTTACTGACCTTATCCAGCATTGTAGAGTAAACCAGCCACAAACCACCTGATTAAGCAATTCCTACGAACAGAGAAGTATGCTTACGTAAACCTATTTAACTTGTTAATGATCTGTAGTTTAATGATTTTATCAGTAAATCTGTCCAGGGGCAGCTCCTTCATTTGGGCGGAGGAGTGTCGCCCCCTCCCGCCAGCATCAGCAGCTGTAAAACCTTTAAAAAAAAAAAAAAAAAAGATAATAAAGTTTGTTTATTATCCTTTTCATTTAAAGGGGTAGGGTCACGTGGGTGAGGGCACTCACTGCACTTGTATGTTACAGTCTCTCCATACTAAATACGACTTTAAAGAAGCCTGCATGTAAACATCTGTGGAACGACTTTCTGGACACTTTTTCAAGCATTTCTATTTGTATTTGCTGTTTCAAGCAGGCGCCACGCAAAGACTGAAAATGAATGGCTCCCACAAGATGGTAAATCAAACAGCACACTGGTAGTGCCCGACCCATATTGATAAAGACTTGCCCCTCGGTGAACCCATTCACTGCGAATATGGTTAGGGACATCCCCAGATGTGGCTAGGTCAATACCCAGGCACACACAGCCTGATCACAGCAGCAAATGTGACGATAAGAACACGATTTACAGCCTGTTTACAATGGCCAGGTTCTGACCATGGCCAAGGGGTTACCAGGTTGCAAATTTACATTAAGCTGCGCAGGGACACGTTTTATGTTACGCATACTGCGTAGTATCAACTTATGAGTTCCCAAAATCCCAGTGCACACTTGCGTACTGAACCTCAGTAGATTTAAGAATCCTGAATCTTTTCAACACATCAGACCCTATTTAGCATACAGTTGTTAAAGCCTGCAGAACCGTTGAAGAACCTAACAAATCCGGAAGCAGAGCAGGGAACCTTGACATCAGATTACTTTTTGAGTGCTAAATAAGCCTTAACGGTGGTTTAATCAGGCCTGATCTCATTGCCCAGTCCTGCTACTGACAGCCACTTTGTTGCGCAATTTTGCAACCCCTGCAAGAAGCTAAGAACAGAATGCAAATAAATAAATAAAAAAGATGTGTAATGTCAACACCATGCGAGTGCAAGTGTTTCAATGCTACAGAAGACAGAATAGAAACCTACGTATGGGTGTAAAACCCGTACATAACGCTCAAGATAGCACAAGGTCTGCGAGATCGAGTGAATTAAAAAACAACCAATGACAGAAGAGTGGCATGGTGCAAGCAGCGCAACGAGCACTCTCAAGGCGCACTGAATTAAAGAAGTGTTATAAAACAAGGGCCGTAGCAGCTTGCCAAAGCTCCGCATGAAATCCTCATATGGGCATCACCCTAGCGGGGCCTGAGCACACTAGCGTACTTCATAGTTACATTAACAAAGTAGGATTAGTGCGTTAAGAGAAACTGATTACATATTTGAAGAGTAAACAACAATTACACAAGATGAACAAGTTATTTACCTTAGGTAACGCATTATCTGGTAGAGACTATCTAGCTGCAGATTCCTGGTCTTAAAATTTCCTTGCATCAGCTTGCAATCCGGAAGTTTTGCTGAGCAGTAGCCTTGTTCGCGCCGCTGGGTCGCGTTGTTCGGATCCACGTAACGTTGTCAGCCTGGTTGGAGCCGTCTGTGACTTCATGGTCGCCTATAAAGGCACCACCCAGACACGCACATACGTCAGTTTCTTTTCCACTATCTTCCATGCAAGAAGCACAGAGCCACGGAAAGAACTAACAGCTAGGGCCCAGAAAGGGACAATCCCTGACCATATTAGATGTGTCCGCAGAGCAGGGAGTCATGGGTGGATGTAAGGAATCTGCAGCTAGATGGAGTATCTATTAGATAATGTGTTACAGAAGGTAAGTAACTTATTCATCTGATAGATATTTCTAGCTGCAGATTCCTTACCTTTGAATAGATACCCAAGCCATAACCTCCTGGCGGTGGGCTGCGGACAGATCTTCCAACACTAAAATGTTCTACAGGACCAGATGGACAAAGTGCCCGTCTCTACGGACCTGACTGTCCAGGCAGTAATGTCTTGCCAACATGTGCAAGGAAGCCCACTTCGCTGCCTGACAG